>NC_090646.1:386003477-386646811 GCF_040937935.1 Hyperolius riggenbachi | reverse complement strand
GTGTGTGTGTGTATGTGTGTGTGTGTGTGTGTGTGTGTGTGTGTGTGTGTGTGTGTGTGTGTACGTATGCCTGTGTGTGTGTGTGTGTGTGTATGTGTGTGTGTGTGTGTGTATGTACGTATGCCTGTGTGTGTGTGTGTATTTGTGTGTGTGTGTGTATGTATTGTGATAGGGTGTCAGTTGCCTTGCAAGAGAAGGTTGTGGATGGAATATATGTGTCACCTCGTTTGAGGTATTGGGTTAGATAAAGCTCCAGGAAAAAAAAAAAAAAAAACTGCATGAGTAAAATAGGCTCTTTCAAGAGCCGGTTTAGGGTCCTGGAGTTGGCCAGGGGAGAGTGGGTGGGTTCCCTGGCCATCTGGCCCAGCCCGGGTTTTACACCTGTGCAGGGTGGAGCACAGGTGCTGTATAAAAGTCAGCCAGGCTGACCAGGAAGTAGCTCACTGGGTTCCTAAACTCTGGAGGGAACAGAGCTCTCACGCATGGAGGAAAAACTAATCTTTGCATGTCTAAATGTAAGTTGCCATTTGCTGGACTGTCTTATTGAAACCCTGTTTATGTGTAGTCAGTTAGGGACTAAAAGTGAGACAGGTAGTTGCTCAGCCGAGCAAGGTTTTGTTTTGCTGTTTGTATTTTCTGGCAACTGTTTATTTTCAAAAATAAACCAGGCAGGAGCCTGACTTTTACAAAATTGGAAGCCTGCTGTCTCGTCTATGAACTTTCCCATCCCCGTTGCTAGGGGAAACCGCTACAGTGTGTATGTGTGTGTGTGTGTGTGTGTGTGTGTGTGTCCTCAGCACACCTGTCAAAGCATGCTCACTGTCTCTGCCTGACTCCACATTGGCCCTCAACCATTGATGAAAAAAAAATATGCCTGTGCAGAATTGCATTGTGTTCTGTTTAAAATAAAATAGAAACTAGGTTAGCAACACTGCTGTGGATGACTTTGCTTAATGTGGTTGCTTATCGGTTCTGCAACAATCAGTGTTTTGTAAGTAGAACCTGTATTTTTTTTTTCTTCCCACCAAATTATTTATTATTAGATTGGGCTCCACCTCTCTCCTTTTCATGTTTATGTTTACTTTTTAATTAAAGAAACAACAGCGCTATCAGTTACCAAAATTGTTAAAAAATGTTGATTGACAACAGATAGCTACATCCCACTAAAGTCATTATATTGGCAGTTCAGTTCATATTGGTGTCATTGACTAGAGAAGTATATACCTGTATTTGAGGAGCTGCCTCTGTCTGTCTGACTCATAACCGGCATGCTATATCCAGAGTGGTCGGTTCACCCCCAGTAGTGAGGAATAGTAGCTTTATTGTCATATTGCTTCTGAAACAAGCAAAAGAAAAACTCTGTCATGCTCATAATTATAACTGAATTCCAAGATTTGTATTTCTTTTTTAACCATAAGTCTCCCTACCCCAATTGTCTCACATGGGTCATCCATCTGAGCAGACAGCCATGGTGCTGAAACAACTCTAAGGCCTCCTTTCCACGAGCTGTGTGCTAGGCAATCAGTTACCAGGCAGCAGTGAACAGTTACCAGGCAGCAGTAAGCAGTTACCAGCTAGCAGCAAGCAGTTGTGAGAGTTTGAGAGGCATTCACTGCCTATCAACAGTTTGTGGAAAAGAGGCCTAACTCACTTCATAAACAAATGAACTGTTCCCCTGCAGGCCCCTGTGTTGCATCCATCTCATCATGTCGCACAGCTGTGTTACTTCCACTACTAAGTATACTGAGGGAAAGGTCCATTGCTGTAACAGCCACATCTCCCCTCCAATTAAAAGCACAGTGAGGGGAGATGTGACTGCAGGAGGCCATCTCCTGTAATGATGTGGTGGCCCAACTCCAGAAACTAACAAGGAAAAAAACAGAAGTGCCTGGACTTAGGCACTTGGATGACATCATTGCTGGAACTTTTGGGGGTCCTGGTTAATACAAGGAGGGGACTACCTTTAAGTTAACCTCTGTACATATGCCAGATGACACTCAGCCAAGGCGGCTTATAACGACTGCCTCTGATGGGAATCCAGAGTGCATATGGTAGCCCCAACCCCTCCAGACCTCTCGGGCCAGCGATCCTGCGATCCCCTCCGCTACAAACATGGCTGCGCAGCCTCAGCCCTCTAGTGTCACCCAAGGATTCGGGACACATCCCCTTCAAGCGAAATTGATTGAGCATGTGTGCAGGCCTTAAGTTGAGAGGGTGGGTGGGAAGATGCTAAATGTCTGCAAAATGTATATAGGCTTATCATATTACCTATAGCATTCTAGTACATAATAGTACATTGTACAGGAGTTAACCCAGATTTGTGATACAAGAGATTGTTTTGGTTTACAATGTCAATAAATTGGCTGTGTAGATATAGCGATCATGCGCTGATAACCAGTTACATCTGACACTACATTCTACTAAACAAAGGTTTTCTTCTGACTGTCTTATAAGATAAGGCATAGGGAAGTTTTATTATAAAGAACATCCTTTCATATTTTTTATGGCTTAGAGTATATCTAGGCAACCTGTCAATATATTCACATGTGGATTGCAGCTACACAAAAAGAAACTTTGTCTGCAAATCTGGCTAACCATTATGTGCCGGAAAATGACAGCCGTTTAATTTGACAACAGTTTCTTTTAAATTCATTTTCATTCGTGACAGATCTTAAAGAGTCCTCCTAAAAACCATGTACAAATAATCTACACACAGAGAATAACTACCAATAGATACTGTTAGACTTCTTAGAAACATGTTTGGCATCTGTATGGATCATTCCAATAATAATACTCACTAATGATACTTAATCTGAGTGATTCATAAGAAATAGGTCAACTATTATCTTCTCACAGGCCGATTTCCCTGTAAAATCCAGCACGTGTTGGAAGCTGGTATAAATGATGCTAACCACACCTTGAATTGTTTACATTACTATATAATGATGATGTGTGATGTGTAGGAGGTCATGATGAGGATAGAAAATGCTGGAGCACAAAAGAAAAATCAAAGCTAAGCAAAATTATTAATGGAGGCATAAATTAAAAACCGTGTATACAATGAAATGCTGGAGGAGTCCAACAAACAGAGATGTAGAAGCTCTGAATTACAGTAGAAGGAATCTTTCTTTTTGTGTTTTTTGTCAATCTTAACTTTCCTTTTGTGTTACACACCTGTGTTGTAACTCTGAATACAGACAATATAGTTTCTATTTCCACTGTAGCATACAATATATCTTTAGCTTAAAGAGAATCTGTAACAGAAAACAATCCCCTGGGGGGTACTCACCTCGGTAGGGGGAAGCCCCTGGATTCGATCGAGGCTTCCCTGTGTCCCACATCGCCGGTCTCGCGGTGCCCCTCGAACAGCGGGGATGTAAATATTTACCTTCCCTGGCTCCAGCGCAGGCGTAGTAGTGGCTCTCCGCTCGGAAATAGGTGGAAATAGCCGATCTCTGTTGGTCCACTCTACTGCGCAGGCGCAAGTCTCCTGCGCCTGCGAAATAGAGTGGACCCGACAGGAATTGGCTATTTCCGTCTATTTCCATGCTGAGAGCCGCAACAGCACCACCTGCTAGAGCCAGGGAAGGTAAATACAGTATATCAAGCCTTGTCAGGCTTGTCCAGCAAGGATTGCGGGGGAGGCAGCACTGGATTGCATGCAGCTACATTGGGACCCTGAGGCTTCCCCCTCCCGAGGTGAGTACCCCCCAGGGGAGTCTCTTTAAAAGAAACCTAAAGTCATTTAAAAAAGCCAATTTACCTGGAGATTCTATTGGCCCCCTGCAGCAGCCCTGTGCCCGTGCCATAACAAACCGATCCGGTAGAAACCCCAGGTAAATTAAACTGGTGTTTTAAAAATGACTTCAGGTTTCCTTTAAAGTGAAAGCGAGGCAAACCTCCATCAAAATCACACATACTTATTACCTAAGAAGAGGGAAGCTTCTGGATCCTGAAAAAGGCTTCTTGTTATCCTCCTCACCGATGCCGCCACTCACCGGGACCCTCAGAAAATCCTGATCATGTTCCTCTACATGCTCAAGTTCTTGTGCTAAGAATCTAGCATGAGTACGGCAGCAGCAGGACCAGGCCTGGATTTACATCATAGGAGCCTATAGGCACAGATGTCCTGGGCTGGCATCCTATACTTTGCCTTTCATGAATCTACAAACCCCCGCTGAAGCGCAACACAAGTGTGCTGGCTGGCCCAGCTGTCATTTCTCCTCTACTTCCCTTATCCATCATAGGTAGATACAGGTGTCCCTTAGCATTAAGTAGTCACAGGTACCCTCAATATTAAGAAGCTAGTGGTGCACCCTACTGAAGGGAGTTCTCATCAGTGGAATGCCAAGAGCTGGGTGAGTAACCTTATTTTGGATCAACTTGAGACCCTGCAAAAGGAAGGAGGGAAGCACTAGGGGAGCGGATTGAGCCGCCTTTTCTTGATCAGGGGCCTGTGCTCACTAATGCTTGGAAGTCTGCAAATGGAACTTTGTCTGGAAGCTGCTCCTCTTGGTCATAGCTGGATATACAGCTGCTTGGGAGTCTGCGACTGGGACTTTCCTGCCTTTGAGAACTTTGATATGCTGGCTGGCTGACTACTATGAATCCAGTTTTTGGACTGAGAACATATCAGCACAATAGATAATTTAGCAGCTGATAACAAATATTGGCATACCCCCCAACCGTCCCGTTTTCGTCGGGATTCTCCCGATTTGGGGGGGCCCTCCCGCTATCCCGGGCCCCCCCTCTCGAATCCCGACGGCTGGCAGAGAATAGAGGCGGAAAAACTGATCGAGGCTCCAGCCGCGGTACTGAGGGATGCGGGAGCCCGGCTTCAATACTTCCTCCCTCCCTCCCTCTGTGAATGCCCCCTAATGTATGTCCGTGTGCCCCCCTCTCCTCCCCTCCCTATAGGCAGAGTGAGCGCAGCGGAGCGGGCAGTCGGGTCCTCTTACCGCTGGCTGATGCACGCGTACTGTCTCTGGCATCCGACCTCCATGTGCTTCCTGTTTACTATGACGTCACAGGAAGCACATGGAGGTCGGATAGAGACAGTACGCGTGCATCAGCCAGCGGTAAGAGGACCCGACTGCCCGCTCCGCTGCGCTCACTCTGCCTATAGGGAGGGGTGGAGAGGGGGGCACACGGACATACATTAGGGGGCATTCACAGAGGGAGGGAGGAAGTATTGAAGCCGGGCTCCCGCATCCCTCAGTACCGCGGCTGGAGCCTCGATCAGTTTTTCCGCCTCCATTCTCTGCCCAGGCGCCCCCCCCCCCCCCACCTAAAAGTGGCACCCTCCTCCCCACCCACGGTGACGGGCATTCTCCCCCCCTCCACTGACAACCCCCCTAATTAATCACATAAGGGGACACTGGGGGCACATTAGGAGGGAGGGAGGGAGAAGCTTAATAGCGTCCATGCGGCATCCATGCCGCATACGCATCCCCGGGCTGGTGCCTCGATCGAGTTTTCTTTCCCCCCCCCTCGGCCACCCTCACCACCCTCCTCCCCCTCCCACTGGCACCCTCCCTTTCGGGAGTAATTAATTAAAATTTTTTAATAAAAAATAAATGTAAAAAATAAATAAAATAAAATAGTGGGCGTGGCTAGGGGGTTGGGGCGTGGCCAGGGGCGTGGCCTAAGTGTCCCGCTTTCGACACTTAAAATGTTGGGAGGTATGATATTGGTGTGTGACAAAAATTGATGTGGGGTCATCCTTATGTTTTAAAGTTTTAAATGTTGTGTAGGGTTTGCTTTCTGGTGGGTTTGACACTCCAATCTTTGTACTATTTATCCTTTTTTGAATATTAATAAATGAGCTTTTTATACTGCCTTATACTCTTCTGCTGAAGGATTAATGTGGTTTAAGTTCGCAGTTACATGCACAGTTACAATCTCTACGCCTGCAGGCATGTGCCTACAGTGCCTAATGGTAAATCCGGCCCTGACCAGGTCCCCTCTTGTGCGTCAGCAAAAGATCTGGACTAATATTGCACGAAGAATAGAAAATCCAGGAGCACTTGTCATAAAACTCCAACACTTTTTACTGATTCTTCATTTAAAATGTATATAGCAATCAAACAGTGAAAAAAAGGTACACAAAACTTATCGGAGATAGGCAGCAGTATGGAGGTGCGGAGGATGGTCATCAATCATTTCACCCAGCAGGCTTTCTCAAGACCATGCATCAACCCCAGCTACCTGTCCACTATTATACCTGACCGGGGTCACCACCCATCAATCAATTAACAACAGGAACACGTTCCAAATATATAAACTTTCCCCCTTAAAGGAATACTTAAGTCAAAAAAAAAAAATGACATTTACTCACCTGGGGCATCCCTCAGCACCCCGAAGCTGGATGGTGCCCTCGCAGCCCCGCTCCGATCATCCTGTCCCCGCCGGCGGCTACTTCCGGTTCGGCGACAGCCGCCGACAGGCTGGGAACGCGGCTGATTTTCCGCGTTCCCAGCCGCTGCTATCACTCTCTATGCTGCTATAGCGTATATATATACGCTATAGCAGCATAGAGAGTGATAGCAGCGAACGCGGAAAATCAGCCGCGTTCCCAGCCTGTCGGCGGCTGTCGCCGAACCGGAAGTAGCCGCCGGCGGGGACAGGACGATCGGAGCGGGGCTGCGAGGGCACCATCCAGCTTCGGGGTGCTGAGGGATGCCCCAGGTGAGTAAATGTCATTTTTTTTTTTGACTTAAGTATTCCTTTAACCATACATAACTCATCTATTAAGATATAGGGGGAAGTTCCCCAGGTGTCTGGACTACTAGATCATTTCGTCCTAGCACAGGCCAAGCCCACTGTCCTCCCTCCTTACCTACTTTCAAGTATGGATTTTGTGTATTCATTACAGTCTCCCCCTGTGTTATTACTGTACCCACTTGTGTAGGAGTTTCTTAATTAGCTTATGTGAAATGAATCACTTGTTTACTGGGAACTGGTTAGGCCTCATTTCCATCTAGCACTACTGGCAACACAGGTGGCTGCCACGACACATGGCACTGTGTTGCACTAAAATGTTCTTTAGTGTTATTCCATTCATAATGAGTGGATGGACTCGAAACGCAAACGTGACCAAATGCCGTCAACCATGCATTGGGATTCTGCTATGAATTGCAACCCTTGGGTGGAAACATCAGACAACTCAGTCTATACACTTTCTGGTTCCCCTGCAGATCACATCACATTTTCTACAACTGGCTGAAATTGCGTAGATGGAAATGCGGCCTTAGGGGCCCATATATCAGCCACTTCCTGCACCACAAGGTTTTAAAGGGACTCCGAGCATCTCTCATGGGTATGCCTTTAAGCATACCCACGAACAATTGAGGGTGTCAGCACACTTACCAGCCACTTGTTTTATCCAAACTCCCCCTGGTATTGCCGCTATAAAATGCATGGGGCCAGACGACTTCGAGGACTTCCAACAAACTCGTGCTATGACCTCTCTGGAGGAGCCTCTTGCAATGGCCATGCATGTACCTTCCTCTTCCTGCTTCTTTCACTTGTTCAATGGCCATGCCTGTCACTTCCTCTTCCTGCTTCATTCAGTGATGCACTTCTGTTAGAGAAGTTTACTCCTCTGGACAGGGGTGACCCGGAAGTTATAACAGCCAAGATGCTGGTCGCGAATTTAAATTGAAATCGAACAAACACTATTTAGTGTAGAACCGCGATTCAGACATCAAATGAAAGGGGAGAGCACAAGCTACAGATCAGTATACATCTTTAAGTACTTTGCAGTACTGGTTGAAGTCCCTTTAAGGTGCAATATTCCTGGATAATTTAGTTCACACCCTTTCCTTTTGCAGATTCTTGATAATCTCAGGTGGTCCAGATCACATGATCATATTTTTAAGGATTTTAAGTTGCATATGTCTCATTAAACATATGTGGAAGCCCTGACTACAAAGCTAACAGCAGGGGAGGGCTGCTCAAATCCGATCCGGGAGACATCCGGATAGTTGCTATCCGGATATCTCCCAGTAAACCTGTGCAGGGTGGGTGAGGTCAATGTTACCTGTCTGACGTCTTTTTCGTCCATCACTCAGCGCCTCCCACGATGCGGTCCACGCGCGTCACGTGATTACAAACACTTCCTCCTATAACCCGGAAGTGTTTGTAATCACGTGACCGCCGCTTGGACCGCATCGTGGGAGGCGCCGAGAGACGGACGAAGAAGACATCAGACAGGTAAGATTGACCCCCCTGCCCACCCCGCATAGCTTTACTGGGAGATATCCGGATAGCAACTATCCGGATGTCTCCCTGATCGGATTTGAGCAGCCCTGACAGTAGGTATACTACAATTTATACCTGGAGGCATTTAAAACATATCATATGGGTATCAGTTTGCTATATGAGTACAGACTAACCAGCAAGCTCATGGTGAACCAGAACTCATTGGAGTGTGTAAGGGGCTACAATGGTCTTAACCCCCCCCCCCCCCCCCCCTTACTAAAAATGCATGGAAAACAAAAGTTTGCTTTCTTAAAACAGAAAGAATTTGCGATAATTCAGAATGAAATAAGCTCCGAGATGACTCCCAGTGCATCACTGCTGAATATATGCAAATTAACAGAGACTGGCATGCAGAATTTGGCTACCCAATTTTGGCACACTCAAAAGTGACACAAACTGTCACCCATAAGTTGGACTCTATGGTTCTTAAAGTACCAACTTTCCCTCCCTCGCTATGATACAGAGCTTTCCCCTCTGGTGCTCTCCTGGAAACTGTTGTTTTACACTATGTACATGGAGTGCAGAATTATTAGGCAAGTTGTATTTTTGAGGAATAATTTTATTATTAAACAACAACCATGTTCTCAATGAACCCAAAAAACTCATTAATATCAAAGCTGAATATTTTTGAAAGTAGTTTTTAGTTTGTTTTTAGTTTTAGCTATTTTAGGGGGATATCTGTGTGTGCAGGTGACTATTACTGTGCATAATTATTAGCCAACTTAACAAAAAACAAATATATACCCATTTCAATTATTTATTTTTACCAGTGAAACCAATATAACATCTCAACATTCACAAATATACATTTCTGACATTCAAAAACAAAACAAAAACAAATCAGTGACCAATATAGCCACCTTTCTTTGCAAAGACACTCAAAAGCCTGCCATCCATGGATTCTGTCAGTGTTTTGATCTGTTCACCATCAACATTGCGTGCAGCAGCAACCACAGCCTCCCAGACACTGTTCAGAGAGGTGTACTGTTTTCCCTCCTTGTAAATCTCACATTTTATGATGGACCACAGGTTCTCAATGGGGTTCAGATCAGGTGAACAAGGAGGCCATGTAATTCATTTTTCTTCTTTTATACCCTTTCTTACCAGCCACGCTGTGGAGTACTTGGATGATGGAGCATTGTCCTGTGAAAATCATGTTTTTCTTGAAGGATGCAGACTTCTTCCTGTACCACTGCTTGAAGAAGGTGTCTTCCAGAAACTGGCAGTGGGACTGGGAGTTGAGCTTGACTCCACCCTCAACCCGAAAAGGCCCCACAAGCTCATCTTTGATGATACCAGCCCAAACCAGTACTCCACCTCCACCTTGGTGGCGTCTGAGTCGGACTGGAGCTCTCTGCCCTTTACCAATCCAGCCACGGGCTCATCCATCTGGCCCATCAAGACTCACTCTCATTTCATCAGTCCGTAAAACCTTAGAAAAAGCAGTCTTGAGATATTTCTTGGCCCAGTCTTGACGTTTCAGCTTGTGTGTCTTGTTCAGTGGTGGTCGTCTTTCAGCCTTTCTTACCTTGGCCATGTCTCTGAGTATTGCACACCTTGTGCTTTTGGGCACTCCAGTGATGTTGCAGCTCTGAAATATGGCCAAACTGGTGGCAAGTGGCATCTTGGCAGCTGCACGCTTGACTTTTCTCAGTTCATGGGCAGTTATTTTGCGCCTTGGTTTTTCCACACGCTTCTTGCGACCCTGTTGACTATTTTGAATGAAACGCTTGATTGTTCGATGATCACGCTTCAGAAGCTTTGCAATTTTAAGAGTGCTGCATCCCTCTGCAAGATATCTCACTATTTTTAACTTTTCTGAGCCTGTCAAGTCCTTCTTTTGACCCATTTTGCCAAAGGAAAGGAAGTTGCCTAATAATTATGCACACCTGATATAGGGTGTTGATGTCATTAGACCACACCCCTTCTCATTACAGAGATGCACATCACCTAATATGCTTAATTGGTAGTAGGCTTTCGAGCCTATACAGCTTGGAGTAAGACAACATTCATAAAGCGGATGATGTGGTCAAAATACTCATTTGCCTAATAATTCTGCACTCCCTGTATAATGATGCCTGGTGGTAAACTAAGTATATTAAATTCTCCAGCAACAGATTTGGTCCATCTACTTCTTCTGTGCAGCTGCCCATTGTCATTCCCTTCCATCCTTGCCTTGTCACATGACATCACATGAGCAGACTATAGAGTAGGTTATAGGCGAGTAGGTGGCTGTATTGACAAGAAGGACTGGACCATTTTCTATCACTGCCCTATTCTGCATAAGCAGAAGGCGGAGTCCCATTGTGTTTCCCCACATTACAGAGAGGAGATGAGTCTCAAGGTGGCTGCACATTTTATGAATGGGTGAGATGGTGGCCGCACTTGTTATGGGACAAAGGTAGTAGCCCCACATGATTCCTGGACTCTACATGCACTTATTACACATACAAGGCATGAAAGCCACAATCAGCTAGATGAATATGTAGTTGTTATTCATTGCACAACGCCTAATATTCATAGTCATGTGAAATCAGATGCTAGAATAGAGGCTTGGTTTTGATATGCCAAGAAACAAAGCTGCTCTGACATGTTGATGAAGACATATAAGATGTTCTCACATACTTTTGTGGTTTCTTCTTAGACTTAGAGGCATTTCATATCACACCCATTATGATGCCACATAAATTGAGTCATTGCTATCAATTCCTTTCCGCTGATACGCATCACGTGCCTTGTGACTGGACTGAGAAATGTTTACATACGGAAATATCGTAAATGAAAGTATTGCATCAAATCTATTTGTAATATGACTAAGGTCAAACAGGATGCAGGAATATATTCAACATTCTGCTTTATTAAATGTGTAAAACATGAAGCAAAAAGTCACTCCAGAGTCCAGACTTCAGATCCAGTCAAGGCAAAGCCTGTGCTGGATGGCGTTTTCCTGCGAGGTCTGATATTCCAAAACAATTATCCACCCTCCAGGAATCTGTGTGATCAGTGTGTTTATTTAATCATCCCACATACAGGCAAGTCAGACAAAGCTTCCTTGTTTTACACAAAAACAAGTTTACTCAAAGGGAGTAAACTCCTTAGATGTTTAGCATCTTGGAAACAGAGGGCTTTACATGCTGCTGTTTAAAGCTGGTTTTGACTGGCAGTTACTTTTCATTTATTAGATACTACTAAATACCCACTGCAGCTAGTAGTTTAGATTTCAGACAGAAAGTTGGGCCGCATGGTTACTACACCAGCAGACAGAGACCAGGCACCACTTGGTTGCTCCGCATGCATCCAAGTGCGTTCATCCACAAAAACAGCTAAGGGTCAGTGATTTACTAGACACTTACCATGAGGTTCAGAATTCTTACATGTGAGACCTGGCTGCAGCATGTCTAGATTTTATTGAATTGGCTATGTTGGTAAAGCTCTATACCACAGGGAGCATTATTGAAACTAGATGAAAGTAGGAGGTAAAAGGAAACGTTAATAATAGCATATGGATAATCTTAGCGTAGAGGTTAAGGTTAATATACAGGCTATTGTAAACTACCAGTAGTCTTATTTTAGGGTCAACACTACAGCGATAGCTATGGGGGAAGGGGATCCTATTTAAGTTTTGCAATGGGGACCCATGTTTTGTAGGTATGCCCAGGGCCAGATTAACACTCCAGGAGCTTGTAGGCACAGATATTCTAGTGTCCTAAACTCCGCCCATCAACACAGGCCACACCCCCAACCCTGCTCCTTATTTTCCTATATCACATAAAGAGCTAAATGTACATGAACCTAGGAGTGGTGTAAATCAAAGAGTAGGCCTGCGCAGCCAAATCTTGGACAAGGTCCCTTCTACTTGTATCAATATGGCCTAGCTACCATACAAACAGGCTACACACAATCAGGGGCTCGGCTACACACAATGAGAGGGCTGCGTTTAACCAAAGTCACCACATTACATTGCCTCAAGCCCATTCCCCACCAAGAAGAAGAGCAGGTGGCAAATATGGCAGTGTGAGTGGCCTGAGTGAGTGTGGTGCAGGGAGGAGGCAATATGCACACTGCCCACCACGCTACTCTCACTTTCACAGGAGGCTCTGATTAAGCCTCGGATCTCTGCCACTAACTATATGCCTGCAGCTGCCGGACTGGAGCCGGGTGGTGAGTGACATCGCCCTCCGGCTCTGCTGAGAGAGGGGGCATTGGGGAAGGGAGGAGAGCTGCCTTTGCCACATAAGGAGCCTGTAGGCATGCACCTGCATTGCCTTATGGTAAATCCAGCTCTGGGTATGCCTGTTGCTAGGATTTTGTTTAAAGCACACCTGAAGTGAGAGGGATGTGGAGGCTGCCATATTTATTTCCTTTGAAACAATGCAAGTTGCCTGGCAGCCCTGCTGTTCCTCTGCCTGTAATACTTTTAGCCATAGACCCTGACCTAGCATGCAGATTAGGTGTTTCTGACAGAAGTTTGTCTGGTTTAGCTGCATGAGTGTTTCAGGATTGTGAATCAGACACTGCTGATGCCAGAAACATTAGCAGAACTGCCAGGCAACTGGTATTGTTTAAAAGTAAAAGAATATGGTAGCCTCCATATGCTTCTCACTTCAGGTTTGCTTTTAGGCCACATGCAAAACATTGCCACATCTGTCACTGCCAATTCTTCAGATCAGAACAACAGTAAACGATAGACTTAGGGCTGGTTCACACAAGCGCTGAGTGACGGCCATGGTGCACGTCACTTAAGCTCTCTCCATTCTGATGAATGGACAGCGTTGGTACCCTCATTTGTGCAAACACTGTGTTTCGATCCTGATTTTATGAGGCGATGGTCTGAGGCAATCCTGCAAGCAGCAGGTTGCTTCCAGGATTGTTACCGCTGAGCTTCTGTGCCCCCCTGCTGGGGTAAATAACACTGATCACTGGGAAAGGCCGCCAAAAGCTGCCAAATGCTTTCCTTGTCACGAGCTAAAAAGCATTTGAGCGAGACGCCGCAAGACGCCCGTATGAAAATCATCTTTTACATAATGAAAAATGATTACATAATTTGCAAATCAGCCCTGGTTTTCTTTATATTATATCCAGCCTCCCACCTTTTTTTTAAATTGTACACTGATTTACCTGTAACTTCTCTGGAGCTGTTTATATGTTGTGCCACTATACCTGCATTTCCTGACAGGAAGTGGTGAATGGGAGCAATAACTCAAATAGAAAAATACACATTCACAGCTCTGCCACAGATCCCTGTCCTCCTGCCTTGTGTATAGAGATGGCCCGAACGGTTCCCGGCGAACATCCGGGGTTCGCGATCGCGGAGAACCGCAAACTTTCCCGGAAGTTCGGTTTGCCCCCATAATGCACCATTAGGGTCAACTTTGACCCTCTACATCACAGTCAGCAGGCACATTGTAGCCAATCAGGCTACACTCCCTCCTGGAGCCACTCCCCCCCCTTTAGAAAAGGCAGACACCACCGGCCATTATACTCACTCCTGTGCCTGCAATAGTGAGAGAAGGGAAAGCTGCTGCAGACTCTCTCATAGGGAAAGATTAGTTAGGTTCTTGTAGGCTTCTTAGCTTGCTCCTTGCTGATTCTTATTGCTAATAAAGCACCCCACAACAGCTCTTTTGAGAGCTAATCTTGTTCTTGTGATCTATTTTTTTTCCTGTGTGTCCCACTGACACTTGTGTTGCATAGACAGCCTTGATAATTCATACTGTGTGTGTGCCACTGCCAGGCCCACCACATTCAGTGACTACCTGTGTGTGTGACAGGTGCACATTGTAATACCCATTACTACATATACCTACCTACCTGTTGTTCACAGTGCACCCACCTACCTACGTAAGTGCACGCAGTGTCACTGTGCCTGTCCACTACCTGTCTGTGTGTGACAGGTGCACATTGTAATACTCATCACTGCATATACCTACCTACCTGTTGTTCACAGTGCACCCACCTACCTACGTAAGTGCACGCAGTGTCACTGTACCTGTCCGGTATCTGTCTGTGTGTGACAGGTGCACATTGTAACACTCGGGACGCGCATGCCATGCTTGCTGCCTTCCCTGGATGTGTGTGTTAGCCGTTCCTGCTCCTTTGCCCACAGCGTGCCAGCTGCCTTCCTTGGATGTGTGGTGGTGGTAGCCGTTTCTTAGGCTCCCACTCCGGACCGGAATCGAACCAGGATTCCCCGGGCCATTACGCGTGGTCACTCGCAATGGCAGACTTGCCCTCCATAACAGATTCTCGTTACAGGCAGTGAACAGCCAGCAGAAAAAGTAATTAAAAAAAATAGATGTAAGCTTTAACTATGTTATAGAAAGAACCATTGAAAGTTGATAAGGCAGTCAGACATTACTTGACATCACTGAGTGAGGAAGAGCAATCTGGCCATGGTGCGCACTAGTCCAGCACGGCTGTCATACACAAACAGCTGTTTGTGGTGCGTTACACAGTGAGTTTGGTGTGTCAGTGTGAAGCAGTACTCTAATTACACTCCCTGATTGATTTATACACATACAAGATGTATTAAAGCACTTTAGGCCTGCAATTTAGCACTCAATATGATTTCTGCCCTTAAAACGCTGCTTTGCGTCAAATCTAGATTTTTCCCCGAGACTTTTGGTGTCTATCCCATTCCGCCATGCCCCCCTCCAGGTGTTAGACCCCTTGAAACATCTTTTCCATCACTTTTGTGGCCAGCATAAGTGTTTCTAGTTTTCAAAGTGCGCCTCCCCAAACCCGGTTCGCGAACCGAAAATCGGAGATTCGGGCCATCTCTACTTGTGTAATGAATAGGTTGTTGTTTTAACAGTGAGCCATTGTAGGGTACAGAGTGGACGTTTGAAATTATGCTTCCTGTTTTGTGCAGACTTTTGTTTAATGGGGCTATAAAAAAATGTCACAGCAAATGTATATGTTACGACCATAACCCGAAGTCTGGCCACTTCAGGTTCTGGCCGGTCAAATCTAGAAGTGGCCGGCTGATGCGGCCAATGTAAGAAATAAACTTTTCCTTCGGACTTTGGCCGGCCAGAACGCGTTCTGGCTAAGTGTGGCCGGCCAAGTGCCGCTTACCTCTCCTCTTCCGCTGCCTCTAGTCAGTCCTCACATCAGGACGACCCTGACCAGAGAGGCAAAGAGAGGCAGAGCAGTGCACACACGACCCGCAAGACGCATACACGTCCATGCTGAAGTGACGTCATTGCTCACTTCCGCATGTGAAGTGTATGGGTCAGGGCGGGTAGTGTGCACGCTGCTCTGCTTCTCTCCGCCGCTCTGGTCGCCCTGATCTGGGGTCTGGAAATAGCGCAGGCTGGCCCCCCCCCCCAATCATGCAAAGCACACGGCAAAGCCTTGCAAAGCAGCCAGAAAAGCCCCCACAGCCATGCAAAACTACCCCAGCAATGCACAGTGCCCAGCAAAGCGCCCAGCATATCCCCCCCAGCCATGCAAAACGGCCAGCAAATCCCCCCCCCCCCCAGTCATGCAAAGCGCCCAGCAAATCACCCCCCAGCCATGCAAAGCGCCCAGCAAATCCCTCCCCCCAGCCATGCAAAGCAGCCAGAAAAGCCCCCACCCCCCACAGAAATGCAAAACTACCCCAGCAATGCACAGTGCACAACAAAGCCCCCCTGGCCATGCAAAGGGCCCAGCATATCAAACCCCAGCCATGCAAAAACCCAGCAAATCCTCCCCCCCCAGCCATGCAAAGCGCCCAGCAAATCTCTCCCCCCAGCCATGCAAATTGCCCAGCAAATCCCCCCCCCCCCAGCCATGCAAAGCGCCCAGCAAAGGCCCCCCCCTCCCCTCAGCAAAGCCTCTCCCCCCTCCAGCCACGCATAGCGCCCAGCAAAGCACCCCCCACCCATGCATCCCCCCTCTCTCCTGTGTCACCTGACTGCCACAGCAGAGCAGCTAATTTAAAAGCACAGGATGTTAACAGTATGTCTGCTCCCAAGAAAGCAGGATGTAGAAACACTGCAGATTTATTGCAGGATTTGTATCAGCTGTAACTAACAAATAGAAAGAAGTTCCGAGTGCCATTCATGGTGCTGGACAGGACTCGGGATGTTCTGGGATTTTTGCGTTTTGGACTTTGGCCGACTGACTTTGGCCAGTTCTAGAACTGGCCGGCCAATGTCAGAAATTCCCAGCATTTTGGACTTTGGCCGACGTCAAATCGGCCAGTTCTAGAAACGGCCGGCCAATTCTAGAATTGGCCTATTTCTGGTTTTGGCCGTAACATATACACCATTCATCTAAATCTTCTCCTTTGGGAGAACATAACCTGCTAAAATTCCATAGGGAACTTGCCATCCAATAGATAATGATTAGCTCATTATAGATTATTACAAATAATTTGTAGAATTCCAAATATTGTATTTTAATGGAAGATATATACATTTACTGCAACATTATTTTTTATTTTACATTTTTATGATTTTTTCCATAGTGCCTCCACACACAGTGAACCACACACATAAACTGTTCTGTACATTGACCCTCATTTATAGCATATGGAAATTGAATCATAATTACCATTCAGTGACAAAATGGTTAAAGGATACCAGAGTTGAATCAAGTCGGAGAAACGAGGGAGCAGGCATGTATGGAGAGCTGTTCTGATGGCCACCACTCCCCCGCGTTCTCCTCTGTCCCCCTCCTTTCATATCTAAATGCCCCCTCCCACCCAGCAGCCTCTTCCAAGTCACTGGAATTAGACATTTGTGCGCAGGCGCTGGCCTGGTTGTGCACGTCAGACATCGCATGGCTGGGAGCGCTCTACATCACAATTGTACGCATGCACAGAGTGCTCCCAGCCACAGTCACACACAACCGGCCAGCACCTGTGAACTAATGCCCGACTCTGGCGACGCGGAAGAGACTGCAGGGTGTCATTTAGATACAAAAGGAGGAGGACAGAGGAGAATGGGGGGAGTGGTGGCCATCAGGAAAGCTCCCCGTACAGCCTGCTCCCCCTGTTTCTCTGACTTGATTTGGCTCTGGTATCCTTTGTAGTGATGACTTGTATAATATATATTACTGCACTGGGTCACTTTCCCGAGCTATATAAAAATATGCCAGAGAACAAGATTAGTTTTAACACTTTACCTAGCCATCTGGTATAAGCACAATAAAAGCCACTGCCAGCTTAATATTTATTCCAAGTTTACTGCAGAGCAAGAAAGTAGTCTAGTCATTCGTGGTAACTGACAAGCAAGTTATTCCTGTTCCTGCTGTGTGAAGTGCTTTCAGCTGGGAAGGGCAAACTGCTACCTTTATTGCAGGTGATTCGACAGCACACAAACTCAGTATGAAGATTTCAGTGCCGAGAGAGCTGTCAAAGAATATCCGCTGATAATGAGAGGACAGGTGGGACCCTGTGTGATTCCTGGAAATGCTCAGGCAGTAAGAAGACACACTAGGAAGCCCCCACCTATAATCCTATGGTCCATCGGCATCATCACCTGTTCGCTCTTCGCCTGCGCAGCTGCCCTGCTTGCAATAGGATATTTAAATCCCTTTGGAACAGTTGGTTTGTCTATATTAGGAGTTGGAGCAGTCGTGTACTTTTTAACAATAATATTTTTGGTATTGTCTTGTTTATGGGTTGAGAGGAAATACCCTGGAATGCAGCCTCTGTCATTCAGGATTTACACCAAAAAGCCACACAGACCACAACCACCTCCTACTACTTTTGTCAATCCTAATTTCAGTGGGCAGGTGCCCTCTGGCCCCACACCAACCTACAGGATGCACAGTCAACTATCTTCTAATGCAAAAGGATCCAGTGATAATGAAGGTGAAATAGACACTGTTCTTTCTGGCAGAAAAGACACAGCAGAGGACACATATAACAAACAAACTGAAAAGAATATGGCTAAACAAAGTTCCGCTACAGAGCAAGAAATATTGCAAGACAAAGATTTTATTGCAGAAGCTACAACACAAGCTGAAACTAGTCCTCAAAATACAGATACATCTGCACAAAATGCTTTGAAGGACAATAATGTGACATCCATTTCCAGTCCACAAAAGGAAGTTCAAGTAAAACCAAAAACTCATCACATTGAAATACCACCAGAGGATTACTCTAGCCCTTCTCCCCATGTTGCCAGTAATACACAGAAATCTTCTGTTGAAAACACCATGGATATTTCTAAGCCTACACAAAAGTCTATGGAAACCAATCTTACAAGTTCGACTTCCACAGGAGAAAAACCTACAATGCAGCAGCAGAATTACAAACATAACAATACTGTCACTCAGTCTGCTACTACTGATCAGAAAGCAATAGAAAAGGAATTGCCTTCAGTGCATCAAAGTCCGCAAAACATCCACCCACCCAATGCAGAGAAAGGAAGGTCTTTGGAAAATGGGCAGACAGCCCAGGAT
Source organism: Hyperolius riggenbachi (assembly GCF_040937935.1). Lineage (NCBI taxonomy): Eukaryota > Metazoa > Chordata > Amphibia > Anura > Hyperoliidae > Hyperolius > Hyperolius riggenbachi. Next base: position 386,628,151 of record NC_090646.1, on the reverse strand, counting down.
AACTCACTAAGGTCCAGTTTACCCAGAACAACACCAAAAAATAAGATTCAAGCACAGGAAAGTTCACATGAGAAGGTGTCAGACTTATTGCATAATTCTGGTGGAAAACCCACCTTACTGGTTAAGCAAGAGACCTCAGAACAGTCTAAACAAGGAAAGAATATGGATTCAGAGGCGGTAGCAAAGCCTACTGTTAGTGAGAAAAAATCCCAAATTCCGAAATACCATTTTCAGAACCCTCAGTCCTCCATGAATCTTGTTAAAGACAATTCAAACTCATCTTCTACTACTGATGTAAGCAGTGCATTCCCAATTAAGAATAATGGCAGCCATGAACACCAAGGTAAAGCATCAACTAATAAGAACATTTCAGCATCAAGTAAACATTCTGCTCATAATCCAGACTTGCAAGGTGCCTTACCTACCCTCAGTAAGCATCTGGAATCATCAGAAAGGCCAAAGAAGGTGGCATTTCAAGAAGGGCTAGCCAGAAGGCAAGATTCACCAGAAAGAAAAAGGAAACTGGAGCCGTCAGAAAGACCAAAGACCATGGAATCACCAGAAAGGAAACTCAGACATGACCAAAAACGTTCACAATCTCCAAACAGTGTCAAGAAAATAGTATCTTCACCATCTTCTCCTAAGCGCCATCAAAGAACTGCCGATATTTACCCTAGGGCTCAAAGAAATAAGGACCATGCAGTGACAAACCTGTCTTCAAATAAAGATGATTTACACCAAAAACTAAATTATAATTCATCACCATCATCGCAGTCTACCGATGTCCCATCCTCCACTTCATCATCCCCTCCAAGGCGTCATAAGAGAATGCCTGATGTTCCCCGCAAAGTTCTAAAGCATCCAGTTCATAGTCCAGGAAGCACAGCTTTTCATTCTAGTGTCCAGAAAGAAGAACATAACAGACACAGTCAATGGTCCTCACCATCTTCATATTCCAGTGATGTCTCAGCCTCCCCTCCATCATCACCTGGAAGACAACGGAATAAGAGCCCAGATATGTCCAGCAAAGCACAAAAACAAAAAGACATGCTTTCAAATGCAAGATTATCATCCAGCTCTGGAAAAGATGAGCTGAATAAAAGGCTTAATCAGCAGTATTTTCAGTCCAGTGATGCCACCTTAACATTTACCACCTCTCCAGTTACTGCAAGAAGAGTGGTGCAAAATAACTCAGAACAAACTCAGATAAATAAACCTACACGGGCTCAACATAATAAGGACCAACAAACTGAAACATCTGTTGCAAAGAGTGAACTTAACCAGCAGGCGAAACAGCAACGTCAGCCTCAGAGCTCTTCACAGTCTAAGGAAATGGGCCCTACAGCTGCTACAACCTCACCAGCTACTAATAAAAGATTTCCACCAAATCTCAGAGAGAATAAAATCTAAACACAAATAAACCCTAGATGACAGAAGCTGGTCTTTGAAGGAATCAGCTAGTAAATGTACTTTAAGCCAAATGACTCATCACTGTAAAGAAAGTTTTCTTGTGAAAAGACTAAGGCAAAGTACATGTCTCTGTGCAAGCTAAAGCCAAAATGCATTCCAAGGACTAAGTTCTCTGAATCTTTCTTTTGGGGCTGGAATGCTTTACCTAAAAGACATAAGGCTCTTTTCTCTAGACTGAAGAACACAGTCTCATTCAGTAATTAATAGCTTGGAATTACTCTTAATTTGTATAGAGCCAACCTTTCCCATTGTGCTGTACAGAGAAATATTTTACACACAGACAGACAAGGGCATCATGGATGCAGGGACAGCTGTATAGCTTTGTAGAATAACCCAAGCCTTCAATGCAAAGGTTGTATGCATGTGCTATGGTTTGGGTTCGTATTGTAGTAACACATAGAATGGATGTATTTAGTTATTTGTCTGGTCAGTAAACTGTTTTCCATTTCTGATGGTATTTTATTTAACTTGTATTTATTTATACTTGAATTTCAGTATTATGATACCTATTTTAAAGCAAACCTGAAGCGAATAAAAAAAAACATATGATATAATGAATTGTATGCGCAGTATGGATAATGAATAGTAGCAAAGAAAAGAGTCTCATATTTTTATTTTCAGTTATATAGCTTTTTTTATAACACAGCATCATTCTGTCACATTTGCAGTTTTAAAACCACACTGTCTTTTAAGCTATAAAACAAAGCAGAAATAATGACCCTTTCAACCTTCCTACAGTGAGCTGTCTCTCACTGTTTCTTTGCTGTTTAAGTTTATCAAAAAACAGTACTGTATTCCACCCAAGTTGGGTCCAATAGCTCAGAGAAGCTCTTTTGCATAGATAACAACTGACTTTTTTTTTTTAACTCTCCCTGTACTGGAAAACAATACTAATGTTCTATTTCTTAGCTGTACTACACATTCAATTTATTATCTCATAAGTTTATTTCTTTAAGTTTGTCTGCCTTTCTCTATGATCATAGTCTGCATCATAGAAGTGACTGTGGCTTACTGTATCACATTATGCAAAGGACAATGCCACATAGAAACCCCCAGCATATGGTAACACAGATCTCTGCATACGTACACTTCAAGTGAACCCCAGGTGAGAGTGATAGAGGCACATGATGCAATTTTCACGTCACATAGACGGATGAATGCTCAGTAGGTCTGATCTGCTTCCAAATGAGAAAGGGATCGATTTTGAGATCAGCACGGAACAAAATTGATCCCTTTCTCTATCGGAAGCTGATCGGACATACTGGAAATTGTGGAAAGAGCAGTCTGACACAAAATTGCATTTTGTGTATCCAGCATGATAGCGCTACTGAACCCTGGCATAAAAATTGCTGCTAGAATTTTGCCTCCTAGCATTTAGCTATGGCAGGCAGATCTTACATGATGAATATTGTTTTCTGTGGATATAAATCTGGAATGCAGAGTAACAGGCTAGTTGCAATAACACAGCAAACCAGCTCCCACTGACTAACAGTAATATGTATGTGTATCCATCCTAACCAGAGGCGTAGCTAAGGAGCTGTGGGCCCTGATGCATGTTTTACAATGGGGCCCCTCAAACGCTCTATACATAACAATTGATATGGCGCAGCAAAACCTGTCAATGGCAATTACAGTGTTAGAGGTGCAAGAAGGGGATAGGGAGCAGTTTGTTTATGATTACCACTATTCAAAGTATCTATAGAAGTGATTATTATGAGCACTGGACCAATAGACAGCTAATACTGTAGTTGAGGGAGGGCCCTTCGGGGCCCCTTAGGCCCAAGGGCCCTGATGCGGTCGCTACCTCTGCACCCCCTATTGCTACGCCCCTGATCCTAACACTGGCTGGTCAGCCTGGCTAGCCGCTGCAGTGCTCTGCACTCCTGCTTTATATTCATTAAAAATCATTTTTAGCAGACAAATCCTGCTTGCCATAGTACTGGTAGGCAAAAACTGGCAGCATTTTTTATGTGGTTTCGTACAGCTTTAAAGGACTTCTATAGTGAAAAAGGTGACATGTTGTTTATTGTATTTATATTACTTCTTTAGTATTTATATAGTGCCAACATCTTCCACAGCACTGTGGATTATATAGTAGTATATTTAGTATATTATATAGTAGGGAACAATTCACTTATCTGTATGTTTTTGAAATGTTGGAGGAAACTGAGGTGCCCAGAGAAAACCCACAAAGACATGGGGAGAACATACAAACTCCATGCAGACAGTGTCCTGGCTTCCTGGCTGTCATTCTAACCAGTGACCCAGGGATGCAAGGCAAGAGTGCTACCCACTGCACCACAGCTGCAGATTTGAACAGATAAGGCCAGTCTACATACACACTTTTTACATTTCTGTGACCTAAAACAATTGTTTCTGATCATTTTGTTCTATGGAGGGGGGGAATGAAGAGGAAACTGCCAACATTGGGGGAGACATGTTCACACTCATCTGATAAGATTGCCCAGCAAGCGCATGGTGTGAACCAGAACTCCTTGGAGTGTGTAAGGGGGCTAAAAAGGACCAAAAAGCTCTCTTACCAAAAATGCTATGCAAAGCAGAAATGTACCTTCTTAAAACAGAAGGTATTTGCCATTATTCAGGGTAGAGTGAGCATAACTCCAACCTGAATAATTGCAAATACCTTCTGCTTTAAAAAGGCACATTTCTGCTTTGTAAAATGCTTTTAACTTTAACCCCCTTGGCGGTACGCAGTTTCTATGGCTGCGTCCGCCGGGAGGTCTTTTGGCCCAATTTTTTTTTTAATGCTTTAGCTATCATTTTGCTAGCTAAGCGTATGGCCAAAGTTGCTCCGGTCCCCCCCATGCCCGCCGATCGCCGCCGGCTATATGTACATCGCCACGATCCCACGTAAAGCGTAGTTTCCCGATCAGCTTCCGGTGTTGCTATGGCGACGATCGGAGATTCCGATCCCGATCGCCATCATCGCGAAGCCTGGAGCTGATTGGGCAGCTGCGCCGGCGTGGGAACGCTGGGGGGTACGTATAACGGAGGCTATTGCGGGCGTTCGCGGGGAACCGAAGCAACTTTGTGCATACGCTTAGCTAGCGAACCACTAGCTAAAGCGTAAAGCACCGATTAAAAAAAAAACGTTCTGGGACCATGTGATCCTCCGTGGCCGCTACCGCGTATCTAGTACGGGGTTACCGCTAAGGAGGTTAAAGCCTGGTACACACCATCAATTTTGATTGTCCAATCTCTGACCTCCATGTAGTATAAGAGCTTATCTACTCAATCTGTTAATAGTGTTCAAAATCTGCTGACCCTCATACTACATGGAGGTGATCAAATCGGCCAGTGATTGGCTAATCAAAATCTGATGTGTGTATGCACCTTAAGAATTGTATTTTACAGTATATGTCTTTAGACTGCACTGAATTCCCCAGCTTATGTTTACATTCCAGAGCTCTCTGAGAAATGTGAATTTGCTATGCCATTTATACATGCCTATATGGAAAAGCACCATTGGCACTTTTACCTGAATTACTTTTAACAACTGTGCACAGTTCTAGCTAAAGACGTTTACATATGTGATCCCTGTGCAAGATAACAGTTTCTGGTTTCAACCAGCTTTAGTGTTATACATGTTTGGGTATTATATGTTATATTTACCTGCAGAAAAGGATAAAGGTGAATAGGGCCCTAGGCAAGATAGCAGTTTTTGCCCAGCGTTGATGATCACCTTGGCTTTTTTAGTAAGATTTGGTGGAGGCTTGCATCCACCAGGCCCCTAGACTGTGTCCAGGCCCTAGGCAACTGCCTAGTTTGTCTTGTGGAGGATCCAGCTCTGTTTACATGTAACAATAAAATATATGTATATTGGTAGTAAAAACAAAAACCTCATTAATAGGTTTGTAGATGCTAAATAGTTTTCTGATATTGTGGTGATATTGTTGTAACTGTATTGGATGTTACTTGTATTTACATGTTTGTATCGATTTGTTTTATGAATCATAAAATAGTTTATAATATTAAAAGAAAACTTTTTTAAAGAAATAAAAAAACCTTGTGGCTTCTACTTGGCAAAAAACTCAATGGGTTTTCTGTACAATTGTGTTTATTTTGCATAAAGCAAAAACAAAAAACTTGGACAGCAGCATTGTAAGCATCCCTGACTGTGAGGAATGTGGGCATTGAATGAAATCACTGTTCATATAAAAGACCAATCTAAGATTAGAACTGACAGGGATTGCGCCCACAAGCTATGCATACTAATCCAGGATGTACCTTGTTTTGGTTGTGGGAGTGCAGAATTTAAGGAAGCAAACCCCTGGCAGTGTTGTGAGCGTTTACATGGGGTTTCATGCCTGGTACACACAATGCAATTTCCCAGCAGACGGATGGTCGAATCGATTATTTCTGACAGGTCCCATCTGATTTCCGATCGTTTTGCTGATCAATTTTGTACAGAAGTGATCGGAAAATTGATCAGAAAGATTATTTGAAATCATATCGGACCTGTCGGAAATAATCTATATGACTGTCAATCTGATGGAAAATTGCATCATGTGTACCAGGCATTAAACTGACCTTATGCATAAATGGCAAAATGATGGAAAAGAGTATGCCTAATGCATCAACAAGGTTAGAAGGTCTGATTGGAAGTCCATTCATTTACAAACTCAGCTTCAAAAATGAATGAAAATGTTCCTTTTATGTGGAAGATGGCAAGAATCTCTCAGATACTGAATTTTGACTTATTGCACTCATGACCATAGAGGGAAAACTTAGTGGGGTAACTTATGTATCTACATCCTGTATGCAGGGCCGGTTTAAGCAACAATGGGGCCCCAGGGCAAAATAAACCTGCCCCTCCCCCCCCCCAATAGATACCCCGGAGCAAAAATTGGTATTAAGGAACCTTTTTTGCAGCTGGTATAGTCAGGGTTTGAAGCCCCAATCGGTCAGAGCTCCACATTCTGGCTACCCCAGCCTGCATGGGGGGACAAGAGGTTAAAAAGTTTCAGGAGGGGGGACCCCACATAATTTAAAAAAAACTAATTCCCACACTCTAAACATAAAAAAAAAAAAAAAATTGGGAAAATAGGAAAAAAATGCCAGGGATCTTCATACAGCCATATTGCGGCTGTTTAGCGATCCCTGGTCAAACCGCTGCGGCTGCGTATGGACCACCTGGAAACCCTGTCAGGAAATGTATTGCTCTTTCTTTTGATACATGTAAAATTACACTACCGTTAGGTACTAAAAGTGACATTTACCACATTTAAAAGTATACTTTTTCCTTCGAAACTTTAAAATCGATTTTCTCAAAAACTATAAGGTCTTTTTGAAAATTGTTTTTTCCTCTTATTCCCAATGATCTCCTTAACATATCCTGCAAATTTAGGGTTTCTAGAATTTAAGGTGGATTTGCTATTACCCATTAAAGTCGGCTGGTTTTTAAATGTGTATTTTTTTTCCTTTGAAACTTTAAAATCGATTTTCTCAGGAACTATAAGGTCGATTTGAATTTTTTTTTCCTCTTGTAGCCACTGGGGGCCCCTACAAGCTCTGGGGCCCTGGGGCAGCTGCCTCCTTTGCCTTAATGGTAGCGCCGGCCCTGCTTGTATGTGTCCTGTTACCTCTGACAGGATGTAGATTACATTTATCACAGTCCTTGTCCTCACCCACTGCAATCACGTGTGCCCAAAAGAGCCTATCAGTCTAAATCAAACATTCTATGCATCTTCTTCTCATAAAAAGTCGTCATTACTTGCCAGGTCTTTTTCCTCTGACTCACTCCCAAAGCACTGCTTCTGCTGGCTTATGGTGTGTAGCCCCGCCCCCTAAAAGAGAAGTGCCATGGCACTCTGAGATATAGAGTGCCATAGAAGCACCCCAGCATGTTTCTGCAAGGAGGCAGGGCTACGCACCAGAAGCCAGCGGACACAGAGTGCTCAGGGAATGAGTTGGAGGAAAAAGACCTGGGAAGTAATTGGATAAAATGTTTGTTTAAAGGACAACTGAAGTGAGAAGTATTATTATTATTATTTAGTATTTATATAGTGTTGACATCTTCCACAGCGCTGTACAGCGAATATATTGTCTTGTGAGTTAACTGTCGCAGTTGAAAAAAGTCGCGGCCAAAAATTAGCGCAATTGTTATTTATCGATATATGTGGGTGCAATTGTTATTTATCGTAATATGGATAGCCTTTATGCTATTTAGCGGGTGGCAGCAATTGCATTGAAATTTATCGTATTATTGTCAGCAGGGATCAGGGGTTGTTAAGGTTAGGCACCATCAGGGGGGTCTTGGGGTTAGACACCACCAGGGGGGTCTTAGGCTTTGGCACCACCAGTGTGGTTTTAGGGTTAGGTACCACCAAGGGGGGTCTTAGGGTTAGGCACCATCCGGGGGCTCTTCAGGTGCAAACCCAGGGTTTTCGAGGGGGGGGGGGATTCCTGAAAGATCTCCCTCAGCCACGCACAATACAATATAATAATATGATAGGACAAAATGCTGGGTACACATAATGCAATTTCCCATCTGACTGATAGGATCTGACAATTATTTCCTAAATGGCCGATCTGCTCCCGATCGACAACGGGATTAATCAGGAGCAGTTTGGATACTGATAATAATGAGGACAGCCAACATTCCTAATGATGGGGAAAGTGAAGCATTCACCCAGCAGGACTGTGCTCATACCTGAGTTCCCCTGAGCTGCTCCATGCTCTGTACACACACTGCTGCTCCATGCTCTGTACACACACTGCTGCTCCATGCTCTGTACACATGCTGCTGCTCCATGTTCTGTACACACGCTGCTGCTACATCCAAAGTCAACTGTAGCAGGGAAAAAAAGAGGTCAGTGCTGTGAGTTGCAGGGTGCCTGCAGATATTCTGGTGTCTCAACTTGTGCATGCCCCCAGACACTGCACCGGCCCTGGTTTGAGGGGGGATTCTGGGCAGCTGTAATCCCCCCTGCGTTTGCCTATGGTCTTGGGGTTAGGCACCACCAGGGTGGTTTTAGGGTTAGGCACCACCAAGGGGATCTTAGGGTTAGACACCACCAGGGGGTTCATATGGTTGGGCACCACCAGGAGAGGGGGGGAGTCTTAGGGTTAGGTACCACCACCAATTTTTAGGGGGAAGCCAATTAACTTATCTGTATGTTTCTGGGATCTGGGAGGAAACCGGAGTGCCTGGGGAAAACCCACACAGACACAGGGAGAACATACAAACTCTGTGGAGATAGTGCCCTGGCTGGGACTCAAACCGGGGACCAAGCGCTGCGAGAGAGCTACCCACACCACAACCATCATGCTGCCCTATGTGGAGGTTGACATATTTATTTCAATACCAGTTGCCTGGCAGCCCAGCTGATCTCTTTGGCTGCAGTAGTGTCTGGGTAACGCCAGAAACAAGCATGTAGTTAATTTTGTCAGATCGGAAAATAATGTCAAACACCTGATTTGCATATGCTTGATCAGGGTCTATGGCTAAAAGTAGAGGCAGGGGATCAGCGAGGTTGCCAGGCAACTGGTATTGCTTAAAAGGAAATAAATATGGCAGCCTCCATATCTCTCTCCCTTCAGTTGTCCTTGAAGATTGAACAGGCTTTTTAAGTTCTGTCATGTGACAGCTGACGTATGTGACAGCTGACGTCTCCTCTGTTCCTCTCTGATTGGCCAATATTTATCATGCTGAGACAATGCACTTTCTTTAGTGGAGGGTGGGCAATGCATACACAATCAGGCAGAGGAGAGTAAAGCCTAGTGCACACCAAAAACTGCTAGCAGATCCGCAAAATGCTAGCAGATTTTGAAACGCTTTTTCTTATTTTTCTGCAGCGTTTCAGCTAGCGTTTTGCGTTTTTGTGTAGCGGTTTTGGTAAAGTAGATTTCATGTATTGTTACAGTAAAGCTGTTACTGAACAGCTACTGTAACAAAAAACGCCTGGCAAACCGCTCTGAAGTGCCGTTTTTCAGAGCGGTTTGCGTTTTTCCTATACTTAACATTGAGGCAGAAACGCATCCGCAATCCAAAATCTGCAGCAGCCCGGGAGTATGCGTTTCTGCAAAACGCCTCCCGCTCTGGTGTGCACCAGCCCATTGAAATACATTACCCAAGCGTATCCGCAGCCGCAAGCGGATCGCAAAACGCAGCCGAACCGCTCTGGTGTGCACTAGGCTAGATGATACTCCCAGTCACTGCAGCCCAAAACTGCCAGCTTTGTTTGCAAATGTTTGGGCTGGTGCACACCAAAACCCGCTAGCAGATCCGCAAAACGCTAGCAGATTTTTAAACGCTTTTTTTTATTTTAATGAGGCGTTTTGCTAGCGTTTTGCGGATTGCTGCTGCGGTTTTCAGTATAGTAGATTTCATATATTGTTACAGTAAAGCTGTTACTGAACAGCTTCTGTAACAAAAACGCCTGCAAAACCGCTCTGAAGTGCCGTTTTTCAGAGCGGTTTGCGTTTTTCCTATACTTAACATTGAGGCAGAAACGCATCCGCAATCCAAAAAATGCCTCACCCAGGCATTTTTCGTTTCTGCAAAACGCCTGCCGCTCTGGTGTGCACCACCCCATTGAGATACATTGACCAAGCAGATCCGCAGCCGCAAGCGGATCTGAAAACGCCCAAAAAGCCGCTTGGTGTGCACCAGCCCTAAGAGAGGAAATGACATCAGGATTGGCTTCAAAATAGCCACAGTTTAAATGGGAAATGCTAGGAAGGATTTTTATCTTTTTTTACTGTAGAAAAATCACTAAAATCAAAACGTGGACAGTACAATACATGTGTTATGTAAGTAGAGCAAATATTTATCTACTTCTATATGTGTTTTTTTTTTTCTGAGATAGTACGGCTGAAAAGCAGGTGTTAAGGGGAGTGATCAATTTACATACAAACAATCATTTGTGCAAGACCAATTTTTTCAACATCGAGGTTCCCTCCATAGAATTGTTCCCTATTCTACCTGTACCAGTCAGCAAGCAATGAACACTTCATGCCCTTGAACCTGAGAGTTAGAGAGTTACAACCATTTACATCGAAAGAAACATGACAATTTTACCAACACAGTCAAGTATTATTTTATCACTGTCTGTTCCCATATATAATAAAGCAACTGACATCTCACTGGGTAAAGCATATATCAAGGTCAAACCACATGCTGATACTATTACTCACACTGACTGGATGTATCAGTTAAGATTATCTGGCTGGGTGTAGATAAGCCATGTCAAGCAATTTTGTACAAATAGTTCTAATGCTGTAAGGAGTCAAACCTCTTTGACAGTCATCATTTTATGTAAAGCAGCATTTCTCATTCAGTGGTACAGAAATAAAAAGTAAATAACAATGTGACGCCCATAACCAGATCTAATCTCTGCTCAATATAGTTAGAAAAGGAGATTTAAAAGCTGAAAAGGAGTCAATATAAGAAAAATGTATCTTAAATCTGGACTTCCGAAAGACTATAATAACGCATACATTCAAAAACAGCGCGGGCAAATTTGGGCACAGGGTGAAGCTGAAAGATGGCTCACCCTGCTCTAAGTATACTCCTGACTGTTTTCTAATTAATCCCTACTGACCGCCTGCATAATTGGGGTTCCAGCTATTGCTGGCGGCCGAATGACACTGCTTTTTTTACCCCCATAATTTGGGCATCAGCACCCAACTTAGACTGTGAGCGCTGCTATAGTCGCAATTCCCATTACAGGCACTGTCCCCAATCTAGCTGTTTAGATAATATCTGAGTGTATACTTAATTTGTTCTGCAAATAAAGGACTACTTTCATGAAAAAATGTTAAAAATGTAAATACATACATATTAAATGTTCTTTACTTCCATAGTATAATGCACTATAAATTACGGTACTTTTTTCCTATGTTGCTCTCACTTAGAGTAGGTAGTAAAAAGCTGACAGAACTGACAGATTTAGAATGAGTCCATCTTCTTATGGGAAATTCACAGTATTAAATGTATTCTTTAGAAAAGAAATTCCTGGAGAGGATCTATACAAAATTGTCAACTAGCTTTTTAATTGTACTAGCTAATTATTTGTACACTATTTTAGCAGTTGGACTGAGCAACAGATATTCAGAAAGGCCTAGTGCACACCAGAGCGGTTCGGCTGCGTTTTGCGATCCGCTTGCGGCTGCGGATACGCTTGGGTAATGTATTTCAATGGGCTGGTGCACACCAGAGCGGGAGGCGTTTTGCAGAAACGCATACTCCCGGGCTGCTGCAGATTTTGGATTGCGGAGGCGTTTCTGCCTCAACGTTAAGTATAGGAAAAACGCAAACCGCTCTGAAAAACGGCACTTCAGAGCGGTTTGCCAGGCGTTTTTTGTTACAGTAGCTGTTCAGTAACAGCTTTACTGTAACAATACATGAAATCTACTACACCAAAAACGCTTCACAAAACCGCAAAATGCTAGGTGAAATGCTACAGAAAAAGAAGAAAAAGCGTTTCAAAATCTGCTAGCATTTTGCGGATCTGCTAGCGGTTTTTGGTATGCACTAGGCCTAAGGCCTGGTGCACACCAGAGGAGTTTTTCTGAGCGTTTTGAGTTTTTAAATCTGCTGCTAATGTTATCCTATGTGTCTGTGCACACTGGAGCAATGAGGTTTTGTAAAAAAAAAACATAGAATTACATTGGGAAGAGCTTTTGAAACCTCTAGCGTTTGGGCGCTAGAGGTTTTAAAAGCTCTTCCCAATGTAATGCTATGGGTTTTTTTTTACAAAACCTCATTGCTCCAGTGTGCACAGACACATAGGATAACATTAGCAGCAGTTTTAAAAACTCAAAACGCTCAGAAAAACTCCTCTGGTGTGCACCAGGCCTAAGGCCCGGTGCACACCGGGCGGATCCGCCGGCCGAATCCGCCTGAAAATCTGTTTGGCTAATGTATCTCTATGGGCTGGTGCACACCGGCGGTTTGAGGTTTTCACCTAAAAACCTCAAACCGCCGGTGTGCACCAGCCCATAGAGATACATTAGCCACGCGGATGCTGATGCGGATGCGGCCGGCGGATCTCATACAAAATCCGCTCGGTGTGCACCCAGCAAATATCGGCTCTCTGCTCCCAAAACCGCTAGCGTTTTGACGATCTGCTAGCGGTTTTGGTGTGCACTGGGCCTTAGGGCTCGTTCACACCTAGGGCGTTTTTTTTTAAGCGCTGCAATTTTCAAAATCGCCCTAAAAGCGCTTTTGCAATGATTCCTTATGAGAGTGTTCCCATCTGAGCGGTTTGTTTCCGATCCGCTCACCAAAGCGCTACCTGTACCATTTTCTGAGCATTTTTGCTCAATGGAAGGTATAGGGAAATCACAAAGTGCTTGAAAAAGCGCTTTGTATAGCGATTTCCCCAGCGCTTTTAAGAATAAATACATTGTATTTATTCTTTTCTGGGTCAAAGAGTTCACTTCCTGACTTGCGTCAGGAAATGAAAAAAACAATTTGCTCTGCAAAAGCGCTTTATACAAAATCACAGTGTGCAGCTAAGCGGTGGGAGGAGGAAATAAATGCACGAAATATTGAAAATCGCTGCCGTCAGCGATTTTGATTTCAGATGTGAACAAAGCCTTAATGCTTCTGTAAAGAAAGAAATAACAGAGAATCCCTTGTGAGGAGATGGACTAGTCAAAAAATGACAGTTCTATCAGATTTTCACTAAGGCCTGATTCACATTGGCGTTTGCCATCAGGATTTTCCGGACCATATACTGTACAAACGGAACGGACTTTCGGCGATCCAATGTAACTCTATGGATCCGTACACACTCGTCCGTTCCTCACTGACCGGATCCTGACCGGATCCGGACTCTGGGCTACGGTCCGGATTTTTCCAACCTGCTCTATTTTTGCCGTATGCTTCATCCGGCCGCTGCACCCGGACCGCATCCTGACTACACCATCCGCACAGCAGAAACCAATGAGAAACTGAAATGACACAACACACTGGCTATAAAATCTGGCCTATGTACCCCACTTCCGTAGCGTTTTCTATGGTGATAGCGGCCATTTTGGATGATGACACATGGGCCCCGCATTTGAGGAGTGGAGCAGCAGTGAGTTCTTGCTGGAGCTATTTGGGACCATGTCACAAGAAGAGGTCAGAACTTTCACACCTGAGGACCTGATTCTACATGAGTAGAGGGTGCACCCCCCATCTCCTGCGAGGAGCACGCTTCCTTCCCACATAGTAGTAGGTAAAAATTAAAAAGGAGACCATTCCCAGGTAAAATGAGTAAAAATACACTGGATCCATGGTCCAAACTGCAGTCTCTCTATCCAAGGATGGTCTCCACACGTCAGGCTGTCTTAAACAATGACTCCAGGGCTTCTGCAGACCTCCCAGACCCCAGGAATTTATATAGTCTGTTATCTCTTTAAAAAACGGATCCGGATAGCAACCGGATCCGTAACGGATGAAAATCCGGATGCAAACGGATCCGGATTGCAACCGGATGCATCCGGACCGGATCCGGATGGAACGGATCCGGACATCTGGTCCGTTTTGGTAAACAACGCAAATGTGAACCGGGCCTAACTACTGTAAGTGACAGCGGCATAGGAAAAACAGTACTTATAATGCATTTTACTCCGGGCAAAAAGTACATTTATATGTTTTTTTTTTTCAATTTTAGAATTTCTTTGTGATAGTTTTGCTTTAGGCCTCTTTCACAGTGGGACGTTGCGTTTTGATGCGACGTTAACGTTGCAACGCAAATTACAACGCAACGACCCAAAAAAGTCTCACCGTAACGTAATGCCCCGTTATTGTCGCATACAGTAGAGAATACAGGCAATGAAAAGTTTGCTTCCAAGTCATTACTGAGCATGTGCAAACAGTCCAACGCAGCTAATAACGTGTATAACGCACAGCATGCAGCACTTTCTAATAACGCTACACGTTACACACAGACGCAACGTGTGCACTGTGAATGTCGTACAGACTTAGCATTGCTGTGCGTAAGTCTGTGTTCTAAGATTTTATAATGTGCGACTTTAACGTCGCACTGTGAAAGAGGCCTTAAAGTAACACTGAAGCGATAAAAAAACCCTCATGATATAATGAATTGTACGTGTAGTACAGATGAGTACATATTATTTTAGTGCCACTGAGTTCGGTGCGGAGAGAGCTGAATGACGGCTCTTCCTGCTGCCGCCAAACTCCGAGGTGGCGTTAAATACTATTCCCCCTCCGAGTTGTCGCAACTCGGAGGTAGAAGTAATTTGGGGTCCAGCAGCCGCCAGAGCCCCTAATTACCAATACGCGGGTTGTGCATTGCAGCTATGACGGCGCCCAGCTTTGGCGCTCGGCTCTCAGAGCAACGCGCCAAGATGAACTGATTCGGTACAGATAATTAATGGGAACATTAGTAGCAAAGAAAAGAGTATCATATTTTTATTTTCAGTTATATAGTTTTTTCTTATAACATTGCATCACTCTGTATTTTAACCACTTCCAGACCGCCGTATATACAATTGGCGGCCGGGAAGTGCACCCCGCAAGGACCGCCGTATAGACAAATTGCGGCGGTCCTTGTAGGGGCATGGGCGTCATCCGTGACGCGATCTTCCGCCTCCGCCTGGCGCCGCTCACCCGCCGCAACATCCCGCCGGCCATACGGAAGCGCCGGCGGGATGTTAACCCGACGATCGCCGCATACAAAGTGTCTAATACACTTTGTAATGTTTACAAAGTGTATTATACAGGCTGCCTCCTGCCCTGGTGGTCCCAGTGTCCGAGGGACCACCAGGGCAGGCTGCAGCCACCCTAGTCTGCACCAAGCACACTGATTTCCCCCCCCCCTGCCCCAGATCGCCCATAGCACCCATCAGACCCCCCCTGCCCACCCCCCAGACCCCTGTTTGCTCCCAATCACCCCCCTAATCACCCATCAATCACTCCCTGTCACTATCTGTCAACGCTATTTTTTGTTTTATCTCCCCCTCTGCCCCCTGCTCCCTCCTGATCACCCCCCACCCCTCAGATTCTCCCCAGACCCCCCCCCCCCCCATGTACTGTATGCATCTATCCCCCCATATCACCTGTCAATCACCTGTCAATCACCTGTCAATCACCCATCAATCACCCCCTGTCACTGCCACCCATCAATCAGACCCTAACCTGCCCCTTGCGGGCAATCTGATCACCCCCCCACACCAATAGATCGCCCGCAGATCCGACATCAGATCACCTCCCAAATCCATTGTTTACATCTATTCTCTCCTCTAAACACCCACTAATTACCCATCAATCACCCATCAATCACCCCCTATCACCACCTGTCACTTTTACCTATCAGATCAGACCCTAATCTGCCCCTTGCGGGCACCCAATCACCCGCCCACACGCTCAGATTGCCCTCTGACCCCCCCTTATCAATTCACCAGTGCATTAATTACATCTGTTCTTCCCTGTAATAACCCACTGATCACCTGTCAATCACCTGCCAATCACCTATCACCCATCAATCACCCCCTGTCACTGCCACCCATCAATCAGCCCCTAACCTGCCCCTTGCGGGCAATCTGATCACCCACCCACACCATTAGATCGCCCGCAAACCCGCCGTCAGATTACCTCCCAAATGTATTGTTTACATCTGTTATCTTCTCTAAACACCCACTAATTACCCATCAATCACCCATCAATCACCCCCTATCACCACCTGTCACTGTTACCTATCAGATCAGACCCTAATCTGCCCCTTGCGGGCACCCAATCACCCGCCCACACGCTCAGATTGCCCTCAGACCCGACCCCCCTTATCAATTCGCCATTGCATTAATTACATCTGTCCTTCCCTGTAATAACCCACTGATCACCTGTCAATCACCTGCCAATCACCTATCACCCATCAATCACCCCCTGTCACTGCCACCGAACAATCAGCCCCTAACCTGCCCCTTGCGGGCAATCTGATCACCCACCCACACCAATAGATCGCCCGCAGATCCGACATCAGATCACCACCCAAGCGCAGTGTTTACATCTATTCTCTCCTCTAAACACCCACTAATTACCCATCAATCACCCATCAATCACCCCCTATCACCACCTGTCACTGTTACCCATCAGATAAGACCCTAATCTGCCCCTTGCGGGCACCCAATCACCCGCCTACACGCTCAGATTGCCCTCAGACCCCCCCTTATCAATTCGCCAGTGCAATATTTACATCTGTTCTCCCCTGTAATAACCCACTGATTACCTGTCAATCACCTGTCAATCACCTATCAATCACCCATCAATCACCCCCTGTCACTGCCACCCATCAATCACCCGCTGTCACTGCCACCCATCAATCAGCCCCTAACCTGCCCCTTGCGGGCAATCTGATCACCCACCCACACCAATAGATCGCCCGCAGATCCGACGTCCGATCACCTCCCAAGTGCAGTGTTTACATCTGTTCTCTACCCTAAACACCCACTAATTACCCATCAATCACCCCCTGTCACTGCTACCTATCAGATTAGACCCCTATCTGCCCCTAGGGCACTCAATCACCCGCCCACACCCTCAGAATGCTCTCAGACCCCAGCCCTGATCACCTCGCCAGTGCATTGCTTGCATCTATTCCCCTCTCTAATCACACCTTGAGACACCCATCAATCACCTCCTGTCACCCCCTAGCACACCTACCCATCAGATCAGGCCCTAATTTGCCCCGTGTGGGCTCCTGATCACTCGGCCAAACCCTCAGATCCCCCTCAGACCCGCTTCCGATCACCTCCCCAGTGCATTGATTGCATCTATTTTCCCCTCTAACCACCCCCTGAGACACCCATCAATCACCTCCTGTCACCCCCCTAGCACTCCTATCCATCAGATCAGGCCCAATACAACCTGTCATCTAAAAGGCCACCCTGCTTATGACCGGTTCCACAAAATTCGCCCCCTCATAGACCACCTGTCATCAAAATTTGCAGATGCTTATACCCCTGAACAGTCATTTTGAGACATTTGGTTTCCAGACTACTCACGGTTTTGGGCCCGTAAAATGCCAGGGCGGTATAGGAACCCCACAAGTGACCCCATTTTAGAAAAAAAGACACCCCAAGGTATTCTGTTAGGTGTATGACGAGTTCATAGAAGATTTTATTTTTTGTCAAAAGTTAGCGGAAATTGATTTTAATAGTTTTTTTTTCACAAAGTGTCATTTTCCGCTAACTTGTGACAAAAAATAAAATCTTCTATGAACTCACCATACTCCTAACGGAATACCTTGGGGTGTCCTCTTTCTAAAATGGGGTCATTTGTGGGGTTCCTATACTGCCCTGGCATTTTAGGGGCCCTAAACCGTGAGGAGTAGTCTTGAAACGAAATTTCTTAAAATGACCTGTGAAATCCTAAAGGTACTCATTGGACTTTGGGCCCTTTAGCGCAGTTAGGGTGCAAAAAATTGCCACACATGTGGTATCGCCGTACTCAGGAGAAGTAGTATAATGTGTTTTGGGGTGTATTTTTACACATACCCATGCTGAGTGGGAGAAAGATCTCTGTAAATGGACAATTGTGTGTAAAAAAAATTAACAAATTGTCATTTACAGAGATATTTCTCCCACCCAGCATGGGTATGTGTAAAAATACACCCCAAAACACATTATACTACTTCTCCTGAGTACGGCAATACCACATGTGTGGCACTTTTTTGCAGCCTAACTGCGCTAAGGGGTCCAAAGTCCAATGAGCACCTTTAGGCTTTACAGGGGTGCTTACAATTTAGCACCCCCCAAAATGTCAGGACAGTAAACACACCCCACAAATGACCCCATTTTGGAAAGTAGACCCTTCAAGGTATTCAGAGAGGGGCATGGTGAGTCCGTGGCAGATTTCATTTTTTTTTGTCGCAAGTTAGAAGAAATGGAAACTTTTTTTTTTTTTTTTCTCACAAAGTGTCATTTTCCGCTTACTTGTGACAAAAAATAATATCTTCTATGAACTCACTATGCCTCTCAGTAAATACTTTGGGATGTCTTCTTTCCAAAATGGGGTCATTTGGGGGGTATTTATACTATCCTGGAATTCTAGCCCCTCATGAAACATGACAGGGGGTCAGAAAAGTCATAGATGCTTGAAAATGGGAAAATTCACTTTTTGCACCATAGTTTGTAAACGCTATAACTTTTACCCAAACCAATAAATATACACTGAATGGGTTTTTTTTTATCCAAAACATATTTGTCCACATTTTTCGCGCTGCATGTATACAGAAATTTTACTTTATTTGAAAAATGTCAGCACAGAAAGTTAAAAAAAATCATTTTTTTGCTAAAATTCATGTCTTTTTTGATGAATATAATAAAAAGTAAAAATCGCAGGAGCAATCAAATAGCACCAAAAGAAAGCTGTATTAGTGACAAGAAAAGGAGCCAAAATTCATTTAGGTGGTAGGTTGTATGAGCGAGCAATAAACCGTGAAAGCTGCAGTGGTCTGAATGGAAAAAAAGTGGCTGGTCCTTAAGGGGTAGAAAGCCCTAGGTCCTCAAGTGGTTAAACTATGAAAACTATGACCCTTTGAACTTTCCTGCAGTAAAACCTTTTCTGAAGCTGCCTTTCACTGTTTATTTACTGTATAAGTGCTTCAGAAAATAGGACTGTCAACCAAGTTGGGTCAGAGAGATGAGAGAAGCTCTTTTGCATAGACAACAACTGAAGTTTCTTAACTCTTCCTGTACTGGAAACAATATGAACATCTTACAAATACAGATACAACATCTTTGCTACTAATGCTCTATTGCTTGGCTGTACTACACAAACAATGCATTATTTCATAAGTTTATTTTTACTTCACATCTCCTTTAAGTGAGCATCAAGATACAGAGACTGATTAAGTTTCTCCGGGGATGGAGACAATCAGAGAACATTTGTTATCCTAGAAAACTGATATAGAGTTTCTACCCCCCCCCCCCCCCACAAAAAAAAAACAACAAAAAAACTAATGGGTGCATGCAGAGGGTTGCAGTCTTACATCAGCTATTTCTCAGAACTTTCAGAAGCCCTAGCCACCTTGGAGCTTATGTTCTCCAGCCTTTTACAGCCTGAAAATCATACAATAATCATAATCAGACTTGCTTAGTTAAAGAAAACCTGAACTGAAAATTAAAAGTGAAAACAACATACACAGGTCATACGTACCTCCCATGTAGTCTACTCCTCAATCTCTTTCTCCTCTCCTGCGTCCTGTTTGTCCACTGTGATCAAGAGAATTCTCTTTTCCCCATTTTGAAAATGGCCGTTACCCCATAACAGCTTTCTGGTCAGCACACAGTTAAACTGTAACATCGCCCACTTGAGCCATAGGGAAACATGAACACATCAGCTCTCCTCTCTGCTGTAACTGACAGCAACTGATATATTTCAGTTCTGACAAAATGTTGTCAGAACTGGAAGGGATCATTGTCAGAAGAAAATGATGAGCTTCTGAGAGGAACTGATGGCAAGATAACTATGTAATGTTCAATTGAAGTTACCTCATGTGTGTATTTTAAGTAATTTTACTCAGTACAGGTTCTCTTTAAAGTCTCTTTATACTGCACAGCCAGTGCCAGGAGAGTTATTATTTTACAGCAGCCTTTTTGCCCTGCCCTTATGCAGATTAGAACCAGCAAGACCACGATCACACGACAAGATTGATCTAATCGATATCAATTGCTTGTGTATGGAGATATAATTCAATGTTTCCGCCCCATACAATAGACTATTATCCTGGGGCTTACAGTATTGGTCTTTTCACATAATGTCCACATATTTTTAAGTTTATGGGCGAACCTGCGCCCTGAGTATAGAGTCGTCTGTCTTCGGAAGCTCAAGTGCTTCCGAACACTGCCAAAGTCTCCTGTAGTAGCAGATTTAACCACTTAAGGACCAGCCGAATTCTGGCTGATCTGTGCTGCGTGGGCTCTCCAGCCCACAACACAGATCAGCAGGCAGCCAGGGCGACCAGACTTCCCCCCTTTTTTCCCCACTAGGAGGATGTCCTGCTGGGGGGTCTGATCGCCGCCGGCTATATTTGTGTTGCGGGGGGGCTCCTCAAAGCCCCCCCCCCCCCCCGCAGCGTTTTCCGCCCTCCCTGGCTTTCCCTCACCTCCTGTACCTGGGCAGGGCAGGACAGAGATCCGTCCTGCGCCGGAACTGACAGGCTTTAGCCTATCATATGCCGGCGATCCCCGGCCAATCAGAGGCCGGGGATCGCCGATCTCCTTTATGGCGCTGCTGCGCAGCAGCGCCGTATGGTGTAAACAGTGGGGATTTCTTCCCCGCGTGTTTACATTTCGCCTGCGAGCCGCGATCAGCAGCTCGCAGACAGTTCACGGAGACACCCTCCGTGAACTGGCATGAAAAGGCCGCTCGAACGAGCGGCCGTTTCCATGCTATACCACTGATGACCTGCCGACGCCTGTCGGCGTTAGGCGGTCATTACCGAGAAGCCTGCGGGGGAACGGGAGAAGAACAGGAAGTCTCTATAGGACCCAGAGCCTTCCCTCTCCTTAGGTAAGAATATGTTTTGTTTTTTAATTAAATTTCATATTCTCTTTAAACGTGTGGTACGTCTATACAATGCAGCATAAAGTACAATGAAAGTATGATTCACTGCCACTGTAAATTTGTGCATTGCCCAGTAAATGCACTGCATGCTGTACATTTCAACATCAGAGCACCCCTGTGAAAGCACCATAGGAATATCTTTGCATTGCTTTCTGATGCAATAATATTGTGCATTGCGATGAAATGCAGCGGGTATCAGGACCGTGCGGCTGCCCTGAGCGCTGAGGAAAGGGGGGGGCGCCATGATGGAGGGGGAGTCGCAGATGCGGGGAGGGCGACCTGACCTCTCCCTCCCTTCCTCTCGCCCTCCATGCTCCCCACTCCGCTGCAGACTGAGCTCAGGGAAGCGCTGTATAGAGCAGCAACTCACCTCCCTGGTTCCAATCGCCGATCACTTGCCGCTGGTTTCCTGTTCTGCATAGCGGTGTATACACACTCTACTTCCTGTTTAGCAGGAAGTAGAGTGTGTATAAGCAGCCGGCTATGCAGAGGACGAGACCAGCGGCAAGTGATTGGCGATTGGAACCAGGGAGGTGAGCTGCTGCTCTATACAGCGCTTCCCTGCGCTCTCTCTGCAGTCTGCAGTGGAGGGGGGGAGCATGGAGGGCAAGAAGGAGGGAGGGAGGGGTCAGGTCATCCTCCTCACGGCTGACTCCCCCCTCCATTATGGGGGGGGGGTGAGGCACCTACTTATCTAACCTATACTGGGGGCACCTGCCTATGTAACCTATACTGGGGGCACCTACCTATCTAACCTGTACTGGGGGCTCCTGCCTCCTACCTATCTAGCCTATACTGGAGGCACCTACCTATCCAACTTATACTGGAGGCACCTACCTATCTAACCTATACTGGGGCAACTATACTGGCTACCTATACTGGAGGCACCTACCTGGCTAACCTATACTGGGGGCAATTATCCCGGGGGACCTATAGCCGGCTACCTAAACTGGGGCACTTGTGCCTGGCTACCTATACTGGGGGGACCTATAGCTGGCTACTTATACTGAGTGCAACTGGACCTGGCTAACCTATACTGCGGGCTCGTATACCTGGCTCCACGCCGGGGGGGCCTTTGGGGGTGTGCGCAATTTTTACACCCTCGCCCTAGGTGCATTTTAGCCTAGAAACTGCCCTGGCGGGCACAATGTAAAAGGATGCTTATGCTACCTGTGATGCCTTCGATATGACATATCGAATGCATCATGGAGTCACAAACGCAAGTTTCTTTGCAAAGCAACTAACAATGACATTTTTGGTTTAGATCAACTCTTTTATTTTTCCCCTACTCTCTGACTCTGCTAGCAAGCACTGCCAGTTTTCTAATTACATAGCCTCTCTCATCCAAGTGTGGGTGGGTTTCCTGGCCTCATGGGACCCCCTAGAGTTTATAAGCCATCCATCACAGATTACATTGACAAAACCCTCATAAACCACAGTCTTCCCCAGACTATTATTTAATATTTAATTAGCTGGAATATCAAAGGAGGTCCTCTCCCAGCTGGCTCAGCTCAGAGAGCAGATGACCCCACTGTAACCCATGATAATCCATACACTTCTATATTTGTAATATTCCTGGGGTTACAAAAATACCAGGTTATTCAAATCCGCAGCGTGTGTTGGACTTCATGTGACACTGGTCCTGAGAGATTTTCAGCCCTCTGGATCTTTCGGTACCAGTGCCAGTAAGGTTGAAAGGCAGGATGGTGCTATGAGTCACCCAGACCCCTCGGGTTTATTATCAGCAGATTCACACAATTATGCGGATTATGAATATTCATTCGGGTTCTTGATGTGAAGTATGGGCACAAAGAAGGTGGGCAAAACATGAATTGGGCCAAAATCTCTCCCTGTCTAAAGGGGCACTGCCTTATTCAAATTGCACAAGGCTGGACTTTTACTTGTCATGACCCCGCCCATCTACAGTGAGGATTAAAACTCCAATGACACAAAGGTCCAGCGTCGTATGTAGTTTTAGAATAAAAACTAACGATTTTATCGTTCAGTCTTTTGTCTGTTCTGGTCATCTGATTGTTGCGACAACAAATGTGCCCTCTGAAGAGTCCTACTACTGCATTGTTTTATTATTTTCTTATAAATTGTTGATTTGCTAGCTAGGTTGTAAATAACCGTTTCTTCCTTTAAGGAGTAGCTAGTTGGAGACTGTCCGCTCCATTCAACCGGACAGTGGTGGCAGTGAAATTACCCAATTTCCAGCGCAAATGTGATATTTTTTAGTTACCGATTGTACATACAATCGGGATTGTACATGTATGGGCACCTCCAACCAATCTTAACCGTTTACTACGCAGACAGTGAATTTGCCTCCAGAAGTCTCTAGTGCATGAGACCTGCATGGCAACAGTGGCCTAGTAATACGGGATTAGTGAGTGATTGTCACATTACATATTGTCGGCAGTTGTGCGACCAATCTTTATTGTCAGTCTGTTCACCATACTTCCTGCTAAACTAACGGGAGCAGATTAGACTGGATTGGCACCCTCTGTCACATTAACCTTCTTCTTCAGACAATCCAGCAACCGGTATTTTAAGGTCTTGGAGACAGGATCGTGGGGCTGGATTGTCACACTACCATCCCTTGTTTTTATAATTTATTTGCAGCTTCTTTTCAAACAGTTTAGTTTGTTAGTTTTCCGCTTCTACCGATCTCACTCCTTCTTTCAAGCTAGCCCACCACATGATTATCCTTCTTATGCCTACCCCTCCTTTTGTTACACAGCTTCCCCAATACTATAGAAAAATCCAGGCTGGAGCTTGCTGTAATTGATTCCTGAAGGACAAATTAATTTGCAGATATCAATTCACCTCTGATGACCATGGCAGTCCCTGTGAAGCTGCTGTTTTTCATACTACAAGGGCATTTTGATGATGTACCGGTACCTATCTTTTTGTTACAGTCTGAATGCTGGGGCCTGCAAGGTACAGTAATTACAATTTCCACTCCACTCCCCCACACATCAGCAATGGATACAAAGAGTAAACCAAGACCTAGCATTAAATAGTACAATATATGCTCATAGAGGCCAAGAAAAGACATGTAATGCAATTAGGAATAAATAGAGCAACACATGAGATCAATGTTCATGCATAGCTACTTGCATTCTGTTACAATCCTGGTGTTCCTTTTTAGTGTCTGATTACTGGTTTATACCTTATGTCTTACATTTTGTAAGGCTGAGAGTTAGGATCTTGTACTTACCACTTTTTTTTTTTTTTTTAGCAAGGTTATTAATGCAAATCCGTCTATGTACAGCTAAACCTAAATGTACCTGCTGTGTGTCCACCATGCTGTATGTGTTAAGGCCCATACACACGTCCGTTTTTTGCGAACGACAGGTCGTTTGAACGTCCCGTCGTTCGCCCGCTAAATCGCCCGGCGGATTGCTCAAACTCACTCCTATCACGCGAACGACAGTCTGTACACACGCCCGATTTAGCGGGCGAACGACTGAACGATGGGACGTTCAAACGACCCGTCGTTAGCAAAAAACGGATGTGTGTATGGGTCTTTACCATGTTTATCTGTCAAATTTTGTAAAAAAATATCCACACCACTAATAGTAATTAAATTAAATGTACCAAGGAGGGTAGAAGGAACTTGAAGTGGACCTGAACTCTTGCACAGGACAGAATGAAAACATAGAGAAACGCACCCTGTATGTATTTAGAGAGTTTAGCCTGTCTAATTTCCCCAATCATCTGTGGCTAATCACCAGGGTAATTTGATTTCTTAGATGTGTCAGCTGGCTGCCTTGACAGAGCAACTAATTTGTAAACACAGAATCTTAACCCTATGTCTGCTTCCATGAAAGCAGCAAGTAACAAAGAAATGTTTTTCTTTAAAAGGTAATTATGCTGATTCTTATCTTTTAGAGCAGATAGGAAGTTCTGAGTTCAGGTCTGCTTTAAATGTGGTGCTCTATCTATAACATCTTACATCTGCATACATTAAGTGTCACATTTGAGAAAATATGATAACTTTTTTCTTTATAGCAAGACTAAGCTGTGCCAAAACTGCATTATAACACATACAAACAACATATACAAAAACTGTAAATACCTGGTGTAAGAACAGTGTATATTGTGTGCCACATATAAGTGATGTCAACAGTAATTATAAATGAAGTATATGTGATAAAACAAATACAATAAAAATATATAATTTAGTTTAGAAGTACTGTACTTCAATGTAAGGTTTGCAAAGCAAAACCATTCATGAACTATTAGGCATCAGAAACTCTTATGAAGCAAAAAGTCCACTTCTGCAGGAGATAGGACAAGGCCTTTGTATAGCTGGATAATGGAGAGTTGTACTAAATGGCAATTTAACACGGGGTAAGCCGCCGGAGGGTGCCGCTCAGGCCCTGCTTGGCCGATTTACATAATTTATTTTTTGCTGGACGCAGCTAGCACTTTGCTAGCTGCGCCAGCACCCTGATCGCCGCCGCCGCGCGCCCGATCGCCGCTATCCGGTGCGGCGCCCCCCCCCCCCCCAGACCCCTGCGCTGCCTGGCCAATCAGTGCCAGGCAGCGCCAAGGGGTGGATCGGGTCTCCCAATGACGTCCCGACGTCGCTGACGTCGGTGACGTCATTCCGCCCCGTCGCCATGGCGACGGGGGAAGCCCTCCAGGAAATCCCGTTCTTTGAACGGGATTTCCTGATCGCCTATCGCCGGAGGCGATCGGCGGGGCTGGGGGGATGCCGCTGAGCAGCGGCTATCATGTAGCGAGCCCTGGGCTCGCTACATGATTTAAAAAAAAAAATTAAAAAAAAACTGCTGCGCTGCCCCCTGGCGGTATTTTTCATACCGCCAAGGGGGTTAATGTGGTTTAAAATAAGGATTTTGTATAAAAACAGGAGCATGGAGAGCAGGGGCGTCTCTAGCCATTTTGTCACTCCAGGCGAGAAAACCTGTGGCGCCCCCCCCCCCCCTGGGTTGCCCCCCTGATGAAAAGAATCGTAACGCAGCAATGTTTCTTCATGAGATAAAAGTAATGCGGCAATCTTTCACCAGAAAATAATCATAACGCAGCAATGATTCGCCATAAAATAATCGTAATGTGGCCAGCATTCACCATAAAATAATCGTAATGTGGCCAGCGTTCCCCAGAAAATAATCGTATGTGGCCAGCGTTCCCCAGGAAATAATCGTAATGTTGCCAACGTTCCCCACGAAATAATCGTAATGTTGCCAGCGTTCCCCAGGAAATAATCTTAATGTGGTAGCGTTCCCCAGAAAATAATCGTATGTGGCCAGCGTTCCCCAGGAAATAATCGTAATGTTGCCAGCGTTCCCCACGAAATAATCGTAATGTGGCCAGCGTTCCCCAGGAAATAATCGTAATGTTGCCAGCGTTCCCCAGGAAATAATCTTAATGTGGCAGCGTTCCCCAGAAAAAAATCGTATGTGGCCAGCGTTCCCCAGGAAATAATCGTCATGTGGCCAGCGTTCCCCAGGAAATAATCGTATGTGGCCAGCGTTCCCCAGAAAATAATCGTAATGTGGCCAGCGTTCCCCAGAAAATTATCCTAATGCGGGCAGTGTTTCACTAAACCTGTAAAAAGAAAAGTATTTACTCACCTGCAGAAGACTCCTCTCCTCGACCGACGATCTATCTGCAGCGGCGGCGACCACGTGTGACAGGCGGGGGGCGGAGGTAGGGGCGGCGCCGACGTGTCAAACTAGCGTGCGACGATCGCACGCTCTGTACAGAGAGGGGGCGGGTAGAGGGGGCGGACCAATAGGCGGCGGCATCGCACATAATACCTAACGTGCGTGCTGCTCGCTCTGAGGAGGAGAGGAAGGGGGCGGACCAGTAGGCGGCGCCGGGCACAGGCTGAGCTGCCTGTCACAGCCGGCGCCGACCTGGCTGAAAGAGAAAAAAAAAAAACACGCACAGAGCGGCGAGAGAGCGCCCACTACAACCAACGGCGCCATAGGCAAAAATCTATAGTTGCCTAATGACACAGACGCCCCTGATGGAGAGCATATATTTGACTGAAAGGCAATGCCGGTTTAGAGACACACCTACCCTTAATGAGGCCATTATTTAAAATGCTTGTTGTTACTGGTAATATCATATATTTTATACATTTACATTAATGCTGCAGTAGCAGTGGTGTTGGTTTGTCTTGTATTAGAACAATATTGTTTGCAGTGATAGCTTTCAATGGACTGATGTATACAGTACGTCAAAGTTTCTTTAGCTGGATTAGGTCAAAGTTTGTAAGACACCAGCATAAGCAAGCAGCATCGAGGTAAGATTAGAAGCAGTAGCAGCCTTTTGTGTCATTTAATTGTTTTAGTACAGAGCTGCACATGAGAGATGCTTGCTGAAGACAAAAAGAAGATATCTGCTTATTTTGTGTGTATGGGTGTGTTATGAGATAAATAATTGTAAGCTCCCACACTGCATACAGGCAGCTCTTGTATTTCAGTTCATAGCATCTTGTGGTACTTTCATGAATCTACAACTCTGCCATCTAGTGGATGAAAGGTTAAGTACATGCGCAGCAATATAGAAAACTGAAAGGCTTGTTTATAAGAATACATTAATTTCACATTTTAAATAACAAATTTCAAGAGTTTACAACTAAACTAAAAAGTAGTACTAAACATTTTAAATGTGTCACAATGGGGACTATTAAGGGTTTGTGTAAACAGATTTTTTGTTTTTGCATTTGAGCTGCCTTTTTAAAAAAAAATGGTATAAAATAGCTGCATTTGAATTGTTTAATTTGAGTTTGCTTTTTGATTTTGTCACCACAGCCTATTTTAATGTTAACATGAACTGGGTGGCTGGAAGGCCGAGACAAAATGCATAACCACACAATATTCAAAAATAAATGACACACCTATCCTAACACAACTTAAACAATGCTGCTTAAAGAGACAATGAAGCGAAAAAAAATATATGATATAATGAATTGGTTGTGTACTATGAATAATTACTAGAAGATTAGCAGCAAAGAAAATATTCTCATATTTTTATTTTCAGGTATATGGTGTTTTTTCTAACATTGCACCATTCTCTAATAGGTGCAGATTACACAACACTCAGCATTCAAAATGAGTCTTTCAGAGCAGTCTGTGAACTAATGACCTCTCCTCTGGCAGAGAAAAAGTAAACAGTTGAGATAATAAAAGTCAGATAACAGCCCTCTCCACGACTTTTGAAAGTCGTAGAAATGAATGGCTTCTTTACATAGAGATAACAACTGAAGTTTCTTAACTCTTCCTGTACTGGAAACAATTAGACTGATGTATCTGATCTTAATGTTTTATTTCTTAGCTGTACTACACATACAAATCATAATATCATAATTTTTGTTTCGCTTTAGTGTCTCTTTAAAGGCAAATGGCCTTATAGGCATATCCTGAAACCTTCTGTATTTGTCTTTCTTTAACTTGGCAATTAATGTTTCATCACATTTGTAAAGAAACAAAAAGTTACTTCACTCTTATTTTCTCTGTTTTTCTTTGTACCAGCGTGTTGTTTCTTCTATTTCCCCAATTCTGACTTATTTGTAGTTTTTAAAATCACCTCTACATTTACAAGTGTTAACAATTCAACACTGTTTTACCTCACATTCTAGGTGTTCAAAAATTATTTTTCCCTCTAGTTAAAAAAAATAAATAAATTATTGCGTGATGTCAGTCTCCACTCACTTTACTTATAGTGGGATCCCCCAACCAGAGAGAAATTGGTGAAGGAGATTTTGATGGCATGTGTGGATCTGTATCTCTGTCAGTAGGAGTTTGGACCACAAATCCCTCTGGAACATTCTCTCATGCCATATCTCCAAGAAGCTCTTGAATGAGATTTTGGGAAGTATCCACACATGTTCTCCAAACCTAAGTGCACCTCTGCTTACCACAAATGTCTGCATCTTGTTCCCTTTCTGTTTTGGGTTTTTTTTGGGTACCCTGTATAATCTGTGTCCTAAAGGCCTGAACTACACTTGTAGCACTTATTTAATCCACACAGGCAGGGGAGGACTGGCCCAGGGGGACGGGGGGCAATTGCCCCCCGGGCCGCCCGAATCTTAAGTAATTAGGGCCGGCCGCTGCTATACGCAGCGGCCGCAGACACACCACAGGTGACAGGTTCGCAGTGGGGATCGCAACCTCGCGCGATATTTCCCGGCAAGTTGAAGTATCCAATCAGAGAAGGGGCTGAGGCTGCTGGCCGTGGTGTGCCCTTGTGCGTGGCCGCGCCTGCGGTGGATGTGAGCGGCACAAGGACACAAATAGCTTAGGTTCTCTCCGGCCCGGTGGGTTGACCCTGTTTGACTCAGCCCCCCGCCTGGAGCCATTGCCGCCCGCAACGTGCTGCTGTGCCTGCGGTGTCATCGGAGTGAGCTGTCTCACTCTTCAGCTTTCTGTGCTGAGGGGGCTGGGGGCCTGGAGCTGCGGCTACGAGTGGCTGGCTGGCTGTCCTGGCTGGAGGAGTCGGACACTCTGGGGGCTGGGAGTCGGAGATGCCACCTATAGCTGCTTGCTGCTGTGGAGGAGGAGGAGGTGTAGGACTGAGGAGACAGGAGGATAGAGGAGGTCGGGTCCAGGTTGCCAGAGGAGAAGGTGGTTTTTATAAAGTTTGTTTCTGTACTTCTTCTCCCTTCTTGTCACTGACTTACACACACTTTGCTGCCTGCCTGCTACTGCTGTCAAATTCAATTCTCTGCCCAGGCCAGTGCCCTCTGAGTTTTTTTTTGTGTGATAATCATCCCCATTCCGATCCTGGCCTGAGGGGAAACGTTTTTTCTTCTTGTGGTGTGATTGGTGGCAGGGGAGGGGGGGGGGGGGGGGGGGCACTGTCAAACAGGTAGTTGGAGGGGGGGGGGTAGGTGTCAGACAAGTAGTTTGTATGGTGGGTGGGCAGGAGTGGGGTTAGGCATCACCAGGTAGGTAGGTTTGTGTGTGTGTGTGTGTGTGTGGGGGGGGGGGGGGTTGTTTAAAGGAGTTATCAGGCATTTTTAATGGAATAAGTGCTACTTACCCGGGGCCTACTCCAGCCCCACGCTCCCAGCATGTCCCTCGCCGCAGCTCTGCAGTCAGCCATTCGCTGCCGCTGCCTCCCAGTCCCCGGCGATGGCACCAGTCCGACCTGGATGTTGGCTACTACTGCGCCTGTGCGAGTAGCACTGTCAATCACCGCCACGTGGACCGGAGTGTACTGCACAGGCACAGTAGTTCTGCGTCTGCACAGTACGCTCTGGTCCATGTGGCGGTGATTGACAGCGCCGCTCGCACAGGCGCAGTCGGCCTGACGTCATCGCCGGGGGCTGGGAGGCAGCGGCAGCGAACAGCTGACTGCAGAGCTGCGGCAAGGGACATGCTGAGAGCTTGGGGCTGGACGAGCCCTGGGTAAGTAGCACTTATTTTCATTAAAAAAAAAAAAAAGCCAGATAACTCCTTTAAGGTTAGGCATCAGACACAGACAGGTAGATTGTGCGGAGAAATGGGGTTAGGCATCAGGTACATAGTGTGTGTGTGTGTGTGTGTGTGTGTGTGTGTGGCTGGGGCTGTTAGTCATCACAATTTGAAGATTTGCACACAAGAAAGATATGGCTTTGGGCTGGGGATGCCGTGAAACGGGCCTCTAGTTTGTGTTGTCCCCCCAGGCCAAAAGGTCCCAGTCCTCCCCTGCACACAGGGTCTCAAGAGACCTCAAGTGAATATCATTCTTGAGACACAGACTAATTCAAATCAGTCTCTTGTGTTGCCAATATAAAATGAATGTGCATTTTGTGCAGGAACTTTCATCACGTGTTAGTGTAGTGTATTGTATATAAATGTATTAATGGACATTTTCTCTTGCTTACAGCAAGCTATATTCATTAGCACATAACGCTTGCTACCTACTGCTTGACTAACATTTTTTTTTTTAAAGTCAAAGTTTATTGATTGCTTGACTAACATTAATACAGTTATTCTAGGCGCACAAGAACACATGGGGTTAGTAATAGTATGGCTAAAAATGATGTGGAATCTGGAATGTCCCTTTAATACATGGTTAGCAGATAACCACACCTCCCAGGCAGTGGCGTAGCTAGGGTGTTTGACACCCGGTGCGGATAATTTACCGACCCCCCCCCCCAAAAAAAAGCGCAGCGCGCAGCAGCAGCATAAAACCGGGTGTGGACATGACATCAATAAAACCGGGTGTGGACATGACATCACATGAGTGAGGACTAATATAGGTAGCCGAAACAATTGCCCCCCTGCATTGGTTAGATAGGTAGGTGCCCCCAGTATAGGTTAGTTAGGTAGGTGCCTCCAATATAGGTAGCCAGTATAGTTGCCACCAGTATAGGCTAGCTAGGTAGGTAGGTGCCCCAGTACATGTTAGATAGGTAGGTGCCCCCAGTATAGATTACATAGGTAGCTGCCCCAGTATAGGTTAGATAGGTAGGTGGCTCCAGTATAGGTTAGATAAGTAGCTGCCCCCCAGTATAGGTTAGATTAGGTAGGTGCCCCCAGTATAGGTTAGATAGGTAGCTGCCCCCAAGTATAGGTTAGATAGGTAACAGCCCCCCAGTATAGGTTAGATAGTTAGCAGCCCCCCAGGATAGATACACCACACATGCTGTATACACACACACTGTACACAGATACACACACTGTACATAGACACACGTACACACACGCCACACAAACTGTGCACACCCACACTGTTTATACCACACACTTTACACACAGACACACCATACACACTGTACACACACAGACACACACTGTACACACAGACACATCACACACTCACAGATAAACACCATTGGCGGCGCCAGGGGGGTGCTTGGCAGTGCTCAAGCACCCCCTAGAATTGTCCAAGCACCCCCAAAGCACCCCCTGGCATGAACTGACTTCAGGCGTCTAAGAGACACCGAGTCAGTTCACAGCGGCAGCCTGAAGCAGCAGAGCAGGGCTACGGTAAGATGGCCACCCGAAGCCCTGCTCTGCAGACTTGGAGTCTGCAGTGCAGGGCTTCGGCGGCCATTTTCCCGTAGCCCTGCTTGCCGGGTAATGCAAGCTGCAGGCAGGAAGTCACTGAAGGAAGAGGATCATGGGAGCTGCGCGCCACAAGGAGGTCGGGAGAGGAGGAGGTCGGAACAGGAGGTCTTCTGACTAGGTGAGTAAATGGCTTTTTCTTTTCTTTTTCAGGTGGTGCTGCTGATTGTGGTCAGAACTGCTGAGCATTGTGCATATTGGGGTCAGATCTGCTGAGCATTGTGCATATTGGGGTCAGATCTGCTGAGCATTGTGCATATTGGGGTCAGATCTGCTGAGCATTGTGCATATTGGGGTCAGAACTGCTGAGCATTGTGCATATTGGGGTCAGAACTGCTGAGCATTGTGCATATTGGGGTCAGAACTGCTGAGCATTGTTCATATTGGGGTCAGAACTGCTGAGCATTGTGCATATTGGGGTCAGAACTGCTGAGCGTTGTGCATATTGGGGTCAGAACTGCTGAGCATTGTGCATATTGGGGTCAGAACTGCTGAGCATTGTGCATATTGGGGTCAGATCTGCTGAGCATTGTGCATATTGTGGTCAGATCTGCTGAGGATTGTACATATTGGGGTCATATCTGATAACGATTGTGCATATTGGGGTCATATCTGATAACGATTGTGCATATTGGGGTCATATCTGATAACGATTGTGCATATTGGGGTCATATCTGATAACGATTGTGAATATTGGGGTCATATCTGATAACGATGGTATTGGGGTCATATCTGATAACGAATGTGCATATTGGGGTCATATCTGATAACGATTGTGCATATTGGGGTTATTGAACATTTTTTTTTGTTTAAATCTGCTCACATTACGTGTATTTTCTTCTGGGGAAAGGGTCAGCAAAACTTGGGCCCTCTGTCTTTGCGTTGCACTTTTAAAGGGAACCCGAGGTGAGAATAATATTGAGGCTGCCATATTTATCTCCTTTTAAGCAATACCAGCTGCCTGGCTGCCGTGTTGGTCCTCTGCCTCTAATTCTTTCAACTATAGACCCTGAACAAGCATGCAGCAGGTCAGGGGTTTCTGACAATATTGTCAGAACTGACAAGATTAGCTGCATGCTTGTTTCTGGTGTAATTCAGTTCACTACTGCAGCCAAATAGATCAGCAGGGCTGCCAGGCAACTGGGTTGTAGCCACACCCATTTTTTAAGGTCGTCAGCTCCCCCGGAAATTGGTCCAGCACCTGCATAGCACCCCCTAAAAAAAATTCCTGGAGCCGCCACTGATAAACACACACACATCCTCTCCTCTCCATCTCCTGGTGGGTGCACTATGGCTGCTGTCTGCATGCTGTCCTGGGGAAGCTCCAGCCTCAGATTACACTCAGTGTTGGCAGCTATGGGAGGGGGTGGGGTTACTCTGCCTGACATCAGACACTAGTGCCTCACACAGACTTGCACTGAAGTTTTCCAGCACTTGTCAGCTGCTGAGAAGCAGCCAGCAGTGCTCATGCAGTCTGTGGAGGTCTGTACAAAATAAACACAGAGCGGAGGGTAACTATACTTTACCTGGTCCTGTTAGGATACACACAGATTCTCCACTTCTTTATAAGTTGTATGTGCTGTGCAGCCAGCCAATCACCATGCGGCTTCACTCCCTGCAAGGTGATTGGCTGGCTGTACGGCTCATGCAACTGCTAAGTAAGTGGAGTGAAGGAGCCGTTGTATCATAACAGTAAAGTATAATTACCCTCCGCTTTGTTTATTATCTACCGACCACCCCTCTCCTCCGAGCTGCAACCACCCTGACCTCCTAGCTTTCCTGCCACTGCAGCTGAGCTGCACAACATGCGGGGACACACACACAGCGCTGGCTATGAGTGCACCCCCTCTAGGGCGGCTGGGGTCACCCCACCTGTTGTGGGTCGCACCCCACGCACGACGCTAGTGCTCCCAGGGCAATGAGCTTGAGCTGTCCCGATTGTTGTAACCCTGTGTGTTGTATGAAAAATCTTGATTAGAAACCCCCTGATGCCTGCCTGCATGGCTCCACTTACATCTGCACAATATAAGAAATAGCGTTGCCCCTAGGAAGCAGACACTGTCCCTAAAACAGTGGCTAACATTTCACATAATCTATTATTGTGCTATTTATATATTCAAATAGAAACTCACCACATCTGTTAGTGACTGGAATATTTATTGCATAGGTCCCTATTGAAAGAAAAAGCACACTGAGTAATTCTAATTCTATTGTACTGGATTGCACTTTTTGTACCATTCCTCTTTGTTTAAGAATAGTAATAAACTTCCCCTCAAAAGTCCCTTTGATGTAATGTTTGGTTTTGTTCTTCCTTGTTGCATGATTCTACTTTTATATTTACTCAAGCTGATGGCCCGGCGTTTCCCGGGTATGTATTTGGCTGGTGTTGGCTCCGTCCGCGTTTTCTAACCCTAACATACAATTACTCAATTACCTTGTTTGTGAGCTTTGCGGTCTTTGGCATCAATAATTTGCATTGAAATGAAACAAATCTGATTGGCTGTGGCTCCATCCCCTTTTCTGAAATTGAACCCCGGTCACCCATTGACCAACTATACCATGTTTGAGGCTTGTGCCATTAACAGTGCAAGAATGGCAGCAATTAAATATTCCCCTTGAAAATCAATAGGTGAAATTTGATTGGCTTTTGTAGGCTCCACCCACTTTTCTGAATATTAATCCCAGTCACCCAGTAACCAAATGTGCAAAGTTTGAGAATCTTACCATAAACAGTGTAAGAATGGCTGCAGTTTATATTTTCCCAGTGAAATTTGTATTTATTTCCGCCCACTTTTTGGTTATGGGGATAAAAAGTATACTATACCTTATTCCAGGTAATGTACGATGTGTGTGCCAAATTTCATTCAAATCCGTTCAGCCATTGTTGTGTGATTGAGTAACAAACATCCACATTTTCGCATTTATAATATTAGTGAGATTAGGTTTCCCTTTATAACACCTAGAGCAATTATACCGTATGTATAATCTGATAAAACAGTAAGTGTATGGGTTCTACATACCCATAGATATTAAGACAACCCCTGGCCCATAAGGAAGCTACTCTCATTCTGAAGTCCGTTTGCTAATAGAGATTCTGTTGTGTCGTATACAGGACATCCCAATGGAAGACATCTGCATCAAACCACATCATCAGTTTTTATACTTTCAACCATCCCACCTTCCCCCCTAAAAAAAGGCTTATAAAACTGGCATAAAACTTGTTTTCCCTTTAATTGTATATATAGTTGATTCCATGTGAATGTGCAGAAACCTCCTTATCAGGGTCAATGCATAGTTGAAATTCTTATCTGCCTGCGCATTCCTTCCCATTGCTTTATGAAAAATTTACAGCTACTTGATTAGTCATGCATGCACATAAAACTCAGTATCCTGTGTTGTGACTACTATGCAACAAATACAGTAGTTGTACTGTTTACACTGTTACCACTTTAGCTTGAGATGATCTTTCTTTTTTTGCTCTGTTGGCTAGCACTTTGACATTGTTGAACTGGATTACACAGTGTTTTTATTTTCTTTCCATATTTACAGGTATGTGGGTTTTCTACCACAACCCAAAAACTTGCTAGCAGGTTAATTAGCTTTCCCCAAAAATGAGGAGATGGACTAAGCCAAAACCATCAAATTTGTCATAATTTTACTACCTACTATAAATGTTGGAGGATTCTCAGACTTTTCTCTATGTTCAAAAGCACTGAACAGCAGTTGCTCAGTCTAGCTACCAAAATATTGTGCAAATTAAAGGAATACTATCGATGTATGCATTTATTTTTAAATGCTGTATGTTGTAGCACACATTAGGACAAGTACTAGGAGCAATTTGATTCCTCACATAGCTGTTCCTCTCAGCTGTAAAATCCTCAGTCAGTTTTAGATACAAAATTTATCTAAATACTGACGGCTCCCAGAGGGCTAGACCATGTCTCTGCACAGGGGAGTTGCTATTAACTCCTCAGTTTATAGTTTAATTATCACCTTGCTGAAAGAATCTTATTGATATGGTGGTAAGGGGTTAAAGATTCTAGCAATGTGTGTTTATTATCTTTGCTTCTCTTGACTGATAAAGATACTAATGGCCCATACTCACAGGCTACCTTTTGTCCTGTCGCCAGCACACGGGAGCGTGTGCGCGACAGGTTCGGCGACAGCTCGTCGCCAGGTCCCTCCGTGTACACACGTGGAAGAGGGATTACTGAAGCGACGGAAGCTGTCACCGACGCTCCTCCCCCTCGCCGGAAGCGGCATAGATTTTCTATTATGTTGCTGTCGCTGCTCCGCATACTCACGCGGACTAGCAACAGTTGCGGCAGAGTTGCAGCGGCAACTGTCGCCGGGTGATTGACCGCGCCAATCGCCTGGCGACAGCAGCGACAAGCGACGGTTCTGGTGTTGCGCCTCATACTCACGGGCGACCTGTCGCCGCAACACGCGCATGCCGCGTGTTGCGCTGACATTTGTAGCCCATGAGTATGGGCCATAATAATGCTAATTGTAAACGGTTGTCTTCCCCTCTCAGCAGCTTGTAAAGTGGATGCAGCCTGGAGTGAATCATCACAAGCAGGCAGCCAGGCAACCAGTCTGAGTGTAAACACAGACTAGTGTTATAGCTAGTTATATTCCAGCAATATTACAGCTCATTTAGTTACCTGTTACCACCTCAGATCAGCCTATTTTTCCTCATGTCTCCTGCATGCTGTGAGTGACACAGTGAAATATAGGCCTCGATTCATAAAGCATTCCCGCATGCGGGAATGCAGAAAACGGCACACTTTACCGACCACACAGCAAGATCTGTATTCATAAAGGCTTTTCCGCATGAAAAGCCGACATTCGCGAGCAAAGTGATAAATCACCGCCTTGCGCGGTGATTATCACAGCAAAAGTAACAAGTGGTCAATTCATAAAAATTAGAGGTAGCGGTATGCGGACGGGTATTACCGCTACCTCTGATGTGGCGAGAAGCGTGCGGAATCCGTTGCAGTGAATGGGACAGACCTCCCAAGCAGCTGCAGAGAGAACACCGCACGGAGGGATTCCGCCTGCTTCTCCGGCTTCCGCATGTCTCCCGACAGCCTAACGCCTGCCTACAGCGGAGTATCTCCGCACGCCTGTCACAACAGGCAACATTTTTATGAATTACCACCCTGAAGGCGGAAATACCGACAGCGGTGTTTCCCCGCTCGACTTTCCCCGCTCGCAGGCACTTTTATGAATCGAGGCCATAGTTGTGAGCTGTGTGAGAAATTAATTTTTAAGCAGGGATAGAGGGAGAGACCTGGGTGAATAAATAAAGTGCCCCTAGCACTAGTGGTAATGTGTACACTAATATAGAGTATTAAAAAAAAAAGTTGTTTCAATCGACAGTATTCCTTTAATAGGGACGCTGACAGCTGACTTTGCATACATCCTTTCTAATGAGTGTTTTTACAAAGAATAATAATAATTCCAAGAATAAAATACTCAGTAAATGGACTAGTCAGTAAATGGACTTAGTAAATGGTCTACCATATATACTCGCATACAAGCCGACTTTTTGACCCCCAAAAAGGGGGCCAAAAGTTGGGGGGTCGGCTTGTATGCGAGTCTTGGGTGGGCTTGGGTGGTGGTGATCCGCGGCGCCCCCCGCCCGCTCCCTCCCTCCGCGGCCGCCGCTGCTATTACCTGTTCAGCCGGCGGTCGCTTCCTCTACTCCGGGTGCCTCTCACTCTGCTCTCCATGTCTCCATCACGCGTATTTGTGTATCACAGCAGCGCGCTATACTAGCACTATATGGGGCACTATACTAGCTATACTGAGCATTATACTAGCTATACTGAGCACTATACTAGCGATACTGGGCACTATACTGGCTATACTGAGCACTATACTAGCTAAACTGGGGAACTATACTAGCTAAACTGGGGCACTTTACTAGCTATACTGAGGCACTATACTAGCAATACTGAGCACTATACTAGCAATACTGAGCACTATACTAGCGATACTGGGCACTATACTAGCGATACTGGGCACTATACTGGCTATACTGAGCACTATACTAGCTATACTGGGCACTATACTAGCTATACTGGGGCACTACCTACCCATACTGGGCACTTTACTAGCTATACTGGGACACACTCGGGGAATAAGGCGGCCAGCATTTCCTACCCGCGGCTTATATGGGGGTCAATCATTTTTCCCTGTTTTTTCAGGGAAAAGTTGGGGGGGGGTCGGCTTATATGCAGGTCGGCTTATATGTGAGTATATACGGTAGTCCAAAATCTGCCACATCTCACTGATTTTTACTAACTACTGTAAGAAACAGAGCCATAGGAAAAAAGTAATTTATAGTGAATTTTAGGCCCGGTTCACATTAGCGGTGGCCGTCCGGAATCGCCGTGCCGGAGCCGCACCGCTTGCAGAACGGACGGAACGGACGCACGGCATAGCAATGAAAGCCTATGCGTCCATTCACATGCGTCCGTTCTGCCGGACCGGAGCCGGACCGGATCCGGGCCGGATCCGGACTCCGGCCTCCGTTCCAACATGCGCTATTTTTTGATCCGGCTCCTCCGGCAGCCGTATCCGGGGCGGAGCCGGACTGCACCATCCGGCCAATACAAACCAATGGGAACCGGAGAGCGCACAACACACTGGCTGAGAAATCCGGATGTTCTACCCCACTTCCTATGCGGATTGTTGCGGCGATATTGGATGGGGACACATGGGCAAGCATTTTGGAGTGGAGCAGCACAGCTGGATCCGGATCCGGAGATGTTGGCAGCATGTCGCAGGTGGAGGTGAGTGCAAAACAGCAGAGGGCCTGATTCCACAGGTCCCCCTTCTGCTGACCTCCCAGACCCCAACATTTTTTTTGTTTTTTACGTTACTTTTGCCAAACGGATCCGGATCGCATCCTGATGAACACCTGATGCAACCTGACCGGATCCGGATCGGATCCGGATCAGAACCGTACGGTTCCGATCCGGATCCGGTCCGGATCCGGTCAGGTCATCCGGTCCGTTTGGCAAACAACCGCAAGTGTGAACCGGGCCTTACTCTGGGACAAATGTATGTCTCGTGTTTATATATTTACATCTATTTTTTTGTGATAGTCGTCCTTTAACTACTTAATCCTTTTGGACATAGCTGCTACGTCTAAAAGGCTTCCCTTGCTGCTGCTCGCCGCCACGGCTGATCGTGCACACTCCCGTCGCTGCCTGTTAGCCCTGAGATCAATGAATGGGAATACAGAGACTGAAGCCATCTTGTGGCCAAAAAGTAAAATTACACCTACATACATTTTTTTTTTTTAAATAAACATACCCACACATATTTATAATTAACTATTTACTTCCCACACTCTCCTAAAAATACCCAAATGTAATTTTTTTGATTAAAAGTTTTAATAAAAAAAAAAATTAACTAGTCACCTTAGGGTCTGAAATGTTTTAATATGCATGTCAAGAGGATATATTACTATTATTTTTTTAATTATGAGCTTGTAAATAGTGATGGACACAAAACTGAAAAAATGCACTTTTATTTCCAAATAAAATATTGGTGCCATACATTGTGATAGGGAAATAATTTAAATGGGGTAATAACTGGGACAAATGGGCAAATAAAGGGCATGGGTTTCAATTATGGTAGCATGTATTATTTTAAAACTATAATGGCTGAAAACTGAGAAATAATGATTTTTTTTTCAATTTTTTTCTTAATATTCCCATTAAAATGCATTTAGAACAAAATAATTCTTAGCAAAATGTACCACCCAAAGAAAGCCTAATTGGTGGTGGAAAAAACAAGATATAGATCATTTTGTTGTGATAAGAAGTGATAAAGTTATTGGCGAAGGGATAGGAGAAGTTGCTCAGATGCAGAAGGTGAAAAAACACTGAAGGCTGAGGTGGTTAAAAGCACCAGGTAGGAAGTGTCATTCTCCTATCGTCTTGAGGGTGCAAAGCAAAAATATGCACCTATAAGACAAACAAAGAAAGTTATAGAATAGCAGAAAGAAAAAGGAAGAGAAAGGACCTGGTCACAGTAAGAGCAGGGAGAGGTAGCCGGGGACATAAACATTCACATTTCTTAACCACTTGCCGACCGCCCCCAGCCGATGGGCGGCGGCAAAGACTGGGCCCAAACGACCGCAATACGCCCATCGGCGGGGGCGGCTGCGGGAGTGGCTATGCGGCGATCGCGTCATTCGTGACGCGAACAGCCGCCGGGGACTGGCTCCGCCCACCGCTCGTAGTAACCCGCCAGGCCGTTCGGAAGCGCCGGCGGGTTACTAGCACCCGGATCGCCGCATTTACATTGTATAATAGGCTTTGTAATGTATACAAAGCCTATTATACTGGCTGCCTCCTGCCCTGGTGGTCCCAGTGTCCGAGGGACCACCAGGGCAGGCTGCAGCCACCCTAGTCTGCATCCAAGCACACTGATTTCCCCCCCCCTGCCCCCTGATCGCCCACAGCACCCCTCAGACCCCCCCCTGCCCACCCCCTAGACCACTGTTTGCACCCAGTCACCCCCCTAATCACCCATCAATCACTCCCTGTCACTATCTGTCAACGCTATTTTTTTCTTTATCCCCACCCCCTGCCCACTGCCCCCTCCTGATCACCCCCCACCCCTCAGATTCTCCCCAGACCCCCCCCCCCGTGTACTGTATGCATCTATCCCCCCTGATCACCTGTCAATCACCTGTCAATCACCCGTCAATCACCAGTCAATCACCCCCTGTCACTGCTACCCATCAATCAGCCCCTAACCTGCCCCTTGCGGGCAATCTGATCACCCACCCACACCAATAGATCGCCCGCAGATCCGACATCAGATCACCTCCCAAGTGCAGTGTTTACATCTCTTCTCTCCTCTAAACACCCACTAATTACCCATCAATCACCCCCTATCACCACCTGTCACTGCTACCCATCAGATTAGACCCTAATCTGCCCCTTGCGGGCACCCAATCACCCGCCCACACACTCAGATTGCCCACAGACCCCCCCTTATCAATTCGCCAGTGCAATATTTACATCTGTTATTCCCTGTAATAACCCACTGATCACCTGTCAATCACCTATCAATCACCCCCTGTCACTGCCACCCATCAATCACCCCCTGTCACTGCCACCCATCAATCAGCCCCTAACTTGCCCCTTGCGGGCAATCTGTTCACCCACCCACACCAATAGATCGCCCGCAGATCCGACATCAGATCACCTCCCAAGTGCAGTGTTTACATCTCTTCTCTCCTCTAAACACCCACTAATTACCCATCAATCACCCCCTATCACCACCTGTCACGGTTACCCATCAGATTAGACCCTAATCTGCCCCTTGCGGGCACCCAATCACCCGCCCACACCTCAGAACGTCCTCAGACCCCAGCCCTGATCACCTCGCTAGTGCATTGCTTGCATCTATTTCCCCCCTCTAATCACACCTTGAGACACCCATCAATCACCTCCTGTCACCCCCTAGCACACCTACCCATCAGATCAGGCCCTAATTTGCCCCGTGTGGGCTCCTGATCACTCGGCCAAACCCTCAGGTCCCCCTCAGACCCCCTTCCGATCACCTCCCCAGTGCATTGATTGCATCTATTTTCCCCTCTAACCGCCCCGAGACACCCATCAATCACCTCCTGTCACTCCCCTAGCACTCCTATCCATCAGATCAGGCCCAAAACATCCTGTCATCTAAGAGGCCACCCTGCTTATGACCGGTTCCACAAAATTTGCCCCCTCATAGACCACCTGTCATCAAAATTTGCAGATGCTTATACCCCTGATCAGTCATTTTGAGAAATTTGGTTTCCAGACTACTCACAGTTTTGGGCCCGTAAAATGCCAGGGCAGTATAAGAACCCCACAAGTGACCCCATTTTAGAAAGAAGACACCCCAAGGTATTCTGTTAGGCGTATGATGAGTTCATAGAAGATTTTATTTTTTGTCAAACGTTAGCGGAAATTAGATTTTTATTGTTTTTTCACAAAGTGTCATTTTTCACTAACTTGTGACAAAAAAATAAAATCTTCTATGAACTCACCATACCCCTAACGGAATACCTTGGGGTGTCTTCTTTCTAAAATGGGGTCACTTGTGGGGTTCCTATACTGCCCTGGCATTTTAGGGGCCCTAAACCGTGAGGAGTAGTCTAGAGAACAAATGCCTCAAAATGACCTGTGAATAGGCCCCTTAGCGCACCTAGGCTGCAAAAAAGTGTCACACATGTGGTATCGCCATACTCAGGAGAAGTAGTATAATGTGTTTTGTGGTGTATTTTTACACATACCCATGCTGGGTGGGAGAAATCTCTCTGTAAATGGACAATTGTGTGTAAAAAAAATCAAAATGTGTCATTTACAGAGATATTTCTCCCACCCAGCATGGTTATATGTAAAAATACACCACAAAAAACATTATACTACTTCTTCTGAGTACGGCGATACCACATGTGTGACACTATTTTGCAGCTTAACTGTGCTAAGGGGCCCAAAGTCCAATGAGTACCTTTAGGATTTCACAGGTCATTTTGAGACATTTGGGTTCAAGACTACTCCTCATGGTTTAGGGCCCCTAAAATGCCAGGGCAGTATAGGAACCCCACAAGTGACCCCATTTTAGAAAGAAGACAC
This sequence comes from Hyperolius riggenbachi, assembly GCF_040937935.1. Lineage (NCBI taxonomy): Eukaryota > Metazoa > Chordata > Amphibia > Anura > Hyperoliidae > Hyperolius > Hyperolius riggenbachi. The sequence goes on along the minus strand of NC_090646.1, from coordinate 386,585,453 downwards.
CCCAAGGTATTCTGTTAGGTGTATGATGAGTTCAGAGAAGATTTTATTTTTTGTCACAAGTTAGCGGAAATTGATACGTATTGTTTTTTTTTTCACAAAGTGTCATTTTCCGCTAACTTGTGACAAAAAAAAAATCTTCTATGAACTCACCATACTCCTAACAGAATACCTTGGGGTGTCTTCTTTCTAAAATGGGGTCACTTGTGGGGTTCCTATACTGCCCTGGCATTTTAGGGGCCCTAAACCGTGAGCAGTAGTCTAGAATCCAAATGCCTCAAAATGACCTGTGAATAGGACGTTAGGCCCCTTAGCGCACCTAGGTTGCAAAAAAGTGTCACACATGTGGTATCGCCGTACTCAGAAGAAGTAGTATATTGTGTTTTGGGGTGTATTTTTACACATACCCATGCTGGGTGGGAGAAATATCTCTGTAAAAGGACAATTGTGTGTAAAAAAAATCAAACAATTGTCATTTACAGAGATATTTCTCCCACCCAGCATGGGTATGTGTAAAAATACACCCCAAAACACATTATACTACTTCTCCTGAGTACGGCGGTACCACATGTGTGACACTTTTTTGCACCCTAAGTGCGCTAAGAGGCCCAAAGTCCAATGAGTACCTTTAGGATTTCACAGGTCATTTTGCGACATTTGGTTTCAAGACTACTCCTCACGGTTTAGGGCCCCTAAAATGCCAGGGCAGTATAGGAACCCTACAAATGACCCCATTTTAGAAAGAAGACACCCCAAGGTATTCCGTTAGGAGTATGGTGAGTTCATAGAAGATTTTATTTTTTGTCACAAGTTAGCGGAAAATGACACTTTGTGAAAAAAAAACAATTAAAATCAATTTCCGCTAACTTGTGACAAAAAAAAAAAATCTTCTATGAACTCACCATCCTCCTAACGGAATACCTTGGGGTGTCTTCTTTCTAAAATGGGGTAATTTGTGGGGTTCCTATACTGTCCTGGCATTTTAGGGGCCCTAAACCGTGAGGAGTAGTCTTGAAACGAAATTTCTCAAAATGACCTGTGAAATCCTAAAGGTACTCATTGAACTTTGGGCCCCTTAGCGCAGTTACGGTGCAAAAAAGTGCCACACATGTGGTATCGCCGTACTCAGGAGAAGTAGTATAATGTGTTTTGGGGTGTATTTTTCCACATACCCATGCTGAGTGGGAGAAATATCTCTATAAATAGACAATTGTGTGTAAAAAAAATAAAACAATTGTCATTTACGGAGATCTTTCTCCCACCCAGCATGGGTATGTGTAAAAATACACCCCAAAACACATTATACTACTTCTCCTGAGTACGGCAATACCACATGTGTGGCACTTTTTTGCAGCCTAACTGCGCTAAGGGGCCAAAAGTCCAATGAGCATCTTTAGGCTTTACAGGGGTGCTTACAATTAGGCACCCCCCAAAATGCCAGGACAGTGAACACACCCCACAAATGACCCCATTTTGGAAAGTAGACACTTCAAGGTATTCAGAGAGGAGCATAGTGAGTCCGTGGCAGATTTCATTTTTTTTTGTCGCAAGTTAGAAGAAATGGAAACTTTTTTTTTTTTCTTTTTTTTGTCAGAAAGTGTCATTTTCCGCTAACTTGTGACAAAAAATAAAATCTTCTATGAACTCACCATGCCTCTCACTGAATACTTTGGGATGTCTTCTTTCCAAAATGGGGTCATTTGGGGGGTATTTGTACTATCCTGGAATTTTAGCCCCTCATGAAACCTGACAGGTGCGCAGAAAAGTCAGAGATGCTTGAAAATGGGAAAATTCACTTTTGGCACCATAGTTTGTAAACGCTATAACTTTTACCCAATCCAATAAATATACACTGAATGTTTTTTTTTTTATCAAAGACATGTAGCAGAATAACTTTCGCGCTCAAATGTATAGGAAATTTTACTTTATTTGAAAAATGTCAGCACAGCAAGTTAAAAAAGTCATTTTTTTGCCAAAATTCATGTCTTTTTTGATGAATATAATAAAAACTAAAACTCGCAGCAGCAATCAAATAGCAGCAAAAGAAAGCTGTATTAGTGACAAGAAAAGGAGGTAAAATTCCTTTAGGTGGTAGGTTGTATGAGCGAGCAATAAACCGTGAAAGCTGCAGTGGTCTGAATGGAGAAAAAGGCTCTGGTCCTTAAAGAGACTCCGTAACAAAAATTGCATCCTGTTTTTTATCATCCTACAAGTTCCAAAAGCTATTCTAATGTGTTCTGGCTTACTGCAGCACTTTCTACTATCACCATCTCTGTAATAAATCAACTTATCTCTCTCTTGTCAGACTTGTCAGCCTGTGTCTGGAAGGCTGCCAAGTTCTTCAGTGTTGTGGTTCTGCTATGAACTCCCCCTTCCGGGCCCCTGTATGCACACTGCCTGTGTATTATTTAGATTAGAGCAGCTTCTCTTTTCTCTCTTATCTTTTACAAGCTGGATAAATCGTCTTCTGAGCTGGCTGGGCTTTCACATAGTGAGGAATTACAGACAAGGACAAAGCTGCTTGCAGGAAGAAAAGAGCAGCCTGACACTTCAGTGCATGAGAGATGCAGGGGGAAAGAAACACACAAATGATCTCTTGAGATTCAAAAGGAAGGCTGTATACAGCCTGCTTGTGTATGGATGTATTTTCTATGTGTGGACATACTGTACATCAACCTACTTCCTGTTTTGGTGGCCATTTTGTTTGTTTATAAACAAACTTTTTAAAACTGTTTTTAACCACTTTTAATGCGGCGGGGAGCGGCGAAATTGTGACAGAGGGTAATAGGAGATGTCCCCTAACGCACTGGTATGTTTACTTTTGTGTGATTTTAACAATACAGATTCTCTTTAAAGAGACTCTGTAACAAATTTTTCAGCCTTAGTTCTTCTATCCTATAAGTTCCTATGCCTGTTCTAATCTGCTCTGGCTTACTGCAGTCTTTCCTAACTGCACTGTCTGTGTAATAAATCAATGTATCTTTCCTCTGTCCTGTTTGTCGGGCTAAGGATTGATTGTGTGGAATGTGCAGGGCTGCTTGTGATTGGTAGAAGCGATACACACCCTCTGCAGGCCCCCTGCACACTGTGAATGACTCATACACTATGCTTAGCTGAGCCTATTAGAAGCTGGTTAGTTTGTTTGTAAACACTGCCTAAAACTGTTAATTACAAGCCAGGATTGCAGCAGAGAGTGGCAGAAACAGCACAGAGGGGCACAGGAGAAAATAATGAATAGAATGGTATGCTTTTTATTGTAAGAATATTAGAGTACAGATTCTCTTTAAGGGGCGAAAAGACTGTGGTCCTCAAGTGGTTAAACAAATATGGGTGGGAAAAGTTTAAAATACATGTATCCTTTGAGAGAGGCCACATATGCACACATGTAATGGCTAGGCATAACACATTATTAGACCATCCTGACTTTAACTGTCATCTAGGTCCATAAATATTTGGATGGATACTTTTTTTAATTATTTTGGTTTTGTACATTATCACCATGAATTTTAAATGAAATAAAAAAAAAACTCAGATGCAGTTGAAGTGCAGCCTTTCAGCTTTAATTCAGTGAGGAGAACAAAATGATTGCATAAAAATGTGAGGCAACTAAAACATTTTTAACAGAATCCCTTCATTTCACTGGACAAATGAAATAACTGGAAATAATATGTTCATTTCTAATACCTGGTTGTAAACCCTGCATGGTAAGCTCCTGACCGCATGTTATCTGTTCACAGCAAAATCATCCAAAATCATCCACATGCAAGCACCACACCTCAAATCAACTCCAAGCCTTTTATCTGCTTAATTAATAATGAAATAACAACGGACTTGCCCACACCTGCCCATGAAATAGCCTTTGAGTCAATTGTCCAATTACTTTTGAAGGTACTGTGTTAAAAAATGTTTTAAGGTGGCCATACACTGGTCGATTTGCCATCAGATTCGACCAACAGATAGATCCCTCTCTGATCGAATCTGATCAGAGAGGGATCGTATGGCCACCTTTACTGCAAACAGATTGTGAATAGATTTCAGCCTGAAACCGATCACAATTTGTGGAGCTGCCGCTGCTGCCGCCCCCCCCTGCATACATTACCTGTTCCGGCCGGCGCGAGTCCCCTGGTCCCTGCTGTCTTCTTCTCCGCTCCGGGCTCCAGACCGTTCCTGCAGCTACTAAACTTCCTGTCCAGGGGAAGTTTAAACAGTAGAGGGCGCTCTACTGTTTAAACTTCCTGCCGGGACAGGAAGTTCTGTGTAGCTGCAGCCGGTCCGGAACCCAACGCGAAAAGAACACAGCGGGGACCAGGGGACTCGCGCCGGCCGGAACAGGTATGTATACCCGCCAGCGATCGAGAAAATTCTTCCGCACGGACGGATCAACGGGAATCGACGAGAACGATCGATTTCGGATCGATTGTTCTGTCAGCGGTGTGCGCGGCGATTTCACAGCCGATTCGATCACTGTGATCGAATCGGCCGTGTATCGGCGGGAAAATCGTTAAAGGGGAACTGAAGAGAGAGGTATATGGAGGCTGTCCTGTTTATTTCCTTTTAATCAATACCAGTTGCCTGGCAGCCCTTCTGATCCTCTGCGTCTAATACTATTAGCCATAGCCCCTGAACAAGCATACAGCAGATCAGGTGTTTCAGTGGTTCAGACTTATAAGTCTGATCTGACAAGACTAGCTGCATGCTTGTTTCTGGTTTTATTCAGATACTACTGCAGAGAAATAGACCAGCAGGGCTGCCAGGCAACTGGTATTGATTAAAAGGAAATAAACAGGAAAGCCTCCATATACCTCTCTCTTCAGTTCCCCTTTAAGTGTATGGGCCCCTTTAGTTTGTATGCAATAGCTTTGTTCACCCCACTGACTTAAAGTCTGCACTTTAACTGCATCTGTCCAAATATTTATGGACTTAACTCTTTATGTTTGTTTACTTTCCTTGATCAACTTATTTTTCAAGCTAATGCAACAATGCTAGACTAGTATGTTTGTGGGTAAACCCTGGCCACAGACGGTCCGTGGCATTTCACAGCCATAAGCTGTATGTGCAAAGGCTGCTCTGACTACAAGGCTGTCAGTCCTGCTATAATGTGCAAACACAAATGATAAAAGGAAGTTATAAAAATAACGAATAGTGCTGGAAGATTTTGCTATCACACAGAAGGATTTCCTGAAAGATATTTTTCTGTGCTAGCATTACACAGCATGCATTCAAAAATAACATTCTCGCACAATGGTATAAATGTAACTAATACACATAATGGCATATAATAATAATCCGAACATTTATATAGCGCTTTTCTACTGTCGAACTCAAAGCGCTTAAGAGCTGCAGCCACTGGGACGCACTCAGGAGGCCACCCTGCGGTGTTAGGGAGTCTTTCCTTGAACTCCTTACTGAATAGGCAGTGGCGTCCCTACCATAGGGCGGCAAGGGGCGCCCCGCACCGGGTGTCGGGCGCCCCAGGGGGTGTCATCAAGGCCTCCCACAGAGGCCTGTGCACTGTGTGCAGGACAGGAGAGGGAAGCAGCACGGAAAAGAGGGGTGGCGGGGAAAGCGGCGGGGAGTCGGGCCAGACCCCCCACCTCCCTCACCTGGGTCCCCTCCTTCTGGCGCTTCCCCCTCCTAATTAGTAGCAGCGGGCAGCAGCGGGCAAGAGGACTTACTCACCTCCTTCCTGCGTTCCAGGCGATGGCAAATAGCGTCATCGTCACGTGACGCTGGTCTCCGCCTTCTCCACCGCTCACTGTGCTTCCTGATTGGCGGAAGCACAGTGAGTGACAGAGAAGTCGGAGGCCAGCGTCGCGTGAGGATGACGCTATGCGCCGCCGCCATTGCCAGGAGCAAGTGAGTGAGTCTTCTTCGCCGCTCCTGCCCGCTGCTGCTATGCTGTGTGCTGAGCCCCCTGCTCTATACCCTCTACACTCATGATTGTGTTCCTGCCCACCATAGTAACACCATCGTTAAGTTTGCTGATGACACTACAGTGGTGGGGCTCATATCAGGGGGGGATGAGTCTGCCTATAGGGATGAGGTAGAAAGGCTGGAAATGTGGTGTAGAGACAATAATCTGCTCCTAAATGTAGCTAAAACCAAGGAGCTTATAGTGGATTTTAGGAAGAAGGCAGATGACATTCAGCCACTTATTATAAATGGAAATATTGTAGAAAGGGTCACAGACTTTCGGTTTTTAGGAGTTACTATTAAAGAGGACCTGACTTGGGGGTCACATATTGCTGAAGTAGTGAAAAAGGCACAGAAGAGGCTATATTTTTTAAGGGTGCTTAGGAAGAATAATATTCCTGAGAAATTGTTGGTGTCTTTTTACCGCAGTACAGTGGAGAGTGTCCTAGTCGTGGTTTTCAAGCTGCACAGTAGCACAGAAAAAGCAGCTTCATAGGGTAATTAAGGTTGCCCAGAGGATAGAGGATAGTGGGCTGTCCTCTTCTTCCATTAGAAGAACTATATACTTCTTTTTGTTTCAGGAATACTAAGAAAATTTTAAGCGATGCCTCACATCCAGGACATGTGTTATTTGAACATCTGCCTTCTGGAAAACGTTTTAGACTTATAAAAACTAAGACAAACAGACTAAAGAACAGTTTTTATCCTTCAGCCATTTCTATGTTAAATGCTGCTAAGTGGCCATGTTGATAAGGGGTGTGTGCAATGCAATGTATGTAAGAATGGAATGTTATGCTGTCTTTGCTTTTGCTGGAAAATTGCACTTAAGAATTTCGTTGTACAATTTCGGTTGTTACAATGACAATAAAGATTTTCTATTCTATTCTATTCTATTCTATTATTAGGAGGGGGAAGCGCCAGAAGGAGGGGACCCAGGTCAGGGAGGTGGGGGGTCCGGCCCCCCTCCCCGCCACCCCTCCTTCCAGGCTTTCCTCACACTGGGGGCAACTAAACTAGCTATACTGGGGGCAACTGTACTAGCTATACTGGGGGCAACTAAACTAGCTATACTGGGGGCAACTAAACTAGCTATACTGGGGGCAACTAAACTAGCTATACTGGGGGAAACTAAACTAGCTATACTGGGGGAAACTAAACTAGCTATACTGGGGGCAACTAAACTAGCTATACTGGGGGCAGCTATACTGGGGGCAACTAAACTAGCTATACTGGGGGCAACTAAACTAGCTATACTGGGGGCAGCTATACTAGCTATACTGGGGGCAACTAAACTAGCTATACTGGGGGCAACTAAACTAGCTATACTGGGGGCAACTAAACTAGCTATACTGGGGGCAACTATACTGGCGGCAGCTATACTAGCGGCAGCTATACTGGGGGCAGCTATACTAGCTATACTGGGGGCAGCTATACTAGCTATACTGGGGGCAACTAAACTAGCTATACTGGGGGCAACTATACTGGGGGCAGCTATACTAGCGTCAGCTATACTAGCTATACTGGGGGCAGCTATACTAGCTATACTGGGGGCAGCTATACTAGCTATACTGGGGGCAGCTATACTAGCTATACTGGGGGCAACTATACTGGGGGCAGCTATACTAGCGTCAACTATACTAGCTATACTGGGGGCAGCTATACTAGCTATACTGGGGGCAGCTATACTAGCTATACTGGGGGCAGCTATACTAGCTATACTGGGGGCAGCTATACTAGCTATACTGGGGGCAGCTATACTGGGGGCAGCTATACTAGCTATACTGGGGGCAGCTATACTGGGGGCAACTAAACTAGCTATACTGGGGGCAACTAAACTAGCTATACTGGGGGGCAACTAAACTAGCTATACTGGGGGCAACTATACTGGGGCAGCTATACTAGCGGCAGCTATACTGGGGGCAGTTATACTAGTTATACTGGGGGCAGCTATACTAGCTATACTGGGGGCAGCTATACTAGCTATACTGGGGGCAGCTTTACTAGCTATACTGGGGGGCAGCTATACTGGCTACACTGGGGGCAAATATACTAGCTACACTGGGGGCAACTAAACTAGCTATACTGGGGGCAACTAAACTAGCTATACTGGGGGCAACTATACTAGCTCCACTGGGGGCAGCTATACTGGGGGCAACTGTACTAGCTATACTGGGGGCAACTATACTAGCTAATACTTTAAAATACAGTTAGCTCCGCCCTCATCTGGTCATGACCACGCCCATTTTTTGCCGCGAAGCACGCTGCAGGTTGTGGCCATGCCCATTTTTTAAGGGGGGGGGTGTCTTTTAATACCCAGCACCGGGTGCCAAATGCCCTAGGTACGCCACTGTGAATAGGTACTGACCCTAGCCAGGATTTGAACCCTGGTCTCCCATGTCAAAGGCAGTGCCCTTAACCTATTTTGGTTCCTGGACGTAGAAACTACGTTGCAGGAATCATGCGCGCTACCGCGCACTCCCGCGGCCGATCACGCGCGTGCATGCGCACTCCCGGCCGCGGATTCGGTAGCCAAGGAATCAATGTATCGGGCTATGGTGCCCGATCACGGATTCCTCTCCCCCGCTGAAAAAGCGACAGCTTCTCTCGGAAGCTGCGCCTTTTCTGGCCGTTCCCTTCTTGATGAGTTACGCTTAGAGTGACGTCATGTAAACAAACTCAAAGTAAAACTACAACTAAAATTAAAAAAAAGTTAAACATAACACACAATTACATTATAAAACTATACTTTACATCCCACCCTCCCAAAAATACCCAAATAAAATGTTTAATATAAAAAAAAAACCATTACAATAATAATAAAAAAAAAAACATGTAAATATTTACCTAAGGGTCTAAACTTTTTAAATATCAATGTAAAGATGAAATATTTCTATTTTTTTTTATTTTAAACTTGTTAATAGTGATGGATGCAAAACGGAAAAAATGCACCTTTATTTCCAAATAAAATATTGTCGCCATACATTGTGATAGGGACATAATTTTAATGGTGTAATAACCGGGACATATGGGCAAATACAAAACGTGAGTTTTAATTATGGAGGCATGTATTATTTTAAAACTATAATGGCTGAAAACTGAGAAATAATGATTTTTTCCGTTTTTTTCTTATTCTTCCTGTTAAAATGCATTTACAGTAAAGTGGCTCTTAGCAAAATGTACCCCCCAAAGAAAGCCTAATTGGTGGCGGAAAAAACAAGATATAGATCAGTTCATTGTGATAAGTAGTGATAAAGTTATAGGCTAATGAATGGGAGGTAATCATTTCTCAAGTGAAAACGACGGAACCTGAATGGGTTAAAGTGAACCTAAAGCCTGTTAAAAAAAATGAGATTAACTCACCTGGGGCTTCCCTTAAGCCCCCAGCAGCCGATCGGTGCCCTCGCAGCTCCGGTCCGATGCCTCTGGACCCGCCAGCGAACACTTCCGGTTTGGCCGTCACCTGCCAACAGGCATCGGAACGCGAGTGATTGTTCGCGTTCCCAGCCTGCATATCGCCCCCTATGCTGCTATTGCGACCTCCTGGCCGCAATAGCAGCATAGGGGGCGATATACAGGCTGGGAACGCGAACAATCACTCGCGTTCCTATGCCTGTCGGCCGGTGACGGCGAAAGCGGAAGTCGTCGCCGGCGGGTCCAGAGGCATCGGAGCGGAGCTGCGAGGGCACCGATCGGCTGCAGGGGGCTGAGGGAAGCCCCAGGTGAGTTAATCTCATTTTTTTAACAGGCTTTAGGTTCACTTTAACCAGTACTCTATTCAGCCACTGACATATTCACCATAGAGCAGTAAAATTGCAATGCACATATAGCTGTACGGTGACTATATCCCATAATTGCCTCTACATGAAGGCAGGATGCATAACCAGCTACCTCTGTATAGAAACACCAATTTTTTATATAGGTGTGACTATGTGTGATCGGGGCTCATAGAAAAATTATGACAGGACTTTTGCATCTCCATCTTAAAGAATACCTGAGCTGACATGATGAGATAGACATGTATGTATAGTGCCAAGCATGCAAATAACCAGGTTGTGTTCCTTTTCTTCTTTTTTTTTTTAAGTGCATCAACTTTGCAAGTGACAGATTCTCTCCAGTCGGGACCAAGTCAGACTATAGCGTAAACCTCACTGGTGAGGAATCAGGGCCGGCGCTCCCATAGAGGCAAAGGGGGCAATTGCCCCGGGGCCCCCAACCTCTGCAGAGGCCCCGCGCCGCCAGCCCTGCTAAATGCTGCCTGCTCCTCCGCTCGCTCTGCTCCCCGGGGCCCCTTGCTAACAAGCTGCAGCAGCAATTACTCACCTCCTCCAGTGGACGGCACAGTCCGGGCACTCTTGCCATGTTGTCCTCCACCTCCTCTATGATCCGGCGCGTTTACAAATAACGTGCGCCAGATCATAGAGGAGGTGGAGGACAACATGGCAAGAGTGCCCGGACTGTGCCGTCCACTGGAGGAGGTGAGTAATTGCTGCTGCAGCTTGTTAGCAAGGGCCCCAGGGAGCAAAGGTAATCGCTGGGAAGGGGGGGGGGGGGAGTGTTCGGGCAGGGGCCCCCCATTCAATTTGCCCCAGGGCCCTGGAGCCCCTTAAGCCAGCCCTGTAAGGAATTACAGCCAAAAAGCCCCTGAGTGTAGTGGATAGAAAAAGAGATCAATAGTTGTCAGAATCCGCTCTGTTGGTCTTGATTCCCTGGACTGTTTGGTTTCTGGCAGAATCTGCTCTGCGGGTCTTGATTCTTTGGACTGTTTGGTTTCCTATGCTGGTTACATAGTGCAGTCCAGGGAAGGGAGACCTCTTTGTCAGCTTGCAAGGCTGACTGATTTGCATTCACTTATCTGGCAATCTGCTCCTCTGCTTCCTTTGAAGGTTTCCAGTGTAAATGTCACTTCCTCCCAGATTTCCTGGCTTGTCATAGCTTCTGTTTGGTAGCCTTGCCTTGAGCCTCAGTCCGTTTGAATCGTAGTGTATATATTCTAGTGTAGTTAATTCCTGGGGAGTGCACCTAGCACTCCTATTAGTGCAGTCAGGTTGTGTATAATCTGTATTGCCTATTCTTTCTTGTCTTGTCCGTGCGATTCTACTGTCACCAGCGGTTGGCGATAGTGAATCGTTCTGTCCTGAACCTGGATCGCATTCGTCCTAGCATTAGAGGCGGTGGATCTTCCTAGTCTGAACCTGGGAGTATAACCTTAGCTGCGGTTGCTACCGGTTACTCCTGTCTGTCTTGTCTGGATCTCTTGTCTGAACCTGGGAGTACAACCTTAGCTGCGGTTGCTACTGGTTACTCCTTCTGTCTGTCTTGTCTGGAACGAACGCTTGCTGTTGTCTGGTGTGAGGCAACCGATTAGCAAGCGTTCCCGTTATCTGTATGTCTTTGTTCTCTGTGTTCATTTGGTTAGTCAGGGGTGGTACGCTTTGTCACTGTTGCGCTTCTCGTGCGGTGACCGTACTGTTAACACGCTTTGTCGCTGTTGCGCATAACGTGCGGCGACCGTGTTTAGCTATTGCATTTGTTATTTTCCTTGGCGTTCTGATTGTACTTTGCTGTGTCTTCCTTACTCAGTTCATGCTCTGTCTTTGCTCAGTCTTGTGTTGCTGGTGGCAATCGCCTCTCTCGCGATTAGCTTTCTTTCTCTGGTCTGTTCTGATGTGATATGTCTACCGTCGTGGGGTGGCGACTAGATTGGTAGACATTCACATAGTCTGTCTCTGTTCTTGCTTTCTTCTGAGTTGCTACTTTGTTGTCCAGTCTTGCTTTAGTCGTGCAATCACTATCTGGCATCTGTGGCTGTACACAGGACTTATTCCTCTGTACTCCACAGCTCCATCTGCTGGTTGGAATTCCCCTCTACATATACTGGGTACTCTACTTCTGTGTCTGTGGGAGATTCCCATCTGCTTCAGCGCACTTGGCGTGCGCTGACTAGGGAAATCACCCGCAGAACGTTACATTATGACAAGACTTAAGACACTGAACTCTGAAACCAGAGATGATTTTATTTCGGAGTGTTCCAGATTTTTGGCGAATCCTGAATTCCAGGCCACTAAAATTTCCACTTGGAGTGCTCAGATTGCTTACAATCTTCTCCAAGGGGATCTGCTTGTGTGGGCTGATGAATATGCTAGACACTGGAATCTGAGACATAACCCTTGCAGATTTCTTGCTCATCTATTTTCTCGGAAGCTTGACATTCCTATGCCATGCTATTTCAATGAGTTTTTCCTGCAATGCAAACTGCTGATCACATTGGTTTATGCAGCTTCACTCAGGAATTACCATATTCTAATGAGTTGATGGCTCAGTCTGTTGATCCAGTAATTTCCTGCAAAACTATTCAGTTCAAAAGGTTCATTTTCATCTGATCAGCAACAATCTAATGCTGTAAGGATTAAAAAGAAAAGATCTAAACCTCACTGACTGAAGGTCACTTTAAACAACTGTTTTCAGATTTCACTGAGAATTTTAAAACCTCTATGCTATCTATCATTCAGGAAACGATTAAGAATGAGATTAAACCTATCAAAGAAGCAATTATTGATCTTAATGATCGGGTCTTGGCAGTTGAGAATGATCTGGGTAAATTGTCTGCGACTGTTAAATTAAATTCAGAGGGGACAGAACGCAACACTAAACAACTTTCAGATATCACCAGCAAAATAGATGATCTGGAAAACCGCAGCAGACGTAACAATATAAAAATTTGTGGGCTGCTGGCTAATTCTCCTCAGCAAGACTTACTAGAAATAACTGGAAGACTTTTTAAACAGGTGTTGGGGGAAGATGCTCCTGATGTCATAGAAATGGACCGAGCTCATAGAATTGGTAGGGTAAGACATACGAATAATGGGCTGTGTCAGGATGTGTTATGCAGACTGCAATCATTTCCATTGAAGGAGCGTATACTTCTAAAAGCCAGGCAACAAAAATCTATTCATTTTGACAGTCTTAAAATTGAATTTTATCAGGATATATCTCCACGTACACTAGCCAGAAGAAGGCTGCTTAAACCATTATTAGATATACTTAGAGAAAAGAATATAAATTATAAATGGGGATACCCTCTAGCCTTAATTGTCCAGCATGAGGGCCATACTATTAGTTTAAAAGATTATGAACCAATTGCTCCTTTTATGTTAAAACTGAATCTTACACCAATCCATCTGGCTGGCTGGGAATGTATTTACACCTCTTCCACAAATGCGATGGATCTTGAGGTGGTGAAATGGCAGCAGCGGTGAGGCGATGCTGAGAAATATAAAGCGAATATGCATGGTTTCTCGCTTTTGTGGTTTTGTTTCTCTCGCCCGCGGCTCTTTTCCCTTTCTTCTTTTCGGTGAATTTAATCCCTGGGGTGTTCTTATCATTCACTTAAGGGAATGGGGTGTCGTGGGACACTGTCTGGTTGCCTAAAACGGGCCTTTTATGGCAAGGCAACCAGTTCTTTCTTAGGTATTTTTTCCTCAACTCACATTCTTGTCTTTTTTTGTTTTGTTTTTTTGGATGTTGTTATTGTTAGTCTAGTAACTGTTGGGATATCAATGTCACAGATTTCAACGTATAATGAACAGAATAGTGTAGTAGTTGAAGGCAATGTGGACGATTTTGTGTACCTTCCTCACAGGTTTCTTAATGGTTTCTCTCCATTTCTAAGGCTTAACTTTTTTCGAATTTTTTAAATGTCAAATTCCATTAAAGTAATTACTTATAACATTAAGGGAGCTAACTCGGGACAGAAAAGAACTCGAGTACTTTATGAATTAAAAAAAAATAAAGTTGATGTTGCCTTTTTACAGGAAACCCATTTTAGGGAAAATAAAATCCCCTTTCTTGGGAATAAAGATTATAGATGGATGCTGAATTCAAGCAGAGAAAGGAAATCGGCAGGAGTAGCTATCTTAATGAATTCCAGACTAGATCTCGAGGTAATGAATACATACTCTGATGAAAAGGCCCGATTATTAATTTTGGTGGTGAAGATTGACGGCCGTGAGCTAACTTTGGCCAATCTTTATGCACCAAACTCTGGTCAAGTAGATTTTATTTGTAATAGTCTTCGTAAGATTGAAGAATTGGGGAAGGGCCAATTGATCATAGGCGGAGATTTTAACATGGTAATGGATCCAAGTATTGACAGTTCTAAGGGTGGTTCTGCTATCTCCTCTAGAAACCGGAACAGGCTTTTAAAAATGTTAAACTCTAATAAGCTTATTGATATATGGAGAGTGTTAAATGGTAACAATAAAGATTATTCTTTCTATTCTAGGGCTCACGATACTTATACCAGATTGGATTTGTTTCTTGTGAATCAAGATCAGATAGAAGACTTTTATGATTCCGAGATTGGTAGGTTTACATTTTCGGATCATGCCCCGGTGTTCATCAATATAAAATTAAATGTGGCACCAACTAGAATATATAACTGGAAACTCAATAATGAATTGCTTAGGGACAAGGAAGTTTTAAAGGAAATTGAAAATACAATAAGTAATTTTTACAAGGAGAATAGATCTCCTGGAATGAGTGAGGCCACTCTGTGGGATACACTAAAATGTGTCCTAAGAGGGGTTTTCATAAAACATAGTTGTAGAAAGAATAGGGAAAGGAACAGCAGTATACAAAAACTTCTGGAATCTATAAAAACTCTGGAATCTGAGCATAAATGCCAGGGTTCGGGGAAAATTTATGATGAACTGATTAGGTTAAGGGAAGAATTAAATGGCCTTCTTAATAAAAAATGTGTTAATATATATAATAAGTCTCAAAAATTGTATGCAATTGCGCTTAATAGACCAGGGAAATTCATGGCAGAACATCTTCGACGAGAAAAAGCAGAGAAATTTATTGAAAAAATTCTAAAACCGAATGGCAGTTGGGCAAATAGCACACAGGATATAGCTAAGACTTTTTACGACTATTATAGTAAGCTGTATACAAGAGACCCTCTTTTTGCCGAGAATCTAGTTACTGATTTATTTAAATCAATGAGTCCTATACAGGTCAAGGAAGAGGATATAGAAACTCTAGACTCTCCTATAAATAGCCAGGAATTCCTTGATATAGTGTCGAGTCTGGAGAATAATAAAAGCCCTGGTCCTGACGGATTCTCAGCAGAATTTTATAAAAGATTCTCAAAAGACTTAGCCGAACCATTCTGTATTATGACGAATGATAATCATACATCAGTTACTTTTTCTCAATCTACAAATACTGCGGCTATCTCTGTGTTACATAAGGAGGGAAAACCGAGGACAGTCTGTGAAGGTTATCGCCCAATATCGATTATTAATATCGATGTTAAGATATATTCCAAAATTCTTGCAGTTAGATTAGAAGCAGTAATGGAATCAATTTTGGGGGGGCAACAGTCTGGTTTTCGGAAAGGCAAACACTCTCGAGATAATATCTATTCCATCTGCAGTTTTATTTACAGTTGCCAGAGTACTCATACAGAAGCTGTCCTGGTAAGTTTGGACGCCGAAAAGGCTTTCGATATGGTTTCAAGGGATTTTTTATTTATGGCTTTGAGAGAATATGGTCTGGGGGTAAACTGGATAGAACGCATACAAAAATTGTATCTGAACCAGCATGCATTTGTGAAGACGAACGGCTTTCCCTCTAAGGCATTTCCGGTTTCTAGGGGGGTCCGCCAGGGCTGTCCTCTATCCCCATACCTTTTCAATCTAGTTATTGAGGTATTGATTCAACTAATTCAGAGAGACGATACGATCCACGGACTGGTCCAGAACCATATGAAAGTTAAAATCCTGGCATATGCTGACGACTTAATGTTGTTGCTTACTGATCCGAGTAATTCTTTTCCTAGGGCCATGGAGCATGTTTTGAATTTTGGCAAGATATCGGGATTTAGGATCAATTCTGAAAAAACAGTAGTTTTGGATTTAAATTGTACCCTTGCAACAAAAAAACTTATAAGTGGTAGGTTTAGTGTGGGCTGGAATAATAAGTTTGTGAAATACCTTGGCATAAAGATTGATAAAAATCTGAATAATCTTTTTCATCTTAACTATGGGAGTATGATTTCTGAGTGCAGAGGCCTTTTAAACAATTGGGATCGCCCTTGTTTTAACAGTATAGGCAGGGTTGCTATCATCCAGATGATGATAGCACCCAGAATGATGTTTCTATTCCAGAATCTGCCGATTTCGATTCCAAAACTGTGGTTTAAAGACTGCCACAGATTATTTCAGGAATTCATATGGCATAAAAAAAAAGCTAGAATTTGTTATAGAACTCTAACAAAGGACAAACATCATGGAGGATTAGGGGCTCCTGATCTATATAATTACTACCTAGCTGTCCATCTGAGTAGGGTTTTGTCTTGGCGATTGGATGAACCGACCAATATATGGTCTAAATTGGAGCTAGGATGGATTGATAATAACATTTTATCCTCTTGGAACCCTAAAATATTATATACATTCTCTAAACGTATTTCTCATCCCTTAATAAAACCAACTATAATTGCGCTTTACAGCCATATTAGACCCAAAAAGGGTGCTATGAGGCTATCTCCAATTACATCCCTGCAAAGCTTAGGAATACCGCAACTCAGAGATAGGGTCTGGCTGTTCAGACTAGGTCTGACAGAGAGCTCCACTCTTGGTGAGCTGACCCAACTGGTTGAACCAGACACGGCAGAGGGGTCGTCTATTCAAGTTCATAGAGATCCTTTGGAGACCTTCTTTATGGCTCAAGCACGAAGTATATTGGGTAGCTTAAAAAAAGAATTTGGTGAGATAAGATCCTCATCAAATGAATTAGAAGATTGGTTTATGAAGAGGATAGTCCCTCCTAAAGTGGTATCTAAGATTTACGATACTCTTCAAAAGGGGGAAGAAGCTGTGCGCCTGCCTATTTTTAATAGGTGGGAGCGCGACCTTAAGATATCGATAAGTGATCAGGAATGGAAACATATCTTAGATAGAATATGGGTTTCAAAATTACCCGCATGCCAATTAATCCAATATAAACTGGTGATGCAATGGTATCAGACCCCAATTAGATTTAAAAAAGGAGTGGAAAACTCGGCAAACGTTTGTTGGAGATGTAGTGATCCTGCACCGAATTATATACATATGTGGTACTACTGTCCAAAAATTTATCAGTTTTGGAATTACATTTTCAAGTATATTAACGAATATTTTGATCTTAATCTCGATACCACTATACTTACGGCATTATTGGGCTGCGGAAAGGATAGGGGCATTGGTATAGAAGATGACGCCATGTGGAAACTTGTGAACTTCGTACTGCTGGTTGCGCGAAAAATGATTGCAGAACAATGGAAAACTATATCTATGCCTAGCTTGACGGAATGGAGGGATAAGATATCATTCTATTTAAGAATGGAGGAAAATAATGATGCAGATATATGGGATGATCAATCGGATTCCTCCGTAGGTGTCTGCAGATTATGGTTCTCCATCTTGGGAAAATAGCTTTGGAGGGATAATTATTTTTTGCTATTAGTGAGATATCTAGGGGATACTACGTGTTAATAGAATATTACTACACTGTCGGATCTGTGGCTATTGGTTGTCTTCTTTGTTGTTTCTTGTTGTCTAATGTTTGTCTGTTTGTCTTTTTCGCTTCTCTTTTCTTTTTTATATTTTGTTTGATTCGATTTATAATAGCGCATGTATTGAATGGTCTAAAATTATGAATATGTATAAATAAATACTTAAGCAGACTATGATGCAAAGTTGTCCCAAGCAAAAGAGCATGCTGATGAAGCTGATTTTATATAGCTCGGGCCCCGTTATGAAACGGAATAAGCTGATTGTCTGTAAAAAAAAAAAAATTAAAAAAAAAAATAAAATAAAAAGAAAAGATCTAGGAAATGTACTCACCGGAAAGAGACGCTTCCTGTAGCTGTTGCATGCGAAAGGTTTGCTTCAGTAAAATCTGGTGGAATTAGTCAGCCCGAATTTACCAACACATCTGAATGTGATATAGGCAATGTCATTTGCTATATTAAAAGGTATAAAAAAATTTTCTTTATGTTCCTGACCCCAATCCGTATGAGTGTTTTTTGGATACTAGTTTGTGGGAGCCTCCATTTGCTTCCTGGGAAATCGGGGCTCTGATTGAAGAGTTTGACACTGATTGGAAGTCGTTTTGCGATTTCTATTTCGGAAAGAATGAGGTGTGTTTAAAATGCCTGTATTGATTCCATGCGCATCTTGATCGAATCTGGTGAGTGTGAGGAATACTTGATGAATCCAGTGATTTGTGTGTGGCAAACGATGTTGTCTGAATTACATACACACCAATCAGTTGACTCCTGTAAAAACACATGGTCAGGCGATTGTTCCAATGCCCCTGAGATAAAGCAGGTAAATTGTGAGTGCGTTTCTTTTTTTTTTAAAACATAGTTTTTATTTTTATCTATAACACCAACCATACAGGGTGAGATAATAACAAATCGAACAGATTTAGTACAATACTAAGATATAAAACGCAATTAAGCATATCACATTTGTAAACGTTCATTTGTTCAACTTTTCTAAAATTTAACTGGTCCCACCTGATTTCCCATTTCCCTCCCTCCCTACCCCCCCCCCCCCCCCTCCCCTCTGTCATCTCTGGGAGCAGCTGTTGTTCTTGATAGTATTAAGAAATGTCGAGTCGACCCAAGGATCCCTGCAAATGACTCATCAGATACCACTTAGTGTATTTAAAATGTTCCATTATTGCTTTTATTTCCAGGTCCGAGAAAGATGCCAGGATAAATAGTTTCCACTTCTTGAAGAAGCTAGCTGTTTTCTTATCTTTTTGTATAATAGCCTCGAGTTTGTCTTGGTTAAAGAGGTGATAAAGTTCTTCCTGAACATCCCAGACCGTCGGGGCGCTGGGGAAAATCCATTTGTTAAAGATGACTTTACGCGAGGCTATAACGATCAGATGAGTCAGTTTGGACGGACTGGGTCTGGTTACACCAGGGGTATCCTGGCTTTGAGGCTCGAAATAGTTGAACAACATCATTAGTGGGTCTAGATTCAATTGAACCCTGCACATCGCTTTCGCATACGCCATAATGTCATGCCAGAACTTAACTATTGCCGGGCAGGCCCAGAGACAATGATAGATATCTGCATTCTGCAGTGAGCACTTGGGACATCTCGGCGAGTAACATGCCGGGGGGATCTTGTATTTAATGTTAAAGGCATATTTTGCTCTATGGATTAGCTTTAACTGTGACTCCCTCCAGTTTTCGCCTGGTGCTATTTTATGCACTATTCTATATCCTTCCAGTATTTTTCCCTCAACATTATCAATGGGAATGTCTCTTTTCCACTTGGATAAATTATTTTGTGCCTTTTCTGACAACTCAATCTCTTGTAACCTGGAATGAATTTCCGAAAGTGAAACTTGATACTTTTGCGGAGAGATAAACCTGTCGAAGGGAGTTGGCATTGCTATATCTGAAATATTAGTCAGTTTAGTCTGTATGAAAGACTTCAATTGGCAGTAATATAAGAAATGGGCCTTAGGAATGTTGAATTTAGATCTGATCTCTGGGAATGAGAAAAGTTTCCCCTTACGCATGTCACAGAGTTGCCCCAAGCGCTCTATGCCCCTGTCCAGCCAGGCCAGGAATCCTCCATGGGCTAGGCTAGCTGGGAAACCTGGTAATCCTCAGAAGGGCATATATTTTGAAATCTGTTGAGGTGCCCCGAGGATTTTCCTTATTGCCCTCCAGGCCTGGATAGTATCTCTAATTACTTTGCTGTTTTTCAGTTTTGGGGGTATATGCTTTTGAGGTGTGTGTAGAAGGCCTGCTAGCGACCAAGGGTCTGTGAAGGCCGCCTCGAGAGAGTAGTTGGAATAAATGCTAGTCTTATTTAGCCAGTCCCTCACATGCCTAGTTAGACACGCTAAATTATATCGTCGGATGTCCGGGATTGCCAAGCCCCCCCACATTCTCGGGAGTGTTAACTTGTTTAGGGCTATCCTTGTCTTTTTATTTTTCCAAAGAAACCTATTAAATGCTCTATTAAGTTCTTTTACGTCCGAGTGTTTTAGCAGCAGCGGAATGGTTTGCAAAGGGTAGAGTAATCTACCGAAGGTCACTGATTTGATCAGGGCTGCTCTGCCCGCCAGGTTAATGGGCAGATTCTCCCAGCTTAGTAGTTGGCGCTTTAGGTCTTTGAACAACGGACCATAATTAAGGGGGTACAGCATGTTGGGATCTTTATGTATTTTGATGCCAAGGTATGTGATTACCGATTTAACCTTTACCGAGAGATGGTCCAAATTATGCTTAGGTGCCAAGGGGGATAGATATAGAAGTTCGCTTTTGGATACATTAATTTTGAACCCGCTGAAGGTGCCCACTTCTTGGATTATTTTAAGAGCTGTCTCTAACTGAGATGCAGGGTCCCTCAAGAATAAAAGAATGTCGTCTGCGAACATGGCCTGAGAAATCACTTCGTTACCAATTTCTATACCTGGTATTTTTTCCTCTAGTAATTTGATCAGGGGTTCCAAGGCTAGATTGAAAAGTAGGGGTGATAGGGGACAGCCTTGCCTTGTACCTTTTTCCAGGGGGAACCCTGTAGAGAGAAATCCTGGAGTATAAATTCTTGCAGTTGGATTTATATGCATTGCCCTAATTAGGTTCCTAATTCCCCCCTGGATATTCATTTTGTCCATTACTTTATTTAACCAGGTCCAGTTAACATTGTCGAAGGTCTTTTCGGCATCAATCATTAAGAGGGCATATTTGCTAGAGGATTTAGGGTAAGCTCTTACATAATCTTGAGCTATCAGGACTTTTCTTATGTTAGCTATCGCCGAACGATTTCGTACGAATCCCACCTGGTTCGGACTTACCAATTTAGGGAGGAGGTCCGCTAACCGGTCCGCCATTATTTTAGAAAGGAGTTTGAGATCTTGATTGATCAGTGAGATTGGTCGATACAACCCCGGGTCTAGAGGGTCCTTTCCTTGTTTTGGTAGTAATTTGATATAGGCCATGTTCGCCGAAGAGGGGTAATGTCCTGTTTCCAATATTTTATTAAACAGTGAAGCTAAGTAAGGAGCTATCTCTTGCTTCAGAATTTTATAAAACTCTGGAGTAAGGCCATCGGGTCCTGGGGCTTTCTTATTGGCTAGTCTCTTAATTGTGCCTCTGACCTCCTCTGGGGAGATGGGTGCATTCAGTGATTGTTGTTCTTCCTCCGATAGGGAGGGTAGAGATAGTTGATCGAACCATAGGGGGTATTGGGGCTCTAAGTGTTGTGATTGTGGTTGTTCATATAGTTTTTTATAGAAGTCCCTAAATATTTGACTAATTGCTTTGGGATTGGTGCATATCTGCCCTGTAGAAGATCTTAAATTGGTTATTACTGTTGTTGTATGTGGGGGTTTGGACATTCTAGACAGGAGTGTTCCCATTTTATTTCCAAATTTATAAAAGTACAGATCCCTGTACGATTTTAGATACCTTTCTCTGACTTTGAAGTCGGTGTCTGACTTTTTTTTTGCTGCTATCCATTTTACCCGCGATTCAGGGGAAGGGTTTGTAAGGTAATTTTTATGGGCGGACCGCAGTTCTTCCATTGAAGAGGTATAGGTTTCATGAGATTTCTTCCTTCTGCCCGCTACATAGCTGATTATTCTCCCTCTGAGCGTCGGTTTGGCCGCTTCCAAAAATAGAAATATATCATTATTATGTGCGGCATTATCATCCTTGTATTCCCACCACCATTGTATTAATAGTTGGGCAAAGCCTTCATCCTCGTATAGATATGAAGGAAAACGCCAGATGATATCAGTGCCTCTTGGGATTAAGGGAGAGAAAGCTAGTTGTATTGGGGCATGGTCAGAAATGACCAGATCAAGTATTTCTGATTGTTCTACTTGGGGCATTACCGAAGGCGACACCATTAGATAGTCCAGGCGGGACCAAACATTGTGAGGGATGGAGTGAAATGTAAATTCCTCCCCGTCTGGGTGTAGCTGTCTCCAACTGTCGCACAGGGAGGTAGACGCGACATAGTCATTTAGTAGTTTTGACTTTGTTAGGGTGAGACTGCTAGCTGGTACTCTCCTGGATCTATCTTCATGAGTATTAATAATGGCGTTGAAATCCCCTCCTTGTATAATTTTAGCCCCCCCTAACATTAGCACTTCCTTCGTAATCTCATTAAAGAAAGATTTATTCTCTTCATTAGGAGCATATACATTAAACAGCACTATCTCTTCTCCTGCTAGGCATAATTTGATCCACAGCCATCTACCCTCAGTGTCGCACTTATGGGCCTGAACTTGACCTTGAAGTGATTTCTTTAGTAAAATTAGCACCCCTGATTTGCGCCCCTTAGCCGGAGATCCAAAAACCTGACCCACCCATGATTTTTGCATGAATTTGAATTGATCTTGTGACAGATGGCATTCCTGGAGTAATGCTACATCAGTTTTAATTTTTTTGAGATGGCGAAGCACTATTGAGCGTTTGCCCGGTGACCTCAGGCCCTTAACGTTCCATGACGTTATCTTTAGCGCCATGTGAATGATGTGCTATGGATCAAATCGTCTGGTGCCATATATACATATATCACAGTTACTTTATTTTTGCTCTCGAGATGACAGATCCCCCCCAAAACAGCCCTCCCCCTCCCCTTCCCATTTCCCCCAGCTGACAAGTAATTTGAAGTGGAAGCTAAGCTGCTCCTAGGTGTCCCCGTAAGGGCCCTTTTCCTTGCTGGTAAGCTGAGGAACAAAAAAAGAAAAAAAGAAAAAAAAGTGTATAACCACCAAACGAAAACATATCTACGTGACTTCTCTTCTTCCCTGGGTGGTCCCTTCATCCAGTCGTCTCCAGAGACATCCCTCCCGCCAGTTTCAGATCCTTAACTGTGATTTTGGAGTATCTTATGGATCTAGGAAATTGAGGGGAAGTCCCCAAACGAGATGAACAAAGAACTAGTAATAAAGTCAGAACCTGTCAACATAACAGATTGAAGAAACACAATTTTCGTGATAAGGCAGCGCCCCCTGCCTGCTACATTTGAGTGTTGTCAATCAGGCGTAGCATTATCTGCGCGCAAAAAGGACATGGCCTCAGTAGGTGACTGGAAAACATGCGTTTCGCCTTCATCGTCTGTGACCCTTAGTATAGCTGGGTATTGTAGTGCAAATTTCCATTTTTTTTGGATACATAGTGCACAGGCCGGATTGAAGGTTTGACGTTTTTTTGATACCTCTGCAGAATAATCATTAAAGATACGGATCTGAGTGTTCTGGTGCTCTAGTGGGTGATCTAATTCCCTATATGCCCGTAGCATTTCATTTTTCTCAGCGAAATCCAGATATCTTGCCAGTACCAGGCGCGGAGGTCTTTTGTCTGAAGCTTGTCGCGGGGGACCCACTCTGTGGGCACGTTCTACTTTACAGCCTCTCTTAAACCCCAGCATTTTGGGGAGAGTAGATGCGCAGAAATCTCGGAGGGCCTGCGCTGTCATGGTCTCGGGTAGTCCCACCACTCTAAGGTTGTTACGCCTTGATCGGTTCTCTAGATCTTGGAGCTTCTCTTGCATCTGCTTATGCTCTGCCCGCAGCTGCTTATCTCCCTTCACCTCCTTGGCCCTATCATCTTCTATTTGCTGAATGCGCGCTTCTGCCTGATCTAAGCGATGGTCATGCAACTGAAGTCTGAGGCCAACATCTTTCAGTGTGTGGTCTATGGCAGCCTGTATTACTGCCTGTAGTTCTGGCGCCAGCTTCTCTACCACTGCTGCTGCCAAGGTCTGATAGTTTATGTCCCCTCTCCCACTCCCACCTGTATCACTTTGTCGGCTCTCATCCTCCGGGGTCTGTGTCGGCGCCAAGCATTGTTCTGAGGCCTGCATGGTGTGGAGCTGCTCAGGCTGAGGGGAGGAGGGTTCGGCGGCCATATTGGGAATGGCGTCTTCCGTGCTTGGGAGCTGTTTGGTCGTGGACCTTGTTATGTAGCGGTCCATATGGCTGGAGACTCTAGCTGCGGGGTCCGGGTGCCTTCCGGTGGCTTTTGCAGGTGAGCGGGGCGCTTTATTTGTGCTGGGGATCTCCAGCGGGAGGGACGGCTAGCGGAGCTCCGCGATCAGCCTCTCTCCATCCAGGCGCCGGAACCGGAAGTCTGTGAGTGTGTTTCATTCCCCAAAGCAACAGAAAGTGTGGAGTTTGAATCTGTGCGATCTGATGCCGTTACCTGGTATGTTCTGCAAATTATGATCAAAATGTTAACGTGCCAAATAAAATTCCTCGTGTTTCTGTCTCAACTTCTCCTGCAAAGAAACCCATGCCTCAATCTTTTGACATCTGTGAAAACACACTGCCAGATGAAAATTGTTGCAATTTTCCTGTCCACGACATTCCACAACCAAAGGCGATGTGGGATCCGCAAATTTTGCGCTCTGACTCCCCTGATTCGACATTGTTGGCCGAGTTTAAGGGTGATGCAGAGCTTTGGTTGTGTGAACCTGATTCTGAGGAAACTTTGTTTTATCCAGAGGATATTTCTGTGAGTTTGCCTTGTACCATGGATGAGACAATGTTGTCCAGCCAAACTGACAATTGTGAATCCATTTCTTGCCCTATAGAAAGTACTGACTTTACTTCCTGTACTCTGTATGACTCAATAGTGCCTGGTATTAAATCTCCAGCAGAGAGCTCAGAAGCTCTTTTTGGTGTTGCAGTTATACTCTGAAAACTATGTAAGGGTAAATGAAGGAGGGAGTACACTCCAAATAAGCAGAAATGATTCAGTAAATTATAAAAATACAAATTTTATTAACATCCTTACTAAAAATTCCATTAAAAAGTGTAAACCCACTAGGTAGTCGGCCGACCCTAATGCTCAATACTAATCCTTTTTACTCATCCAAGCGTACACACATGCACGACAAACATAATTTGGTTGCAGTGATCACTGAAAGGTTAAATGCCCAGATGTCCATAAAGGTTTTGCCTCCTGCTTAGTAGGTCATGATTCATAGCTTCTCTTGTGAAAAAAAGTCTAGTCACCAAGCTGTTAATATCAGCAAAGCACAAAGGGTAAGATAGCAAAGCCTTATTGCACTATGCAGGAGCCAGTCTGAGAGTCAAAGGCTATAGAAGCGGCACAGATAGCATGCAGTGTATCCACACATTATTTTCCAGCTCAATCTGTATACTCTACCGGCTCCATGAGGTTGCAGGATAAATGTGTCCCATAGGGATAATGGTGCAGTTCATCGGGTGAACCTTGTTGTTGTCAGCGTTCGCACTCCACAAATAGCATCCTGGTCTCCCAGAGAAAGAACCTAAAGATGTGGATCTCCGTCCAGGCAGGGTGGCGAAGCGTGAACAGAACAAAACCCAAGAGGCAATGTGGCATCCAGGCAATTGGATGAGGAAGCAGAGGGTGGGCACGCTCCACGTGGGTCACACTCGCACGCCGTGTGTACCCGACATGTTTCGCCGGTTCACTTCCGGCTTTTTCGAGGGGGCGTGTCAGCAAGCTCTTTTTGGTGTTGCAGTTATACTCACCTGTTTTTCCGCCATTCTGGAATTGCAGTCAAGTTTGACTGCTATGCAGGATTCTGTGTTTAATGAAACCGAAGTCAGGGAGTCAGGGTCTGTTCTAGCAGATATTCCTGTGCAGTCTGTTCATGTGAATGAAATTCAGTGTGTTGCAGAACCATTTATAAAGTCTCAGCCCTGTCCTCTGAATGTATTTGATGTTTTGCCCTGTAACATGGATAGTTCAGAATCACTGAGTTTACCCAGAGATTTAGAAATTTGTGCTCCTGAAATTTCATGGGAGGTTTTGGAGACCTCTGAGTTCCTGCCCAAGGGTGCAGCGCTTTTGGGATCTGCTTCCTGCTACCTAAGTCCCACTGAAGTAATGCCCACTTCAGTGGGCATCGCTATTATGCTGACTACTGGTGCGGCTCTTTTGGAGCTTCAGTCATGTGTAGTCACATAGACTTCTTAGTCTGATTCCGAATTTCCTTTTGAAAGTCCAGTACCGGTGACCACTGGTTGTGATGATTTTTTGTCTTGCTTCAAATCTAGTCTGGCTGTGTCGGTTTCAGAGGTATACAGTTCCTCAGCCTGCCCAGTGGTTGCTCCTGTTCCAGTGTGCCCAGATGTTTTCTGTGATCCAGTGTGTCCAGAGGTGCCCTCTGTGTTTATGTGCTCTGATGTCCCCCTGGAGGTGTCTTGTCCAGAAGGTGTCGGTGGCACCACATGCCTCAATACGGTTCTGATTCCTAAAAACTCTGTTTGTGACAGTTGTCCTTCTGACTTTGGTTTAGGGATTTCCCTGAGTCATGTGGGGGGGTCCTGTTGGATCACCATGTGGCTCTCTGGGATCTTCTAATCTCCTGGGGTCTCTTTGGAATTTTGAGTCATTCTGGGAGATTCCTGGGGGTTCTTGCCTTGGTACTTTGGACTGGTCCAATAATGAGTATTATGCTGGAGAAGACCGTTGTAGTGGGCACAACTCTGAAGGTCTCAGGTTTGACTGACCTGGGGGACTGGGTGTATTTAACCAACGCTCTCGGTGGGCATTGTTCTGGTAATCGCGGTACTCATGGGTATCACTTTGGAACTTGTTGTGCTGGTGGGCATGGCTTTTGGGGTTCTGGGGCTGATTGTTTCCGTTATGGTTTGGTCAGTTTAGGAAGTATGCCCGGTTGGTCTGCCCCGGCCGTTCTGAATTTTTTTTTTTGTTATGGATTTGTGGCAAGGAGATTCTTTGGTGTTGGAAAGACGGCTGGAAGCTGTCTTTAAGGGGCGGGGGTACTGTCAGAATCCGCTCTGTTGGTCTTGATTCCCTGGACTGTTTGGTTTCTGGCAGAATCTGCTCTGCGGGTCTTGATTCTCTGGTCTGTTCTGATGTGATATGTCTACCGTCGTGGGGTGGCGACTAGATTGGTAGACATTCACATAGTCTGTCTCTGTTCTTGCTTTCTTCTAAATTGCTACTTTGTTGTCCAGTCTTGCTTTAGTCGTGCAATCACTATCTGGCATCTGTGGCTGTACACAGGACTTATTCCTCTGTACTCCACAGCTCCATCTGCTGGTTGGAATTCCCCTCTACATATACTGGGTACTCTACTTCTGTGTCTAGGCGAGATTCCCATCTGCTTCAGCGTACTTGGTGTGCGCTGACTAGGGAAATCACCCGCAGAACGTTACAATAGTTCATATATTTTATACATTTCCATGGCTGGGACATGGAAACACTGTGTCATTGAGTGGAGACAATAAAACATTACATTTGTTACATTCTTAAACATAAAATATCTAAAAAAAAAAAAAAGTAGTAATGTTTATGACTAAGATAGATACAATTGTTTATCTCCTCAGTTTATTTTCACCTCAGGTTCACTTTAACCACTTCCCAACTGAGGGCTTTTACCCCCTGACCACCAGAGCAATTTTCACCTTTCAGCGCTCCTTCCATTCATTCGTCTATAACTTTATCATTACTTATGGCAATGAAATGAACTATATCTTGTTTTTTTCGCCACCAATTAGGCTTTCTTTAGGTGGGACATTATGCCAAGAATTATTTTATTCTAAATGTGTTTTAATGGGAAAATAGGAAAAAACGTGGGGAAAAAAAATATTGTTTTTCAGTTTTTGACCTTTATAGTTTTTAAATAATGCATGCTACTGTATTTAAAACCCATGAAATGTATTTGCCCTTTTGTCCCGGTTATAAAACCATTTAAATTATGTCCCTATCACAATGTTTGGCGCAAATATTTTAATTGGAAATAAAGGTGCATTTTTTTCAGTTTTGCGTCCATCCCTAATTACAAGCCCATAGTTTATAAAGTAACAGTGTTATACCCTCTTGACATAAATATTTAAAAAGTTCAGTCCCTAAGGTAAATATTTATGTATTTTTTTTAATTGTAATTTATTTATTTTTTTAAATTACAAAAAAAAAAAAATGGGGAGTGTGGGAGGTAAAGGGTTAATTTTGTGTGTTAAACTAATTTATTTCTATGTGAAAAATGCTTTGGATGTAGTTTTACTATTTGGCCACAAGATGGCCACAGTAACATTTTGTTTATGCGACCTGCAAGCGTCCGGAAGGACGCTTGCAGGAAGTAGAAAGAGGCTGAGAACTTTTTTTTTCTCCACAATGGTCGCGCTGCTCAGCCGAGCGGCAGCAGATCATTGCGGGGCTTAGATCAACGAACGGGAATGGATTTTCCCGTTCATTGATCTCTGGGCGAGCGGGCGGCGGCGTGTTTATTAGCGGCGGGCGGCGTGTTTACGAGCGGGAGCGCGGAAAGTACGTATTTCTCCGTCCCTGGGGGTTATTAAAGGATGGAAAAAGGGACGGAGAAATGCGTACGCGCGGGGGTAAAGTGGTTAAAGACAACCCCACTCATCAGACCTGCATGTTTAGGTTTGGTGTACGCCTTACATTTAGCTAGGGGTCCATTACCTCTTAATATGTATATTTCATGATGATTTCAATACTTGAAGGTGTTCCTGAATTGGAGTTCATATAGTCTTCTGCAACCATCACAAAGACTAAATACTGCGTCTTTGGGGAGGAATTACTGGTGGCTAAGACCCATTCAATTTCCATTTATGGGAAGCCTGCCTCTGCCTGTTTCTTCCCCGCCCCCATATGCAACATCCGCTCTTACAGCCTTTGAGAATCTTATCTTTGGGAGAAGGCCTGTATCTGGTGCAAGAATTACAATACTAGAGTCCATATGATGCACTGGGAGCAGTAAATAGAGTGCTGCACATGTATTTTGTATTGTCTGATCTCTTTATTTCTCTCACTTTGCTGTTAGTAGGTGATGTTTTTAACGTTAGCACTTTACTAGCCTGTTACATTTCACTCTCTCTATTTATATATATATATAAAGTAAAATACAAAAAGCTAAAATGTGTACACTTACAACATATCAATATCTCTACTCTCTATGGCCTGGAACCCACTTGCATCGCTTTTCTAACGCAGCGCACAGCAATTTTACCACTACTAACAGCGGGCGACCCACGTTACCCTATTTGTGCAATGTGTGTTACCAATAAAACGCATCGCATATATTGAACATTACCATAGCAACCACAGCCTTTTGTGCATCAGGCCCTATGTATCGTTAC
The DNA here is from genome assembly GCF_040937935.1 of Hyperolius riggenbachi. NCBI lineage: Eukaryota > Metazoa > Chordata > Amphibia > Anura > Hyperoliidae > Hyperolius > Hyperolius riggenbachi. Next base: position 386,556,392 of record NC_090646.1, on the reverse strand, counting down.
AGTAATTATGTTATATACTAGCTGATGGCTATGCTGTGCGGGGCAGGAGTGCCATCCCACCACATTTGCACACACCATCCTGTAGCATATGTCATATGATCAGTGCCACAGTCACAGTGGGGCAGGCCAGGAGGAAGGTGTACTAGTTAGATGGACACAACGTTTATTAGCCTTTCTCCAATTATCCACAATCTCCAGTGAGGTTTTCTGGGTCAGATTAAAGGTGGCCACTAACGGTCCAATTTCTAGCGAAAAATCGTTTGAGCGATCAGAAATTCTGATCGGATGAAAAATCGTTCACTACACCATCAACTAACCAATCATTGCTTTCTATCTATCACGACCACCAAGAAAATCCAAATTTTCGTTTGACGAAAATTCATTCGGGCGACATTTTTTTTCACTCGTTCACAATCGATTGTGTCCACCAATAGAGATTATTTACAACCAATCCGATCAGAATTTCTGATCGTTCGAACGATTTTTCGCTAGAAATTGGACCGTTAGTAGCCAGCTTTAGGATGATTTACATATGCATGTTGCTATGATACATGTCAGGACAAGAAAATACATCTCCCGCATTCCATTCAAATGAATGGCAGAACATCCAGGATTTAGACGTATGTGACAGGTTGCAACAAATTCACAAAGAACTTCTGTAAAGGGTTCAACTGTCAGTTGTTTGCTGTCCATTGCATTACAGTGCAACAAAGAAGATCCATTCTAAGCCCCAGCCAACTTTCCTGATTTTGTTACACATTTATTCATATCAATTATGTCACTGTTATTACCAATTCTATACTTTGTACCGATTTTGTATTTATATGTCTGTATTATTATGTACCACATGTTTTGTTTCTTATTTTATACAGCACCACAGACTATGTTGGTGCTTTATAAATCAATAATAATAATATTATATCTCTTCTACACAGCAGGAACTATGGTGTCTCGTTGCCGTGGCAACAATGCCAATGCATACCAGTCTCTCTGTGAGCATCTGCCTGCAACTATCAGCAGGGTCCTCCCTGAGGAAAAAAACGCCAATAATGGTAGACGCTCAGTATACTGGAATATATAACATGCACTAAAGGTAGGAACCAGTTCGATTTACACTTAAGGTAGCCATACATATAGCAATGATGGGCAGATTTGACACAAATTGAGACTAATCTCAATTGATCTAATCTGATTAGAGAGATATCTGTCGGAGGCCCTGCATCGCAGGCCGATTTTCGATCGATATCAGCTTGGCGGAGTACGCCGCTGCCTCCCTAATGTATAAATGTACATGTGTGCATTTATACATTGCCTGTCCTGTGTCGCGTGCCCATCCGTCTTCCGAATCCGCTGCTCTTTCATTAGCTGTATGCACACCAACGGCGCCACAAAAAAGCCACATGCTGTGCTCCAGCGGTGTGTATACCGCTAATGGTAGAGTGGCGGATTCAGAAGATGGATGAGCACTGCAACACAGGACATGTAATGTATAACTGCACACGTACATTGGGGGAACAGCGCTGGGCGTTTTGTCATTTTGTTGCCTGTACCAATATCTCTCACTGTTACCGCTATGCACCCGATCGACCATGGCGGCCCGACATCTTGCAGCATGTCTGATCGGCATGCTCGGCCAAAAATTGGTTGCATTGTCAATTGGGTATGCACTTGGTTGCACCAATTTTAAATTGATAATAATTATTGAATCTGATGTTCAGTCGGCCACCAAGTTGCTAGATGTATGGGTACCTTTAGTTTTGCCTACACAGCCGTCAAACGTCAATTGTTTATGTACTTCGCTATCTGCATCAGTCTGTCGCTTGAAACAAGTACAGACTCCCATCTTCCTCCATCCATCACGTGCTTCCAGCTATGTGAAAACAGAGAGCAGAGCTGCCAGGAGTCCCAGCAGCAGTGAGGAGGAAAGTAGGAGGAAGTGGAGTGGATTGTACTTGCAGGGCGTCTGTTGTTCCTCCTCCCTTTCTCCAGCATTGCTCCGGGTACATAGATGTGCAGGGGACTTGCTGCTTGTACAGACTCTCTGCTCACCTCTGCGCTGTGTGCCAGGCAGGCAGTGTACGAGCAGCCCCAGCTTCTCCTGAGGAGAGGGTCCCCGCTGGCGGATCGGAATAGGAGGACACTGGACGGGAGCCGGGAAAGTATCCGCACGCACGTGACAGCGCCCTCCTCACCGGCCGCTATGTCTGCCTCCAGCAACAGGTACAAGAGATCACACTACACACAGGCGCATTATGTCCGTGCAGAGAATGCTGGCCCAGTGCCAGCGACTAGCGGATCCTAAACACGGCACAAAAGCCACTTCCCTTTCATGTTCACTAGTATGAGCAGCATAGAAAAGGAAACACTCCTCTATAGCAAAATAGCTTAGTTAATTTTGCAGATTGCGGGTGGTTACTGGTTAGAATAGAAATAATGTACCCAGCATCTCATCAACAGCAATGACTCTATTGTAGCTGGATGTTTGGAATGCTACACAGATACTGGCATTCTAGTGTGCCTGTGGCATGATTCATGATGAGATAAACATGTGCATACAGTACTAGTCCTACTTAAAACATTTTTTTTTTACTGCAAAGGTGCTATAAATCACATAGTGGTGAACTAATACTGTACTGTGCAATTCTCCCCATTAATAAAACTTGTTGGGAGCCCCTCTTGTTATCTAATATCGGGTGGACCACTAGCTACCTATAGTGGGGGTCTATCCAGCAGTGTTGCTTGGGATCTTTTGGCCCCTAGTGCAAGTTTTACATTGGGCCCTGCAAGCATTCTATACATAATTCATATGGTGCAACTAAACCTGCCAAGGACATACACATTATGAGAGGTGTGAGCAGAGGAGGGGAAACAGTTTGTTAATGATTACCACTCTTTAAAGCATATAGAAGTGACCATTACCAGCATAGCCCATTGAAGAGCTAATCACTGTGGTTGAGGCAGTCCCTAGTGTGGTCACAACCTCTGCAACACCTACTGCTACGGCTAAATACCTATATTACGGACTACGTCTTGTTACTTAATACTGGGGGGACCTCTAGTTTGTATATACTATTTGGGGGGCACCTCTGACTACCTAATGCTACTTGGGGAGCACACTTGCCTATCTTATACTGTTGGGAGGTATATCTGATGAGGGGGTGCAAAGACTACTACTCTGTGACTTGAGCAGAAAAGCTACTTTATACTATCTAGTGTGGGGGATGGGGGTGTAAAGCAGGGCCGGGCCGAGGCATAGGCTGGAGAGGCTCCAGCCTCAGGGCGCAGTGTAGGAGGGGGCGCACAATTCATTCAGCTGTCATTCCTAATTGTGTTTGAAGCAGAAAGAAATAAGGCCACATACAGACATCAGACCATAGTCTTTGGAAAATGAAAGATCACAGACCAATCTTACCACCCTTCCTGTAGTATAAGAGCCATACTCTACACAGTGTTTTCTATGGAGCTGAACTCCACATCAGAAAAAAATCTTTGCAAGATGCTGCACCAGGGGCGCCTCTAGCCATTTTGTCACTCCAGGCGAGAAAACCTGTGGCGCCCCCCCCCACACACACACACACACAATATTATACTATAATGATAAAGGCTGCTCATCCCTCGCCATCTCCCTGGGTGACTTCTGTCACCTGCAGTTGTCCCCGAAAGCCTGGCTGCACTCCATCACGCATGTGTGGCTCGCCAGGCGTGCTCCCGTCCCTGTACTTGTACTGCGCAAGCACAGATCGTGCACAGGGACAGAAGCGCACCTGGAAGGGCCGCACATGTGTGACTGAGCGCAACTCGGCCAGGCTTTCGGGGACAATTATGGGTGACTGGAGTCACCCAGGGAAATGGCAAGGAACGAGCAGCCCTAAAGTGTTTAAGGAAGCCTACGGTAAGTATTGTACCAAAGACGCTGCTTGTCTCTGGACTTTAAACAACAACATTTCTTTGTTACAGCTGATACAAATCTTAAAATAAATCATCACTTGTTCTACTTCCTGCTTTCATGGAGGCATACATATTGTTAACATCCTGTGCTTTCTAATGAGCTTATCTGCTGTGGTGGCATGGCAGTCAGGTAACACAGGGAGGACCAAATTACAACTTGCGATTACTAATAAATGAGGGGGAATGAAACAGGCTAAATCTAAATACATACAGGGTGCATTTCTCCACATGTTCCTTCTGTCCTGTGTAAGAGTTCAGGTCCACTTTTTTTTATTGATACAGCAGTGATCACATCATCACAACTGTCTTTAGCCTACTAGTATGGGCTCGCTTACCTTAGCTGCCTCAGCATGCAGCCACTTGTTTGGGGGTCCGGGAGGAGAAGGGGGAGAGAGCAGAACACATGCCAAGGGGGGGCTCAGCAGGGGGCACAGACACAGTAGTCGTGCTCGTGGTGCAAGCTCCCTGTCCCCTCAGGCATGCAGCGCCGGCGCCAGCCAGGAGAGTCACGCTGGCTTCAGGCGGGGGGCGGAGTTAGAGGCGGCGGTCGCACACGCAGTAAACAAACTGCGACTGCTGCTAGGGAGAGGAGCGGTGGGCGGGCAAGGAGATTTGGAGGAGGTGGAGTGCAGTGGGCGGGAGTCGGGACTCTCCACCGAGATTCTATTGGCTGGGCCTGGGCGGGGGGGCGTCATAGAAGCGGCAGAGGCAGAGAGAGCACCACGTGGTGTAAATAAACCACGAGCGCCGCCGCCAACAAGCGCAGCTGATTTTAAGAGCGGCGACCAGCCGCACGCAGCCCCCTCCACAGCAGCGCGCCCCCCTCCCTTCATGCCGCTCCAAGCACCTGCTTGTAATGACAGCAGGTAAAGGCGCCCCTGTGCTGCACACACAGATTCTGTACAGACACAAAAGATCAGTATCTGCAAAAGATCTGTCCCTGCCAAAAATCCATTCCTGCAAATTGCAATGATAGTCTATGATATCTGCAGATCATCATACACACATGATTTAACTGACATTCATCTGCAGATCAGACAATCATCTGCAGATCTGAAAATCCATCCTGGTGGATCTGATCTGCAGATGAATGTCAGTTAAATCATGTGTGTATGATGATCTGCAGATCTCATAGACTATCATTGCAATTTGCAGGAATGGATTTTTGGCAGAAACAGATCTTTTGCAGATACTGATCTTTTGTGTCTGTACAGCATCTGTGTGTGCAGCATCTTGCAATGATTTTTTCCTGATGTGGAGTTCAGCTCCATAGAAAAGACTGTGTAGAGTATGGCTCTTATACTACTGGAAGGGTGGTAAGATTGGTCTGTGATCTTTCATTTTCCAAAGACTATGGTCTGATGTCTGTATGTGGCCTTAGAAAAGGAGATACATGGAAGTGACTACAAGCCAGATAACTAGAGATGAAGGTGTTGGGGGCCCTGGGGCGCCTCTTAGTCTAATAGCAATCAGTGTGTGACGGCTGAGGTGGAGGGATGGAGGGGCACACTTTGGCGTCTCAGCCTTGGGTGCTGGAGGACCTTGTCCCGCCTCTGGTGTAAAGGCTGCCTTATGCTACTGGCTTGGGGGAGGGTGTAGACAGGCCTGGCCCACCGCATGATGTCATGCACATGCCGCTTGTTGTAACCCCGCATAGCAAGGCCTGTTTTTAGCTGGCACACCACACTGCTGGTGCCGGTTTGCAATGTGAAACCAACCTCAGGGAGTAATCCATTCTGCAACATCATTTAAAGGAAAACTGAAGTGAAGTATATGGAGGCTACCATATTTATTTTCTTATAAACAATGCAAATTGGCTGGCAGCCCTGCTGGTCTATTTGGCTGCAGTAGTGTCTGAATCAGACCAGAAACAAGCATTTAGCTAATCTTGTCAGATTTGACAAATATGTTAGAAACACCTGATCTGCATATGCTTGTTCAGGGTTTAAGGCTTAAAGTATTAGAGGCAGAGGATCAGCAGGATGCTAGGCAACTGGCATTGCTTAAAATGAAATAAATATCGCAGCCTCCATATCCCTCTCACTTCAATTGTCCTATAAGAGGCAAACAACATAGAACAACACCTTTACACACTCTAGAGTTTCATCTGATTCTATAAGAAATTATCTTTTTGGCCAGGGAAAATCTAAAGGACGTATGTATCTTTGGGCTATTTGTTGGTAGCTAGGTTTCACCTAATGTGAAGTGTTTATTGTCGTTACAGATCCTGGATAAAGAATTATATATCCTTTTATTGTCTTTTACAATTCTGTGGTCATTCCTGGATATTTACCAACATGATTGCAAGACTTCTGTTCTTTGGAGAAGGTAACCATTTCAAACTAATGAATATTTGAAGGCTGTAAGACAAAAAGGAGAAGACAAACGAGAGCTCAATATAGCATATTATATTTGTATACCAGAAGGTATAGTAAATGACAAATTAAAGTTATACTCACAAGTCAATGTTACCTCCAAGGTGACCACTGTAAAGACAGGTAGGGAGAATAAACCCGACAAACTCGAGTAAGAAAGTTGCTCTCTGTAATTAGGACGGGGTTAACACCCCTCAACCAATAATGGACAATTGGTAACAAGACTTGGAATGCAACAGAGGCGTCAACAAATGTAAAATATATTCCAAGAGGTTAAAAAGGAGGCAGTGGAAGACTTACCTCCTGGTAGATGACCCTAACAGGCAATTTCATACAGACTTTTTATTTATTATTCTACAAAAACCTCGAAATGCGACATTTTTCGTGGGATGCAGCTGCTTCTTCTGGCAAAAGGGGAGTATCTGATCGGTGGTAGTAGAGGGTACTCGGAGGGATCCACACTGTGGTATACACTTTCATCCTCTTCTAACCTTTGCGCTGAGGAACCCATTCCTTTCAATACTGATAAAATGCAAGGTATAGTTCAAGTAAAAGTTGCACAGGGAAATATTTTTCTAAATAGATATATTTTAATTGGCATAAAAAAAATGTTCAGAACAATAAAAGGTGATATTAACAATTTTTTTTAGCAAATTTCTAAGCTACACTAGTCACAGATGTGTGTATTATTCAGTATTCATATATGTAACAAAACACACCGCTAGGCTCTGTAAAAAAAAACGAAAAATAAAAAAAATTTGAAAAATGTTTTCTGTGGACCCAATTGTGATCTCTCCCTTACACGGTTTCCACTGTCTCCATAATCATTTTCATTCCTCTTCTAAAGTGCTTCTAACATATGCTCTTAAAGGGAAGGTTCAAGCAAAATAAAAAAATGAGCTTCACTTATCTGGGGCTTCTACCAGCCCCATGCAGCCATCCTGTAAAAATTTACACATTGAACCAGTAACGCGTAAAAATGTATGTGTTAATGTTCCTGCACTAGCGGGAATGCGTAAAAATGTACGCAATGTGGCCCGCCGACCTCCGAGGTCGGCAAGCTGCCAGCGGGGGACTGGAGCAGCAGTGAGTGACTACGAGGGCACAGGATGGCTGCATGGGGCTGGTAGAAGCCCCAGGTAAGTGAAACTCATTTTTTTATTTTGATTGAACCTTCCCTTTAATCAGGATGGTAACAAGCGCTACTGGTGGGTATGAGTAGTCACAAGTGTAACTTCACCTGAGAAAAGTATGGAAGCATAACACTTTTTCAGTCACTCCAGTATGTACACCAGCATTAAAATTACTGACAAAGTAAATAACATTGCTTAATTGGTTACAATGCCATCAGTGCAGAAGTGCCCCTGCTGACTCTTGTCCTTTGGCTTACCTACAATTAGCTCCTGCATGTCAGAAATGGACCATGGCATAATAGAGGAAGGTACTGGGTAATTGTGCACCATGATAGCTATGTAAATAGCACTTTTACCTTAGAGCGCTAGGATGCCAGGTTTAAATCTCAGCCAGAAAATTGTCTACAATTCAGTGGTCCTCAAACTAAGGCCCGAGGGGCGAATGTGGCCCTCTGAGGCTTTTTTACCGGCCCCCCACACACAAATTGTATAACTTATAGATGCGGTCAGCATCAGCTACATCTTTAAATATTGGTGGTCCGCATATTGAATAGCTGTGCTGGCACCACCCATCCACTTGGAAGGCAAAAAGCAGTAATTCGCTGGTTTCCAATCAAATTCAAGATCAGGTGACACTGCTGTCCACTGCAGGTTGTCACCTGGGTATGCTTCACTGTCTTGCCTGCAAAGACTTCTACATCATTTTATGTATACTCCGGCCCCCCAGCAGTTTGAAGTACGTTGACCAGGCCCTCGACCCAAAACGTTTGAGGACCCCTAGTCTACGTCTATTTTCTCTGTGTTTATATGGGTTTCCTTTCACATCACAAAATTGGCTTTAGACTATAGTACAGATATATGATTATATTAGAGATTAGATAGTGAGTGTTACACAACGCTGGATATTGTTATAATTTTCTCATTGCACTCTGTGACACACTGCAGAATATGTCAGTGCTTTATAAATGAATAGTAATAGTAAAATAAGGTAGCCTGGTCTCAAAAATCACATCTTTGGCTTCTAACTTTCTTAGATTTCAATTGGTGGGATGTAACAGAACAATAAAACCCATTGGCCATCGACTTGCGATTTTGCCGTGAAGTCAATGGGAGTGTTTTTTTAAAAATACAAATGTAGCGCTGATGGATCAAAAAGCACTCTGCAGTGTGTCTTAGCCCTGGGGATTGTATTTACTGGAATTTCTGACTATTCTTCCAGTCAACTCAGGCACTGATGTTGGATGAGAAGGCCTGGCTCACAGTCTCCATTCTAATTCATTCCAAAGATGTTCTGTTGGGTTGAGGTCAGGACTCTGTGCAGGCCAATCAAGTTTCTCCACACCAAACTCACTTATGGGGCTTGATTCACAAAAGCGTGATAACTGCTATCACGGCAGTTATCACGCGATCTGCTGTGCGCAAATAACCTTTGCACACGTCAAGGATTACGTTCACGTGTAAATGAAGGTTTGCACGTGATCACGTGCAAATCTTCGTTTATCACGCAGCATAATCCTTTACACGCGCAAACCTTCGTGTGCGGCAGATCACGGCAGTTATCACGCTTTTGTGAATCAAGCTCATTATGTATTATAGGACTTTGCTTTGTGCACTGCTGCAAAGTCATGTTGGAGCAGGAAGGGGCCATCCTAAAACTGTTCCCACAAACTTGGGGGCTTAAAATTGTCCATAATATCATTATATCCAAAAGCATTCAGATTTCCTTTCATAGGAACTAAAGAACAAAGCCCAACCCCTGAAAAAAAACACCAACACCATAATCCCCCCTCCCCCCTCAAATTCAGATTTGACACAGTGCAGTCAGGCAAGCACAGTTATCCGGGGATCTGTCAAACCTAGACTCCTACATCAGATTACAAGATCAGAGAAGTGTGATTAGTCACTATAGAGAACATTCTCTACCCCCCAGGCAGCGAGCAGAGAGATCATGGAACAAATGAGGCTTCCCCTGTGGCCGCCCGGCCGTTTAACCTCTTAGGTTCCTGTTTGAAGATGCGGAGGGGCTAGTGAGGAAATCACCTAAGCAGGGCATGGGTAATGTCTCCTGGAAGGTATTCTAAGCTGTGGCAACTAAATAAAATGTTAAGAAAAACTAATGTACAAAAACAGAAGGAAGGGAGCACCGATCCAAAAAAGTGTATGCAGCGTGCCAAGGTCTCACCCCAGTGCCACCTGGGGAGCACAGTCCAATACAAGCAGAAAGACCGGCACCGCTGACTGTAAAAATAGCTAATTTCATGTGAAGTGGCAGCAGTGACAGACCGCTGTTTCGAGTTTGAACACTCTTTCTCAAACTGCTCATAGCCATCAACCATGGGCAGATTCAAAGCGAGCAGAGGCCGTATAACAAACAGTATATCTAAAGGGATGTCGGGATGCCTCTTACTATTGTAATGCTTTCTCTGTACGGAGAACAGCATGTAACAACAGAGACTCTTCTGCTGTTACTAAACAGGTTTTTGTCAATGTGCTTCTGTAAATTACCGAACCTCTACCGCACCTGTGAAAATCTTGATGAATTAACAAAAACAAAATCTAAAATACAGAATGTGGTATTTTAAGGACTTGGGTTTTTTTTTCTATCAAACAGCCTTTGATGAATTGAAGCCACATTCTTCTGAGTGGCGGAGGGGAAATTATGATTTGGGCTGCAAAGCTGAATCACAGTGAATCTCACATTGCCCCTAATGCAAGCTTCCCTATATGCCTCAGAATTAATAAACACTGGTCATAGAATAAAAGTCTTTATCCATATGAGATGTTTGTGTGTGTTTTTATTTTCCAGATTCATTTGCAGATACATTTTACACCGTTGGGTTAGTGATGCAGGCCTGCCAGTTACTGTCCATTCTGGAGCTGCTTCATGTTCTACTGGGCATAGAACAAAGACCTTTCTTGCCAAAGTTGTTACAGGTAAATATAATTCACCCTTTATTAGTGTTTACTCCATAATGACCCATTCAGATGTTTCATATTCGTGGTGAGCATTCCTATGTATGAGGCAGATATAGATTTACATTGCTGGTGGTGGTCACTTTTTTTATTTGGCCTCTGAAGCCCCATTGCCTTTACTGGAATGCCTAGTGGAGAGAAGCAACACCTCTTTCACCTTAAAGAGAACGTAAACTGAGAAGGATATGGATTTTTCCTTTTAAAAGTATACCAGTTGCCTGACTCTCCTGCTGATCCTGCGTCTCTTTTTTTTAGCAACAGCCCCTGAAAAAGCATGCAGATCATGTGCGCTAACTGAAGCCAGACTGGATTAGCTGCATGCTTGTTTCAGGTGTGTGATTCATCCACTACAGCAGCCAAAGGGATCAGCAGGACTGCCAGGAAACTGATATTGTTTAAAAGGAAACATCCATATCCCTCTCAGTTAAAGTTCCCTTTAAGATACAATCTTGCCAGTCTGTGAAATTGTGGAGAGTTGAAGTTTAGAAATATAGAACAAAATGGCCCATATGCAATTCAATTTTTCACCTGAGTTTTCTCCTAGGTCAGGGGTCTCAAACTCAATTTACCTGGGGGCCGCAGGAGGCAAAGTCAGGATGAGGCTGGGCTGCATAAGGGATTTCACAATCGTGGTGCATCGCCGCCTCTGCCCGCCCCTCTAACTCTTCCTTTACAGAGAGGGGCGGGGAGAGGCGGCGATCCGTGCGGCGATTGACGTCAGGAGGGGCAGAGCTGAAGCTGAAAGCTCTGCCCCTTCCAGGAAATGCCGGCGGATTGCCCCCCGGGCGATTTGGGGGCTCTGCAGCCCTCGTTTAGCGGCGGGGATGCGGCGGATTACTTGGGAGCACTGAAGCGAACTATACGAAGCTTTTGCCAGCGAGGGCAACAAAATATTGTATCGAGGGCCGCAAATGGCCCGCGGGCCGCGAGTTTGAGACCCCTGTCCTAGGTGATATTTTCACAGCTTGTAAATAAAATGCCTTTCAAACCACCAGCAAGCAAAAAAATACTTAAACATTTTATAGTACTTTTTCACTTAATTGTTAGTACTTTTTCCATTGTAATATGTTAATAAGTTATTTGAAATAGAAGTTGAAAAATTATCTCCTAGGAGAAAACTCGGGTGGAAAAGTGAATTGCATATGGCCTAATATATCCCATCCTACACTTAAAGTGAACCCGAGGTGAAAATAAACTGATGAGATAAACAATTGTATTTATCCTCCTACTCCTAAAAATGACTTTTTTAGCCACCCCAGGCTGTTATTTTATATTTAAGCATTTAGAAAGTAGATTGAATGCTTTGCTGTCTCTGCTCAGTTGCAGTCTATTAAGTGTCCATAAATGAAAAGTTTTATTTTTTAGGAATAATTGTATTATTGAACAACAACCATGTTCTCAATGAACCCAAAAAACTCATTAACCTCCTCGGCGTTCTATTGAGATCGCCAGGGAGGCTGCGGGAGGGTTTTTTTTTAATTAAAAAAAAACTATTTCATGCAGCCAACTGAAAGTTGGCTGCATGAAAGCCCACTAGAGGGCGCTCCGGAGGCGTTCTTCCGATCGCCTCCGGCGCCCATAATAAACAAGGAAGGCCGCAATGAGCGGCCTTCCTTGTTTTGCTTAGATCGTCGCCATGGCGACGAGCGGAGTGACGTCATGGACGTCAGCCGACGTCCTGACGTCAGCCGCCTCCGATCCAGCCCTTAGCGCTGGCCGGAACTTTTTGTTCCGGCTGCGCAGGGCTCAGGCGGCTAGGGGGGCCCTCTTTCGCCGCTGCTCGCGGCGAATCGCCGCAGAGCGGCGGCGATCAGGCAGCACACGCGGCTGGCAAAGTGCCGGCTGCGTGTGCTGCACTTTATTTGATAAAAATCGGCCCAGCAGGGCCTGAGCGGCAGCCTCCGGCGGTGATGGACGAGCTGAGCTCGTCCATACCGCTCAGGAGGTTAATATCAAAGCTGAATATTTTTGAAAGTAGTTTTTAGTTTGTTTTTAGTTTTAGCTATTTTAGGGGGATATGTGTGTGCAGGTGACTATTACTGTGCATAATTATTTAGCAACTTAACAAAAAACAAATATATACCCATTTCAATTATTTATTTTTACCAGTGAAACCAATATAACATCTCAACATTCACAAATATACATTTCTGACATTCAAAAACAAATCAGTGACCAATATAGCCACCTTTCTTTGCAAGGACACTCAAAAGCCTGCCATCCATGGATTCTGTCAGTGTTTTGATCTGTTCACCATCAACATTGCGTGCAGCAGCAACCACAGCCTCCCAGACACTGTTTAGAGAGGTGTACTGTTTTCCCTCCTTGTAAATCTCACATTTTATGATGGACCACAGGTTCTCAATGGGGTTCAGATCAGGTGAACGAGGAGGTCATGTCATTAGTTTTTCTTCTTTTATACCCTTTCTTGCCAGCCACGCTGTGGAGTACTTGGACGCGTGTGATGGAGCATTGTCCTGCATGAAAATCATGTTTTTCTTGAAGGATGCAGACTTCTTCCTGTACCATTACTTGAAGGTGTCTTCCAGAAACTGGCAGTAGGACTGGGAGTTGAGCTTGACTCCATCCTCAACCCGAAAAGGCCCCACAAGCTCATCTCTGATGACACCAGCCCAAACCAGTACTCCACCTCCACCTTGCTGGCGTCTGAGTCGGACTGGAGCTCTCTGCCCTTTACCAATCCAGCCACGGGCCCATCCATCTGGCCCATCAAGACTCACTCTCATTTCATCAGTCCATAAAACCTTAGAAAAATCAGTCTTGAGATATTTCTTGGCCCAGTCTTGACGTTTCAGCTTGTGTGTCTTGTTCAGTGGTGGTCGTCTTTCAGCCTTTCTTACCTTGGCCATGTCTCTGAGTATTGCACACCTTGTGCTTTTGGGCACTCCAGTGATGTTGCAGCTCTGAAATATGGCCAAACTGGTGGCAAGTGGCATCTTGGCAGCTGCACGCTTGACTTTTCTCAGTTCATGGGCAGTTATTTTGCGCCTTGGTTTTTCCACACGCTTCTTGCGACCCTGTTGACTATTTTGAATGAAACGCTTGATTGTTCGATGGTCACGCTTCAGAAGCTTTGCAATTTTAAGAGTGCTGCATCCCTCTGCAAGATATCTCACTATTTTTTGACTTTTCTGAGCCTGTCAAGTCCTTCTTTTGACCCATTTTGCCATAGGAAAGGAAGTTGCCTAATAATTATGCACACCTGATATAGGGTGTTGATGTCATTAGACCACACCCCTTCTCATTACAGAGATGCACATCACCTAATATGCTTAATTGGTAGTAGGCTTTCGAGCCTATACAGCTTGGAGTAAGACAACATGCATAAAGAGGATGATGTGGTCAAAATACTCATTTGCCTAATAATTCTGCACTTCCTGTATATTGACCCTTTCTCTCTCCCTCTGCTCTCAGAAATATGTAAAAAAAAGATGTGGTCTGCTAAGAAAACTTTTATGGCTGTCATTTGCTTATCAGTGATGTTTACTATATTTCTGACAAGGTGCTCACAAGACAGAAGCTGCAACTTCCATCCTTAAAGTTTAACTCTTTCAGGCAGCAAAATAAAATAAGTAAAGCACCCTGGTTATTAATATGTTTAGTACTGTATATACACGTTTATCTCATCATGTCATTTGTCGTCTCAGGTACACTTTAAACTTTTATTCATAAACCTTTCACAAATCCTCACTAGATTCTGACCCAGACAAGGGTACAAATAGATGTAGTCCAGGTTTGCTAGATAGATTGATGTTTTTTAGTGTTCTTCACTATGAACCAGCTTAAAGTGAACCTGAGATGGAATAAAGTAAAGAATCAATACTTACCTGGTGCTTCCTCCAGCCCCATGAACTCTGTTGTCTCCCTCGCAGTCCTCCCTTCCTGGTGGCTCTGTTCCTCTGTAATAGCTCCCGGTAATAGGGTTTCAGTTGGGCCGGCCGTGTGTACGTCCCTGTCGCGCTCCTGGCGCTGGGAGCGTACTGGACATAACGCTCCCGGTGATGGGGTCGTGTGCGTGGCTGGATCACGCACACGACCCGACTGGCGCAACTGAAGCCCTAATACTGGGGGCTATTACAGAGGAACGGAGCTACCAGGGAGGACAATGAGGGAGGCAACAGAGTTCATGGGGCTAGAGGAAGCCCCAGGCAAGTATTGCTTATTTGCTTTATTCCGTCTCAGGTGCACTTTAAGTAAATCAACCCCACAGAGTACATAGAATGTAGGTGTACAGAGACCAACAAAAGCAGCCCCATTCTCACGAGGCTATTTCTGGGGTCCGCTTTAGTTTGTAGCAGTTGGGTTGCTGGAAGACTTTAAAGTTTTAGTATACTTGTACTTAAAATGGTATGAAACTCAGCATTTCCTCTTTGTTCTACAAGATAATTTACAACATAAAATCTACTACCACAAAAAATTGTAGCAGAACAGCATTCAAACAGTTAAACAAAGCAGTTTGTTCTTCAGTGGAAAGCTCCTTTATGCTTCTGGCTGCATAGGAAGAGGAGATAACATTATCTTTTGTTTACATTCTTTTGCTTGCTACAATTAGTATCCAGCCAGCAGGTTGCTGACACTGACTGCACACATTGTAGAACCAGAGAGAGCTGAGAAGTGATCACTGGTTACATTATAATATAGAAATATAGCAGGTATGCTGTAAAATGCAATGGCAGCTTTCAGAGCAGATAAACTGTACTTTGGGAACGTGTGTAGACAGACAATGTTACTCGAGCACAAAAGTAAATATGATAACTGTATGGGTAATAACAAGTAGGGAAATGCATTTTTGTCAGAGCTTTATCCCACTTTAACCTGCTGGGCGGTCTGGACGAGCTCAGCTCGTCCAGTACCGCCGGAGCCTGCCGCTCAGGCCCTGCTGGGCCGATTTGGCTGAAATAAAAAGCAGCACACGCAGCCGGCACTTTGCCAGCCGCGTGTGCTGCCTGATCGCCGCCGCTCTGCGGCGATCCGCCGCGAGCAGCAGCGAAAGAGGGTCCCCCCAGCCGCCTGAGCCCAGCGTAGCCAGAACAAAAAGTTCCGGCCAGCGCTAAGGGCTGGATCGGAGGCGGCTGACGTCAGGACGTCGGCTGACGTCACTCCGCTCGTCGCTATGGCGACGATGTAAGCAAAACAAGGAAGGCCGCTCATTGCGGCCTTCCTTGTTTATTCTGGGCGCCGGAGGCGATCGGAAGAACGCCTCCGGAGCGCCCTCTAGTGGGCTTTCATGCAGCCAACTTTCAGTTGGCTGCATGAAATAGTTTTTTTTTTATTAAAAAAAAACCCTCCCGCAGCCTGCCTGGCGATCTTAATAGAACGCCAGGCAGGTTAAGAGTACATAAAAATGCTTGGCAATTGTACCCGATTATTATTTTTTATTTATATAGCACCAACATCTTCTGTAGCACTGTATATAGTATATATAGAGGAGAGCATTTATATAGCACCAACATCTTCTGTAGCACTGTATATAGTATATATAGAGGAGAGCATAGATATGAGAATTCAGAACTCTACAGAACTCTGTAGAAGCAGGGTATCCACCAATACAAGTATAAATACATACATAGTTGATGTACGGTTTGAGATTATACTTACATTATGGAGTTTGTCCCCTATTTATAATATTTTCATGTCTCTTACAGTATGTGCAGTGCACTACCCCATTTCCTACAATTTCAGAATGCTTTGGAAAATGCAAAGAAAAGCTGAATGGAAATTACATAAACTGTATTTAATTGAAAATGGTACACTTTTTTGGGAATGTTGCCAGTATAAAAACACATTTTTGATGTCCTCTCTGGCTCATCACTAGGAAGTCAAGAGAAAGCAGAAATGTCATCAAACTTGTTTTTTATACAAACCGCATTAAAAAAAACCAATAAAACGCTATACCTCTGCGTCACTCTTGACATACATTGTGCTCTTTAGATGCGTTTTGGAAAAATATGCAGCACGTTCTGCATTTCAAAAATGCACATTGCAGAATGTAAACAATTGACTTACATTATGCGCGTTTAACGCTACACTAGCATTCCTGCCTAGTGTGTTCCGATCTTGAAACATGTTGTTGTGTTGCATTCAAAATGAGCATATATTTTTCATAAACATTTCATGGTTTTTACATTGGATATGATATACAGGAATTATATAATTTGCAAATAAGGGGCCTGATGCACTAATGTACAGTAAAGTTGCAGTGCGCAGGGAGCTCTCTTGCATGCACAGTATGGAGCCGCCCATGGGTTTCCAAAGACTTCTGAAGCCTCTCGCAGCTGGGGATTCAAACGGGGGAGACATCCCTGGAACGAGGGGACTGGAGTGGAAGGCTCTATAAGCAGAGTTCCCCAACCCTGTCCTCAAGGCCCACCAACAGTGCATGTTTTGCAGGAAACCACACACAATCACAGGTGAGGTAATTAGTGTCTCAGCAGAGCTGATTACATACTTCTGTGTATTTATACAAAACATGCAGTGCTAGTGGGCCTTGAGGACAGGGTTGGGGAACACTGCTTATAGGATCCAGAGTTTCCCCCTCCATAGGTAAGTACCGTATTTTTCGCCGTATAAGATGCACTTTTTCTCCCCCAAAAATGGGGCGAAAAAGTCCCTGCGTCTTATACGGCAAAGGCAGGGAATCCTCAACTTCCGAACACCCGCCGATACGAGCCGCCGACCCGCCGCCATGTTGGGGATTCCCTGCCTTTTTGTCCGCCTCCCCCTTGCGTCTCCTGGTCCCCCGTGCTGCAGTGCATAGCCGCAACTTACCTAATCTATGCTCCCGCGGCGATGTCAGACCGCCGCGCAACCCCAGCTAGCCTCCTCTCCCTCCCCCTCGTCTCTCCTGGCCCCCCCGTGCTGTAATGTATAGCGGCAGCTTACCGTCCAAGTGACCGTGATGAATGCAGACATCGGTCTCCACGCTACTTCTCGCTCTTGTGTCCGGCTTGTACTGATCGTGTCATCAGTACAAGCCAGACACAAGAGCGAGAAGTAGTGTGGAGACCGCTGTCTGCATTCATCGCGTGCGCTTGGAAGGTAAGCTGCCGCTCAACATCACAGCACGGGGGGGCCAGGAGAGACAAGAGGGAGGGAGAGGAGGCTAGCGGGGGGTAGCGCGGAGGTCTGACATTGCCACGGGAGCATTGATTATGTAAGTTGCGGCTATGCACTGCAGCACGGGAGACCAGGAGACGCAAGGGGGTGGGAGAGAAGACATGCTGGGGAGAAGAGGAAGGACAGAAGGGGACACATGAAGTAGAAAAGGGGATGTATGGGTGACAGAAGGACAAATGGGGAGACCCACTGGACACATGAGGGGGGGGGGGGGTGGGGGCAAATTGGACACATAGGTAGACACACTGGACATATGGGGCAGACACACTGGACATATGGGGCAGACATACTGGACATATGGGGCAGACATACTGGACACACGGGGAGACACACTGGACATATGGGGCAGACATGGGTTACACAGGAGCACACATCAGGACACATGGGGATACACGAGGACACCATTTGGACTAGAACATGTACAAGACGCTCCTGGAACATGGACGCACCAGGTTTAGTATGCATATTTTTTTCCCCTGGTTTTTGCCCTCTAAAGCTGGGTGCGTCTTATATTCCGGAGCGTCTTATATGGCGAAAAATACGGGTATCTGTTTGTTTGTTTTTATTTCAATTGATATTAGCTTTAAATGTCAAATGTTTGCAAATAAATCACATTGCTTGGGCTGAATATAGCCATCTTAAGCAGGTAGCATATTTACATTTCTATTGCTTTTCAGTTAACAGAGAGACTGGTCATTCTGTTTGTGGTCATCACCAGCCAAGAAGAAGTGCAGAGCAAGTGCATAGTATGCTTTCTCTTCTTCCTGTGGAATCTATGGGATGTCCTAAGGTAACATGATTGTGTATCCCAGTTTCGTAGTTACAGTTCCCTGCATGAGTCATGCTTGACATGAGATACATTGTGGGTTCCTCAGTGGTGTGGTCAGTGGAGCAGACCATATAAAAGATCAAGAACTGTCCATGTATAGTTTACCACATAAGACCACTACTGTGAAACGTATACAGAACAAGTAAATGCCCAAAACAGTCACATCTGGATGTGCAGACATATGCTTCATTGCTACAACTGCAGCCTTACATATAGTCAGAAGAATATCATCAGGAGCACAGCCATTGAGCAGGCAGCAGTTGCATGGCAATGTGGATGGGGAGTTTGAAAACACTTACCGGTAAATGATGGCTCCATGTGTGTGCTCTTAGGACAGTCCAATTGACATTGCTGTCAGTGTCTAGGATGTCACTACTACTGGTAAAGAAAAAAATTCTCCTAATAGGTCAGTTAGCACCACCCATGATGCAGAAGCTGGGATTAGCAAATTGCACCTTCTAGTAGCCTGCACGGTTAACCAGAAGCTGTTATATGTTAATTCATTTGCTTACCCATTTCAGGCTGTATTCTAATTGCCATGTTAGGAGAATTGGTTGCTTATCACTTGTCATTCAGCGGGCATATACTGTGTATATATAGGTATGTTCATTTTTGAAAAAGCAGAGACCTTTTTCTAAAAAAAAACAAAAACCGAATAGATAATTTAAATATTTAGGCTACATTTGCAGTGGTGTGTTGCAGCACAGCGGCTCTGTAACAAAGCTTGCCACACTGCAATTCACCACCTATACGATGTGCAGTGTGGGGGTGTGTTGCAGTATGGCGGTGTGTTGTAACACACTGCATGCGGTGCGTTACCGCAAAACACATGTATTAACAGTGACACTGAAGCATACTTTTCATTGACTGTATGCTTCATGGAGATTTTGGCACCAATCTACCATTGCATTGCTTTCTTGCTGTTACAAGGAACACAACAATCACTGTGAACCTAACCTAAGTAAAAAATTACTTTTAGGTTTTAGAATTTAAGTATGATATGCTTGAATTCGTAGGCCTCAGTTACTTTAACTGAGTTTAGTTAAGACTTGTTTTGCAGAGAGTCTCCCTTTAAGGAGCATTTCTAGAAGCACTGTGGAACAGGGTCCGGTGTCTCACCCAAGGCCAGAGTGCTTATCTGTCCACGATGTGCAGACTGCCAGGCATCTTTACTGTAAACATTGAGTGTTTTCATATTTCCTAAAGGTAAACAATAGCCAGGGAACATTTTCCCTCTTTTCTGGGTAATAAGGGAGGAAACGCCATATTTGGCTTGTCCCCTAGGAGCAGGCGCAGATAGGCTCATCCATCACATGCTATTATCAGCCAATTGCATGCCATGGGTACTAGATCATCCCTGCGGGAAGATGTCACATTTAACTCTTTGGAGGTTAGTATAAGAATAGTCAGCATGGGCTCCAGAGGGCACTGCTCTCTACTTCTGCTGACTTCCTTCTTGTAACTTTCGGTAACTGTATGCTGTATATATGCCTAAATGCAACTAGCATAGATGTAACAAAGAGAAAGCCGCCTGATCTAGTCACTAGGGAGAGATCATGTCTGCATGGAACGCATAAGATTCTACAGACCGTTTGCTTTGCCGAGGTAACGAAGACATAAGATTGCTGATGAACACATCTGTATATTTGTTTTACAAATAAACTCTTGAACTTTGACGACGTCTAAGAAGTTCTATCTCCTATGCTGTTTGCTGTGATGAGTGTCGAGTTATCACACTTCCTGTGATGTGGTGCCGAACGAAGGTGTAGTGTTGCTGCCAATAGCAACCAACAAATGTTTATTACATTAGGGAGCTTTCATGCTATATCCACTGCAGTGCAGAATAATTCAGCATGTCAACTCACTGCCCATATAATTATATAAGCCTGTTCACACTTCAGTTGTAACGGATTGCATTATTCTAACTTGCT
Source organism: Hyperolius riggenbachi (assembly GCF_040937935.1). Classification (NCBI taxonomy): domain Eukaryota; kingdom Metazoa; phylum Chordata; class Amphibia; order Anura; family Hyperoliidae; genus Hyperolius; species Hyperolius riggenbachi. Next base: position 386,536,066 of record NC_090646.1, on the reverse strand, counting down.
GACTGTATACAGACTTCGAATTAAGGCGTATGGTATGATGGTTCTTTCCCCAATGCCACACACGTGCACCTGCTCTGAGGGTTCTCCACAGCCATGATGATGTACGGATTTGGGATTTCGAACGTGCCATCCCAAAAAATGCTGCTTTCTCCTAATTCTTTTTCTGCTCACGAAAGAGCCCTATGTGGAAACAGCCCATTAATTTTCAGTGGGCTATCAGTTCTACTCTGTTGTTCAAGTGCAGAAAAATGTGTGGCCCCAGATATAGCGGTAATGGCCCATAAAGTATTGAAAAGAAAAGCAAATATAGATGAACAAGTTTAGTATTCAGTACAACTGGCACCCCATATTTTGCAGTGTGATGAAAAAACTGCTTTTTGGCTGCCCTTCGTAACAGGGCTCCCAAAGGTACAGAGGCCCATATGCAATTAACTTTTTCTCCTAGGAGATACTTTTTCATCTTTGATTTATAACTTTTTAGCACTTTGCAATGGAAAAAGTACCAAAACACAGGTGAAAAAATACCAGCTCTTGCTAATGTTATCCTATGTGTGTGTTCACATTTTGTGAAAATCCCCCCCCCCCCCCCCCCCATAGCATTGCATTAGCAAGAGCTTTTAAAATCTCTGGCACTTAAAAAGCTCTAGTAGTGTGGACCCAGTACCGGGTCCCGTCACTTCCGCCGGACGGGACCAGTCTTCCGCATGCACAGGGGCTCCCTCTGGCTCTGTACGCATGCGCCTGCACAGTACGGAGGGAGCGCACTGCGCTTGCGTCGACTGGCCGAAATGACGGGACCCGGTACCGGCGGACAGAGGCAGTGGAGAAAGGCGGCGTGGGAGCGATCCAGGCTGATGGGGCTGGAGGAAGCCCCAGGTATGTATAATCTTTTTTCTTTTGTCTCTGGTTCTAACCTGAGGTGGGTTTTAAGAATGCTATTAGGACACAGGCTGATTCTGCATACTATCACCAGCCTCTGTGTCTGTACTGTTTACTCTTGTGCTGCCTGTCACCACCGCTCCCCACCCGCGTCCCTTCCCTCCAATCAGCTTACGGAGGCGGGGAGTGAAGGGACGCAGGCAGGGAGCGGTGGTGACAGGCAGACATAAGGTATACAGCCTGCTAGCTGCTAGCGGCGGTTTTATTATTTATGGGGGACAGCAGAGCGCAGGAGGGGCCGGGGGGGGGGGCACAGTACAGACACAGAGGCTGGTAATAGCATACAGAACCAGAGTCTGTGTCCTAATAGCATTCTTAAAACCCACCTCAGGTTCTCTTTAAGGTTTAATTGCTGGAGATTAGAAGTTAGATTTCAATTACTTACATCCAGAAAGGTTTCCAATAAGGAACATTACATACTGCAGCTAATTTACTATTGATATAGAAATAGAATAGCAGCTTTTACTGTGCAAAATTGGGGTGGCATATCACCATCATAAAATGAAGTTAAAAACAATACTGTAATGCAAGTACTGTATATAGCACAGTTGGTAGGGCCTAATTTTAATCACACGAGAATAAGTATACAAGTGCCCTCTTTAACAATATGCTATGGAAAAAGCACTTTGCAATGGAAAAAGTACCAAAACACAGGTGAAAAAATACCAGCTCTTGCTAATGTTATCCTATGTGTGTGTGTTCACATTGTAGCAGCACAATGGCGTAGTTGTTAGTGCTCTCACCTTGCAGCGCTGGGTCCCCGGTTCGAATCCCAGCCAGGGCACCATCTGCAAGGAGTTTGTATGTTCTCCCTGTGTCTGCATGGCTTTCCTCCGGGTACTCCGGTTTCCTCCCACATCCCAAAAACATACAGATAAGTTAATTGGCTCACCCCTAAATTGGCCCTAGACTACAGTACTTACACTACATAATACATACATAGACATATGATAATAGTAGGGATTAGATTGTGAGCTCCTTTGAGGGACAGTTAGTGACAAGACAATATATATACTGTACAGCGGTGCGTAAGATGTTGGTGCTTTATAAATACTAAATAATAATAATAATAAGTGAAAGTTTTTTTCACTAACTGATTCAGTGTGGAGTGTTATTATTTATTTCTTCTTCAGATATTCATACCAGCTGCTATCAGCAGTAGAAGTCGATTACCCAGAACTGACTTGGATAAGTCATACATTATGGATCCCTATTTATCCTTTGACACTGTTGGCAGAAGGTAAGTTCATTTTTCTGAGCTCTCCTCTAACTAGAAGTAACTGCTATTCAGTTTCTTTGAAATCCAGAAACAGTTAAGAGTATAAAGTATATGCAAACCGATCAGAATAATAGCCTTAAAGAGAATCTGTATTGTTAAAATCGCTCAAAAGTAAACATACCAGTGCGTTAGGGGACATCTCCTATTACCCTCTGTCACAATTTCACCGCTCCTCGCCGCATTAAAAGTGGTTAAAAACAGTTTTAAAAAGTTTGTTTGTAAACAAACAAAATGGCCACCAAAACAGGAAGTAGGTTGATGTACAGTATGTCCACACATAGAAAATACATCCATCCACAAGCAGGCTGTATACAGCCTTCCTTTTGAATCTCAAGAGATCATTTGTGTGTTTCTTTCCCCCATGCACTGAAGTTTCAGGCTGCTCTTTTCTTCCTGCAAACAGCTTTGCCCTTGTTTGTAATTCCTCAGTATGTGAAAGCCCAGCCAGCTCAGAGGACGATTTATCCAGCTTGTAAAAGATAAGAGAGAGAAGAGAGACGCTGCTCTAATCCTAAATAACACACAGGCAGTCTGCATAAAGGGGAGTTCATAGCAGAACCACAACACTGAAGAACTTGGCAGCCTTCCAGACACAGGCCGACAAGTCTGACAGGGGAAAGATGCATTGATTTATTACAGAGACTGTGTTAGTAGAAAGTGCTGCAGTAAGCCAGAACACATTAGAATAGCTTTTGGAACTTGTAGAATGATAAAAAACAGGATGCAATTTTTGTTACGGAGTCTCTTTAAAGCAGGGATGTCACACCGGTCCTTCGAGGGCTGAGGTCTTCACACATTATTGACATCTCAAATTAATTAATGAGTCTGAATCAGGAATGGTGTCATCCATCAGGTATAACAGGGGTCCCCAACCTTTTCCGGCCCGGGGACCACTAGTGGACAGTGTCGTGCGCCCAACTGCCAGTGGACAGTCCCGCAGCCCAACTGCCAACGTCCCACGGACCACAGGTGTGGCTCCCCTGCGGTAGAACACATTCCTCCCTTTCTTAGTCCATCCTAAACACTGGCATGGATTTGGCCCTCCAGGCCTGGAGTTCCACACCTGTGCCTTAAAGGGATGTATTTCACCAAAGCTAACCAGCCAATGGATGTCAATTTTGACACTAACACACATTAAGTAAATCTGGCTTGAGGGATAATATTTGTAAAACTAAACCTGGCCAAATACAGAGTTTCTATTATCTGAATGCAGTACTATCAACTGTTAAAGATTAGATAATTTGGGATGAAAATATCCAGTGTGATGGATTACTGAAAAGACCAATTCTTACACAAACAAAAATGTGATATAACTAGTGTGATGAAATGGTGACTATTTCTCAGTGTATGTCCGCTCTGCAATGTGTGTACAGTACAAGTGATATGAGTAACGCTAAAGAGATGTGCATTTCTTTCTTCTTGCAGTGTACACAGTCTATGAGTCACTCCCTCATTTTGAATCCCTTGGCACCTTTTCTTACAAGATAGTTTTACCATTTTCACTATCCATCTATTTTCCATATATTTTAAAAGCATACCTGGCCTTTCTACCTGCAGGTAAGTCACTCAGGCTAATATGTGTGAATGTTAATTTTGTGATATGCAAAAATGACGTAAAGCAGTAACAGACTAACATGGAATTCTGCCTCCTGTTACATGTAAACTGATTTTATACGAGTTTGCTTTTAGAAGCACTGGCTCAGACGTTGACAAAATCTCCAGGCAGTGTGTTTAGCATCTCCTGAAAAACGCTGCTGTGACAGGAGCATATACAGCTGCCCTGGCACTTTACCTGTATTAGCATTCTGGCCTTTAACCACCCTGGCGTTCTATTGATTTCGCCAGGGTGGCTGTGCAGCAGTATTTTTTGGATTTGTTTGTATTTTTAAATCATGTAGCTGCCGCATCCCTCCGATTGCCGCCGCCGCGCTTGCCCATAAGGAAATCCCGTTCTGAACGGGATTTCCTTTAGGGCTTCCCCCGTCGCCATGGCAACGAACAAAATGACGTAATTGATGTTGTGACGTCAGAGGGAATCCCGATCCACCCCTCAGCGCTGCCTGGCACTGATTGGCCAGACTGCGCAAGGTCTGGGGGAGGGGGGGGGCCGTTACGTGGCGGATCGGCAGTGATCGTCCCCAACACGCAGCATGCACGTGTTTAAATAAAATAAATATATCAAAATCGGCCCAGCGGGGCCTGAGCGGCGCCCTCCAGCGGTCATGGACGAGCTGAGCTCGTCATTACGGCCAAGGAGGTAAAGTTGTATGATGGCAAGCTAGAAGTAGTATGCTAAGTGATTCCCCAGTTTAACATTACATATCAGCTTTCATTGCTTCATCCTTGCTAACTTGATATTAAGGGTAAAAGAGTACAGCATAAAGAAAAATGTTCCGGACCAAAATCATAGTTCCCAACTATCCTTCTTTAAAGTGTACCAGAGCTGGACTAAAGTAAATGGACCTGGGCCTTCCTCCAGCCCCATGCACACGGATCGCTCCCATGCCCCTGTCCTCAAGTCTTCTCAGTCTTCTGTACCCAGTTATTCCTTCAGTCGCGGCCAAGTCTGCGCAAGAGAAGTGCACCCTCTATGTATCTCCCCGCTGGCTGCTGGAGAGATACGTAAATAGCGCACTTCACTTGCGTCAGATTGGCCGTGACTGGAGGAAGTAACGGGAACCGGTACAGAAGATGGAGAAGACTGAGGACAGCAGCGTGGGAGCGATCTGTGCGTATGGGGCTGGAGGAAGCCGCAGATATGTATAAAACGTTTAATTTAGTCCAGCTCTCTTTAAGAACCAAATCAATCTGTCCCGCTTTCAAGACTGATGTACAGCTCTATGTAAATTTCTTTTTCAAAAGGTGTTTAGCTGACCTTATTCCCATCAATTAAATTGATATGGTATATTTCTTATTTTCAAATGTTAAATTGAACAAAAACTAATGATAATAGAATTGGCCAGTGTGGTTTGAATGATAAACTATATCTATCGATTCTGAATTTCTTTCTGATATGCATGACAAGGGGTGTAGTTGGGGGCGTGGTTATAGGTGTGCTTAACCTCTCGAGGACTAGAGGTTTATACCTCCCTAGTGACCAGGCGATTTGTTTACAATTCAGCACTTCACGACTTTAATGGTTTATTGTCCGGCCATACAACTTAGCACCTAAATGAATTTTACTCCCTTTTCTTCTCACAAACAGGGCTCTTTTGGTGGTCTCTAATGCTGCATTTTTTTTTATTATTAACCATTTCAGCAAGCGGGTATTTTTCATGGACGAGAGGAATTTTCACCTACCAGCACTCCTCCCATTCATTCCCCAATAACTTTATCACTACTTATCACAATGAAATGATCTATACTTTGTTTTTTCCGCCACCAATTAGGCTTTCTTTGGGTGGTACATTATGCTAAGAATTATTTTATTTTAAATGCAATTTTATGGGAATAAGAAAAAAAAATATTTTTCAGTTTTCAGCCATTATAGTTTTAAAATAATTCATGCTACCATAATTAAAATCCACACATTTTATTTGGCCATTTGTCCCGGTTATTGCAACGTTAAAATGATTTCCCTAGTACAATGTATGGTGGCAATATTTTATTTGGAAATAAAGGTCCATTTTTTCAGTTTTACATCCATCACTCATTTTAAGCCCATTATTTAATAATTATATGCCCTCTTGTCATAGATATTATTTTTTCCCCCCCTTGAATTCAGTAGGAGTGTTTTACTATTTGGCCACAAGCTGTCCCTGCTGAGCAAAAAAACCTATTAGCGTACTATGTACGCTAATAGGATACAATGTATCACTACATTGTAACTAGGGGAAGTGACGTAAGCTTCCATCAGAAGCCTCCGATCACAGTGGCGGCAGGGAGTTTATGAATGGAAACGTTTCCATTCATAAGTTTAACGATTGGCGGCGGAAATCAGCGGCGGGAGATAGCGCGGCGGCTGAATGTAAAGAATAAACACAAAAACAGTGTTTACTCTCAGCGGACATGCTCGGATTGGAACAGGGGACTTTGCCCCCTGCGGCCAATCCCCCTGCAAACAGCAGCAGCGTGATCGCGGCCATCTGCCTGCAGACCCCCCCCCCCCCCCCAAACTCCAGGGACTTGACTAGCGCGTCCCTGCGGCTCTAGCTGCTGCTGCTGACGTGAAGCTCACGTCCGCGCGGCTGAAATGGTTAATAAAATACCTTATTAAAGCCAATGGGTAACAGTTTAAAAATAAAAAGTCAGATACTCACCTAAGGAGAGGGAAGGCTCGATCCTAGTGAGCCTTCCCTCTCCTCTCCCGGTGCGCTCGGTGCTGCGCTGACTCCCCCGTACGCGTCCGCACGGACTTCGGAGGTCTTCGGGAGCACTCGGGCTCCAGAAGACGGGCCGCTCCATACTACGCACGTGTGTATGCGTCAGAGGGCGCTCGCGCATGCGTACTATGGGGCGGCCCGTCCTCCGGAGCCCGAGTGCTCCAGAAACCTCCCTTCGGTGGCGGAAGTGGCAGTATTTGACCGAACTGGTCGAATACTGCTACTCGGGATCCTGCGCGGGACCGGGCACTGTGAGAGGAGAGGGAAGGCTCATTAGGACCGAGCTTTCCCTCTCCTTAGGTGAATATCTGACTTTTATTTTTTAAACTGGTACACATTCATTTAAAAAAAAAAAATCCAATTTTTTAAATTTCCCTCCCTCAACCCCTATATTGCCCCTAGACTTCGTGACAAACGCCACATAATTCATACATAGACATATGTCTATGGCAGGGATTAGATTGTGAGCGCTTATGTGGGACAGTTAAGCAACAATGCTGTCCCCTGTACAGCGCTGCGGGTGATCGCAGCGCTATATAAATGATTTTCCTCCTGCATATGTAAAAATCACTAGTGCCAGGTCTGTTTACTAAGGAGCGCTCCACTCCACTCTGCGGGCTGCCATCCAGCATTAGGCAGTCGAAGAGTGGTTAAAGAGCACCTCTTTCTTATTTCAAAAAAGTTGAGAGATGTCAAAATGCATGCTGAGGGTAAAACGATTTCTGTGAAAAGATGCACAATTGTAAATGGGCTGTTGTCAATAATGTTGCAAAATACCATTTTGTATCTTATTATATTCAGGTAGAATCCATAAACAGCACATAAAAATTCCATATGTAACATGTATTTACAATACCCAAAAGCTAAGATTGCAATGTCATCATTTAGGTATGTTGTGCACATGCAGCCACTTCCTTTCTGAAAGAAAATCAAATCTCAAAGCACACAATGGAAAAATGAAAATGAAGTGATGTAAGGTAAGAAGTTAGTGTACAAAAATCCATACAGTAAGGCCCGGTTCACACTTGCGGTTGTTTGCCAAACGGACCGGATGACCTGACCGGATCCGGACCGGATCGGAACCGTACGGTTCTGATCCGGATCCGATCCGGATCCGGTCAGGTTGCATCAGGTGTCCATCAGGATGCGATCCGGATCCGTTTGGCAAAAAAACGTTAAAAACAAAAAAAAAGTTGGGGGTCTGGGAGGTCAGCAGAAGGGGGACCTGTGGAATCAGGCCCTCTGCTGTTTAGCACTCACCTCCACCTGCGACATGCTGCCAACATCTCCGGATCCGGATCCAGCTGTGCTGCTCCACTCCAAAATGCTTGCCCATGTGTCCCCATCCAATATCGCCGCAACAATCCCCATAGGAAGTGGGGTAGAACATCCGGATTTCTCAGCCTGTGTGTTGTGCGCTCTCCGGTTCCCATTGGTTTGTATTGGCCGGATGGTGCAGTCCGGCTCCGCCCCGGATACGGCTGCCGGAGGAGCCGGATGAAAAAATAGCGCATGTTGGAACGGAGGCCGGAGTCCGGATCCGGCCCGGATCCGGTCCGGCTCCGGTTCGGCAGAACGGACGCATGTGAACGGACGCATAGGCTTTCATTGCTATGCCGTGCGTCCGTTCCGTCCGTTCTGCAAGCGGTGCGGCTCCGGCACGGCGATTCTGGAGGGCCACCGCAAGTGTGAACCGGGCCTTATCTAACTATCTTGTTCCCATCCAGGATGTCTTCTGAAACAAAATTGAAATACTTTTTCACAAATGTTCCACTGTTAGCCCAATGTTTTGTAGCTGCATGTTTCTGTTGTCCCTCAGCCGGCATATGCAGTCAAAACCTGCTATTGAAAGAAATAATTCTGCCAATCACATCATGCAAACCACTGCCACAGGGAAATCTTTTACAAAAAACCACGGAGACCAAAAGACTGCTGCTGCTCTGAATGAAATATGATGTAGTCACTAGGATGGACAGGCATGAGGCCACCTGACACTTACCTGCTTCAATGTCCGCCACCGTCTCTACTGGATGGTGTTTTAACTAAAGAATGAAACCATATATCCAGGCACATCGCCTCTAGTTAGGACATTAAATAAGTTATTAAAGGGAACCTAAACTGAGAAGGATATGGATTTTTCCTATTAAAATAATACCAGTTGCCTGACTCTCCTGCTGATCCTGTGTCTCTAATACATTTAGCCACAGCCCCTCAACAAGTATGCAGATCAGGTGCTCTGACGGAAGTCAGACTGGATTAGCTGCATGCCTGTTTCAGGTGTGAGATCCAGATACTACTGCAGCAAACTGGTCAGCAGGAGAGTCAGGCAACTGGTATTGTTTAAAAGGAAACATCCATATCCCTCTCAGTTTAGGTTCCGTTTAAGGAAATGGAGGTTGCTGAAGGGGATGTGGCCAGAAAATTAGCAAAAATCAGTAACCCTTCGCACACTCGCATGCACATGTTCAAACAAATGCATTCACAGATTCACTCATCCAGGCAACACTGTTATCCCTACAGCTAAGTTAAAAGTCGGGGCCTTAGTTCACAGAAGAATGTATTCTTATGCTTAGTCACCTATACTGCGCAGAATTACCCAGGTAAACGTAGGTGTCCTAACTCTGGCCCTGTAACATGCATAGTGCAGACATGCGAACATTCATTTCATCAAACCTATCAAGGGATTAGGAGCACACATCCTGACATCCTCTCTTGGGACAGATAGTGCATCTTACCAATCGCACAAGGGAGCTATCATAATGTAATCATGCGCACCATGCATATACACCAAAAAACAGCATGCACACAGCTTATGCTGGTGTATGTGCATGGTGCACATGGATACATTACATAAGCTCCCTTGTGCGATTGGTAAGATGCACTATCTGTCCCAAGAGAGGACGTCAGGATGTGTGCTCCTAATCCCTAGATAGGTTTGGTGCAATGAATGTTCACATGTCTGCACTATGCATATTACATGGCCAGAGTTAGGACACCTATGTTTACCTGGGCACTTCTGCGCAGTATAGGTGACTAAGCATAAGAATGCATTCTTCTGTGAACTTAGACCCCGGCTTTTAACTTAGCTGTAGGGATAACAGTGTTGCCTGGATGAGTGAATCTGTGAATGCATTTAAAGGCAACCTTAACTGAGAGTGATATGGATGTTTCCTGTTAAACAATACCAGTTGCCTGGCAGTCCTGCTGATCTCTGTGGCTGCAATAGTGGCTGAATCACACCCTGAAACAAGCATGCAGCCAATCCAGTCTGACTTCAGTCAGAGCACCTGATCTGCATGCTTATTCAGGGGTTGTGGCTAAATGTATTAGAGACACAGGATCAGCAGGCGATTCAGGCAACTGGTATTATTTTAAAAGGAACAATCCACATCCTTCTCAGTTTAGGTTCCCTTTAAAGTGACTCAGAGCTCTAAAAAGAAACAAAATTGGTACTCACCTGGGGCTTTCTGCAGCCCACCGTAGTTCGGGAGGTCCCCCGGCGTGGTCCTGGCTCCTCTCCCTGTCCCTCCGCCGCATACTGCACCACCGACACCCGGGCCGGCTGTACTGTGACGCGCAGCAGCCGGCATAATGACGAAGAGCGTCCACGTTCAGGAAGTGGGAGCCCGACACCCAGCAGGGCAGGGCCGAGGCTGGAGAGGCTCCAGCCTCAGGGCGCAGTGTAGGAGGGGACGCACAATTCATTCAGCTGTCATTCCCAATTGTGTTTGAAGCAGAAAGAAATAGGAAAAGGGGATACATGGCAGTGACTGCAAGTCAGATAACTAGAGATTAAGGTATTGGGGAGGTTGGGGGCCCTGGGGCTTCTTAGTCTAGTAGCAATCAGTGTGTGACGGCTAGGGCAGAGGGATGGAGGGGCGCACTTTGGTGTCTCAGCCTTGGGTGCTGAAGGACCTTGTCCCAGCTCTGACACCCAGCGTGGGTGTCCTCGGTGCGGTAAGCGGCGGAGGGTCCGGGAGAGGAGCCAGGACCACACCGGGGACCTCCCGACCTACGGTGGGCTGCAAAAAGCCCCAGGTCAGTACCAATTTTGTTTCTTTTTAGAGGTCAGAGTCCCTTTAACTGAAGAATGGGCTAAAATTCATTTGGAAACAATTCACAATTTGTATGAATCAATACCTCGGAGAATTGAGGCTGTAATTGCCGCAAAAGGTGGACCTACACCATATTAAAATATATTTTGTTGATTTTCAAGGTGTTTCCATTATTTCGTCCAACCCCTGTATATTAGTTTTTGGTGTTGGCTGCCTTTTCCGTTTACCAAAACAGATTTTTCATATTAGGCTAGGCTAGCCTTAGGCTTATAGGGAAATATAAAATAATCTGGAGTAACCACCCTATTTTACTGCCAAGTTAACCACTTGAGGACCTAGGGCTTTCTACCCCTTAAAGAGGCACTTAAGCCAAACTTTTTTTTCAAAAGGGACACTGTGAACAATAGAGGAGGCTGATAAGACACTTACTGCAGTGTTTGTTTGCTTATGCAGTCCTCCGTGTCCCAGTAATCCTCCCTGACAGCCAGCCCTGTCGGCGCCTGACGGCGAATGACCCAGGATGATAAACACATTAATCATCCCTCCCTCGCTGGGTCCTACTGCCGCCGGCGCCGCTGCCTATACTGCGCTGTGGTAGTTCCTCATTCTGAGAAACGTGCGCGCGTGTGCACGGGGCGGGCACGCGTGTGCACGGGGCGGGGGCGCGCGTGTGCACGGGGCGGGCGTGATTTGCATAGAATAGAATCGTGCACTGTATAAATATATTGTCCAGCACTGGAGTGTGTGCGCATGCCCCGCCTATGTCTCGGAAGCGCTGTGTGGAAACTATGCTTGTGCACTGATTCAGACAAGGCAGTGCACGAGCGAGCGCATGAAGAGGCATGGCGTGAATAAGCGCTGGCTGACCCGGAAATAGTACCGGGCACCAGCGCCATTTTGAATAAATTATAAATGTTAGAGCTGCCGATAACAGCGTAAATACCGGCTCCACAGCGGCGCAACATAGGCGGAATTGAAGAGCACACAAACAGGAATAAGGTAATACTTTGATATTTAAAATCAATTTTGGCTTAAGGTTCGCTTTAAGGACCGGCCACTTTTTTTCCATTCAGACCACTGCAGCTTTCACGGTTTATTGCTCGCTCATACAACCTACCACCTAAATGAATTTTGGCTCCTTTTCTTCTCACTAATAAAGCTTTCTTTTGGTGCTATTTGATTGCTGATGCGATTTTTACTTTTTATTATATTCATCAAAATAGACATGAATTTTGGCAAAAAATGATTTTTTTTTTAACTTTCTGTGCTGACATTTTTCAAATAAAGTAAAATTTCTGTATACATGCAGCGCGAAAAATGTGGACAAACATGTTTTTGATAAAAAAAAAACCCCATTCAGCCTATATTTATTGATTTGGGTAAAAGTTATAGCGTTTACAAACTATGGTGCAAAAAGTGAATTTTCCCATTTTCCAGCATCTCTGCCTTTTCTGACCACCTGTCATGTTTCATGAGGGGCTAGAATTCCAGGATAGTATAAATACCACCCAAATGACCCCATTTTGGAAAGAAGACATCCCAAAGTATTCACTGAGAGGCATAGTGAGTTCATAGAAGATATTATTTTTTGTCACAAGTAAGCGGAAAATGACACTTTGTGACAAAAAAAAAAAAAGTTTCCATTTCTTCTAACTTGCGACAAAAAAAAATGAAACCTACCACGGACTCACTATGCTCCTCTCTGAATACCTTGAAGTGTCTACTTTCCAAAATGGGGTCATTTGTGGGGTGTGTTTACTGTCCTGACATTTTGGGGGGTGCTAAATTGTAAGCACCCCTGTAAAGCCTAAAGGTGCTCATTGGACTTTGGGCCCCTTAGCGCAGTTAGGCTGCAAAAAAGTGCCACACATGTGGTATTGCCGTACTCAGGAGAAGTAGTATAATGTGTTTTGGGGTGTATTTTTACACATACCCATGCTGGGTGGGAGAAATATCTCTGCAAATGACAATTGTTTGATTTTTTTTTACACACAATTGTCCATTTACAGAGAGATTTCTCCCACCCAGCATGGGTATGTGTAAAAATACACCCCAAAACACATTGTACTACTTCTCCTGAGTACGGCGATACCACGTGTGGCACTTTTTTGCACCCTAACTGCGCTAAGGGGCCCAAAGTCCAATGAGTACCTTAAGGATTTCACAGGTCATTTTGAGAAATTTCGTTTCAAGACTACTCCTCACGGTTTAGGGCCCCTAAAATGTCAGGACAGTGCAGGAACCCCACAAATGACCCCATTTTAGATGGAAGACACCCCAAGGTATTCCGTTAGGAGTATGGTGAGTTCATAGAAGATTTTATTTTTTGTCACAAGTTAGCGGAAAATGACACTTTGTGAAAAAAAAACAATAAAAATCAATTTCCGCTAACTTGTGACAAAAAATAAAATCTTCTATGAACTCACCGTACTACTAACAGAATACCTTGGGGTGTCTTCTTTCTAAAATGGAGTCATTTGTGGGGTTCCTATACTGTCCTGGCATTTTAGGGGCCCTAAACCGTGAGGAGTAGTCTTGAAACGAAATTTCTCAAAATGACCTGTGAAATCCTAAAGGTACTCATTGGACTTTGGGCCCCTTAGCGCAGTTAGGGTGCAAAAAAGTGCCACACATGTGGTATCGCCGTACTCGGGAGAAGTAGTACAATGTGTTTTGGGGTGTATTTTTACACATACCCATGCTGGGTGGGAGAAATAACTCTGTAAATGGACAATTGTGTGTAAAGAAAATCAAAAGATTGTCATTTACAGAGGTATTTCTCCCACCCAGCATGGGTATGTGTAAAAATACACCCCAAAACACATTATACTACTTCTCCTGAGTACGGCGGTACCACATGTGTGACACTTTTTTGCAGCCTAGGTGCGCTAAGGGGCCCAACGTCCTGTTCACAGGTCATTTTGAGGCATTTGTTTTCTAGACTACTCCTCACGGTTTAGGGCCCCTAAAATGCCAGGGCAGTATAGGAACCCCACAAGTGACCCCATTTTACAAAGAAGACACCCCAAGGTATTCCGTTAGGTGTATGGCGAGTTCATAGAAGATTTTATTTTTTGTCACAAGTTAGTGAAAAATGACACTTTGTGAAAAAAAAAAACAATAAAAATAAATTTCCTCTAACTTTTGACAAAAAATAAAATCTATGAACTTGTCATACACCTAACAGAATACCTTGGGGTGTCTTTTTTCTAAAATGGGGTCACTTGTGGGGTTCCTATACCGCCCTGGAATTTTACGGGCCTAAAACCGTGAGTAGTCTGGAAACCAAATGTCTCAAAATGACTGTTCAGGGGTATAAGCATCTGCAAATTTTGATGACAGGTGGTCTATGAGGGGGCGAATTTTGTGGAACCGGTCATAAGCAGGGTGGCCTTTTAGATGACAGGTTGTATTGGGCCTGATCTGATGGATAGGAGTGCTAGGGGGTGACAGGAGGTGATTGATGGGTGTCGCAGGGGGTGGTTAGAGGGGAAAATAGATGCAATCAATGCACTGGGGAGGTGATCGGAAGGGGGTCTGAGGGGGATCTGAGGGTTTGGCCGAGTGATCAGGAGCCCACACGGGGCAAATTAGGGCCTGATCTGATGGGTAGGTGTGCTAGGGGGTGACAGGAGGTGATTGATGGGTGTCTCAAGGTGTGATTAGAGGGGGGAATAGATGCAAGCAATGCACTGGCGAGGTGATCAGGGCTGGGCCTGAGGGCGTTCTAAGGGTGTGGGCGGGTGATTGAGTGCCCTAGGGGCAGATAGGTGTCTAATCTGATAGGTAGCAGTGACAGGGGGTGATTGATGGGTAATTAGTGGGTGTTTAGGGTAGAGAAGAGATGTAAACACTGCACTTGGGAGGTGATCGGACGTCGGATCTGCGGGCGATCTATTGGTGTGGGTGGGTGATCAGATTGCCCGCTAGGGGCAGGTTAGGGGCTGATTGATGGGTGGCAGTGACAGGGGGTGATTGATGGGTGATTGATAGGTGATTGACAGGTAATCAGTGGGTTATTACAGGGAAGAAGAGATGTAAATATTGCACTGGCAAATTGATAAGGGGGGGTCTGAGGGCAATCTGAGCGTGTAGGCGGGTGATTGGGTGCCCGCAAGGGGCATATTAGGGTCTGATCTGATGGGTAACAGTGACAGGTGGTGAATGGGGGGTGATTGATGGGTAATTAGTGGGTGTTTAGAGGAGAGAATAGATGTAAACACTGCGCTTGGGTGGTGATCTGATGTCGGATCTGCGGGCGATCTATTAGTGTGGGTGGGTGATCAGATTGCCCGCAAGGGGCAGGTTAGGGGCTGATTGATGGGTGGCAGTGACAGGGGGTGATTGATGGGTGGCAGTGACAGGGGGTGATTGATGGGTGATTGACAGGTGATCAGTGGGTTATTACAGGGAAGAACAGATGTAAGTAATGCGCTGGCGAATTGATAAGGGGGGGTCTGAGGGCAATCTGAGTGTGTGGGTGGGTGATTGGGTGCCCGCAAGGGGCAGATTAGGGTCTAATCTGATGGGTAACAGTGACAGGTGGTGATAGGGGGTGATTGATGGGTGATTTATGGGTAATTAGTGGGTGTTTAGGGTAGAGAATAGATGTAAACACTGCACTTGGGAGGTGATCTGACGTCGGATCTGTGGGCAATCTATTGGAGTGGGTGATCAGATTGCCCGCAAGGGGCAGGTTAGGGGCTGATTGATGGGTGGCAGTGACAGGGGGTGATTGATGGGTGATTGACGGGTGATTGACAGGTGATCAGGGGGATAGATGCATACAGTACACAGAGGGGGGGGGGGGGGGGGTCTGGGGAGAATCTGAGGGGTGGGGGGTAATCAGGAGGGGGCAGGGGGAGGGATAAAAAAAATAGCGTTGACAGATAGTGACAGGGAGTGATTGATGGGTGATTAGGGGGGTGATTGGGTGCAAACAGGGGTCTGGGGGGTGGGCAGGGGGGGTCCTGAGGGGTGCTGTGGGCGATCTGGGGCGGGGGGGGGAAATCAGTGTGCTTGGGTGCAGACTAGGGTGGCTGCAGCCTGCCCTGGTGGTCCCTCGGACACTGGGACCACCAGGGCAGGAGGCAGCCTGTATAATACACTTTGTAAAGATTACAAAGTGTATTATACACTTTGTATGCGGCGATCGCGGTGTTAACATCCCGCCGGCGCTTCCGTATGGCCGGCGGGATGTTGCGGCGGGTGAGCGGCGACAGGCGGAGGATCGCGTCGCGGATGACGCGATCGCTCCGCCCATGCCCCTACAAGGACCGCCGCCATTTGTCTATACGGCGGTCCTTGCGGGGTGCACTTCCCGGCCGCCATTTGTCAATACGGCGGTCGGGAAGTGGTTAATTAAGCCAAAACAGCATTCTCAATAATCTTTATTGTGAAGATACTGTTGTTAAGATTAATTTGGAATGAAAGTCAGACCAAGAGTCCAATGTCTGCATTATTTTATTGAAAGATCGATCTATCAAGATCACACAGCATCAGACCAGTTTCTGTCAGGTGACAAACTAGCAGAGCAAATGGTTCAATCTCTTACACAAAATTATTTCCAATTAAGGATAGGCTGACCTTGTGTCCAATTTCAGATAAACTTGCAATAACAATTTTCGGACAATGGCTGGAGATAAGGCAAGAGAAAACTTATCTCCACACAAAGAGAGGTATTTTCAGTGTTAATTCACTAAAGAAGCTTGCCTTATTAAGGTGCAGAGTTCAGTTTTCCCACTGAGAGTTATCTTATCACACCACATCTGTAGTTATTTTCACATGCGTGAGGGGAGGAACACAGGCAGGATGTAGCTCCACCCAGGCCCGGATTTACATCCCAGGAGTCTATAGGCACAGATGTCCTGGCACCTTAGACTTCACCCTCCATGAACCTACAAACCCCCACCTAACTGCACCACAAGTATGCTGGCTGGTCCAGCTGTCACTTCCCCCTGAGTTCCCTTGCCCATCATAGGTACTGTAGCTACAGGTGCCCCTTAGTATTAGGTAGCCATAGTGTAACGATCGGTGTCAGCACACAGAGAGAATCTGATTATTGGTGATCTGCAGTATCACCAAGAATGCAGACATATACCTGATTATTGATGATCTGCAGAATAACCGATAATACAGATATATTGCTAACCTCTGGACACCTATATAGTGTGAGTGTTTGGTGCAACAGTAATAACTTTGAGTGAGGACCACCCGAGGAGCAGGTGGTCCTTGGCAGTATGAGAAGTACCTTCCTTTGGAAGTGCAGAGATCTTGCAGCAGCCTGAGACATCCAAGGGGGCGGAGTCCCAGGCTGAATAGCAAGAAGACCCGGTGACTAGTGACCCCTGGAAGATGGGCGTCACCAGCAGGTCTGGAGAATAACACAAATGATAATACAGTTCCCTAGTCTTGGGTGCGAGGTCCGTGGTCTCAGCACCCTGGAACTAGTCTGGAATATAACACAAATGATAATACAGTTCCCTAGTCTTGGGTGTGAGGTCCGTGGTCTCAGCACCCTGGAACTGGTCTAAGGAATAACACAGATGATACACAGTATTCCTAGTCTGCGATGTGAGGTCCGTGGTCTCTACACCCTGGAACTGGTCTAAGGAATAACACAGAATAACAATACAAGTAATCTGGCTTAGTGTGAATTCCCAGGTCCTGGTTCTAAAACACTGTAGGATCTGACTAAGGTCTGAGTGCTTCCACGTAAGTGTTTGCAAAGGCAGACAACCAGCAACTGACAAGCAACCTGAATATATAGTTGCAGGACTCTGCCCCCCCCCCCCCCCCCCCCCCCGAGCCACTCAGCCAATAAGGAGTCCAGCAGGAATCAGCTGATCGTTCTGATCAGCTGATACATCTCCTGCTGTTATAAAAGGTCTGACTCCTCAGCCTGTGTGAACGAACAGACCCAGCCACACCAGACACACGCTGCTGCAGACAAACCGCCACGCTGGGCACGGAATCAGCCGCCTTGCCGCCAGTACACGCGGCGGCTTTTCCGTGGTTTCTCACAACCCCCCCCCCAAGGAGTGGACTCCGGACACTTCCCAATCGGGTTCCCAGAATGTGGGTCTAGAATTTTTTCGGCCTCACATTCTGATTGGTTCTTTACCATCACAGGGAGGGAGGGAGGGAAACCCACGTGCACTGCTGGCCTCATTAGAGGCACATGAAGTGATCTCACACCTCTCATACTGGCTGGGAGTGGTCCTATGAATGTAGGACCCAGTCTGGGTGATAATCGTTTCCGAGCCCCAGGCCGAGAGGATACGTATACACCATGTCCCCTGGGGAAAACTCCCACTCTACAGACTTTCCCTTGCTAGTCTGTTTTTTCTGAGTCCGGGGTCTCCTTGGCACTGGTGAATGTTGTAATGTACCCAGTGAGGTCTGACTAGATGTTTTACCCTGTAGAATGTCTCGCTGGCAAGGGCCCAGATTAGGCATCCAGTCCTTCACCATCTCCGCAGGTGCCCTGACCACTTTCCGAGGTAGGCCGATCTCAGGCTCAGAACTTTTAATTAAAGCTTCTGCTTTGACCTGCTCTGCCACTTCTCCAACCCGTATCTTGGTAGCACAACCTGCCACTCTCTCCAAGCAATGCTGATGGCAATAGGCTGACCTTTTCAGTAACTTCCCTAAAGCCCAGTCAATCTGTGGGGAGTGGAGTTGAAACCAGGGCATACCAAGAACAATGGTGGAGGTTGCCATGGGCATAACCAGGAACTGTAATCTCTCTTCATGCAACGCCCCTAACCAACATGACAACAAGGGGGTTTGGGAAAGAGATTGATTACTCTGCAAGGGAGAGTCATCCACTGCAGTGACCAGAATCTGCTGGTCAGGCGGGGACAAAGGTATCCCTAATCTTTTAACGAAATCATAATCTATGAAGTTCGCTGCAGCACCAGAGTCTACCAAGGCTTCTGCGGAACTAGTCCAACCCTCCCATGTAATCGAGCAGGGAAGGAGCAGACGATCTTTGTTTAGAGATGAGGATCGCTCACCTCTGATATTGACTAAACCCAGGCGGCAGCATTCTTCTGGGCCTTTAGCACTGTATAAACGACTCTTTATTGGCCTTCTGCGACTCTTTTTCACTTGACTCAGCCCTGTATACCCGATTTGCATCGGCTCGTCTGAGGGTGATGGAGAACAAGCAGAGTCGTCAAACACAGACCTAGCATTTCTACCACGAACCTGTTTGTGGTAGCGCAAACGGCGATCTATCTGCACGGCTAAAGAAATTGCCTCGTCTACAGATTTGGGTTCAGGATGTCCAATCATCACATCATAAATTGCATCCGACAACCCTGCCAAAAAACAATCCAAGAGTGCAACTGGCCCCCATCTCGCAGATACTGCCCATTTCCTGAACTCAGCTGCGTAATTTCCAACCGAATCCTTGCCCTGCTGCAATGTCTTGAGCTTCTGCTCAGCGGTCGAGGCAATGTCCGGATCATCATAAATTATAGCCATAGCTTTAAAAAATTCCTCAACTGATGCTAGGGCCTCATTCCCTGCCTGAAGACCATATGCCCAGGTCTGGGAATCTCCTGACAACAGAGTCTTAATAAACGTAATTCTCTGTGTCTCGGTTCCTGAAGAATTAGGTCTCAACTCAAAGTATGATAACACTCTATTTCTAAAGTTCTGGAAGTCAGATCTGTGACCAGAAAACCTTTCAGGTACAGGCATATGTATGTCTGTGCTAGGAGGAGATCGCACTGAGTTTATAGCTGATTGAAGTTCCTGAATAGCGCCAAATAGCTGGCTGATCTGGGTCTGTTGGTTCAAAACTGGCCTGGAAAGATTGTTTACCGCGGCGGTCAGGACTTCAACATGTCTATACAGTGCGTCCATTTGGGTTGGGTCTGCCATTCTGTAACGATCGGTGTCAGCACACAGAGAGAATCTGATTATTGGTGATCTGCAGTATCACCAAGAATGCAGACATATACCTGATTATTGATGATCTGCAGAATCACCGATAATACAGATATATTGCTAACCTCTGGACACCTATATAGTGTGAGTGTTGCAACAGTAATAACTTTGAGTGAGGACCACTCGAGGAGCAGATGGTCCTTGGCAGTATAAGAAGTACCTTCCTTTGGTAGTGCAGAGATCTTGCAGCAGCCTGAGACATCCAAGGGGGCGGAGTCCCAGGCTGAATAGCAAGAAGACCCGGTGACTAGTGACCCCTGGAAGATGGGCGTCACCAGCAGGTCTGGAATATAACACAAATGATAATACAGTTCCCTAGTCTTGGGTGCGAGGTCCGTGGTCTCAGCACCCTGGAACTAGTCTGGAGTATAACACAAATTATAATACAGTTCCCTAGTCTTGGGTGCGAGGTCCATGGTCTCAGCACCCTGGAACTAGTCTGGAGTATAACACAATGATAACACAGGTTCCCTAGTCTGGGTGTGAGGTCTGTGGTCTCCACACCCTGGAACTGGTCTAAGGAATAACACAGATGATACACAGTATTCCTAGTCTGGGGTGTGAGGTCCGTGGTCTCTACACCCTGGAACTGGTCTAAGGAATAACACAGAATAACAATACAAGTAATCTGGCTCAGTGTGAATTCCCAGGTCCTGGTTCTAAAACACTGTAGGATCTGACTAAGGTCTGAGTGCTTCCACATAAGTGTTTGCAATGGCAGACAACCAGCAACTGACAAGCAACCTAAATATATAGTTGCAGGACTCTCCCGCCCCACCCGAGCCACTCAGCCAATAAGGAGTCCAGCAGGAATCAGCTGATCGTCCTGATCAGCTGATACATCTCCTGCTGTTATAAAAGGTCTGACTTCTGGCGCGCGCGCGTAGCTCCTCAGCCTGTGTGAACTAACAGACCCAGCCACACCAGACGCACGCTGTTGCGGACAAACCGCTGTGCTGGACGCAGAATCAGCCGCCTTGCCGTCAGTACACGCGGTGGCTTTTCCGCGGTTTCTCACACATAGCTATCCTAAGTATTGAGTAGCTAGAGGTGCCCCTTAGACATCTCAGATTAGCTGCATGCTTGTTTCTGGTGTTATTCAGAGACTACTGCAGCCAAATAGATCAGCAGGGCTGCCAGGCAACTAGCATTGTTTAAAAGGAAATAAATATGGCAGCCTTCATATACCTCTCACTTCATTTGTCCTTTGACGGGCTAGTACTAAACTATGTAAATAGGGAGTTTATTTCTATTTACACCAGGATTGTATAAATCAAATCTTTGATAAACAAATTGTCGGTTTGCAATTTCTTTAGTTGTATTTCATATGCTTGATTGTGCCAACTCACGTCTTGTGCAATATTTCCTAATCCCACATTTCAGCTTCCTCTGTACACATGCAGTGTATGCTATTTGTATCAGCTTGAGTAAATCAGCCAAAATAACTGGTCTTGCATATCCTGTTATTTTAAACTCGTGTAAATGAAATGTGTAAGGTGAGAGTGAATGGTGCATCACCCTTGTAATGCTAGGTACATACCGTACAATTTTCGGGCAGATTTACCTGCCAGATCGATTATTTCCAACATGTCCAATCTGAATTTTTCCGATCGTTTTTTAAATAGTTTTTTGATCGATTTTCATGGAACTGAACGAAAATCGATCGAAAAACAATTGGAAAATCAATCGAAATTCAAATCGGACATGTTGAAAATAATCGATCTGGCAGGTAAATCTGCAGTAGTGTCTGAATCACACCAGAAGCAAGCATGCAGCTGATCTGACAATGTCAGAAACGCCTGATCTGCTGCATGCTTGTTCAGAATCTATGGCTAAAAGTATTAGAGGCAGAGGATCAACAGGACTGCCAGGCTACTGGTATTGTTTAAAAGGAAATAAATATGGCAGCCTCCATATACCTCTCGCCACAGTTTAAAGAGAACCCGAGGCGGTGCATGGGGCAGATTGGACACAGAGGCATGTTCTCTGCCTCACGACAAGCCTCTGTGTCCCCACACCGCCGCTCCCCCCCCCCCACTTACAATTAGCGACAATATTTGTCGCCATCTCGTAGGGTAAAGGGAGTAGAGGGATTGATTACCTGCTCAAAACGCCCAATAGGGGTATTCCTGCAGGCTTTCCCCAGCTGCTATTGGGCAGCTGTCTCTCCCTGGCCACGCCCCCTGCCACCCCCCGCACGCTGTGAGAATCGATCTCTCCTTCCAGCGTCGTGACCCAGAGGTCACAAAAGTGAAAGTGGGCCAGTGCAGCCCACAGGAGTGGCGGAGAGTGACGTTGATTACGGCTACCTGATCCACTCATGGGAGGAAACTAAAGTATTGAAATAAAATCCACACAAACATGGCTAAAACAGTTTATTACTTTTTCCTTAAATAAGGCATTAGTCCATTAAAGAGAACCTGTAACAAGAAAACGTTCCCCTGTGGGGGGTACTCACCTCAGGAGGGGGAAGCCTCAGGGTCCCAATGAGGCTTCCCCCACCCCTGTAGCTGCAGGCAATCCAGCGCTGGCTCCCCCGAAGTGTTCAGCAATCCTCCCTCGACAAGCCTGATAAGGGCTGACTTATTTACCTTTCCTGGTTCCAGTGGGGGCGCTGTTGCGTCTCTCCGCTCGGAGATAGGCGGAAATAGCCAAACTCTGTCAGGTCCGCTCTACTTCGCAGGCGACTTGCGCCTGCACAGTAGACAAACAGCTAGTCCACTGCGCTCAACTCAGAAAGAACTATCCAGCACTATTCATGTGCACATCCACAAGAGTGCTGCTCCTTTCTTACTTTTGGGAAGTAAGTGGTTAAACTGTGAAGAAAAGAAAAAGAGAACAAGGAGCGCTCTCTAGTGCATTAAAGTTTTTAATATGCCTCTTCTTAAAGCAAAGGAATAAAACGTACATTGTTTCAATAAAATCAGCGCATATCACACTCTATAGTGTACATCACCGCTCCTTCAGATGTTTACACCGCCCTGCGCGTCTCCTCACTGTGGCTAATAGTGCAGGGAACCGTCAAAATTCCAGCGCCGGCGGGAACAGGACAAACGGTGGAGTCTCGGCAGCTGCCCTGCGCCTATTGCGTCATGACGCGTTTCGGCGTTCCACGCCTTCGTCAGATGACGCAATGGCGCAGGGGACGCGGCCTGTCTCCCAGCAATGGTCGCTCTACAATACGGCGGCCGCGCTGGGTCAAAAAAAGAGGTGGAAACCACCCTGATTGGGGGCGGCGAAAAAGGGAAGGAGGATCTATTAGGTTGCTAAGCAGCCAAAAACGGCTCCTTTTACTCATAATTATAGCTGTGCGGTCCGCATTAAACCTTACTATACGGTAACCCCACGGCATCAAAAAGGTTCTGAAAGCCACCCTGCTATAGGGCGGCGGGGAGGAAGGGAAGATTTATTACGGTCGCTAAGCGACCACCATGCTCCTAACTACACTCATATCTGCGGGTCATATGATCTACACTTGAGTGTAAAGAAGAAATATAAACATATATGTATATATATGTATATATATATATATATATATATATATATATGAATATATGATTATCTTTCTCCTATAACCACATGATGGTATAAATTTGTAAAGACTCTGCATAAAGAATATATGTGATTATATGAGAAAATACATCTCAAAATTAGATATAAAAATAAAACATTTATAAAAAATATACATATATATACAAAAATATTAGGTAAAAAATATATATTAAAAAATGTATAAATTATATATGTATATATAAAAAACGAGCAATAAAAAATATATAAAAAATATATAAGTGAAGGAACATCCCAGGGGGGCTTATATATTTTTTATTGCTCGTTTTTTTATATATACATATATAATTTATACATTTTTTAATATATATTTTTTACCTAATATTTTTGTATATATATGTATATTTTTTATAAATTTTTTATTTTTATATCTAATTTTGAGATGTATTTTCTCATATAATCACATATATTCTTTATGCAGAGTCTTTACAAATTTATACCATCATGTGGTTATAGGGGAAAGATAATAATAATATATATATATATATATATATACATATATGTTTATATTTCTTCTTTACACTCAAGTGTAGATCATATGACCCGCAGATATGAGTGTAGTTAGGAGCATGGTGGTCGCTTAGCGACCGTAATAAATCTTCCCTTCCTCCCCGCCGCCCTATAGCAGGGTGGCTTTCAGAACCTTTTTGATGCCGTGGGGTTACCGTATAGTAAGGTTTAATGAGGACCGCACAGCTATAATTATGAGTAAAAGGAGCCGTTTTTGGCTGCTTAGCAACCTAATAGATCCTCCTTCCCTTTTTCGCCGCCCCCAATCAGGGTGGTTTCCACCTCTTTTTTTGACCCAGCGCGGCCGCTGTATTGTAGAGCGACCGTTGCTGGGAGACAGGACGCCTTTTTATCCGCGTCCCCTGCGCCATTGCGTCATCTGACGAAGGCGTGGAACGCCGAAACGCGTCATGACGCAATAGGCGCATGGCAGCTGCCGAGACTCCACCGTTTGTCCTGTTCCCGCCGGCGCTGGAATTTTGACGGTTCCCCGCACTATTGGCCACAGTGAGGAGACGCGCAGGGCGGTGTAAACATCTGAAGAAGCGGTGATGTACACTATAGAGTGTGATATGCGCTGATTTTATTGAAACATTGTACGTTTTATTCCTTTGCTTTGAGAAGAGGCATATTAAAAACTTTAATGCACTAGAGAGCGCTCCTTGTTCTCTTTTTCTTGCCTGCACAGTAGAGCGGCCCGACAGCGAACGGCTATTTCCGCCTATCTTTGAGTGGCGAGCCGATACTGCGCCTGCACTGGAGCCGGGAAGGTAAATATTTACATCCCTGCTGTTCAGGGAGCTTTATCTCTGCCGCCGTGGGACAAGGGAAGCCTCAATAGGATCCGAAGGCTTTCCCCACCTGAGGTGAGTACCCCCAGGGGAGGTTTTTTTTTTGTTACAGGTTTTCTTTAAGAAGTATTTGAAATGTAATTCCAACAGATTCTTTAAAAAACAGCAAAGACATTTTGGTCACAGTAAGGTAAATGCAAACATGACCTGACATGGGTTTCGCAGCTTATAGGGCCAGATCATCAGAGGATAATATAGCAATCATTGTGCTGTGATCATAGATGCATTCATCAACAAAATAAACAGCCAGAAGAAATTCATAAAACATTAGACACTTCTAACCATGGGATTCCTGATGGCAATAAACTGTGCATATGTACCATCTAAATTCTATTAAGAAGGAAAGGAAGGAGAATTAATGACTGTACCTGTGTGTGTAGTGAATGCACAATATTTCAGTTACACCTCTATTCATACGTCAGATAGCAGGTGAACAGGGAGTGCAAACAAAGAGGTTGAACTGCACATGCTCTACACAAGTACTTCCAGTTCAGAGGTCGCTGGCTGAATCTAATTGTGACGGCTACCAGAGCAAATTGCGAGCCCACAGGTTATTGTCTGCAAACATGCCCACACCTCTGTGTAGCCTCAGAAACCCTCCTTTATTTTTGCCTTGGTCTTCCTTTAAGCAGCAGCTTCACCTGTTGCTTAGCTGACAAGTGCTGTATCATTGCCAATGGTTGGGATACAGTTAAAGGGATACTTAAAGTGACCTCAGTCCGGGTCTACTGCTCATGCGCCAGAGGTCTGCGCGTGCACAGTAGACCCTGACTGACATCAACTGAGCCGGTTACTGGGGCTCACCGCGGCTGAACGGCACACCGCGGGAGGACAGCGTGGGACCTAGACATGTTTATGGGGCTAGAGGAAGCCCCGGGTAAGTATCAAAGCTTTAGATTAGTTCATCTCTGAGTTTCTTTAAAGAGACACTGAAGCGAAAAAAAAATTATGAGATTATGATTTGTATGTGTAGTACAGCTAAGAAATAAAACATTAAGATCAGATACATTAGTCTAATTGTTTCCAGTACAGGAAGAGTTAAGAAACTCCAGTTGTTATCTCTATGCAAACAAGCCATTAACTCTGGCTGTTATCTGACTTTTATTATCTCAACTGTTTTCTTTTTCTCTGCTAGAGGAGAGGTCATTAGTGCACAGACTGCTCTGAAAGACTCATTTTGAATGCTGAATGTTGTGTAATCTGCACATATTATAGAATGATGCAATGTTAGAAAAAACACTATATACCTGAAAATAAAAATATGAGAATATTTTCTTTGCTGCTAATCTTCTAGTAATTATTCAGAGTACACAACCAATTCACTATATCATATATTTTTTTTCGCTTCAGTGTCTCTTTAAGCCAGGGTTAAAAAAATCATCTTTACTTACCTGGTGCTTCTACCAGCAACCATGCAGCCATCCCATGTCCTCACAATCACTCACAGATCCTCCTGACCCCTGCCGCCAGTTAGTTTCGATTTCGCAAATGGGCCTGGCCACGTGTATCCTTCGCGTTCCCATCCGCAATAATAGCACCCTGCGAATGTGCAGGACGCTATTGCGGATGGGAACGTGAAGTAGGATACGCGTGGTTAGGCCCGCAGAGACGCAGTAAGCCCGCCGACTTTCTGTCAGGCCGGTCGTCGAAAAATGAAACTAGCTGGCGGCGGGGGACCGGAGGATCCGTGGGTGACTTTAAGGGCACGGGACGGCTGCAGGGGGCTGGTAGAAGCGGCAGGTAAGTAAAACTGATTTTTTTTAATCCTGGCTTAAGTATCCCTTTAATGAATTCCTGTACAGCCATAGCACACAATGTGATGTGTATACACACTGACAGTTTTTACTTATTGTAACTCAAAAACATTTTTAGTCTACATTCGCATCGATACGTTGCATTGTGCTGGACAATTTAACCACATAGGAAATGCAATGAAACTATATTGTAATGCTACGTTTACATTGGCACGTTAGCAGTGCAGCGGAATAGGTCATAATAAATCTAGGCGCGCGGTTTGGTTCCAGACAATGGCTTCAATTCATCAAAGGGTGTTCGATAACAAAATCCCAGTCCTTAAAATACCGCATTCGGTATTTTACACTTTACTGTGCTAATTAATGAATATTTTCCCATGTGTGGTAGAGGTTCGTTAAGTTACCGAAGTACTACGGCTTTAGTTCATCAAAGGCTGTTAGATAACAGCAGAGTGGTGCAGAGCAGCTTGGAATGTCTCTGTGTTGTTACAAGCTGATAACAATAGAAGGCATCCAGACATCCCTTTACATGTAAAGGTGTTATATTTACTGTTACTTATACTGCCTCTGCTGCTCTGAATCTGTCCATCAGTGTTTCTTAACATTTTACTTATTTGCCACAACGTAGATAAACTTCCTGGAGACATTACAAATGCCATACTTGGTGATTTCACCACTTGCATCTTTGCATGTTCAAACAGGGACTCAAAGGGTTACACCACCATTCTCTCTGCTCACTGCCTGGGGGGTCTGGAAGCTTGTGTGGAGAAGCCTGTGTGACCTATCAGCGGCACTTGCAGGAGAACAGGGGCTGTTTCTATTGGCTGCCTGCTCCTGTTAATCATGAAAACATTCACACAGAAGGCTTTCGAAGCCTGTAACGGACAGGGGAGAGCTGGAGATAAACACCGAATGTGTTAGCGAATGTGGTAACCTTGATGAATTAACATTTACTGACATTTGCTGACATGTGTTGAGCACAAGTCGGTAATTTATCTCATTGCTCTGTCATTTCAGCTTCTCATTCGGTAACAGCTTTGATGAATTAACATTTTCTTAAGTGCTCCGTTAAGTCAGCTGTTTTCAGCATTACCGAATGCGGTAATGCTTGATGAATTGAAGCCAATATGCGCGTTTACAGTTGCAGTAAAGCATATCACTGTACGCATCACATGGCGAAAGTAATGCATAACTTAGTCATTGACGGAAACACAACTGGATAAAACAGTGTGTTAAGCCATTATTTCTCAACATTATTATAACATTTACCCATTATTAATGACTGTGTTGGCCAAGTAGCCCCATTGTGGGCATCATCATCATTTCAAGTACCCCTTGACACATTTATTTAATAGGAGTCATCCATAACTGTATACAAATGCTGTTCAACCCTCCATGACTCTACTGTATATGTAAGATGTAACATTTTTGATTCCAAAATCTTACTACAGTATAATTATTTAATATTTTACATTTTATTTTATCTCAAATTTTACTAGAATGTATTGACCACAAAAAGTTCAAGTACCCCCGATCACAACCTAAGTACTTCTCAGTGTGCATGTACCATGTGTTAAAAACCTAGATTGTATATAAAGATCTCTTAATGTACTCTTTTTTTTTTTATTCTTCACACAGAAGTTTACAGACTACTCGAGCTGAAGTCACCTGCACAGTCCCAGACAGAAGAAACTAGCTTTATAAGTGTTAGCAAGAAACATTCTGGCACTGTAAAGCCAATGTTACAGGACTAAGCTATCCCTGCTGTTTGTGCTTACATAGAGCAGCATTGGCTGACATGGTGGGATGCACAGTATTAAATGTACTCATTCATCTGCTCTATACTACTGTATAATGTGTGTGCTGAGAAGAACATAACCTGCATATCCCTGCTTGTTTAGAACAACAGCTGAGAGAAATGTTAGCCAGCCCCTTCTCTGCACAGAATGGCACATCTAGAGACCAGCAATGTGAAGCATCACTTTTTTTGCACGTTTATTGTAAATTACAAGTAACTTGAGAATAAGTAAATCAGATTCGATAACTGCTTAGATTGATTGACTTAGTTTCAACAGACTTGGAAGATTAGCATCTCATTGATCATCTCTACACGTTAACACATAATTATACTAGTTTCCATGGCAAATTAACTTTTAGATTTTTCACAGATATTTACAATTTTTTTTTCCAAAGTGCCTTACTTTTTTTATGATGGATTGGCCTGCTGATGGACAATTGCACATAAATGATACCTATACATGTACTGAGGGAACAATAGTACATAGGATTGCGACAAAGCAGCACTGTACATGTCAGAGGACAGCACTAGCACTATTACATATACACTGCATAGCTTCCTTAGCACATTATACCCAGTTCTCACCATGTATAGTGAATGAAGATGTGTCCAACCAAGTGCACCGTGAGCCTGAATCAGTAGAACAAAAGTCCTACTTTATAGGATAAAACGTCACTTCAACTCAAGCAAGCGCTGGCCGAGAGCAGGGCTAACAGTTAATATGCATGTTTTTTTTCTGCGCTTTCATAGTGAATAAGAGCAATATTTTAAAGGAGCAGGGCAAGCCGCAACAGTAGGGAGGCAGTGGACACCACACTGCACCAGTTTTAACTTGGACAGGCTTAAAGCTATTCCTGTTTCCTCAGTAATACAAGTTTTGGGTACACATGATACCCCTCTATGGTTATGCATGAGAAGCCTTTAGCCTGAACATAAAACATATATTGAGGCTGGAGGAAAAGGAACACACAGCAGATGTACAGCACTCCCTCTCACTGCTGGAAGTAGGCAAAGGATTACCTCTAGTCTGCATGGAGGTTACTGAAGAGAATGGCATTTTTGGTTGCTGGAGGAACTGGAAAAAGGGATACGGTAAATAGGATAGGCAACTTATAACTGCACGTATCCTTTATTATATACTGATATATATTTTTCAACTGGATGAATATGTTGAAATAAACAAAAGAAATAGGTTTTTTTAAAAATGTTTTGCTATTTTCATTCGAGAAAAACGTATTTCACTTTTGCAATAAAACTGTATTTTCCAGATAAAACATGTTTTTGTCCACAGTGTTTCTTCAACCAGTTCACCAATGATGTACACTGTAAACTAGTAGGTGCCGATGCAGGATCCGCTCGCCAGACACAGGCTTTCTAAAAGCAATAGACTACAAGCAATCACTAAGTGTATGTAGCATTGCTTCTGTGCTTCACAATAATACACGGAATGCTGAACCTGAAGGCACTGCCCTCCTTATGATGCTGAATGCACCATCATACAATGTAAAGGCACACAAATGTAATATATCAAAAGAAACATAGGATAAGAAATCATGATACTTTTGTTGAGAAATAAGTCAGATTCGGTTCATGCTATGACACAAGTATATGTTTCTAGGACTAATGGCCAATTTTATTTCAGCTTGCTTGGTTTTGTGCATATAAACATGCAGCCATTCTGCAGTGATCCTAACACAGCTTGTCTGATCGGGAGTGTCATAAGCCACTGTCACTCATCCAGTTCAGTGCAGGCATACAAAACAAATAATTTCTACTGGTACATGCAGTTAATTATTTCTGCAAGCAGAGACGAATATCTGAGTATCACTAGCAAGCAGGAGCCATCCTGTGCACACTTCAGGTTAGTGCTCAACATACTTTTCAGCCCCAGCCTCCTCGGTGATAATATCTGAGCACTCTGTAATGTATTTCAGACTAGAAAATAAGAATCATTTCTGCTTTGGCCAGTTTTGGAAAAGAATAAATTGCTACAAATACAGTGGAAAGTGTTTTAAAACGTAAAAAAAATGGACAGCACTGATACATGATTATTGCAAATGTTTGGTAAAAGTAAAATTTCACTTTGAGTAAATTAGCCATTCCATGATTTTCTTCTCAAATCGTTTTACATTATCATTTGTAACCTGTAAACTACATTTAAAATTATATTCTACTGTGCATAGTCTTTTTATTGTTCTGGAAGTTGAAGTCCTACTCAGATCAGATGAAAACAAAACAAACAGCACAACAACAAAAAGGAGTTCAGCCCTGCCAATTCCTACCACTTCTCCCTCCTGGTTCCCATAGTGCAGTGGTGTCTGCCAGGCATGTACCCCCACCCCCTATTGTGCAAGGACTGTGGTGCTGTGGTGAAAACTGCAGGGATGTAGCAGACAACCCCAGCCTGCTATATGGCTTCTGTTTTAATTTGACTTAACTCTAAACGGAATGCTATGCATGGTAGTTCCTAATAAAAATACAGTGTGTAGGAAAAAATATAAAAGAAGCAAAAGTCAAATAATGCATATAAAGTAGATCTCTGCCATTGACATGCCAGGGATTGCTGAGCAACCTCAAATACAGTAATGTGAATCTGTGAATCAGGTTTTTCAGCGTTTATCAATCAATAATACCTTTTAGTGCCAGCATGTACCTTTGTTACAGTCCATCTATTTCCTGTGTTTAGGAACCAACCTCCACACCCCTCATCATGGGCCTACATTAAATAATAAACATCTGTACTTGCACTACATTTTCACCCATAACCATAACAAACAATTATTTTGGGCAAGATAAATACAGAATGTGTAAGTAGCTAAATGTGATCTTGGTGCTAATAACCATGACAAATACAAGTATAACTATTTCAATTACTACAAATGAAATGACACAAATAGCTTGGATATGCTTTAATTGGCTAGTATTTCAGATAATGTAACAGAGGCACTGTGGAAATAAATAATACAAGCTGAGAAATGAACAGGGATTTTGCAAGGCTACAGCTTTGGTCAGCGTAATGCTATTTTAGTATTTTTTTGATTTCCCCAAGGGTACTAAATCCCCTGATCTGCACTGTTGTGGTTTGGCTGAATTAGCAAATTTGCATTACAGAAACATTTATCATACGGTATGACTCTCTAGAACACTGGCTGGCTGTCCGTTTCTTTGGAGGAAAATCTTTACCAACCAAAAGCTCTGGTCCAGACTGCTTTCCTTTTAAACTCTGGAAGCGCCCTCAAATTATAGAGTGCAGCTGAAAATAAGAAAAAAGATGAAATCAGTTTGTTAATAATGTAAGCTGACCTAGAACAATATTTATCTGGCATGACATGTATTATTATTAATCTTTATTTATAAAGGGATAACAGATTACACAGCACTTTACAAATCAATTAGAATATCAGAATCTGGATCTATGTAATTAGAGAAAAGCACTTCAATTCCGTAAAGACCTTGTGCCAAAGAAGATGTTTACGCAAGTCCCATAGCTTACACATTCCTGCGCACATATTCACCTCGGAGAGGACACTGCAATTAGCAGCCTGAATAGCACAGTTACTGCCAGAAGCCAGTCAGAGCATCTCCCAGTATAAGAGCACTCTGACTGACCGTGAGCTCCCAGTATGAGAACACTGACTGACCAGTGAGCTCCCAGTATGAGAACCCTTACTTACCAGTGAGCTCCCAATATGAGAACACTGAATGACCAGTGAGCTCCCAATATGAGAACACTGACTGACCAGTGAGCTCCCAGTATGAGAACACTAACCAGTGAGCTCCCAGTATGATAACACTCTGACCGGTAAGCTCCCAATATAAGAACACTCTGACTGACCAGTGACCTCCCAGTATGAGAACACTTAGGGCTGATTCACACTACAAGAGCTTTTTAAGCGCTAGTGATTTGAAAAGCTCTTGTTAATGCAATGCTATGGGGGATTTTTACAAAATCACATTGCTTAAAGGGGAACTGAAGAGAGAGGTATATGGAGGCTGTCATGTTTATTTCCTTTTAGACAATACCAGTTGCCTGGCAGCCCTGCTGATCCTCTGCCTCTAATACTATTAACCATAGCCCCTGAACAAGCATTCAGCAGATCAGGTGTTTCAGTGGTTCAGACTTATAAGTCTGATCTGACAAGACTAGCTGCATGCTTGTTTCTGGTTTTAATCAGATACTACTGCAGAGAAATAGACCAGCAGGGCCGCCAGGTAACTGGTATTGATTAAAAGAAAATAAACATGATAGCCTCCATATACCTCTCTCTTCAGTTCCCCTTTAAGTGAGAACACACACATAGGATAACATTAGCAAGAGTTTTTAAAATTACAAAACGCTTAGAAAAGCTTTTGTAGTGTGAACAAGCCCTTACTGACCAGTAAGCACCCAGTATGAAAACACATTGACTGACCTGTGAGCTCCCAGTATGAGAACACTCTGCCCAGTGAGCTCCCAGTATGAAAACACTGACTAGTGAGATCCCAGTATGAGAACACTCTGACCAGTGAGCCTCCAGTATGAGAACATTATGACCAGTGAGCTTCCAGTTTGAGAACACTCTGACCATTGTGCTTCCAGTATGAGAACACTCTGACCAGTGAGCTCCCAGTATGAAAACACTCTGACCAGCAAGCTCCGAGTATGAAAACACTCTGACCAGCAAGCTCCCAGTATGAAAACACTCTGACCAGCAAGCTCCCAGTATGAAAACACTCTGACCAGCGAGCTTCCAGTATGAGAACAATGACTGATCAGTGAGCTCCCAGAATGAGAACATTCTGACCAGTGAGCTTCCAGCATGAGAACACTCTGACCAGTGAGCTCCCAGTATGGAAACACTGACCAGTGAGCTTCCAGTATGAGAACAAATACTGACCAGTGAGCTTCCAGTATGAGAACAATGACTGACCAGTGAGCTTGTGACAAAGAAATATCTGCAAGCACTCCAGTGTCACTTTGCATACGACTACCTCCGTTCATACTTTACACGAGCTGACCACACTAAGCTGTCAGAGTATGCAAGATACGCTTTTTTTAGGTTTTCCTTCTTTCATGCTAGGAAATGTCTGCATTTCAAACAGAAACGGACACATTTTATCTCTGTGGAGTTTTAAAACCTTAATCAAAATATTCCTCTATATAAACCAACGTAGCAAGTTTGGGGTCAACCAGCAAAATTTGAAAGGGTATGGGGGGGGGGCGTAGGTTGATGATGCTAGCGTAGTCCTCTCAGACCTGCGCAGTAGAGCCCGGAGGACGTCCGATGACGTCAGAGCGCCGGCGTGGGACGCAGAAGTTCCGGGCCTTGGAGCGCAGAAGAGCCCGACCTGGCAGCCGGCCTGGCCAGGTCGGGTCGGCCACCGGGAGCCTGCGGAGCGGCGGCGAGGGCACCTCCTGCCTGCCACAGGCTGGAGGAAGCCCCAGGTAAGTGGAAATTGATTTTTATTTTTTACCCACCCTCCCTGAACCTTCCCTTTAATCATGGCTAAATACCTGCATACATGGTAACAACACAGAGCACAGTATAATTGTGGGCCCTAATGTTTACTTGTTAATCGGGAAGGGTTGTTAGGGGATTTTATTGTTTGTCAGAGGATAAGATTGTTTGATTGATTTCAATAAAAATTACTGTCTTATTCCATAAAAAACCTCAAAGCTCATATTGCAGTATTTCTGTTGCACTATTCATAGTACAGGATACCAACATAGTTTGGAAATTGATATACATCTACTTATTTTGAGATCACATAATAAACCTATGGAAACATCCCAGAACCATTTCTCCAATTCCATTCCCTATAGTTTTAAAATTAACAATGCTACTAGAGATAAAACCCATACATTTTATTTGCCCATTTGTCCTGGCTATCACAATCATGTTCTAGTACAATGTATGGTGAAAATATACTATTTGGAAATAATGGTGTTTTGCTGTGTTTGTAGCTACGGGGAGGGGTGTTGAAGCACACTGAAAAAACAAAAACATTTGTTTATACTGCATGTCCGGTCCACATTTCCGCATGTATCAATATGTACAATGCATGCTGGACTTACACATGGCCTCTAGGAACGGAACCTATTTGTAAGTAGAGCACTGACTGCATAACAACAACAAAGAGATACTAAAACCTTTTAAAACTGTTCTTGATGATTCTGATAAGGCTTCTTCTGGACTTTCAAGTAGAGTCATCAGCCAGTCGATAAACTTAAGAAATAAAGAAAATTTGCATTAAGTTTACACGCAAATCCGATTTCCACCTTATTGACCACCTCTATGTATAAATGTTAATGAAAATTTAGCTAGCAAAATATTTAACTACTTGTCGACTGCCTAATGCAGATTGTCGGTAGCAGAGTGGCTATGTTGTTCCTCCGTGCAGCCATATGGTGTCATTTTGCAAGGAGTGTGATTTGACGCTGTAAACAGAGAGCCCCAGCGATCAGCCTGCCAGCAGTTGATCAGTGCTGGCAGGCTGGTTTTTCCTGCAAATTGAATTTTAATGTTTATATAGCGCTGCCATCTTACGCAGCACTGTACAGAGTATAGGTTTGACTCTTAACTGTCCCTCGGAGGGGCTTACAAACTAATCCCTACCATAGGCATATGCCTATGTATGAATAGTGTAGTGTATGTAACGTAGTGTAGGGCTAATTTAGGTGGGGCAAGGGGGAGGGATAAAAAAAAAAAATGTAAAAATGTTGCTCAAAAAAAAAAAAAAAAAAAAAAAATCACAGCAGCAATCAAATACCACCAAAACAAAGCTCTATTTGTGAGCAGAAAAGGAGGTAAAGTTAATTTGGGTGCTAAGTTGTATGACTGAGCAATAAACCGTTATATTTGTGAAGTGCCGAATTGTAAAACTGGCTTGGTCACTAGGGGGGGTATAAACCTCTGGTCCTAGTGCTTAAAAATGTTACCTTCAGATGTAAACGTGACCGTACATAGGTTAAGTCCAAACCAAGCCAAATACACAATGCGTTTACAGCGTATCTGAGTGAATATCCTGTGCCCCGTCGCAGTGTCTGTTGACTCATTTACATTAATCAGTATTGTGCACCCAGTCTGCCGCCATAACCATTTGGGTCCACTGCACAGGAGAAGCATCAGGCTCCCACTAGATAGATTGCAAAAGAATAACTAGGAGCGCCATGCGTCATCCCGCCCCCCTTCCACCCCGGCCGAAAGGAGAGCGGCTCCCATACCAGTACCCCTCACGTTTGCCTCAGGCAGCAATTATTCTAGAACCAGCCATGAGGATACCCATTGGTCTGTTGAAATCCAATGGGAGCTTGATCCCACTACTGGGGCTCTGATTTGTATACCAATGTATGTCCTGTGCAGTTGAGCCAAGAGGCGGTGGACCAAGATGACTGAAGACAAGGTAGAACACAGGTGTGTAGAAACAGGAACATACGGTAGAGTTTGTGCGTTCCGATTCACTGAATAGATCTGTTCAAAATGCCAAGTGTGGATGGCTCCTATACCTAACACAGGATACATTGACATGTCCATTCCTGTGGTCTGTGAAGCGGACAAAATGTGATTGTCTTCACAGCAAGCGTGAACCGGCCATTACAGATTCGTAGTACATCAAGTAAATGACCATTATCTCCTCGGACTACCACCTTGTACCCAATATTGATCAGAACACCACAGCTGCAGTACAAAGCTGTGCAGCCGTCACTTGCATTCCACTCCTACTGTGCCAGTGTTGATTAGGTGGAGAACAGACATTCTGACTGGAGATACAATAGGATGTGTCCTAGATTTCGTGGATTCAAATGATTGAATCTAACATCTTGTCTGTGAAAAATGTTGTACAGGGTATGTGAAGCTTTCACAAAAAGCTAATGGACTAATTGACAGTTGGAACCAGTCTACTTCTACTGTGCACTGCCAACACATTGTCAGCGTCCACTACAATAATTCTGATCATGCCACAATCAGAACAATAAAGTATGAAGACTCAACTATCAAATTGCCTTAAGAATGACATGCATGGCACCTGCAGCTTTTCTCCCAAGTGAACAATACGGGGTTAAAGGACAATGATTGTGGAAAACATCCCATTGCTAGATATTACTAAAATCATTGCCAGCAATAATTATATGGTATTATCCTAAAATATTCCTGCTTTCTGTGTGTTAATGGAAAAGTGACAGGGACTATCTGTACCAAATGTTGCAAATTCACATGAAACTTCTAACGTATGCAACCATCAAGCAGTAAATGTTAGTAGTTTTTCTAATTATAATGAATTATGCTACATATGCCATACTATATCCAGTGACAGCTACTTATGGATTGATTTTTAGTTATGTACCTTTTGTGTATGTTCCTTCCAGGGCTCCTTAGCCAACAAAAGCTGCAGACTGGCTGGCAGGGCACTTACACACTCCTGTACTGACACAGTGTCCAGGGAATGCTTGCCTAGATAGCCAGGTGTGAGTGAGGAATCATGGTTACAAGGCAGCCAGCTACCACGTACTCCAAGCAGAAGGGGAACCGAGTGATCAGCCCAAGCCACTACAGCCGCTGAGAAAACTTGCAGCAAAAAATCCACCACCTGAGTAGGAAATAAAATGGATACAATAAAGTACAGTAACAAACAGCACTATGTCAGCAAGTTCCCACATCCAAAGCTATTGCTGTACCTCGCTGAGCAGAACATTATGTACAGGGGTGGTCTGATGGGCAGTGTTTCGTATGTGACTGATAAGGTCAATAAGCCATTCCATTCTTTTGAGAACGCCTAACAATAAAAAACAAAACACATGTTGTATAATTCTGTACAGATAAACAAAGAATAAACCAGTGAGGTTTGTGTTATGCTAAAAGTGTATGCAATTGTATGTACCCATCTTTATTCTCTAATCAGGGGCATAACTAGACTTAACAGGGCCCCCCTGCAAAAATGATAGCATGGGGCCTCCTTGATCCCCGAACCTCCTGAGGATCACGTGATCAGAACCTGGTAAATGGCGACAGAGAGTGCTTTGCTGTGAAGCAGCTTCTGGAAGTAGAAAAAAAAATTAGAGACCACCTCTACTGACTACTCTGCATGACAGGAAGAGGTAACATGGACGGTTTTTGTGAGCAAATGGGATGTTTCTTTTCTTGCTAATTGGCTGCATTTGTGGTTGGGGAAAGGGAGGAGGAGGGGCCCCCAAAGCCTCCAGGCCCCCCTGTGGTGGCAGGGGCTGCAGGGGTGATTGTTACATGTGTCTCTAATAATGCCAGACTTCTGTGCTGATGCTCTGCCTATGAGCAAGCAGATCAGAGAATCTGACTCTGGGCTGACTCCACTGCCTGCATACTTGTTGCAAATGTATGACTCAAACACAACTAAAGCCAAAACCTCAGCATGACAGCCAGGTAACTGGCATTATTTATAAGTGAGTGAATGCCTCTGTATTCTTCTTACTTCAGGTCTCCTTAAAGGTTTATACAGACAAAATGCAAAATGTCATTGTGGAGGAATGACTGAGGCTTGTTATCGGACAATGTGACACCAAAAGATACTCTAGATGCAGCAGCGATCTCACCATTCACAAGTGTCATCAGACTGCTACACGGATTGCAGATGTGTTTGTGAACACCTTGTGGATATGGCAGTAAATGTGATGTGCCAGAAACATTTAGTCATTGTTTGCCTATTATAAACATTTTCCTCACCTTGATACAGGGTCCTTTTACACTTGTCAGTTGCTCCCATATACAACGGAAAGGACAACTGATTTTCAAAGTAATGTCCATGGTTTCCTAGGACTCAGTTCACACTGTACTCTTTTTTAACTAAAAGCTTTTTTTTACAATGCACTGCTATGGAAAATGAAAATATCAGTTTTTCAGCGTATAGTGTAAAAGAGGCCTTACACTCTGACATTTATCACAGGTGGTGACATCTTTACTGCTGGTACATGCATCTCTGTGGAATGTTTGTTTATTCTTTGTTCTAAAGCCAGTAGAAGTAATAATACTTTGGCCCATCTGCAATTCACTTTTTCTCCTGAGTTTTCTCTTAGGTGATACATTTAAACTTATCAATAAAATGCCTTTTAAGCCACCAGAATGCAAGAAAATACTCCAAATAAGGTGGATAGTACTGTTTCATTTTCTTTTTGGTACTTTTCTAGTTGAAAAATGCTGGAAAGCACTGTATAAACATTGGAAAGTGAATTGCATATGGGCCCTGGTTTCTCCTCCGTGAGGAGAATTCCACAGACCTAAGTAGCCTAGGCTGTTCATTACTGGGAGGGTGGGACTACATACAAATATACAGCAATATATACAGTAGATATAATATGTTTTCCTGATGCTGAAACCAAGGTAATTAATGTAAAAGTGGGCATCTTGACTAGTTTACTACATTCTACTATACAGTATGTTATTACAGTGCCTCTTTAATATAAATCTGCTCTTGTAAATCAGCTAAACGGCTAGTCTGAGATCTACATGATATCTGCACCTACCTGTGTTCTGGTGGCTTATGATGCGTGCTTGATAGAAAGTCTGCAGTAATATCCAGATAATGGCCTGCTTATCTCTGCATTCTGCAGCTACATTAATCACATCGCCCAAGCAGGACAATGGAAGTCGTCCTTGGGAAATTAAATGTAATCGAACAAATGTGGATTTTCCAATGTGCTCCTGAATGTGAAAATGGAGAGTGCACAAATGGTAAAAAGGTTATAAATATAACAATATATTCAAAAATATACAATATTTCTTTGCCAGTTACAGAAATAAAATAAAATATTTCAGAGCAGCATGGTGGTTAAAGCTGTGTACACACACTAGATGAAACTCATCCGAGCCGGCCAATAACTATCCGTTGTGTGTACAGCAGCCCCAACCGCCATTAGCGCTGGCAGATTGCTGCAGCTGAGGGCATTGTTCTCCCAACTCACCTGCGTGACCCCCCCCCCCCCACCACCACCACTCCCCTTCCCCCCTCTCCACATAGCATTACCTTGTAATGTTACTCACTGGGGCAATGCATCTCATACATGTACATGGGGCTTAAAGAAAACTCATAACAAAAAAAACCTCCCCTGGGGGGTACTCACCTCGGGTTGGGGAAGCCTCAGGATCCTATTGAGGCTTCCCCCGTCCTTCTTGGTCACACGGCAGTGGCATTAAAGCTCCCGAACAGCGGGGATGTAAATATTTACCAGGCACAGTATCGGCTCTCTGCTTGGAGATAGTCTCCTGCGCAGTAGAGCGGACCCGACAGAGATTGACTATTTTCGCCTATCTCCATGCGGAGAGCTGCAATAGCGCCCCTGCTGGAGCCAGGAAAGGTAAATAAAGCGCTTGTCAGGCTTGTCGAGGGAGGATTGCCGGACACTTTGGGGGAGCCAGCGCTGGACTGCCTGCAGCTACAGGGATGGGGGAAGCCTCATTGGGTCCCTGAGGCTCCCCCCTCCTGAGGTGAGTACCCCCCCAGGGGAACTTTTATTGTTACAGGTTCTCTTTAAGTGGCCGGTTACTCTGTTCTTATCATGCTCCCCCCTCCCTCCCAGTGAGACCTGCTAACGGGAATATTTTGTGAAAAATACTGATGATACTACTACTACTCCTCTATGATACGAAGTTATCCAGTTACCTGAGAAATGCAGCTTATCCGTTCAGTTTCACTATCGGGCATTTCAGAGATGCATTTAGCAATGTCGATATACAGATCCAGATTTGTCTTCTAATCAGGATTCAAAATATGGTAAAAAAAACACAAAAAAAAACAAAACAAAAAAAACCATAGGTTAATATGGCTGTTTAGATGTATTTCAAACCAAATTACCGTATATACTCGCATATAAGCCGACCCGCATATAAGCCGACCCCCCAACTTTTCCCTGAAAAAACAGGGAAAAATGATTGACCCCCATATAAGCCGGGGGTAGGAAATGCTGGATTGGTGCAGCCCCCCAGTGTGTCCCAGTATAGCTAGTATAGTGCCCAGTATAGGTAGGTAGTGTCCAGTATAGCTAGTAAAGTGCCCAGTATAGCCAGTATAGTGCCCAGTATAGCCAGTTTAGTGCCCAGTATAGCACCCAGTATGGGTAGGTAGTGCCTCAGTTTAGCTAGTATAGTGCCCCAGTATGGCTAGTAAAGTGCCCAGTTTAGCCAGTATAGTGCCCAGTTTAGCTAGTATAGTGCCCAGTTTAGCCAGTATAGTGCCCAGTTTAGCCAGTATAGTGCCCAGTTTAGCCAGTATAGTGCCCCAGTATGGCTAGTAAAGTGCCCAGTTTAGCCAGTATAGTGCCCAGTTTAGCCAGTATAGTGCCCAGTTTAGCTAGTATAGTGCCCAGTTTAGCCAGTATAGTGCCCAGTTTAGCCAGTATAGTGCCCAGTTTAGCCAGTATAGTGCCCCAGTTTAGCCAGTATAGTGCCCAGTTTAGCCAGTATAGTGCCCAGTTTAGCCAGTATAGTGCCCAGTTTAGCCAGTATAGTGCCCAGTTTAGCCAGTATAGTGCCCAGCATAGGTAGGTAGTGCTCCCCCCCGCTGCTATTACCTGCTTAGGCAGCGGCCGCTTCCTAATCCGCGTTCCTCTTCTGAACTTTCTCAGAGTGTATCACAGCAGCGCGCCCGGCGCTGCTGCTGTGACGATGCAGAGTGCAGGAAAGAGCGCGGCTCCCTATAGCGGCGATCTGTATCGCCGTTACCAAGGGAACCGCTCTTTCCTGCCCCCTGCATCGTCACAGCAGCAGCGCCGGGCGCACTGCTGTGATACACTATGAGGCAGGGGTCACACTTACCGGCTTTCGTACGCGTTTTCTGCACAGAAAAACTGACTTCAACTGAGAACTCATGTTAATCAATAAGCAAGGTCACACTTTAATGCAGATTTCGTATGCAGAAAAAAAACTGACATCTTGCGCAATTTGTCAGTTTTCTCTATAAATTACATTAGCTGCTGTAAGGCAGGGGTCACACTTGTC
Source organism: Hyperolius riggenbachi (assembly GCF_040937935.1). NCBI lineage: Eukaryota > Metazoa > Chordata > Amphibia > Anura > Hyperoliidae > Hyperolius > Hyperolius riggenbachi. Next base: position 386,495,086 of record NC_090646.1, on the reverse strand, counting down.
TTTCAGTTTTCTGCAAAGTGTAGAAACTGAAAGAAAAGTGTGACCCCTACCTGAAAGTTTCAGAAGCGGAACGCGGATTAGGAAGCGGCCGCTGCCTAAGCAGGTAATAGCAGCGGCGGCCGCGGGGGGAGCGGGGAGGGGGGGGGGGGGAGCGGGGCGCGGACCACCCACCACTCACCCACCAGGGAAGACTCGCATACAAGCCGACCCCCCAACTTTTGACCCCCTTTTTGGGGGTCAAAAATTCGGCTTGTATGCGAGTATATACGGTACGTAGGTTGGCAGACAGAATTTGTTATTCTGTGACTTATGGTATGCACACTGACCAGTTCTCATGCAAATAACTGACTAGAAAGTGGTAATTGTTGCAAAAGACATACAGAGTTTAATTCAGGGATCTTGCTGTGTGATAGAGCCTATTAAAGTGTGCAAATATGCAGTAAAAGATATCAAACAATTCAAGATCACCTACAAAGCACTTTACAGGTACATACCTCCAGTTACCAAGTTATAACCAACTTCGCTCTGCCTGCTCCCCCTGCCGCTGAGCCCACCCACCTGCCGCTCCGCCTGGCACCCTGTGCGGCCACACAACTTGCACGCCCCGTAAAAATGAGCCCTAATCGCCTGCACAGTTCAGAATTGCTTGGCACTGTTAAAAGTAACTTTCACGTGGCTGCGGTGTTTGGAGGACCCGGGCAATGGAACGTGGGGAATGCTAATGACAACGCGCAGCGCAATCACATTGAGAATAAGGTAATCTAGCCCACCATGGGCTTAAGTCCACAATTTAGCAGTTCAGGCCAGGGCCCTTTAAGTGGACAAATAATGCCGTACGGCAGAATTCTCCTCTATATACCATCACTCTTCCTGTACTTTCTGTTGCACTTGGAGAAAGCAAAATCTGAATATTTTACCTTTCCCTTATTCTATCTCAGAAGTCACTTTTCTCTGTGTAATTTTTGTGAATTCTGAATACCTGTGAATGGTTCAATACCCTCTGTAAAGTACAACAGCAGAGTCCTTGCTGTATACCATAAATGTAATATAAATGTTTGAAATGTCAGATTTTTGTGCTAAAATACTGCTTATAAATATGAGCGAGAAGGTGCCACATGGACATCATATCACCCAGGAAATGATCTCCATATCTGGGGAAATTATAAAATCATAATCTCCTCTTTCCAGTAGCCTCTGCCCATGGGTTAGGCATGTACAGTATTACGAAGCTGAATACAGACTGAATAGAATCAGTGGAACAGAGACACGCAGCAATTAGAGCTGTATGTACCTGGATCTCATCTGGCAACAGCTGGAAGATCTTCTCTGTGGTTTTGCACAGGAAGCTCCAGCACTGTTGTGGGGGGTTGGGAAGCTTCATAGCCTGGCTCAGACCCAGCAGAACATTTCTGGATATCTCTACGTCACGGAGCTTGTCCTGGGCCTCAAAATGTGCAATCATGAACACATCTGCAAATGTTTGTAGCTTATCTTCAGAGACATGCTTCATCCACTGAGAAAGCGATGTCATCAGGTAGGAGCGCGTTTGCACCTGTAAAGAAAAATCAATATCTGACTGAGAACATGGACTATCACAATTCAAAACTCTCTCTCATGTCCTTTATTTATCGGAGGGAAAAAGATAAAATGGTGACATTTGAACATGTCCAGGAATCATTACGGTTCCAATAAATGTTGACTGCCTGCCTGTCAACTTCAAAAGAAGGAACCCAAATTACAAACAGCATAATTTGGTTGCCGGCAGAAGCTGGCAGGCAGCTGAATTACATCTTACCTCACAGTCCACGGTGGCCTGGAGAGGGAATAGTAATTAAAGCTGCCGGGGCTTTTGCAAAAGCAGTGTGAGACGTTTTTTCGACTTCACCCTGCACCCAAATTCTGGGCACCTTAATTACATGTACACCTATTACATGGATGTGCCAGATCCAGTATGCATACAGGTGTACAGTAAGGAAATCATAGCATTATGTTTCTTTCAATAAGTTTTATCGACAGAATTGCTTCTCCACTGTTTGCTCTGCCTTTTCTTCTGCTCATCCTAGATAAAACAACAACTCCTACTAGAGCTCAGTCATGCACAGTTCTTGTCAGTTATGTAATAAGGCTTCAGGGCGAAAGCAAAACTGTCTTAACTATTTCAGGGCCTTTTTTTTTTTTTTTTAGCATGTTTTTGCTGACTTCTTGTTTTGGCAAGAGGTGGGTAAAGCTATCGAGACAGATATACAAATATTTTTGTTGTGTGGCAAAGAGTAAGAGCAATTGTCAAAATGTTATTTCTGCCGTTCATCTGGGAACAACGTGGCTTATATTAAAGGCATCAGGGCCCTGTGGACAGAACATGATGAAAGATCTCTCCAGTGAGGAGACAGTCAGCATTAAAAATCCAAAAGCGGGTTTAACCCCTTTCTACACCAACCAACACTGGAATATATTTATTTCTGCAGTTGGGCTTTATCGTGTACCAGAGATATCAATAAATAAAGATTTGGTAACTACCCAGGGCTTCCTCCAGCCCCATAAGCACCGCTGAGTCCCTTGCAATCCTCCCGAGTGCCTCCGTTCTCCAGCTATAAGTCCCAATAACTGGCTCAGCCATGTCAGTCGGGCTCTCCTGCGCATGCGCAGAAGACCCTGCTCCGCACATGCGCAGAAGAGCCCGGCTGACGTGACTAAGCAAGATTGCAAGGACCGATAGCCGGAGAACGGAGGCACTCGAGAGGACAGCGAGGGATTCAGTGGTGCTTATGGGGCTGGAGGAAGCCACAGGTAAGTACCAATTGGGGACAGATGTCAGCTCCCTACATTGCCCCTGCCACTATTAAAAACACAGTTATATCAGAGACACTTAAAGCAGTAGGAATAGCCATATTATGCCAGGGAAAAAAAAACACATATATAAGTAGATAAATACTTGATCTACTTAGATAACACAAGTATTGTACTGTCTACATTTTAATTTCAGTCAATGTTATATAGTAAATGAAGAGAATTCTGTTCCTGGTGGGAATCATGTCTTTTGCCCACAGTTTAGGCTAAATCCTGATGTCATTTCTGCCCTTTACTTATTTTTATTTCCTCCTCCAATTGCTGAGTCACCTCAGCTTTGCTTGTAAAAACAAGTGAGCAGGGGATCGTGTTCCAGATAAGCAGCAAGGCAGGGAAACACATGGAAGAGGAGGAATATATTATAGATAAAAAGAACTCCCAGCATGCAACTGTTTGGCACTGACTACTAAAGGGCCAGTGCTCCTTAAGTATGTGATAACTCCAAAGCATAACAGCAGAAAACGTTTTGAAAGTTTTGAATGCAGGATTAGCATCTTTATCACTTAATACACTCAGACCAGTTGCTGTTGAAATTTGATTTTTATGGTGACAATCTCGCTTTAAGGTGGCCACACACCATACATTTTTTTAAATATCTGTTCAATTCAAAAATAGCAATCAATTTTTCTAACTGATTGTAACAATTCAAAAATCTGACCCATGTACCACACACATTTTTCCCTAATCATGAATAGAATAAAAGAATCAAAAGCTCAGAAAAAAATTGACAATCCATCACACACCATACAATTCTTGATAAAGTTGGTCTGAAATTTCCAACTTGTCCAATCTCCAAAAGTCGAAAAAAAAAATGGGAAATTCGATCGGATACAAAAAAAAAAAGCTCTGGATCGAAAACAAAGAAAAGCTCCCGATTTTTGGGGACAACTGATCGAAATTATCGAATTGGTGAAAAATTTGATCTTTTAATTGTATGGTGTGTGGCCACCTTTAGGCAGAGTTCACACTTATCCATGGATATTCCACATGTCCATTTCTGCATTTTGAGTTTTTTGTGGTTTTGTCCTTAGTAGTTTTTCCTCAGCAATTTTGCAGTTTTTATGCGATTTTTTATGCAAACTTATGAAGTCAATTTATACGAGAATGTAACTAATTAAATCGGATGTTATTTTTGCAAAACAAATGCGATTTTTCCATTGACTTTTTAATTGCACATGGAGAAATGCAACACTGCAGTGGGATTTAAAACTGTAGAAAAATCGCAAAATGCATAAAAAAAAAAAAAAAAAAAAAGACGCAGGTCAAATGTCATGCCATTGAAACAGAATAGATGTGCGACCAATGCAAAATCACGCGTCCACATGTTCAATACGAATGGGGCAAGGTGCAATTCAGTGCGTCAGACACAGGTAATGGTAATTTAGAATATGCAGACATTACATTTTGCAGCTCTGATTAGTTATGTTAGATGGCAATGCACTTTAGTAAAACAATGTTATTTAGGTACATAGAAAATGACAGTGATGAGATCTAGTGAAGAAATGTTTACTTCTTTAACCCTTTAGCAGCCAATTTATTTAGAGGCCTGCAAGCGGCTCCAGGCCTTTTTTTTTTTTTTTTACAAAAGAGGGCCTATTTATTTTAGCACTTTTTTTATTTGTTACATTTGTTTGCTACTAAATAGTACTGCTGTAATGTGTATTTATGTCCATTGTGGGGCAGTATGAGACAATAATGTGTGTTTTCTGTTAGCAGGGAGAGAGATCAAAGCATTCAAAGAATCTACAGCACAAGGGGCCATATGCAATTCACTTTTTCACCTGCGTTTTCTCCTAGGTGATATTTTTCCAAATTGTAAATAAAATGCTTTTCAAACTCGCAGCAAGCAAACAAATACTCAAAATAATTTTGATTGTACTTTTTCAACTACATTTTGGTAGTTTTCCCATTGCAAAGTGCTAAAAATGTACTTTAAATGGAAGATGAAAAATTATCGCGTAGGAGAAAACTCGAGAGAAAAAGTGAATTGCATATGGCCCAAGGAGTTCTGTCATTTGAGGTCAAAAGCAGCTCTCTTATCTCAAACGAGATAACTCTAGTGAAGCTGCTAGTGGATTAAAGGATTTATGAAGTGAAAAAAAATCACAAAAAGCTTTACTTACTTGGTGCTTTTTCCAGCCCCTAGAAGTGTGTCTCTGGTCCCTCGCTGCAGTTCTGTTTTCCTCCACGGTCCCCATCAGCCCGTAATGATCGGCGGCTTCTGCAATCATGCTCCCGTCTATCTTGTGTTGAATACACACCATGCGTTTCCGCGTCGAATGCGTCCGTCGATATGCATCGATTCGATTATTTCCGAACGCATTCCGATGATTTTTAGGTCGATTGCCATGTAAAGTATGGCAAATAGACCTAACAATCCATCAAAACGTGAATCGGACATGTCGGAAATAATCAAATTAATGCATATCGACAGACGCAACGAACGCAGAAACGGATGGTGTGTATCCAGCATTGGATCCACTTTAATGCATGGGCAGCACGGTGGCGTAGTGGTTAGCTCTCTCGCCTTGCAGCGCTGGGTCCCTGGTTCGAATCCCAGCCAGGGCACTATCTGCAAAGAGTTTGTATGTTCTCTCCGTGTCTGCGTGGGTTTCCTCCGGGCACTCCGGTTTCCTCCCACATTCCAAAAACATACGGATAAGTTAATTGGCTCCCCCTAAAATTGGCCCTAGACTATGATACATGCACTACATAATAAAGACATATGGCAATGGTAGGGATTAGATTGTGAGCTCCTTGAGGGACAGTTAGTGACAAGACTATATATATATATATATATATATATATATATATATATATATATATATATAGTCACAGGAGCTCTAGTGGCTGACCGCACTTAGCCTTCTAAACGATGCCAGCGCACAGATCGTGCGAACTCTGGTCGCCGTCAATGCGCAGGAACCGTTAAGAATTGGCCGCGGACAAACCAGGAGGGCGCCTGTGAGATACGGGTGATTACCACGTCACCTACTGGTTCAGAGTAAACTGCCACCACCGCGGTTACTATGGGACCGTGGGGCCCACTAACTGACTGACTAATCCTGCGAATAAAACGGTTAAACACACGATATTCTGTCTAGCCAACAACAAACAAACAGTAGCGTATCTTCAGAGACCCGGGATCAGTTCTGTGTGTGCTGATAAGCAGGGTAGCGGAAAGTGAATGACTTGGAGAAAGTCGTTTATTCACGCAATATAAATAATTAATATATACAGACAATTTATTAAAAATCACAATTATTAAGACAGTAATAGCCAGTATGAAAAATAAAAGAAGGGAGAAAAAATACTTAGTTCCTGGAAAGATGTCCTTATTGTGGGAAGAATCATAAAGTTCTTGGTTTCAAAGTCCAGAGTTCAGACCAGGTGGATGCCAGCATATCCTCAAGCTGGCATCTCATGAGTTCAAGATGTTTCAGTGTGGAGGACCCTGAGTTTGGCTCCTCTGCCATTCTTATGCCCCTGATTCAGTAGGAGGAAGTGAGGGCGGGCCCACACACCCCCCTAGAACATGAGATGAGTCCTGCCCTTGTCCTGGAGACCAGAAATCATGCCTTAACCATATATGGGCTCTATCTCACAGAACCGTACAGGTCAGGGCAGATTTACTAATATTTTCAGGTCTGCCTCGATGTACCCAGCAGTCTGATACCAAACATGAGGGGTGGGACCCCTGTGATACCATTAGGGCACTGTTGAACTGCCTAACGGGCAGTCTTTACCTCAGAAGGTTCTGAAATGTTCTCAGAACCAACGCCAGGCAGGGCCCTACCTGCTCTGTTAGTTTGGAGGGTCTGCCAGCCTGGCAACACAGAAAATATGATACATATAGCAGTTTATGGAATATGAGAGACCCCTGGGATTTATACCAGGTCATTCCCAGGCAAAGGTTCTTTGAAGTTGGCAGCAGCAAGCCACATGTCGGCTCCCTGCTGGGAAAAGGAGTCGGAGTGTCTGAGTTTCCTCACTCTAAATTGGTTCTGTCATGGTGTTTGTCACCTTATACCTGATGGGTGGGCCATCAGCACAGCTTGAAGCCAGGGACTCTCTGGGCCCAGGCTCATTAGCATATCAAAAGGGCCAACCAGCATTTAGGCTGGGGCTCTCTCTCTGCTGAGAAAAGACTGCAGCTGCCCCTACACACTCAACCCGGATTGTACCGTTTTGAAGCGCAATCGATGCAGGGAATCGAGTGCGATTGCTTTTTCTTCACGGTCGTCCAGGACGCGCCTGCGTCCCCGCAATCGTCCGTGACATATATCTACATATATATATATATATATATATATATATACATATATATATACACATATATACATACATACAATGTACAGCGCTGCGTAATATGTCGGCGCTATATAAATACTAAATAAAATAAATAAATAAAAAAAAATGCAGTAAAATCACTGTACACTCTCGTGATTTTTGAACAATTGCAATTAGCGCAATTTTTAGCGGTTTAATCGAGATCGCTCTAGAATCGCAATAGAATGCTACATGTAGCACGTTGCGGGTAAATCGCGAATTGGCCGTGATCAGCGGCAATCTTGGCAGTGAGATCACTATCATATAGTTCGTATTTCGTTAGGTAGCTGGAATCACCCGCTAATCGCCCTAGTGAGAACGGGCCCTTAGGCTGGGCCACACTACGACGGGTTTGTGCCATGGATGGAAAGAGTTATATTGCACGATATCACTGTTGTAATTTGCACCATTAATTTGTATGTAAGCATGAACTCACAGTAAGACTGTACAGTAATGGTGGAACCACCCACATCCCAAGGAGAACAGCTGCATTCTGGGAGGACTGGGCTTGAGTCACTGCAATCTCGATACACAGTTTCTGGATTTCCTCACCTGTGTGAAATACATGCCATAGAAAAAACAAACAGACAAAAAAAACCTGTTTAGCAGTAAATACAAAATACACAAAGGAATATCTGCAATTGATTTTTACTCCTAGGGTTGCAAAATGAAATGATTTGAAATAGCCCAGTGAAAAAGAAAAAAACCTCAGTAGTATGAGGATGTTCCTGAGCATCAGAACTAACTACCATGTGACTTGAAAAGTAATTCCAGAATCTCGCTTGGAAGTATTTTACTACAATAAAGATCCAATGGCCCTCATTCAATTAAAATTTTCTCTTAAGTTTTCTCCTAGGACATAAATGTTTCACCGTCTGTGTAAAATAACTTTTTGACACTCTACAATTGGAAAAAATACAAAAAGTACTGTCAAAATTATTTTCTTTCTTGCTGGTGATTTAAAAGGCATTTTATTATCAAGGTGTAAAAATATCCCCTAGGAGAAAGGCATGCATATGCCTCCTGCACGTCACTATGGTAACTCATCCAGCCCCACTGGAAGTGATGCCACATGGAGCCCTGTTCAGGGAAGCCATGACGACTTGCTCGGAAGCACCGGCGACATTCGAGGCATGCAACACGCAGGGCTATAAGCCTGCAAGATAGAGTGGTGAGTGCATATGCTAGTGAGAGGAACAGGGATGGACTACATGTGGGGAGTGTCGGATGAGGCTTGTGAGGGCCGGGGCATGTATTGTGGCTGCCACCCAGCATGGCTGAAAAATTCAGGTCTGACTTGAGCCTACAGTATATGCTGCTGTAGATTATATTGTCCAATTTGGTGTTTTGTTTTTCATACAATAACATTGATGTAATGTTTGCTTGTACTCCTAAAGAAGCCCATATTAGGTAAAACATGTTGAGGTAGACATGTCACTGTATACAGTGCACCCCCTTTGTGTTTAAAGGGGCACTATGGCGAAACATTGTAAAATTTAAAATATGTGCAAACATAGACAAATAAGAAGCATGTTTTTTTTTTCCACAGTAAAATGAGCCGTGAATTACTTTTCTCCTATGCTGCTGTCACTTACAGTAGGTAGTAGAAATCTGACAGAAGCGACAGGTTTTGGACTAGTCCATCTCTTCATGGGGAGATTCTCAGGGATTCATTTATTTTCAAAAGCATTTAGTGAATGGCAGTTGCTCTGTCCAACTGCCAAAAAACTGTGTAGTGAGCGGGGAAGATGGCCAGCATCATTGTTTAAATGCTTTTTAGGGAATATCTTTATAAAGAATAAAAGCCTTGCTGAGAATCCCCTATGAAGAGATGGACTAGTCCAAAACCTGTCACTTCTGTCAGATTTCTGCTACCTACTGTAAGTGACAGCAACATAGGAGGAAAGTAATTTATGGCTCATTTTACTCTGGAATAAACGTACTTCTTATTTGTCTATGTTTGCACATTTTTATAATTTTACAGTTTTTCGCCATAGTGTCCTTTTAATTTATAAGTTAGATTTATTGCAGTTTTTATCTGTAAAGGTCTGAGCCCACTAATGCAGTTGTGCGCATAGGTTTCCACTTTTCAGCATCAGTAACATTGATGTGTTGCTGAAAAGCGGACACAACTGCGCACAACTGCGTTAGTGGGCTTAGGCCCGAAGCAAATTGTGCCAGACTGACCGGGTAAGACACTGCACCGGCACTCGAACAATCAGGGACAGTGCTTCACTAAGGTGTATGTGTACTCATACATACAGCGTACAAGTCATGAACTATATCTTCTGCCAGTGTGTACAACAGTGTAATTAACATCCATTTATGGTAGAAGCCATAGTTGGGGTTTAAAGAGAAACTCCGACCAAGAATTGAACTTAATCCCAATCAGTAGCTAATACCCCCTTGTACATGATAAATCTATTCCTTTTCACAAGCAGACCATCAGGGGGCTGTATGACTGATATTGTGGTGAAACCCTTCCCACAAGAAGCTCTGAGTACCGAGGTACTTCTGGCAGTTTCCTGTCTGTGAACCTCGTTGCCTTGTGGGAAATAGCTGTTTACAGCTGTTTCCAACTGCCAAAACAGCATGCAGCAGCTACATCACCTGCCAACAGTATAAATGTCACCATATAATAAATGTCAGAATATAAATCAGGGATTTAAAAGATGTTACAATGGGCAAACACTGACTAAATCATTTATACATAATTATTGTCAAAATTAAGCACTTTTTTTTATTACATTATTTTCACTGGAGTTCCTCTTTAACATCTAAGCCCATACAGAGCAACCCATCCATACAGTCAGCTGGAGGGCTAGCTACTCCCAACCCCTCGAAAGCATTGTTATATGGAGGTGGTGTGTGTGGAGGGGGTGGGAGAGGGCCCCCGAGGACCTAGTGCAACAGAGCATTTTATTGTCTAAGTGTAAAAATTTAATGTAGGAGAAAATGTAAATTGAATAAGAGCCAAGGAGTCACCACAATGGGAATGTTTGCTATAAGGCCCATCTGTGCTGCCACATACATCAAGCAAAGAAAGTAGATTGCATTTAGTTTTCTTTGAGTTGCACACACAAGCTTAGATCTGAAGCTTCATATCCATCTGCATTAACTTACCAAAATTGAGCCTCATTAAAGGAGCAAGAATGGAGGCCCAGTTGACGGGTGGATACTGATATTCAGGGGCAGATGCAGCAATAGAAGAGATACACACCTTGACCAAGGATGTGGGGATCAGTTCAGGGCCTGTAAGACATGATACAGAGTTAGTGACCTATTCAAATGCTAAAGCAGGGAGTCTGTTAGCTGATGAGCAGCACCAATTGTTAGATACAAGCTCTGGTACCGCCTACATACATACAGTGTGAGTGAAAAGTATACACACCCTGTAAAATAGCCACTTTTCTGAAAAAAGATAATTTCTCAAGCCAGTAATCTTTGTTTAGCAGGGATTATCATAAGACCGGCATCTCAAGAGTGCCATTATTTCCCACCTTGTTTATGAACCCACACTATGGGGAGTCACTTGACTGACAGGTGGTTAGACCCTTACTAGTCAGAAGTCTGAAGGCTAAAAACAGTTGACTCTGAACACACAGTGACCTGATGGGAAAAGAAGTATCCCAGAAAAGGATAGGCGTTCCAAAATAAAGTAATAACAATAATAAATAATTTGGCGAGGATTGTGGGGGCAGGGAAAAATTATCCTCTTAGTTGTGGTCAATTTATAACCCCAGAAAATGTACACATTATGAGGGACGAGCAATATCAACCTTGCGACTAGGTAAATCAGAGGTAGGCCCCAGAGCAAAAAATAACTGAACAGATTTAAGTCTCACTGCGGCCAAAACTTGGTAGTAACTATAGTGAAGAGTCAGGGGGACAGGTGACAAACCATAAGGAAGCACAATAAGTCGTAACACCTTACTTTTCATTGAAGGTAAATGGCAAATCTCAGGAAGGGCTGCGGGTTCAGGTGAGGTAGTTGAAGTTGGCGTCCATTAAATTTAGGCATGCCAGAAATGACTGACCCTGTATGACATTTGTCACAGACGTGTAAGTGCGGAACTTACCTTAGTGATTAAAGTTGAGACCCTTTCGATTCTAAATAACAAATTTGATCTCCCTGTGGTTACTTGACCAGGAACACTGGTGAATAATGCCCTCTCTTCTATGACAAGATGTTGCTTCCCTTCTAACTCTCTGTTGCAGTATTTTTTGAATGGTCGATTGTAATGCTACAGCCTCTGCTGGACTCCTGCTCTGGGATTAGCAATAGTGTGAAACCTGGTGAGACTATGATCTCTAGTCTGTATCAACAGTAACCCTTACAGTGAAAGTTTACACTTGAAGCAAAGCATAACACACAGCAACAAACGGCCAATCAAAATGGAGGATCTCAGTGCTCCAAAAATGCTGCAGCATTCTCAAAATAAAGCCATCCCTCCTCGTCATGGTTCCTTCCCTCCTTAGGACTGACCCACTCATACCAGCATACAAGCAGACAATTCATGCATACAACTTGAAATTTAAACTGGGATCAACTAGAGTTCTTAACCTTTAAATAAAGGGAACACACACATATACATGTGTCCAACAAGCCATTCAAGGAGCTAGAACTTCTCATTAATACCATTGTAATAATGGGCTGTAGTGGTGTAAGGATAGGAGAGGTACACCTTTACCACTACAGCCCATTATTGCAATGGTGTAAGAGAGAGTTTGTGGCACAAGATCTGAAGATGCCAGGAAGCCCCCACCCATCTTTTAAAGAGACACTGAAGCGAAAAAAAAAAAATTATGATATTATGATTTGTATGTGTAGTACAGCTAAGAAATAAAACATTAAGATCAGATACATCAGTGTAATTGTTTCCAACAACAACAACTAACATTTGTAAAGCGCTTTTCTCCCATGGGACTCAAAGCGCATAAGCATGGCTCCGACCATCGTGGTACAGAGGAAGAATTTTATGTCTGGAAATGCCAGGCTAAACAGGTGGCTTTTCAGTCTGGATTTGAATAGCTCCAGGGATGATGCTGTCTTTACTGGGTGTGGCAGGGAGTTCCAAAGAGTAGGAGCAGCATGACAGAAGGCTCTATCTCCAGATTTTTTGAGGTACACTCTGGGAGTGACCAAGTTTATAGAACTTGCTGATCTGATCTGATCAGTACAGGAAGAGTTAAGAAACTCCGGTTGTTATCTCTATACAAAAAAGCCATTAAACTCTACGACTTTCAAAGTCGTGGAGAGGGCTGTTTTCTGACTTATTATCTCAACTGTTAGTTAATTTTTTTACTTTTCCTCTGCCAGAGGAGAGGTCATTAGTTCACAGACTGCTCTGAAAGAATCATTTTGAATGCAGAGTGTTGTGTAATCTGCACACATTAGAGAATGATGCAATGTTAGAAAAAACACTATATACCTGAAAATAAAAATATGAGAATATTTTCTTTGCTGCTAATCTTCTAGTAATTATTCATAGTACACAACCAATTCATTATATCATATATTTTTTTTCGCTTCAGTGTCTCTTTAACATAAACAAAGATGAAGCAAAATTGGAATAGTGAACAATATGATCTCTCTCTCCATTGGATGGGCAGAAATGCATTCAAGCACTGTTGGCTTTACTACAGGTATATGACAAAAACCTAATGGTTGCAAGGTAAGAGAAACTGTACCTTTTTTTCCAGCTGAAATGAGGAAGTCTGTGATTACACGTATTAGACTTCTTTCAGGCAGGTAGCTGAAATCTGGAGGAACTGTAACAAAATGCACAAGTTACACAGATGTGAAAATGATACTACAGTACAATACACTGCAGGCATGATGCGCAAAAACAGGTTTGCATTATGTGTAAATCCATTATTGTAAAGGGAAAGACCAGCATCATCTCTATTTATACAGGGAGTGCAGAATTATTAGGCAAGTTGTATTTTTGAGGAATAATTTTATTATTGAACAACAACCATGTTCTCAATGAACCCAAAAAACTCATTAATATCAAAGCTGAATATTGTTGAAAGTCGTTTTTAGTTTTTTTTTAGTTTTAGCTATTTTAGGGGGATATCTGTGTGTGCAGGTGACTATTACTGTGCATAATTATTAGGCAACTTAACAAAAACAAATATATACCCATTTCAATTATTTATTTTTACCAGTGAAACCAATATAACATCTCAACATTCACAAATATACATTTCTGACATTCAAAAACAAAACAAAAACAAATCAGTGACCAATATAGCCACTTTTCTTTGCAAGGACACTCAAAAGCCTGCCATCCATGGATTCTGTCAGTGTTTTGATCTGTTCACCATCAACATTGCGTGCAGCAGCAACCACAGCCTCCCAGACACTGTTCAGAGAGGTGCACTGTTTTCCCTCCTTGTAAATCTCACATTTTATGATGGACCACAGGTTCTCAATGGGGTTCAGATCAGGTGAAAAAGGAGGCCATGTCATTAGTTTTTCTTCTTTTATACCGTTTCTTGTGGAGTACTTGGACGCGTGTGATGGAGCATTGTCCTGCATGAAAATCATGTTTTTCTTGAAGGATGCAGACTTCTTCCCGTACCACTGCTTGAAGAAGGTGTCTTCCAGAAACTGGCAGAAGGACTGGGAGTTGAGCTTGACTCCATCCTCAACCCAAAAAGGCCCCACAAGCTCATCTTTGATGATACCAGCCCAAACCAGTACTCCACCTCCACCTTGCTGGCGTCTGAGTCGGACTGGAGCTCTCTGCCCTTTACCAATCCAGCCACGGGCCCATCCATCTGGCCTATCAAAACTCACTCTCATTTCATCAGTCCATAAAACCTTAGAAGAATCAATCTTGAGATATTTCTTGGCCCAGTCTTGACGTTTCAGCTTGTGTGTCTTGTTCAGTGGTGGTCGTCTTTCAGCCTTTCTTACCTTGGCCATGTCTCTGAGTATTGCACAACTTGTGCTTTTGGGCACTCCAGTGATGTTGCAGCTCTGAAATATGGCCAAATTGGTGGCAAGTGGCATCTTGGCAGCTGCATGCTTGACTTTTCTCAGTTCATGGGCAGTTATTTTGCTCCTTGGTTTTTCCACACGCTTCTTGCGACCCTGTTGACTATTTTGAATGAAACGCTTGATTGTTCGATGATCACGCTTCAGAAGCTTTGCAATTTTAAGGGTGCTGCATCCCTCTGCAAGATATCTCACTATTTTTGACTTTTCTGAGCCTGTCAAGTCCTTCTTTTTACCCATTTTGCCAAAGGAAAGGAAGTTGCCTAATAATTATGCACACCTGATATAGGGTGTTGATGTCATTAGACCACACCCCTTCTCATTACAGAGATGCACATCACCTAATATGCTTAATTGGTAGTAGGCTTTTGAGCCTATACAGCTTGGAGTAAGACAACATGCATAAAGAGGATGATGTGGTCAAAATACTCATTTGCCTAATAATTCTGCACTCCCTATATTCTCTTTATTTTTTAAGAAGTCATGTACAGCCAAATGTGACATTTCGGAGCATCCTGCTCCTTTATCAAGCTGGGCAAACTACACACTAAACATTCACATCGCAGTATCCACCTATTTATACACACACATAATAGGCAATGGACCAATCCTGGCTGGAAACCACCTAGACAATGACGTGGGTCACCGGACCTGATGGGGAACTTCAGGGCCCATTGTCTATTAGTCGCCAGCTCCCGAGTACCCTCCCTCCCCGACACACGTAGTGTATGCGGAAGAAGCAGCTCCATTTTCCCTGAACATGCGCACAGGAACCTACTCCTACACTGTCCATCGCCGTCTAAAGATGGACTTGATGGAAAACCGCAGTGTGGTATAGCAGGGGAGGTGGCGAAACTCACCGCTCTTACACCCAACAGGACATTATTTCGGTGACAATGGTCTCTATTATTAAAATATTCTTCACAAAATGTCTGCTAATGAGTTATGCAAACACATTTGCTTCTGATTTTGCCTGTGTTCCACCTCACAAAACCTAGCTGTCAATCGTCCAGGAGTCTCACCATAAATGGTTCCTCTGCCATTCTCCATAAACTGTTCTCGTCAGATTATGGATCAAACCACTGAGAAAGCTCTGTGGAAAATGGAATAAATAGCTTTGTAATTGTAAAGCCCAATTCCAGGGGAAATTAATGCACTAGTACACTTTTAGAGTGGGTAGGGGTTGGGACACCTATTAAATCTCCCTTTCTTCCTGACCAGAGAATTTCCCTTGTTTCCTGCTTTTTTTGTAGGTAGAATGGGGCAGATAGAATATGCAACTAGTTATATTGCTTTCCCCTTATGTTTTGTTCATAGACTGCAAGACTTCCTATTAAAGCCTCACAGGCACAGGAATAGAGAAAATATCTCTGTCCTGAAAAACACTATAATCTAGCACATTTGGAATTCTTAGATGTAAACAGAGAAGCTGATATAGATAGACATCCCATAGCTTGATTTTATGAATGAATTAGCTAACATTTGCACACGGCTTTTCTCCCCTAGAGCTGTAAGTGTCTGGGCAGCTAACGGATAAATATGAGAGAGACCCAGAGCTTGGGTGTATCAGGAATCTTAAAAAATAAGTATGGCGTCAAGGGCGTAACTAGAAATCACTGGGCCCCCCTGCGAATATTTGGATGGGGCCCCCCCCATAGGTGCCAAATAATCGTAATGGGGCAGCGTTTCACTGTAAATTAATTGTAAAGTGGGCAGAATTTTACCAGACAATCGTAATGTGGGCCAGAAAATCGTAATGTGGGCACTGCGTTCACCAGAATATCGTAATGTGGGCCAGAAAATCGTAATGTGGACAGAGTTCACCAGAAAATCGTAACGTGGACAGCATTCACCAGACAATCGTAACGTGGGCAGTGTTCACCAGAAAATCGTAATGTGGGCCAGAAAATCGTAATGTGGGCAGAGTTCACCAGAAAATCGTAATGTGGGCACCAGTCACCAGAAAATCGTAACGTGATCAGCAGTCACCAGAAAATTGTAACGTGGACAGCATTCACCAGACAATCGTAATGTGGGCAGCGTTCACCAGAATATCGTAATGTGGGACAGAAAATCGTAATGTGGGCAGAGTTCACCAGAAAATCGTAATGTGGGCAGCGTTCACCAGACAATCGTAACGTGGGCTGTGTTTACCAGAAAATCGTTATGTGGGCCAGAAAATCGTAATGTGGGCAGCGTTCACCAGAAAATTGTAACATGGACAGCATTCACCAGACAATCGTAACGTGGGCAGTGTTCACCAGAAAATCGTAATGTGGGCCAGAAAATCGTAATGTGGGCAGAGTTCACCAGAAAATCGCAATGTGGGCAGCAGTCACCAGAAAATCGCCATGTGGGCAGCAGTCACCAGAAAATCGCAATGTGGGCAGCAGTCACCAGAATATCGTAATGTGGGCAGCAGTCACCAGAATATCGTAATGTGGGCAGCAGTCACCAGAATATCGTAATGTGGGCAGCAGTCACCAGAAAATCCTAATGTGGGCAGCAGTCACCAGAAAATCCTAATGTGGGCAGCAGTCAGTCACCAGAATATCGTAATGTGGGCAGCAGACACCAGAAAATCCTAATGTGGGCAGCAGTCACCAGAAAATCCTAATGTGTGCAGCAGTCACCAGAAGATCGCAATGTGGGCAGTCAGTCACCAGAAGATCGTAATGTGGGCAGTCAGTCACCAGAAAATCGCAATGTGGGCAGGAGTCACCAGAAAATCCCAATGTGGGCAGCAGTCACCAGAAAATCGCAATGTGGGCAGCAGTCACCAGAAAATCGCAATGTGGGCAGTCAATCACCAGAATATCGTAATGTGGGCAGCAGACACCAGAAAATCGTAATGTGGGCAGCAGACACCAGAAAATCGCAATGTGGGCAGCAGACACCAGAAAATCGCAATGTGGGAAGCAGTCACCAGAAAATCCTAATGTGGGCAGCAGACACCAGAAAATCCTAATGTGGGCAGCAGTCACCAGAAAATCGCAATGTGGGCAGCAGTCACCAGAAAATCGCAATGTTGGCAGCAGACACCAGAAAATTGTAATGTGGGCAGCAGACACCAGAAAATCGTAATGTGGGAAGCAGTCACCAGAAAATCCTAATGTGGGCAGCAGACACCAGAAAATCCTAATGTGGGCAGCAGTCAGTCACCAGAATATCGTAATGTGGGCAGCAGACACCAGAAAAAAAATGCCCCTGTAAAAAAACAATTCACTTACCTGTCAGGAGTCTGTCCTGGCCTCTGGTGCGCAGCTCCTCCAGCGACGATCCTCCTGTGCACTGCAGCACATCTCCCGCGCTGACAGGCACTGTGCAGGGCTACGGCAAGATGGCTGCCGAAGCCCTGTACTGGAGACACAAATAGTCTCCAGTGCAGGGCTTCTTCGGCAGCCATCTTGCCATAGCCCTGCTCTGCCTGCCGGAGACTATGCAGGCTGCTGGAGCGGGGCTGCGGGGAATGAACTGGCGCAGCGTCTATCAGACGCTGCGGCCAGTTGAGCACCTTGCTGGGGGGTCCAGAGCAGCGCTCCCCCCGCGCACAGTGAGCGGGCCCCAGAGCAGCCCCGGGCCCCCCTGCGGCTGAGGGGGTCGCATCCCCGGTAGGTATGCCGGTGTATGGCGTTAATATATTTCCCACATCCTAAAAGTAAGAATTTAGTCTATGATACTTTAAACTGGATGGGTAATTTAATAGTAAATAAACTCAGTAATAGGTCATTTTGTAAGTTAATAAAACATATTCCTTGATTAAAAAACATTAAAAAAGGTTAAAAGATAAATCAACATAGATAAGCCATAAGTATATGTTCATACATCACATAATCAACAAATATGGTAACATTCCCGCAGAGTATACTTAATTCATAACCTCAATTATTGGTGGAGACACCAATAATTGCTTCCATATATTCATTGAGGTAGTACAGTGCACATGCAAAATGAAAAACAGCAAGTTGATAGGGCAAGCTAGCGAAGCAGCAGCGACTCAAGTGAGATGCCATTTTGTATGTGTATACCAAATTCATAATCTGCTATCCCCAGGGCAGCTGCAGCGTAGCACAGTTACAGAATTTTACCAATTACAGTTTCTCTGTAAGTTCCTGATGCATGTCATGTACAGTTGTGGCCTCTCTGCATAATGTAAGGGGGGGTGAAAGGGGGATTGCAACTGGGTGGTGCTTATAGGGGTAGGGTTGTAGAAGGCAAACACTTCAGAACTCGACCTGGCTATCTCTGCCATACTCTATGGTCAGTTTCACATAGGGAAGCCAGATAATCAATCAGCATGGCCAGGCCAAGAATTTAGCCTAAAAAGTTAGTGCTACTAGGCAAGGATACTTGCCACTAAGCCACAGCACTGCTTTCATGACTCTAGTTCCATTTAAACAGTACCCCAGTGGCAGGCTTTTTGGCTCCTGGCTCACTCCACATCCATATGTTGACGAGCTATGCTCTGTCATAGCAATATATAAAAAGTGGCCTAAAATGGTGGCATAGTGAATAGCACTCATCTTGCAGTGCAGGAGTGCCAGGACACAGCCTACAAGCCTGCTACCCCCCTAATATTAATATGGTTTACAACTGGGCACTTCTGTTCCTACCACATAATAAAAACATTTTGATAGGTTAACTAGCTTCATGACAAAATTGGCCCTAGAATGTGGTAAGGACTTCAGATAGCGAGCTCCCCATAAGGCACAGTTAGTGATATAAATTGTGGAATACCGTACACTCTGTAAACCATCTGTTAGCCTGTATAAAAGTAGAATACGTTTCTGAGTAATGGCAAAGGTTAATCTGATTTGTGTTGCAGGTTCCAACTTTCATTTTTGAAGAAGAAAAAAAGTAAATCTAACATGTGAGTTATTGGGAAGGGAAACTGAGCTGCTTTATTTATAAACCATCCTATGTGCACTGGATATCTAATCATCATATATAAAACCCTCCACATCTAATTACACTTCCCAGAGATTATTTTCTGGCTTTTCACTTAGCAATTCTTCCTATACATGTGTTTTCACTCAAATAAGACAAGATTGCAACTTGCTGCAGATATTCAGTTGAGTGACAATCGGCTAATATTCTGCTCACCAGAAGTCCTGCTCTGAGTTGAGGAAAGACTGGACAAGTGAAGGTGGCCAAGCATCCACGTTGCGTTTGTCTGTAGGCCAATCGCTCCAGAGAAATTAATGATCTGTGGGAAGAAAATGGCTGCATATTCACATTATCTCATACACAGCTTGTTAATAGCAAAAGCTGAACCACCAACAGAACCGTTGTCAAATTGACCTTTTAAAGATGTTTTTTTTTTTTTTTAATAAGTTCCAGATTTCACTTAGTGGCCTTACTGTTTGTATGAAACTTGTGCCATATGCTACTTATCACAAAGCTTGGCTTTCAGACTAAGAGTTCAGATATTTCCACTGAAAAACAACCCAAAGCACTTCTACATTGCAGTTCCTTTAGCACGCAAGCATCAGTGATCAGGGAGTGTTTAGGGTTGTCTTTATAAATCCTTTTAAAGTTGTACAATTCTATATCAAAGGAGAAATAAAGTGAAGCAGCCCAGCATATAATAAGGTCACTGTATTAACAATGTTTGGATCTAAAAGGGAATCTGAAGGGAGAGCAATATGGAGGCAAACATGGTATATCCATAAATCCATTTAACCGAGTGAGGACCGCACAGCTCTGGCCCCTTAACCACCCTGGCGTTCTATTGAGATCGCCAGGGCAGCTGCGGGAGGGTTTTTTTTAAATTAAAAAAAAACTATTTCATGCAGCCAACTGAAAGTTGGCTGCATGAAAGCCCACTGGAGGGCGCTCCGAATCCGTTCTTCTGATCGCCTCCGGCAATCAGAAGTAAAAAGGAAGGCTGCAATGAGCAGCCTTCCTTGTTTGGCTTTCCTCGTCGCCATGGCGACGAGTGGAGTGACGTCATCCGACGTCCTGACGTCAGCCGCCTCCGATCCAGCCCTTAGCACTGGCCGGAACTATTTGTTCCGGCTGCGCAGGGCTCGGGCGGCTGGGGGGACCCTCTTTCGCCGCTGCACGCGGCGGATCGCTGCAGAGCGGCGGCGATCAGGTAGCACACGCGGCTGGCAAAGTGCCGGCTGCGTGTGCTGCTTTTTATTTTATCAAAATCGGCCCAGCAGGGCCTGAGCGGCACCCTCTGGCGGTAATGGACGAGCTGAGCTCGTCCATACCGCTAAGGTGGTTTTAAAGGATAACTGAAACCAGATATATATGGAGGCCGCCATATTTATTTCCTTTTAAACAATGCAAATGTCATGGCTATCCTGCTGATCATCTGTCTCTAATACTTTTAGCCATAGACCCTGAACAAGCATGCAGCAGATCAGGTATTTCTGACATTATTGTCGGATCTGACAAGATTACCTGCATGCTTGTTTCTTGTGCTATTCAGATACTAATACAGCCAAATGCATCAGCAGGTCTGCCAGGCAACTGGTATTGTTTAAAAGGAAATAAATGTGGCAGTCTCCATATTCTTCTCACTACAGTTGTCCTTTGAGGATCAGAGTCTTTTTTTTATTATTTTTTACTTTGAGATCACTGTGATTGGCTCACAGTGATCATAGTGTCAAGAGTCAAGGAAATTGGTTCTAGACATTGGTACACAGCACAGATGAGCTTAGTGCCAGCGGGAACACGTGATTACGTCAGCCATCTCAGGGTTAAACAGCCACAAATGCATCATACATTTTACTATGGGCAGGTCCAGAAGTGTTTAAACAATTCAAACAGTTTGGCTGTTCTGCTGATCTTCTGCCTCTTATACTTTTAGCCATAGACAATAAACAAGCATGCAGATCAGGTGCTCTGACTGAAGTCTGACTGGATTAGCTGCAAGCTTGTTTCAGGTGTGTGACTTAGACAATACTGATGCCACAAAGCTCAGCAGAGAAATGAGTGTGTTCCAGTGTGCCCCATCAATGAAAAATGGCCATATCATGTTAAATCAACCAGCATTGTTGATCGAGCAGGATGGAAGATATTGGTTGATCGCATAGGAACGGGCTACTGATAACACTTTTAAACGACACTGAATACATTTTTGCATTCACAGCATGGAGGCACAACATCAGTCAGATTGCTTAGATGTGAATTGCATAAGACATGGCAGCCTGCCTGCAGTTTGCCAAAAGGTAACTACGTGAAGGACTCTCAGACCATGAGAAACAAAATTCAATTGGTCTGATGAGACAAAGATTGAACTCTTTGGTGTTAATGCCAGGTGTCACATTTGGAGGAAACCAGGCACTGCTCATTACCAGGCCAATACCATCCCTAAAGTGAAGCATGGTGGTGGTGGCAGCAGCATGCTGTGGGATGTTTTTCAGCATTAGGAACTGTGAGACTAGTCAGGATAAAGGGAAAGATGACTGCAGCAATCTACAGAGACATCCTGGATGAAAACCTGCTCCAGAGCATCCTTGCACTCAGACTGGGGCAATGGTTCAGCATTCAGCAGGACAATGATCCTAAGCACACAGCCAAGATATCAAAGGAGTGGCTTCAAGACAACTCTGTGAATGTCCTTGAGTGGCCCAGCTATAGCACAGACTTAAATCCGATCGAACATCTCTGTAGAGATCTTAAAATAGCCATGCATCGATGCTCCCCATCCAATCGGATGGATCTTGAGGGGTGCTGCAAAAAGGAATGGGTGAAACCGGCCAAGGATAGGTGTGCCAAGCTTGTTGCACCATATTCAAAATGAGACTGAGGCTGTAACTGCTGCCAAAGTTGCTTGACAAAGTATTGAGCAAAGGCTGTGAATACTTATGTACATGTGATGTCTTTTTTTTTTTTTTTTTAATAAACTTGCCAAAACCTCAAGTAAACTTCCCCCCCCCCCCCCCCTTGCACTGTCAGTATGGAGTATTTCTAAGGAATTTGGAGGAAAAAATGATTTTAATATATTTTGGAATAAGGCTGTTCCATAACAAAATGTGGAAAAAGTGATGCACTGTGAATACTTTCCGAATGCACTGTATATTGTCTGTCTGTGTCTATGCCTACTCATACATCTGCTGCATATGAATAGAGATGAATAAATATGGTGATTTAAGAAGGAATGCCCAGTTGTTGGAAAATCTGTTTGCCAGCTGTAGGTCACAAGTCATTATACCTTTCTTACCTGAGTGATTGTTTTGATGACTTCATTAAGTTTGCTTTGGAACAAGGATGACTGTATGGCTTCAGATTTCAACTGCAATGAGATGAATCGGTGAGCATGAATTTAAGAAGCTATTCAGTATGAAAGTACTCTGAATAGAAATAAAAACCTGGAACACAGAGTAACCATATTGTATAGCATTACAGTACCACAATGTACCTAGAAGTACCTTTTGTTGGAAAAAATGCCCCCCCACACACTGTTACCTCATGAGTGAAGGTTATAAGCACACACACCCAGATGCGCTGACACTCCACTTCTGTATTTCCCAGCTAGACACCTAGGAATACTTCACCTCTCCCATCCCAGAGAGAACTTCAGCTCCCCAACAATCACCTTCATCCCTCATGAATTCACTAGCATGACTTAGGGCCAGTTTCCACTTGTGCGTTGTAAATCCGTCACGGAAAACGCGCCAACGAATCCGCATGCGGGTGCGGATTCGTTTGCGTTTCCATACGTTTTTTCACGCGATTTCGCTCGCGGTTTGCTCTATGCGATTTTAACCGGCATTTTTACCGGCATTGACATGGGTTTTTAAGCGACAACGCACGCGAAAACACATGGAAAACCACAAGACAAAAACGCTTGCGGTTTTCTTATTAAATTACATTACCAGCGATTCGCGTGCGGGTGTGCAGCATGCAAATTCTGACGGGTCTGGCGTGCAAATTTTTTCTGCACAGCAAAACGCACAGAACTCATGACAAGTGGAAACAGCCATATCCACTTATATTGGTTGTGCGAATCTGCATGCAGAAAACACATGCAGATTCGCTCTAGTGGAAACGGGCCCTAAGGCCGCGTTCACATTACAAACGCGGACGGGCACGCACGCGGAACGCAACGCATACGAACGCACGTCATCCGCGTTTGTATGCGTTGCGTGGCTGATCCTATCACTGAACAGTGAATGGGACAGCCACGCGTTTTGGCAAAAAATGCATGCAGCATGCGTTCCCGGACCGCACAGGTCCGGAACGCATGCAGTGTGAACATCAGACAGTGCACTCTATGCACTGTCTGATGTCGTGCGTGTCGGCCACCTGCACGCGTTTCCAAAACGCGGCTAGAAACGCGTGCAATGTGAACGGGGCCTTACTCTGCCCAAAGATCTACTCAAGTTTTGCACCAGTGCTGCCAAGTCTAAATCACATGTCCAGTGCACTTCTTTGGACCTACAGGGTTTAAGACGAATAAGATTGATTATCACCCGTCATGGATCCCTTTTAATATGATCTGTATTTCCAACCTTACCCAATGAATTTTACCCTCCTCTTCCAGACTGCTGAATACACACCCTACCACCAATATAGTGCCATGTAATGTGCAATGACATTATATGATTAGCTCACCTTTGATATGTGATAATGCTGCATCTTACGTACCTGTATAAGTGCAGACTCTGATCCTACCAATGCCACAAGTCCATTGAGGGCCGCAAGGCGTTGCATAGTAGGGCAACCCTGAAAGATGATTAGAAGTCTACTTGAGCATAATGTACATTGTTTTCCTGGGATTATGTGGTTATTGAAATAGAAGGTAAGAAAACTTACCTCTGCAAGGAGGATCTTAATCCAAGCAGGTAGCAATCGATTGTTCAGGTCCTCTGCTTTACCATGACCACAGACTGACAGGCCATGAACAATCGTTCCCAGTGCTAGTGCCAAACCAGGAGTCTGCCGCCATTTAAGTGACATGCCAAAATAATTAAAGAATCAGGTTACAAAGCAAGCATCTAATTTGAAACACAACCTATTCTATACCCTTAAAATACTAGGCTGCATTCTACAGCTTGTAATAAAAATCTGTATCTACATATAAAACACAGCCATCCCAAGTGTTTCTAATAGATGGATATATGAAGATTCGTTTTCAGTCAGCGGACGAGACAATGAGTAAGAGTGGCTACTGCTCTATGCAGCTAATTACTGAAGCAGAAAATTGGATATGTGTGCGACCTGTACAGTTGCAAAGAAGTTGCAGATTAGGCTAATTACCAGTTTGGGGAATTTGTCACTGGTTAAAAAAAATAACATTAAATTATAAAATGACTGGTGCAGTACAAATGTATTTTGTATAGCAATGGTGTAATTAAAGCAGGATTGTCTGGTAATGATACACATTTATGAGAACTATCACTAATATAGACACAATAAAAAAAAAAAAAATATTTATACCCCTATGGCTCTTGATGCATGTCACATGACATGCTCAGGTGGGAGCAGCAGGAAAATTGGCTCTACAGTGGTTACAGGGAAGAGCAGAGTGTGGAGGACAGGTCGCTCTTCTGGAACAAGGTAATGTATAAGGCTGCCACTGCTCTGCTCACTACTTCCTTGCCACCTGACAAAGCACTGCCCCCTATTGTTACATCCCTGAATGTATGGGTGTTGCTCTGTCCAAGATTGGCAGAGGAAACTCATTCCTGGCAATTACTTGTTTGCCATGAGCAGAGTAGAGGGGGGAGCTCAGAGGACACCTTTAGGCTCGAGCCACACTGTCAGTGCTTTTCTGAGCGCTTTTTAACCACTTAAGGACTGCAGTCTTAAAACTGCCACCCAGCATGGGTATGTGTAAAAATACACCCCAAAACACATTATACAACTTCTCCCGAGTACGGCGATACCACATGTGTGACACTTTTTTTGCAGCCTAGGTGCACTAAGAGGCCCAAAGTCCTATGAGTACCTTTAGGATTTTACAAGTCATTTTGAGGCATTTGGTTTCTAGACTACTCCTCACGGTTTAGGGCCCCTAAAATGCCAGGGCAGTATAGAAACCTCACAAGTGACCCCATTTTAGAAAGAAAACACCCAAAGGTATTCCGTTAGGAGTATGGTGAGTTCATAGAAGATTTTATTTTTTGCATCTATAATTAGGTGCAAACAGTGGTCTGAGGGGGCGATCAGGGAGGGTCTGAGGGATGCTGTGGGTGATCAGGGGGCAGGATCAGTGTGTGTGTGTGTGTGTGTGTTTACTAGGGGGGGCTGCCTCCTACCCTGGTGGTCCCTCAATCACTGGGACAACCAGGGTAGGAGGCAGCCTGTATAATACACTTTGTATACATTACAAAGTGTATTATACACTTTCTAGCAGCAGATCGAGGGTTAACATCACGCCGGCGCTGCTAATTGGCCAGCGGGTTGACGTCGCGGGTGGGCGGAGTCTAATGCCGGCGGATGTGATCCCCGCTAATCAGTCCCCCAGGTGCCGCCGATCAGCGTTAGGCAGTCCTGGGGGTGCCACTTTGCCGACGCCCATGGGTAGTGGGCGGTCTGCAAGTGGTTAAAAATCACTCCCATTCACTTTAATTAAAATCACGGTAAAAATCACGTAAAAATCGTAACATAGGCAATTTGCGTGATCACATAGATTTTTACCGTGATTTTAATGAAAGTCAATGGGAGTGATTTCTAAAAAGTGCTCAGCAATCACAAGTACTCCACAAGCGCTCAGAAAAGCGCTTATATAGTGTGGATCCAGCCTTACATACATTAGTTTTTGTTTTTTACAGCCATCAGTTTAAAGAGAACCCGAGGTGTGTTTAAAGAATGTTATCTGCATACAGAGGCTGGATCTGCCTATACAGCCCAGCCTCTAAGGTCCAAACCCCACTAAGGTCCCCCTGCACTCTGCAATCCCTCATAAATCACAGCCGTGCTGTGAGGCTGTGTTTACATCTGTAGTGTCAGTCTCAGCTGCTCCCCCGCCTCCTGCATAGCTCCGGTCCCTGCCCCCGTCCCTTCCCGCCAATCAGCAGGGAGGGAAGGGATGCAGGCGGGGACCGGAGTTCTGCAGGAGGCGGGGAGAGCAGCAGACTGACACTATAGAGATAAACACAGCCAGCTCTGACAAGTTGTTTGTCAGCAGCGTGGCTGTGATTTATGAGGGATTGCAGAGTGCAGGGTGAATTTAGGGGGGTTTGGGATAGCAACAGAGGCTGGGCTGTATAGGCAGATCTATCCTCTGTATGCAGATAATATTCTTCAAACCCACCTCGGGTTCTCTTTAAAGGAATACTTAAGTCTAGAAAAAAAAATGACATTTACTCACCTGGGGCATCCCTCAGCCCCCCGAAGCTGGATGGTGCCCTCGCAGCCCCGCTCCGATCGTCCTGTCCCCGCCGGCGGCTACTTCCGGTTCGGCGACAGCCGCCGACAGGCTAGGAACGCGGCTGATTTTCCGCATTCCCAGCCGCTGCTATCACTCTCTATGCACTATAGCAGCATAGAGAGTGATAGCAGCGGCTGGGAACGCGGAAAATCAGCCGCGTTCCTAGCCTGTCGGCGGCTGTCGCCGAACCGGAAGTAGCCGCCGGCGGGGACAGGACGATCGGAGTGGGGCTGCGAGGGCACCATCCAGCTTCGGGGGGCTGAGGGATGCCCCAGGTAAGTAAATGTCATTTTTTTTTCTAGACTTAAAGAGAACCCGAGGTGGGTTTGAAGAATATTATCTGCATACAGAGGATGGATCTGCCTATATAGCCCAGCCTCTGTTGCTATCCCAAACCCCCCTAAGGTCCCCCTGCACTCTGCAATCCCTCATAAATCACAGCCACGCTGCTGACAAACAGCTTGTCAGAGCTGGCTGTGTTTATCTCTATAGTGTCAGTCTGCTGCTCTCCCCGCCTCCTGCAGAACTACAGTCCCCGCCTGCATCCCTTCCCTCCCTGCTGATTGGAGGGAAGGGATGGGGGCAGGGACCGGAGCTATGCAGGAGGCGGGGGAGCAGCTGAGACTGACACTACAGATGTAAACACAGCCTCACAGCATGGCTCTGATTTATGAGGGATTGCAGAGTGCAGGGGGATCTTAGTGGGGTTTGGGATAGCAACAGAGGCTGGGCTGTATAGGCAGATCCAGCCTCTGTATGCAGATAACATTCTTTAAACACACCTCGGGTTCTCTTTAAGTATTCCTTTAATCTTAACATTAATATTCATCCAGGGAGACTAATCATCTGATGTATGTACCTAGCATCACCACTGGGCGGATACACTAACCTGTTGGTTCTGTTCAGTCAGCATCCTCAGTTTATTCATGTATTCCTCAGCATACTCAGCTGCAAGAATGCCAGCACTAAAGGCAGAGACGGACACACAAGCTACAGAATATGACAGCACCTGAAAAAGGTGAAGAGCTCTATATTAACCTACAGACCTGTGCAGACACACAAACCATATTCTACTGTACAATTGGCATGTTAAAGTGAACCTGTGTTCCCAATCTATGTGTGTGTAGAGCTGAAAATCATGTACTTCCAAATACATGCATAATTTTCTGGGAACAGTGACAATCAGAGCCTCTATTTCATTTATATCTACTTTGGCTCACAAAATTGCTCTAGGGCCTGCCTCCTCCTGTGCCTCACTATTCGTCAGTCAGACCATTCATCATATTACTGACTTTGAGCCAAGTCCTTCACTAAAAGTGAATGGACTTGCAAAGCCACAAAGTCTGACAGGCCAGTTTGAAATGGAGATTGTTCCCTTTTTCTTCTCCAAAGTTCTAATCTGTTTGAAAAGTTGCTTCTGCTGATTTAAACAGCAGATATTTTGTTAATGTGCTTCTTTTCCAGATCAACAGAGCAGCAATTTGGTGTAGTGGTTATCAGTCTTAATTTGCAATTTCTATCCCAGCCAGGGTACTATCTGCAAGGAGTTTGTATGTTCTCCCTGTGACTGTGTGGGTTTTCTTTGGGCACTCTGATTTCCTACCATATCTCAAAAACATACAGATAAGTTAATTAGTTTCACCCGAAATTGTCCATAAACTGCAATGGACATATGACTATGGTAGGGATTAGATTGTGAACCCCTCTGAGGGACAGTTAGTGACAAGGCTATACATACGCTGTAAAGTGCTGTGGAATATTTTGGTACTATATAAATACTAAATAATAATTAACTAACATAGGTGCAAATATATAGCTTGTCCATTTCTGTGGAGCACATGCAGCAAATTATTCACAGTATAATAATAAAAACCTAGTATACAAATAATAAAAAAATCTACCTTTATATCCCTGTGAGTGCCTCTTACCTCTTGCACAGTTCGGCTCTGATCAGCACCGCTCTGCAGACATTCATAGAGCTTACGGAGAGTAGCTGAGACATGGACTCGGCTGTCCGTCTGGCTGTTCTGACTCATGAAGCAAAGCACAAGTCCTACTCCCAGAATACAGCCTATGCTGTGGACAGACAGACATCACACAATCAATGGGTATAGCAAAAGTACAGCATAAAAGACAAGAGCATGCATACATATACTGTAACATACACACACGTGCACACACACAAACAAAACTTTTTATTGTAATATGGCACTGCAGTATACGGTAAGTAGTTGCAACTGCAGTGGTCACAAACATATTTAAAAACCGAAATGTATGGTTTACATAAGTAAAAAGCATACGCAAGCACCTTTTGCAAGAGCTTTGGGGAGAAGTATGTACTGTGTGCACAGTTTAGAAATTCTTGTGCATATCCCAGACAGCTATACTGTGGGGGTAACTCAGGGTGATATGTCCATCCTTATAACCCTTACACCTGCACTTCTAACTTACAGAAAGGAAAACATGACCAGCTGCCAGTCAAATAACAATGGCGTGTGGAAACACTAGACCATAAATTACAAAAAGACACCTGCAGCACCGGTGTGTTTTTATGGCAATTTTATAACCAAACTGGAATTTTCCCTTAAGCTTAGTACACATTTATGAGAACTGTCACAAGTACAGATGCTGTCAGTCACAAAACAATGGTGTGTGGAAACACTAGGTTTAGCCAAGGAAACCTGCTTAAAGGATCACAGTCACGAAAATCTTAAAATGTAAAATATATGTAAACACATACAAATAAGAAGTATGTTTCTTCCAGAGTAAAATGAGCCATAAATTGCGTTTCTGCTTTGTTGTTTTCACTTACAATAAGTAGTAGAAATATGACATTACCAGCAGGTTTTTGGCTAGTCCATCTCTCCATAGGGGAATCTCAGCATGGCCTTTATTCTTTATAAAGACACTACCTGAAAAAGATTTATACACTGATGCTGGCCAGCCTCCCTGCTTGCTGCACACTTTTTAGCAGTTGGACAGAGCAACTGCCATTCACTTCTTTTGAAAATAAAGAAAACCCTGAGAGCCCCCCATGAGGAGATGGGCTAGTCCAAAACCTGTCGATTCTGTCAGATTTCTACTACTTACTGTGACAAGCACTACTTAAGTGACAGCAACGTAGGAGAAAAGTAATTTATGGCTCATTTTACTCTGGAAGAAACATACTTCTTATTTGTATATGTTTGCATATATTTTACATTTTAAGATTTTCGTGACAGTGGTCCTTTAAAGCCCAACTTCAGGTTTGTACTGTTCATTAGCATGTAACATTTCTTCTCAGGTCTTAGTCCTTTGTATTCACATCAAATTAATTTACCTAACCTCCTAACTTCGTCTGGAATGGGCAACTAGCTAACAAGGATACAGAGACCAAATAAAAGTTGTCCTTTTTATTGTCAAATAAGCTCCACATGAAAGCGGTAGAGTTCTATGGAGGTTCCATGGAGAAAAATTAACAGACATTCAGTCCATTGGGGACAAAAACAACAAAAAAGTCGATTCTATTACAATATTAGATTTTTTTTCACCGATGTTAGACTTTAAGTCTAAATATTATTTAAATAATATCTAAGATATTCCTCAAAGAATGAGTAAAAGTAGTGCCTGACAATAACACAGATAGTTTGCATTACTGATTTTGCCCATTTCATAATGCTTCTCACATAAAAGGGAGGACAGAGTACCCAAATAGCTCATGGTGGCCTGGAACCACTAGGAGAGTATAATGGGCTAAACAAAAAGCTCTCTTACTAAAAAAAAACACCTATGCATGCTAAGTAAAATTGTGCCTTCTTAAAACGGAAGGTATATGCAAAAGTTCAGCTTCAAGTGAGCAAATAAGGTTTCCCATGACGCATCACTTCTGATTATGCAAATCATCTCTTTCTTCCCCTGAAAGTAAGGTTGTACATCCAGAACCGCTGGTGTATAGTGAGCATATAGCTAGTATATTTTACAGAGCCACATCAATCCAGCATACATACAGCCTAGTTTGGACTAACTGGTCCTCATCAGTGCATGACATGGATTGATTATTATTTATTTATTAGATTTATATAGCGCCAACATATTACGCAGCGCTGTACAATAAATAGGCTTACAGACAATGATAACAGGGTTGACAGAACAATACAGGTAACGGACCATAGATACAACAATACAGGTAATAGCAATAAGATACACAACACAATGCAGATAATAGTACAATGCCAGATCATAAACTGGAATGGTAGTGGTAAAAAATTACCAGTTCCAAATTCTGGGTAAAGTGCACACAGTCAAGTATGATACACAAGGGAAGAGGGCCCTGCCAAAGGCTTATAATCTAGAGGGAGGGGCTGGTGACACAAAAGGATATAGATCTATGGGATAGGGCTTGTACCAGTACTAGAGAATACACAGACAGCTCATGGTGACCAAGAACCACTAGGAGCATAAGGGGATAAAAAAGAAAAGTCCTCTTACTAGTTGACTGTTTAAAATCAGCTGTCAGAATTCCAATATTAATTTCCTTACACCATTTTCCTGCCACTGTTGTGGGAAAAAAAGGCAGTAGGAACTTGAAAAAGTAGCTCTCTATTCACACACGTTTCGTCCCACAAAGTACTTTCTTCTTGGGAAAACTAAGTTCAATTAAAAAGGCAGAAAGAGTAAGATGGGCTCTCCTGAGGGGGCTTCTGTCTGCAGACAAACAGCTTCCTTTGTAGGTCTTTCCAGGATAATTTTCACTACTACAATGGCGGAAAGAAACATGATCTGAGGACCATAATTCTTATCAGTTGCTAGTAAACACACAGCACTATTCAGAATGGTGTATGAAACATGGTAGAGTGAAAAAACATAACAAAACAAATGCACATATTTGTATTATTGATCAGAGGCTATTTTAAAGTATTTTGTGAAGTATGACTCTAAAGTAAACTAACACTTCTTATGACAACAAGAAAGAGGCGGTACAGCTCCCTACAGGAATCCCTTGGCTTTCTCTTTACTAGTCATGTTAGACAATGAAGATGAAAACTGAATGCTGTTGAAATACCTCATTGTCTAGCCTGACTGCAAAAGCAAAAGCAGCTACATGATAAAAGACTTGCCATCCGTCATCAACAAGCATACAGCTGCATAGCTTCTTTGTCTGACATCTGTGTAGATACATTACTATAGACCACTGGCCATAGACTAAAAATAGTTCCTAAACCAATATTACCAGCACCAAACAAAGAAACAGATCTATTGCAGCTATCTAAGAACAGACCAGAAGATGGCAGCATAGCAGAGACTAATATTTGCAATACATATAAAATAAGATTATCTTCAGGGGCTTCAGCAGAATTGTACACATGAAAATAATGCACCATGGACTTCAATATGAACAAAGATCACAGACATTGCTGCATAATTCAGAGGAAACAAACCGATGATAACACTGACTAGAAAAAGACAAAATGAGAAATTTACAGCATCAGGTGTATGAATCAGACATCTATTCTACAGCAATAAATGAAGTCGTGATTAATTTCTGTCACTCTTAAAACATCAGGTGACTTAAAGCAACCCTGTAGCAACTTAAAAAAAAAAAAAAAAAGACTAATGGTGCATACACACGGGCACAACTGTCGCCACAAACACGTGGCACGCGTGTGTTGCGGCGACAGGTTCCCCCGTCGCTAGTCCTAGCCAATCGCCGGCAACAGCTCTCGCCGCAACTGTCGCTAGTCCGCCAAGCGTACCGTGTGTGTATGCGGATTAGTGACAGCAACCCATGCTCCATGCATGGAGCTTCCGGCGGGGGGGGGGGGGGGGGGGGGGTGTTGGGGAACCTTCGGCGACTGTCGCTGTTTTTTTTTCTTTTTTTATGTTGCCTGTGACTTTTGTGCCTCATGTGTATGAGGCATTAGATACTCATCTAAGAAGAAGGAAGGCTCTGGATCCCATATAGTATCAAGCCTTTGGGACTCCTCGGAGTGCTGTTGATGACAGGCGCCTCCGTACTGTGCATGCACGAGTCAGGACCTGCTTGTCTTAGAAAGTACTCAGTGACACGAATACTCGTGGCTGAAGATGAATTCGACGTGCTAGTCAAATAATTTATTAGTGTGTGTGTGTGTGTGTGTGTGGGGGGGGGGGGGGTGTAAGGGGAAGGGGTTATGAGAGAGGACTGGGAAGGTTCAATGGAATACATGTGTTTTCTTAGGTCCGTTCAGGTTTACTTCAAAGTCCATTTCCTGGATTTTTTAAAATCACATCTGTCTCTCCCCTCACCTGAACAATGTAGGTATATTATAAAATACTGTACATTTCCCCCCAAAATTGGGATGCTGTGTAACGTAAATAAAAGCAGTATGCAATGATTTGCAAATCATATACACCCTTTATTTGACTGAAATGGTTATAAAGACAACATGTCAGATGCTGAAACTGAGAAATGTGATGGTGTAATACACAATATATGCTCATTTTGAATTTGATGCCTGGAAATTTCAAAACAAAGACAGGGAAAACATAAGACTAGCAAAGTCGTAATACACACACACACACACACACACACACACACACACACACACACATATGTATATATATATATATATATATATATATATATATATATATATATACATATACATATATATACACACACCCGGTGAGCCATTTTACATCTAAGTTGATAGGAAAGTAGTCACTACAATGATTGTATAAAAAAACACCAAGAGCTGCTGGGCCCTGAGCAAAAAAAAAAAAGGGGGGGGGGGGGGGGGGATACACCACTTGTTGGCTGGGTGCGAACTGACCTGTAGCTTGATGAATCAAAAATGTCAATTTTGGGGCTAATCATGATGCCACATCCTCCAAGCAAAGTAAAAGAATGAATATGTGAGTGCAAAAAAGTAAGAATAGGGTCATATGAGGTAAAATTACGAACAATTTGAAGATTGTATTATCTACAGATTATTAAATATTCATATAATCCAGAAATATCTTTGTACACCAGTGACAAGGACGAAAGCCAATATTAGATAGCCGTGATGTTTGGGCGCTCAGGTGGCACTGCATTAAAAACAGACATAATTCTGTAGTGGAAATCACTGTATAAACTCAGGTACACCTTTGAAAACCACTGCATGTGGACAGAATATATTCCAGTATCCATAAATGAAACAATACTCTCGTATTCCTGTAATTGGGGCACTATAAATATTACTATTTTTTACGATATATAGCCCCAACATTTTCCATAACGCTGTACATAGAACAAAACAAATAGTGGGGAGTAAAGATTATTGCCATTAACACTATAATGTCCAACTGTGCAATGACCACTTCAAAACATACAGTGCAATCAATGTTAGGGACTGGATTACAGCCTTTTGACCAAAGGCACCTGGCATGGATGGCAAATATATATTTTAAGCATTGTCACTTTAAGGGCAGCAGGTCCCTTTTTGAATTTTCTACATAAATGGGTCAAGATAGAGGTCCCGGAGAATAGCCCCAAAGAAGAAATAAAAACACTACAGCTCCATGTGGTTTATTGACTATTATTTTACACACAAGGCAAAAAGTTAAGGGGTCTGCCAAAAGACCCTTCCACTCATTAGCAGGTTCAAAGGCACTTATCTGACGGCCCAGTGCCATAAAGTAACAGACATGCTGTAGGTATACCAGGTCTATTGGACAAGCAATAAATGATTTGACCTCTGACTTATGTTTATAATCTTTGGCCACTTTAGTTGCCTACTGAACTATATTTTATTTACAGCTTACATCTTCTCTTATAGTACCTCCTGTATAAACCCCTTACCCACTTGGACTGTAATTTCTTGCAGGCAGAGCCCTCTCTCCTATCTTTATATTGCAGTAATTGCTGATTGATGAATTTATGTTAACTTAGCATGAGTAAAAATGTATCTGTACAGCACAGATAATATGTTGGCACTGTATAAATAATACTACATTTGTACAACCAACTAAGATATACGTATTTATGACAATGGAGGGGGGGGGGGGGAAACGTCTCTTTCTTATCTCGTTTTCTGCAATTGGGCTAAGGTTGGGTTTCTATTAGTGTCACAGACATACTATATCTCTCGCTGTACAGCGAGGGTGGAGATGCCTTGGACACCAGGGGGTCTTTCTCTTGTTTTGAGCAGTGCCTATGCAATAGACAGATTTTGCCTGTTGAGGCTTTACCTTGATTAAAAAAAAAAAAAAAAAGACATAACATGGCCCTGAAACATTGGATTACAAGTTACAGTATATTTAATAAACAATATCATTACAAAGGAGGTGATGGTATTTTTTCAAGATCTGTCAAAGACAGGTGGCGTCAGCCACCTTTTCTACCTAGCGGCCCTGCTATAGGAATACTAACCACAACACTGTGTATGGAAGATTTTCTTTACCTTAATCTTATTATTTAATCTGCCTGGGTCAGATAATAAACATCTCATGCATGTTGGTACCTTAGAAACCAGCTGAATACACACAGTGCATAATGATCTTACTTGAATTCCAAACTGGTATCAAAGCAGCAGCTTTCCAAAGCATCCAAAGTTTTCATGATTATTAAGTTCATCTGCTGCCCAGATGTATCACTGTAAGAAACAAAATGACAGTGTATTTAAAGGTGTACCAGCAGATCCTAACATATGAAACCAATGTGTTTATTGATCACTATAATAGCTTTGATATTACAGGTATGAAACATCTATACAAAAATGATAAGTAATCAGTGCTCTCTGTGGGAGCCAGATTATGCTTCTGAAATTAAAGTGAACCTCCAGACTAAAAATCTACTCAGCAGCACTGAAAAGGCATCGTGTTTCTTTAACCGTTTCACAGCATCAGAACTTTTTCTTACCCAAGCTTAATTTTTAACTGCACAGAAGCTAAGCTCCGCCCCATCAAAGAAATCTGCCCGGGCATTTTTCCCCTGATGCTGTGCAAAGCATGATGGGATTTTTGATGTTGTTCTCCTTCTGCTGTTTTGGTGCAAATATGTTTTTTTTTCATTTTGAATTTGAGATTTGAAGCCTAGCGTGCGCAGCTGGACGGGTGATCAGGACACAGGACAGTTGGAACTGTGTCTCAAGCTCCCTTGTCACCTCCTTTCAACCAAAAAGATAGCTGCCCCCATGAAATCACAAACATTTGCCTGTTCTTTTAAAACATGGTTGGTAAGAGATTATATTACCTATTTTAATTAACTTAACTAATGTAACTTAATAACAGTATGTTCGTGTAAGCTGAAGTTCCCCTAATGTACCTGACTTTCTCCTCAGACAAGCGTGAGATGAACATTCCCAGTGCCAGTCCCATATGGACCTGAAGAGCTTGTGCCTCATCCGCTTCTGGCTTCCCAGGTAACCTGGCAGTGAAGATGCTGAGAATTTCTTCCACCTTTTCCTTAAAAGACACAACAAGCACTGGCACCAGTAGAGAGAGTGCCGTGGCAGCACAGGAGCGGGCAATGACACTAGCTGTATTCTCTCCTGAATAAGATTTCTGCAACAAAACAACAGTTTATGAAAGTCACATTCATACTTCAATTTTTGACACAAACAACTAATCCTTCTGTATAGTGGATTGTCATCTTAACATACTTTACTCATATCTTTATGGTCTTCACTCATAGCTTAAAGAGAATCTGTACTCTAAAATTCTTGCATTAAAACGCATACCATTCTACTCCTTATGTTCTCATGGGCCCCTCTGTGCGGTTTCTGCCGCTCCCTGCTGCAATCCTGGCTTGTAATTGCCAGTTTTATGCAGTGTTTACAAACAAAAACCATGGCTTCTAACCACTCTGAGAACAGCTTATTGTGTGACTCATGCAGAGCTTGGAGAGGGTGT
This sequence comes from Hyperolius riggenbachi, assembly GCF_040937935.1. NCBI lineage: Eukaryota > Metazoa > Chordata > Amphibia > Anura > Hyperoliidae > Hyperolius > Hyperolius riggenbachi. Next base: position 386,458,721 of record NC_090646.1, on the reverse strand, counting down.
GTATAGCTTCTGCCAATGACAAGCAGTGCTGCACATTCCACACATTCCAGCCCTCAGCCCAACAGAGATGACAGAGGAAAGATGATACGATTTATTACAGAGACAGTGCAACTAGGAAATGCTGCAGTAAGACAGACCACATTAGAACAGGTATAGGAACTTATAGGATAGAAGAATTAAGGCTCAACATTTTGTTACAGAGTCTCTTTAAGGCAAAAATGGCCCCACTGTTGCCATGGTCATATTTAGCAGAACTCGGTCATCTTACATCTCTACTGCATCTGCAAACTGTCTAAGTGCTTGACAAAGGTTTTACACCTGATAATGACAATGCATATTACAAGAAATATACTAGACAAGCTGAACTAGGACTAAGAATTTATTTGGTCTAGTTTTGTCTTTTTTTTTTTTAAACTAATTTCCTAGAAAATGCAGAAATAATTACCGGTGTTCTGCTTAGCCTGTATGCAGACATCTGAAAGACATGACTTTTTTGTCTGTCTGTATGCTCTAATGTAGGGGACACAACATAAATCGGTAATACCCTGCCCATATTTCCTTGTTGTGTACTGAACTCCTTTTATAGATAGATCATCACAGAACATAATTTTCCACCAGAAGGAGGCTGCAGATAGCTTTATCTGGATAATCACGAATTCTTAATGTTTGGGGCCATCCTAGCTTAAAAAAAAGGCTATTTCCACAATTGAGCATGCCTCTCGAAATCCTTTGGTAGTCATCAGAAGTTTAAGGTAATCTTAAGCAAAAAAGCGGAAGCATCTGAGATGTTGGATGCTCTCTATCGATTTTTTTCCAGAGACTATGAAATGATCCTCAGCTCATCTCCCAACTCACATACCCACAAATAATACCTCTAAAATGCAGTGTCCAATAAGAATCTATCAGAAATAAGTATTGAGGCACTTGTTAACACCATCTTCTCTCTTGCAGGTTCCTTTCTTAGTATTGCCTTTGCCTGTACATTGGTCAGCATGGTATGTCTAATTTATAGTAGACAAGGTCCTGTGAGAAAACTCTGGTGGATCTATTAAAACATGTGAAAGAGCTTGTAGCAAAACTGTGCTTGGCCAGAAAATACTAGCAAGGTTTCTAAATTAGTCTCCAGTTAGATGCTGGTGTTGGGTGTTCATTTGTCACTCTGTGAAAGACACTGCTGCTTAAAAGTTGGTTTGATGAGAAGGCTTCCAAAATCTTATCAGTTTTACCATTACAGGCCTTTTTGAGTAGCAGGCCACAGAGACAAATCTGCTCACTGCAGTATAAAGCTGTGTGCTCAATGTCCAAAAAAACAGCCTGTCCCAATCAATGTGTGAGCAACAAAAAACATTTTTCTGGACTATATGGGCTCGTTTCCACTAGTGCGGCGTGCGCCGGCACTGAGCGGGTAGGCGGGATCACAAGCGAATCCAATGAGCCGTGCCATGCACGGCTATGGGATTCGCAGCCTCCGCCGCAAATTCTGCAGGGGGTTCAGGCCGAATCGCTCCCGCAAGCGATTCGGCCGCGGCGCCGTTATCCCCTATGGCAGAGTTTCCCCGTGCGAATCATATGCGGGGAAACTCTGCGGAATCGCAGCGGAAACCGCAATAGTGGAAACGGGCCCTCAGATTGCTCAGAGAGCAAGGACTCTGTTTTTTCTACAAAGCGGACGTAAGCCATTTTGATTTACTTGTATTACTGCCTCTTACTGGAGAAAAGCCTGTTTCTGTTTTGTCTTGGCTTAAATAAACTGGACTTTCTGACACATCTACTGTCTCCTGCGTGCTAGCAGTAGTTCCTGTGACCCCATATCATATATAGTTAAACTGGCGCCCCTGTAGGCAGCCACGGCTCACAACGGCTCCTGGGATTCAAGGGGATTTCAGGCGATTACTTTTAGTTTGTTTTTGTTTTTTTTCTTTTCTTTTTGAGTTTTAGTTTTAGTTTAGTTTAGTTTTTAGTTTAGCTAAGTAGCTTAGCAGCCTAGCAGTTTTTCCGCAGTAGCGTGCAACTCAGCCGCCCACTCACCGCTGCCCGCCTGCCTCCTTACCGCAAAAACCGCTGGCCTCCCACCACCCTGGAGAAGGGACATCACAGCCCATGGTCACCTCCGCAGTCTGGCACATCCCGAACCGGCTCCCGCAGAGACCCCACCGCGGCCTCCAGCGATCCCTGCTGCCAAGGCCGCACGGACTTCACTAGGTCCATCTGGCTCCCCGCGATCATCCCGGCTCCCGCAGAGCTGCTGCTGCTGCCTGCCCCAGCACTCTCCCGCCAGCCGCCGTGCTGTAGACCCTCCAGCTCCGCTGCCGGGTGCCCTCCAGGTGACCAGCTTCAGCCAAGACACCACGCAGGATTACAGCAGCCCTCCGATTGCCCGCACTGGCTGCATCACACACAGCTTGGAAAGGCCCGGACCACGTGGCACGCCTCCTTAAAGGAACAGGCCTCCCGCTGCAGGAACAGGTCTTAAAGGAACACCACCAGAGGAAAGAGCAACGATCTGTGAGTGGCACCAGTGTATGTCTGAGACCTGTCCTGCTGTGTCTCTCTTTTTCTGTGCCCTGACCTGCTGTGCCCATCTCCCCTCTGTACTGAGCCTCCCGCACCCTGCCACACTCAATGCTGAAACTTGACGGCCCAGCTAAAAACTTTAACGGGGACTGGTGCTGCTGCTTCTCCTGCACCCTGCTACACTCAATGCTTCTCCTGCTTCCCCTGCACCCTGCTACACTCAATGCTGAACTTGCACCCTGCTACACTCAATGCTTCTCCTGCTTCCCCTGCACCCTGCTACACTCAATGCTGAACTTGCACCCTGCTACTCTCAATGCTGAACTTGCTGCCCCCCCCCCTCCCCTCGGCTAACGGGGCCAGGCGTTGGTGCTTCTCTCACATCCTACTCACGCACCACTGTGTATACTGTCACCACCAGCCGACAAAGCGGGGTCACTCAGGCCATGTCCTGCAGAAGCCGAACCCCCCCCCCCCCCCTGCAGAGGTCAACCCACCCCTCCAGCTAGGCACATAGTCACCCACTCAGGCGAGGAACTCTGGTACTGGGAGACCCATGCTATCAGCGAAACGTTGGCTGATCCACTCCTGTGGGGCTCAATCTGTGCCCACATCGACCACCTCACCAGGCCCACCGAACGAGCCCTGAACAGCAGCCGCTACAGAGGGTGTAGGGCAGGAGCACTTACGAAACTCAAAAGGAGAGGCCTACACACGCCCCTCCCTGCCATCCTACTCTCCAACGTCAGATCCCTTCCAAATAAACTAGATGAACTGCTCATCCTGCTCGGCAATAAACGCGAGCTGGAAGGGTGCACCCACATCCTTTGCTTCACAGAGACCTGGCTGAAGGACACCATCCCAGACAACTCCCTTCTCCTTCAGGGATACGACCTCATTCGGGCCGACCGTGATCCATCCCTCTCCGGGAAGAAGAAAGATGGAGGCATCTGCCTCTATATCAACACGGCTTGGTGCACCAGCTCCACCACCCTGTTCAAATGCTGCACACCAGACATTGAGCTCCTTCTCGTCAACTGCAGACCAGTGTACTCCCCCAAGAGAGTTCTCCTCCCTTGTCCTGGTCGGGGTCTATATCCCATCTGACGCCGACATCTCCAGCGCCCTTGGCAAGCTATGCGACTCCATCACCCAGTGGGAGACATCCCTCCCTGTACTCCCTCTTTATCATACTGGGTGACTTCAACAAGGTCAACCTCCGACAGGAGCTCCCCCGCTACAGACAACACATAACGTGTCCCACCAGGCAGGAGAACACCCTTGACCACTGCTACACCGTGCTCAAGGACGCGCACAGGGCCACCCAATGGGCTCCCCTCGGCAACTCTGATCACTGCCTTGTCCGCCTGATCCCCACCTACAAGAGGCAGCTTGGGTCCACTAAAACCGCCCTGAGAACTGTCAAGAAATGGTCAGAGGGGGCGAAGCAACAACTTCAGGCCTGCTTCGAATGCACCGATTGGTCAGCCCTGGGGTCACCTTGTTTGGAGGAATGGGCCACGAACATCACCTCCTACATCAGCTTCTGCGATGAGTCATGCATCCCGACAAAGAGCTTCAAAGTCTTCCAAAACAGCAAGCCCTGGTTCAACGGCAAACTGCACCAGCTACGGAAAGCCAAGGCGACCGCTTACAAATCAGGCACCCCAGAGGAGTTTCGAGAGGCAAGGAACACCCTAAACCGTGAACTCAAGGTAGCAGAGCGGAACTATTCGGACAAGCTGCGACTCAACCTCCAGTCTAACAATCCAAGGGAAGTCTGGAAAGGCCTAAGGGCAGCCACGAACCTAAAACCTCCCCCCAGCATGCACCACCCAGCATAGACCTTGCCGAGAAACTCAATGAGTTCTATTGCCGGTTCGAGAGGGATCCCCCCACACTCGGGGCACAAGTAACCACACCAGTTATGACACCTGGATCAGCTCTTGTGGTCCAGGAAGCTGACGTCCTGAAACACCTCCGGAGACTCAACTCAAGGAAGGCCTCAGGCCCGGATGGCGTGTCATCTATCTGCCTGAGAACCTGCGCAACCCAACTTGCTCCCGTCCTCACCTCGCTCTTTAACAAATCACTGGCGGAGGGCAAAGTACCAGCCTGCCTCAAAAAATCCACAATCATTCCAGTTCCCAAGAAGCCGGGGATCTGCGATCTTAACAACTACAGGCCCGTAGCACTCACCTCCACCATCATAAAGATCCTGGAAAGGCTGGTCCTCCACCACCTGAAGCACTCCACTGACGCCCTCCTGGATCCACTTCAGTTTGCCTACAGGCCAAACAGATCTATCGAGGACGCCATCAACATCACTCTGGCGCACATCACTGACCACCTCGACAACCCGAACACCTACGCCAGGATCCTTTTCCTTGACTTCAGTTCGGCCTTCAACACAATATGCCCAGACATCGCTATACAGCAATCTTGTACACCTTGGCCTAGACTCCTTGCTGTGCTCCTGGATCAAGGACTTCCTCACAGACAGAACACAACGAGTGAAGCTCGGCAACTGCTCCTCACAGGATAGAATCACAAGACCGGGTGCCCCGCAAGGGTGTGTACTGTCCCCCATCCTGTGTTCCCTCTACACCAACAGGTGTACCTCTTCCGCCGACTCTGTCAAGGTCATAAAATTTGCCAACGACACCACCATACTTAGTCTCATAAGCAGTGACGATGAACGCACGTACCGGGACGAGATCGAACACATCTGCAAGTGGTGCAAAGACAATCATCTTGTACTCAACGCAACAAAAACAGTCGAGCTGATAGTGGATTTCAGAAGGCGCCCTCACTCACTCAACCCTGTCTCCATCAAGGGCATCGACGTCTCCAGGGAGCCGAGCATCCGTTACCTGGGTGCCACCATCACAGATGACTTAAGGTGGGTGGAAAACACCTCAAAGGCCCAGAAGAAGGCCCAGCAGAGGCTGTTCTTCCTGAGGCAGCTGAGGAAATTTGGGATGCCGGGTGAACGAATGATCACCTTTTACACCGCAACCGTGGAGTCCTCTATTGTTTGGTATGCAGGCGCCACGGCGAGCAACAGAATTAAGCTCCAGAGAGTAATCAATGCTGCCGAAAGGATCATTGGGTCTCCCCTACCACCCTTAGATCTCCTATACACCTCCAGACTGTGGTCTAGGGCAAACAAAATACTGAACGACCCCACTCACCCTGGCAGTCGATACTTTGACCGTCTGCCTTTGGGACGCCGATGCAGATCGATCCTCACCAAGACCTCCAGACATTTGAGCACATTCTTTCCCCAAGCTGTCCACCTACTGAACTCATACTACCACCCTAGCAAAGCCCCCCTAGCCCCTCCCTAGCCTGCACTGACGGTGCACTGTTGTTCAACCATGGAATCCCCTTTGCTCGCCACATTGTCATGCTGTAACCCCCCTACTTATGTTTTTGCTCATCATGCTGTCATGCTTAATCTTACTGTTATGCTGTAATGTTAATCTTACTGTTATGCTGTAAAGTTTGGATGTATGTTTGTAGATATTTCGCTCCTTTCCCATCTGTACGAAATGCCCCTTATCTGTATAACACCTTTCCCTGCCGTGTGAACCACAAAAAATTCCGGGCGCGACGTCATTGCACTCGGCGAAATAAAGATCATTCTGATATATATATATATATATATATATATATATACACACATTGTCCCAGTAAGTGACACTATGACGGCTTTTCCAACATAGGCTATCATTCATAAAGCGTTCCCGCATGCGGTAATGCTAAAAACAGCCGACTTTACAGAGCACTGAGTAAAATGTGTATTCATAAAGGCTGTTTCCCCATGCGGAGCTGACTTTCCCGAGCAGAGCGATAAATTACCGCATTGTGCGGTGATTCTATGCGGAAATGTAACAAACTGTAAATTCATAAAAATTAACGCAAGCGGTATGCGGACGGGGATTACCGCTCCCCTGGATGTAGCGATAGGCATGCGGAGTACATGTAAGTAAATGCGACAGACCTCCCAAGCAGCAGCAGAGAGAACACCGCATGGAGGGACTCGGCCAGCTTCTCCTGTTTCCGCATGCCTACCGACAGCCTAACGCTAGCCTACAGCGGGATATCTCCGCACTCCTATCACAACTAGAAACATTTTTATGAATGACCACCCAGAAGGCTGAAATACCGACAGCGGTGTTTCCCCGCATGGATTTTTGTTACCGACAACACTTCTATGAATGATAGCCATAGTCTAAGACTATACCAACACAAAGCACCCTTCACTGAAAAAAATGAGAATTTCAGGAATTGAAATGTGTAAAAAATGAAACTGTATCAGGTAAAATAGTTTTAAAACTGTACAACAGCTTCTAAACTAGCACAAATGTTCAATTCTATTGACAACTGCTGAAAGAGAAATGAGGTTTGTCCAGGAATACATTATAAGAACAGCGGTATAATATACAATTAATGTGCAGCACATATTAGCTTTGCACTATCAGCAGTCCGGGAGCCTGGAGCATAGCTCATAGCTCATGGCAGAGCAGCAGGTTAAAACTTTGCTGATGCAACATCCTCACAGCACATTCAGAAATGCTTCCTGGTTGCAATTTTTTATACACAGTGTTCTCTAGTTAAAGCAATATATTGAATTTTATGAAGAATAACAATAATCCCTTCTTGGACTATTATCTAGTGCTCCATGGCTTATTTGAATTGATCAACCATGAATGTTACATTTTAACTGAAAAAGCAAATACCTTATGTTCTGCCTATTTTTAAAGCAAATACAGTAAGCAGTAAAAAGTATGTGTATGTGAACCCTTTGGAATTATATGGATTTCTGTACAAATTGATCATAAAATGTCATCTGATCTTCATCTAAGTCACAACAATAGACAATCACAGTCTGCTTAAACTAATACCACACAAATAATTAAATATGTTCCCATGTTCTTTTGTTAAACATGTAACATTCACAGAGCAGGTGGAAAAGAGGCACCCACAGCTGTGACGGCTACAGACTTAGGCACTCTGTTATTGACCTGAGGAAGCGGGTCAGTACCTGTGAAAAGCATTGTCTTTTTGGTGCATCATTAAAACCTTTTACTTATATGGTTTGTCCATTTATGGAGGTAAGACCGAATTACTCCTATACTTTACGATTTACGTTAACTATACTCTGGGCGCCTCCATACGTTTTCTTAGTCGATTGGTATGGAGTATTTTCTTTGAATGTTGAACTGATCAGACAAAATCTGAGAATTGGTAAAAAAAAAAGCTTTTTTTTTAATATTAACCACTTCAGGCCATGGGCTGCCACTTAGGCAGAATGCATGTTTATATAAACATCCTATTTGCACTAAAGGTGCACGAATAGGATGTTTATAAATGTCTATTTAGCAGGAAGTGGTTAAGCCAGGCATATATCTGCACAACACAATATTTGTGAATTACCATTTTACTTGATAGTGTAATGGTTAAGGGCTCTGACACAGGAGACTTGGGCTCATATCCTGGCTCTTCCTATTCAGTAAGCCAGCACCAGCAGTAAGGAATTCTTTAGGCAAGACTCCCTAACACTGCTACTGCCTACTGAGTGCGCTCTAGTAGCTGCCTCACAAGTGATTTGAGTTCGCCAGGAGAAAAGTGCTATTCAAATATAGGAATTATTACTAAACTACTATTCTCCTTGTCATGCCAGTTGAGATATGTTGATACCTTTGAGGGTACAACAAAAACCCTGGACTTTAAAGGACCACTATCGCAAAAAAGTAGGCAGTTAAAATCTGACAGAACCGACAGGTTTTGGACCAGTCCATCTCCTCACAGGGGATTCTCAGGGCGTACATTTGAAATCGGCGCCGGTAGACTTGGGCGCAGGATACAGCGTTATATAGCTGATCCTGCTTCTGCACAAGTCCGGGCCGATTTAATTACTATTCCCCCTCCAGGCCGACATGGATAGTAGGGGAATGAAATAATTCGGCTTCCAGCGATTGCTGGAGGCCGAATTATTATGTTTTTAAGCAACTTCGGCTCTGTCTTCTGACGGAGCCGACGTTACTCACTGAGCACTTCAATAGGAATGATTCCTATTGAAGTCTATGGAGGCGCCGGCTGCGCCCAAATCTAGCAGCGCTGAAAAGCACTGCTCCGTTCTCAGGCCCCGTTTACACTTAATCAGTTAGTTTGCGTTTTTTCTTCTTCTCCATAGCAGTGCATTGTGAAAAAGATTTCAGTTAAAACGCGTTAAGTGTGAAAGGTGCCATAGAAAAACATGGGACTTATTTTGAAAATCAGTTGACCTTTCTTTTATAACTGAGAGTAACTGATTAAGTGTAAACGGGGCCTCAGGGTTTTCTTTGTTTTCAACAGAATTTACTGAACAGCAGTTGCAAAGTCTAACTGACAAAATAGTGTGCAAGTGATTAGGGAGGCCGGCTGATATCTTACTATTTTGGCAGTTAAACTGCTGTTCAGGAAATGCTGTGAAAAGAAAGAAAACCCTGAGAATCCCCCATAAGGCGATGGTCTGGCCCAAAACCTTGGTTCTGTCAGATTTTAACTGCCTACTTTTTTTATACGAACAAAAATTTCAGCCACCACACCTAGCATTTAACAGGAGGAAGATGTAGAAGGAACCTTATGTTTTTCATGATAATATTATTAGATGCAGCTGCTTAAAGAGAACCTGAACTGAAAATAAAAAGTCAAAATAACCATACACAGGTCATACTTACCTCCTGTGTAGTCTACTTCTCAACCTCTTTCTCCTCTCCTGTGGCCCATTTGTCCACTGTAATCAATGGAATTCTCCGCTCTCCATTTTAAAAATGGCCATTACCCCACAACAGCTTCCTGGTCAGCACACTGTTAAAATGAATGTGTACCACGTTAAAAATAAAAAAAGTCAGATACTCACCTAAGGAGAGGGAAGGCTCGGTCCTAATGAGCCTTCCCTCTCCTCTCCCGGTGCCCGGTCCCGCGCAGGATCCCCCGTAGCAGTGTTCGACCAGTTCGGTCAAATACTGCCACTTCCGCCACCGAAGGGAGGTTTCGAAAGCCTTCGGGAGCACTCGGGCTCCCGAAGACGGGCCGCTCCATACTACGCATGCGCGAGCGCCCTCTATGACGCACTCGCGCGTGCGTAGTATGGAGCGGCCCGTCTTCGGAAGCCCGAGTGCTCCCGAAGACCTCCGAAGTCCCTGCGGTGGCGGACGTGAACGGGGGAGCCAGCGCAGCACCGAGGGCACCGGGAGAGGAGAGGGAAGGCTCATTAGGACCGAGCCTTCCCTCTCCTTAGGTGAGTATCTGACTTTTTTATTTTTAAAGCGGTACCCACTGGCTTTAAACTGTAATATCAGCCACTTGAGCCATAGGGAAACATGGACTTTACCTTGCATATTCAGTTGTAACTGACAGCTGCTGATATATAACTGACAGCAACTGGTGTATTTCAGTTCTGACAAAATATTGTCAGAACTGGAAGGGATCACTGTAAGAAGAAAATGGTGAGCTTCTGAGAGGAACTGACGGTGAGGTTAGCATGTAATATTCATTTGCAGATACATCATGTGTTTATTTTAAATAATTTTACTCGCTTCAGGCTCCCTTTAAGAATTGTGTGGGTTTAAGCTGGGCCATATACATATTTAAAGGCACACCTGTCCCTATGACAAGGAGATTTGCTGCATAGATCCTAGATTAATCTCTGTAGTATGTTATTCAAATAGCAAATACACACACTACCATTTGGGAACTGTGGTGTCAAAAACACTTCAGAGTATTCAACAACGGTTGATAGAGCATAGCTGCACAAAAAAAGGATTACGTACGTCCTGGAATAGGCTTACTTATGGCTACTTCTATAGTATTTACAGATGATCTTTTGTAATAAGATATCTAAAAAATGTTTTGTCTTTTTAAGTGTATGTGACTGCTGCAGGGAGAGGTTAGCTGGCGTGAGGCCAGTGCTATTATAGGAAAGAAGCATCTAAGCAGATGGATTATTTCCACAGGGATGAAATAATCTGGAGTAGTAATCTGTTTTATGAAGGGGAAAATTAATTGAGATTTTACAGTGATTGCTATTGTGGTAATTAACCTTTTCATTTTCCGGTCAGAAAAATTCATAGACACTATAAGCATACAACGTATGTTATGCCCACTTAGGAGAAAAGGCTTGTTTATGAGTGGTTATGAGTGTTGTACAGTAGGAAACTCCTAACTCTCAGAGTGAATCAGCTCTTTGTTAAGGTTGCCACACACCATACCATTTTTTAAATATCTGTTCAATTTCAGAATTGCAATCAATTTTTCTGACTGATTGTAACATTTCAAAAATATGACCAATGTACCACACACCTATGTAAAATTTTTCCTCAATTATGATAAAAACGATTGGAAACTCAGAGAAAATTTCTTGGGTGTGTATATTAATAAATTAACAATCCAACACACACCATACAATCTTTAGAGAAATTGAAGAAAAATATCTGGCATTCCGGATAGATAAGAATCGACAAAAACGGGAAATCCGATCAGATTTTTCAGTCGAATGAAAAAAAAGCTTTCGATTTTTTTCAGGAGATCCGATCGTTTTTATCGAATTGCCGTAAAATCGGATCATTTTATTGTATCGTGTGTGGCCACCTTTACGCAGGTTGATAAAAGTAATATACCAAAATGGTAGCGTGCCAGAAAACAAACAATTATACTACTATACTTGTACAAGGGTAAAACCCCCTTAAAGTGACACTGAAGCAAAAAAACAAAACCAACTCATGATATAATGAATTGGTTGTGTAGTACGGTGTCATTTTTATTTTCAGGTGTATAGCGTTTTATATAACTTTTGATCATTCTCTAATAATTGCAGTTTCCACAATACATTCAACATTTTAAATGATTTCATAGAGCAGGCTAGTGACCCTTTGAACTTTTCTCTTCAGGAAAACCATAAGCAAAGAACAAACACTGACTGACAGTTGAGATAAGTGCTTCAAAAGACAGTGCTGTCCATGACTTTAAAAAGAATGCAGTGCTCTTCTTATCTCTTCCTGTACTGGAAACAATACGACACTCATATCTGTGCTAATAATGTTTTATTTCTTAGCAGTACTACTCATACAAATCACTATATCATAAGTTTATTTTCACTTCAGATTCCCTTTAAAAACTGAGAATCAATTTCCTATAACAGGGTTAAAAAATATTTCAGACTCCACACTGCACACTGTCTCAGATGCATGGATAAAGTCAGCATAGTTACAGTGATATAGAAAATGCCATGTTTATGTAACTGCAGCAAACAATGTTTGTGTATGTCCAGGGTTGTGTATGGCCAGGGCTGTATAGGCAGTACAAAAATCATCGGACAACACCTCAGTTTATGAAACCTCCGACTCCAGATACACAAAAATTGCTCAGACTCCTCAAATTCGACTCTAAAGCCCTGTCAGAGCTATGGAGTGTTTACAAAAATCATCCAACTCCTCAGTTTATGAAACCACCGACTCAGACTCCAGGTACCTGAAAACTACTCTGATTTCTCCACCGACTCCACAGCCCTGCATATGACCACACCACATTTATGTCACAGCACTCTGGTGGTTAATTAAAATGTTTTCAGATAAATCTCAATGATGTTTAAGAATTACATATTTAATAGACAGGTGTAGGATTACAATCTAGGTCAGTATATAATATGGACTTTCCTGAATTGGCCAAAACGAGCTGTTTTCCTACACTTCTCACTTTTAATCTTGTCCGTCACTTCATACAAATCTGTTGTGTCTTTATTTAGGATTCTTGCATTATTTTGAGCTCTATATTTTAGAAATGTAGCAAAAAAATAAATAAACAAATGCATCCAATACACAGGATATGTTCATAAAAATGGTGCACAAAGTCAAACAAGTTATTGACAACATGGCAAAAAGTAAACTCAAAATATAAGGGGCACTATACACCAAGATGGCGCCGTGAGGCTGCCTCGGCTCACAGGGCTCCTGTGACTTTCCCTTTTTTTGTTGTTTTCTAGCTGTTTCTTAGTTAATTGGTTGCTGGCATATCTTTCCTCGGCACAGGTGCCTCCCTAGCTATATTCCCAGGACCCTCGGTTCTCTAGCTCTGCCGATAGCTAACGGAGTCCGTACTGGGTCTGCACGCGGCCGCGACCACCCAAGTTGAGGTCACCTCACCTCCATCAGCAAGCTCTCCAGGGCTGCATCGGGTGTCCCGTTGCCGTCCTGCCGTAGCCAGCAAACTACTTCCACTGTCCAGCCAGTGAGGACGGACCCCTGCCTCGCAGTGGAACAAGCCGCCCTCACAGAACCCAGCGAGACACACCGCTCATCGGCGCATCTACGGCGCGGCATCCGCATGCAGGCTCCTCCGCCTCGACACAGGTGAGGCCGACCCGCTCCTCCGCACTGAATCGCCGGCTGAGGCCACCACTCCAGGTCTCCCCACGTGCCGATCCTCTTCCGCACTGCACTGCCAGCTGAAGGCCTCCACTCCAGGCCTCCCCCAGGCCGATCTTCCTCTGCACCGCCAGCTGTGGCCTCCACTCCAGGCCTCCCTACGTGCCGATCCTTCCTCCACACCGCCAGCTGAGGCCTCCACTCCAGGCCTCTCCACGTGCAGATCCTCCTCCGCACCGCCAGCTGAGGCCTCCACAACAGGCCTCCCCACGTGCCGATCCTCCTCCACACACCACCAGCTGAGGCCTCCACAACAGGCCTCCCCACGTGCCGATCCTCCTCCACACACCGCCAGCTGCAGTCTACTGAAGTCCCTCAGCCTCCGAACAGAGACGGCTGGTAGTCCACTGCTCCATCAACTTCACACAGGATTTACCAGGTGAGAGTCCAGTCTGCTGGGTCTGGTGCATCACTGTGATTGTTTCTGTGCTATGCCTGCCTTCCACCAACCTACCTAGCACCGCTGAAGGGCCACCTACTTTACCACCTACCTACCTAACACTGCTTCCTGGTCAACTGCCACACACCACTGCTTTTCACCCCTGCAGACAGGCCATATGACCATACCGATCTATATGTTTTGATCTGCGGATGGGTTGCAATATGAATTGTGTAGAACTGTACTAGCGGGGGTTCACTAAATGGTCGTTGCGCTGTTACCGCAGGAGGGTGATGAACTGGGGCAAACTGCTACCGTAGCTTGAGGAAATATGGACTGTGTTGCACTGTTTACGATGTCACATAGGGACTGTGTTGCACTGTTACCGTAGCGCACTGCGTTTGACACAATATTAAGCTGGATTGCACGGTTACTGTAGCTGGGTCGCAGTATGGACTGTACTGTACGGCACTGCTGAACAATCACTGCAAGTTGCCTCTGCGCCCACTTAGTGGCTCCACACCCATGCCCCCTCAACCCACACGCCACACCTACACCAGATCACAGCTCCTAAAATGGGAACCCTGCGCAGCCCTGCACCCAGGCTCCTGTTTGACTCCGTCTGGAGCCATGTCTAAATAATCACTGCCTCTGGGTCAGGGCCCCATGGCGGCAAGCGACGGAGAGGCTGCCGAGCCGGCGTCCGTGTGAGGCTAAGAAGGAAAGGACTGCGTTCAGCCATCCCTGCGGTCCTCCTAGCAAACGTCTGCTCTCTCACAAACGAGTTAGACGAACTGCGGCTCCTCAGCAACAGGAGGGAACTTGGCAGCAACACCCCAGTCTTCTGCTTCACAGAATCATGGCTACACGATGGCATCCCCGACAGCGCCCTCCATCTCCCTGGTTTCAGCATCATCCGAGCAGACCGTGACAGCATGCTCTCTGGAAAAAGGAGAGGGGGAGGCATCTGTTTCTACATCAGCTCTGCCTGGTGCTCCAACACCTCTGTTCTTGCCAAGAGATGCTCCCCAGACCTGGAACTCCTTCTGGTAAACTGCAGACCCGTTTACTCACCCAGGGAATTTTCCTCCTTCGTCCTTGTTGGGGTGTACATTCCCCCTGACGCTGATGTCAAAACGGCCCTGCGCGAACTCACCGATACCATCACACAGTGGGAGACGTCCCTCCCGGACTCGTTATTCATCATCTTGGGGGACTTTAACAAGGTCAACCTACGCCAAGAGCTGCCACGCTACCACCAGCATGTCACCTGCCCCACCAGGAACGCCAACACTCTGGACCACTGCTATACGGTCCTGAAAGATGCATACAAGGCAACCCCGTGGGCAGCACTAGGCTCATCGGACCACTGCATCATTCACCTGATACCCACCTACAGGAGACGCCTGGAAACTGCAAAACCAGTCCTAAGATCCAGCAAAGTATGGTCGGACGAGGCTAAACTTCAACTTCAAGCCTGCTTCGACTGTACGGACTGGAAGGCTCTGGAAACACCAAACCTAGATGAGTGGGCAGACATTGTATCCTCGTACATCAGCTTCTGTGAGAGCCAGTGTGTACCTACAAAAATCCGCAAACACTACCCCAACGACAAACCATGGTTCTCCAATAAACTTCGGCAACTGCGCAGAAGCAAGGAACTGGCGTTCAAGTCGGGTAACCGTGAGGAGTATAGGAGGGCAAAAAACACCCTAAACAGGGAACTGAGAGCCGCCAAAAAGAACTACGCGGTAAAACTGGAACAGAACCTCTCCTCAAGGGACACAAGGACTGTCCGGAAGGGGCTTAAGGCTGCCACGAACTACAAGCCCCCACCCCAGCACGCAACCCCCAGCTCCGAGCTTGCCGAAAACCTGCAATAGAAAAAGTTCTATTGCAGATTTGAGAACCTGCCAGTTCCAGCAAGGCCCCCTGAGCCTCCTGCCCTCTCCCCTGACTTAGCTTCCCCGCCCCCAAGCCCACCCCCTCTAGCGGTGAACAAGGACGATGTTAGGAAACACTTGTCAAAGTTAAATGCAAGGAAAGCCTCAGGCCCAGACGGAGTTTCACCAGCCTGTCTGAAAACTTGCGCGCAGCAGCTTGCTCCTATTCTCTCATCCATCTTTACCAAGTCCATCCAGGAAGGCAGGGTCCCTGCATGCTTCAAGAGGTCCACAATCATCCCTGTCCCCAAAAAACATGGTGTCTCAGACCTCAACAATTTCAGGCCGGTGGCTCTCACATCTGTCATCATGAAATCCTTTGAAAGCTTGGTTTTGCCTCTCCTCAAGCTGTCCACTGAGTCCCTGCTGGACCCGTACTAGTTTGCGTATAAAGCAAAGAGGTCTACTGACGACGCCATAAACATCTGCCTGGAGCTCGTAAATGAACACCTGGATAGACCTGACTCATACGCCAGGATCCTTCTACTTGACTTCAGCTCGGCGTTTAACACCATCAGCCCCCAAAAAAGAGAATCTTGCTGCCCTCGGGGTCCTCCCTACCCTTCGCCTCTGGATCACAGACTTCCTAAGTGACAGATCCCAGGTTGTCAAGCTGGACACTATCATCTCTCAACCAAGGACCACCAACACAGGGGCCCCTCAAGGTTGCGTGCTGTCGCCGTTCCTATTCTCCCTATACACGAATAACTGCAGGTCCACTGCAAACTCTGTCAAAGTCATCAAGTTCGTGGATGATACCACCATTGTTGGCCTCATCTCTGGGAATGATGAACAGGAGTATCGTCTTCAGGTTGACAGAATTTGCCACTGGTGTAAGGAAAACGGCCTGGTCCTGAACACTGGAAAAACGGTTGAGATGATTGTAGACTTTAGGAAACATGCCACCACCCCACCCCCGATCAGCATTGATGGCATGGTAGTTGAGAATGTTCCCTGTACAGGCCTCCTCGGCACGACAATCTCTAAGGACCTGACTTGGAAAGCCAACACAACCTCCACCCAGAAAAAGGCCCAGCAAAGGCTATTTTTCCTACGCCAACTAAAGAAGTTCGGTATGGCCCGCGAGCTTCTGACGAGCTTCTACACAGCCACAATTGAATCTGTCCTCTGCTCCTCCATCCTGGTCTGGTATGCTGGCTCCTCCGCCAGCGACAGACACAAACTGCAGAGGGTCATCAGATCAGCGGAGAGAATCATCGGGAAACCACTCCCCTCTCTTGATCAAATCTTCAACTCAAGACTGCGCTCCAGAGCTCAAAAAATAGCTAACGATCCGTCCCACCCAGGCTTTCGCTTCTTCAGTAGACTCCCTTTAGGCCGGAGATTCCGATCCATCTACACCAGGACCACAAGGCACAAGAACAGTTTCTTCCCCTCAGCCGTAAACTACCTGAACTCTTAGACTCTAAATCTGACCGCATGGAAGCATATTGCTATGTGAATGTATTCAAATGTGACCAATTTCTGTAACTGTATCTTTATATTGTTTATGTGTGCATGTAGTTGTATTGTATGTCCTGTTCTTTTTCACACTTGCCCTGTACTTGCCAAACCCAATTCCGGGCACGGCCCAGTCGTGCTTGGCGAAATAAAATATTCTGATTCTAATTAGTATAAATGTAGTTCCTGCGCCCGAAGGTGATGATTTGTCTGTTAAATCAGCTGCTACCCTAAAAAGGTGGTATCCCCAACCACCAAAAGTAGGAACTGTACAATAATAAGATAGGGTGCGCACCCTATCTTATTATTGTAAACTCAAAATATAGCAACAAACAGCTGCCAATAGCTACCTACAAATGTCATAAAAGGGGATATTTAATTTCTATGAGTCAGCTTCCAGCCTTCTGAACAGAAACAGCGAGAACAGTTACACTGCATTCCCCAGACACTTTAATTGACAGCGAACACACCACTAGAGGAGGATTGAGCCTAACACAAAGTCACATCCATAAACAATAAATTAACCAGTCTCCAAGTGATAAATTACAGCTGGCGAATCTTCAAATTTAATAAATAGCAGCATACTACCAACTTTCACTGACCCCAACACTGCCCTAATTCACTTAGGAACTTTAGCTAATTAGTCTCATTCACTCCTTCACTATAGTTTTATTAATAGGAGCAAGGTGAAAATAATGTACTAAACAGGCAAATTAACTTTTTTTCCTGTCTAGATTACTAATTTTATACATGCTGGTACTTTCCCTGCAGTGCCTTAGAATTTGAGTGGTCATGCTACAATAGCAGACACCATAGCCAAGAGAAATCTGCTATTGCAAGATAAGGAGAAGGTATGGAAGCAACACAAGCAGAAGAGAGATTTCCTTTTTAAACTGAAGTCAATTAAATCCATTTTTACTGCCATAATATAAATTATTAGAGATTTTCACTCAGCATTCAAAAAGCCTTCCATGTAATAACTACATTGTTAATGTAATAAAACAAAATGAAAAACTTTAATAATTTGCATTAGCTTTCGAAACAAATGTAACGGTACAGCAAGTTTTTATTTTCATATATTGTAGCATTTTTTTTTACTGCAAACCGGTAATTGTACATCCCTGGTTGGTGGCCCTTGTGTACTGAACATGGAATTTGAAGGTATATGTCTTTTCACATTGATATATAAAGGAAACCAGAGACAGCCGATACAACAACAACAAACAACATTTGTAGAGCGCTTTTCTCCCATAGGACTCAAAGCGCATAAGCATGGCTCAGACCATCGTGGTACAGAGGAAGAATTTTATAAGTCCGGAAATGCCAGGCTAAACAGGTGGCTTTTCAGTCTGGATTTGAATAGCTTCATAGAAAAGCAGATGGTTGGCACTACAGTGAAATGGCATGCACACATCAGCTGCGACAACAGGCAGTTTGCACAGGAGGACTACACATATACCTCTTCTTTAAACCTCTTCAGCGTGCTCAAGCAACAACATCAAATGGCAAGCAGACAAAGATAGCAGGAAAGCTGGCACTGCTGCAAGTGTTCAATTTATTGTAGCAAAGATAAAGTGCAAACGTGCAGCATCTTGCAAAAAGTATGGCATGAAGAAACACATACCCTAGTGAGAAGAGGCGTGGAGGATGGTGGGTGCTGGGCACAGGATGCCTGACGGCCGTTTCGCGCTAAACTACGCTTCTACGGAGGCTGCAACACTGTTGGGCAATGGCTGCTGGTTAAATACTATTCAGAGCCAGCGTCTAGCGTCACTTCCGGTGGCAGCGCCGCCCCTACTTCCGCGTCACGTGTGCATCTTTGTGTGTGTCCGTTGTTTCTCCCTCCTCCTGTCCCCTTGTTCCCTGGACCCCCCTACAATTGACATGCTATTATGTGTTCTGTTTGCCTTGATGCTTTATGCTTTGTATGCAATTTGTCATCTTTTGTACTGTCAATTTTTTGGAAGATGGTGGGAGCATACATTAACCACTCGCCTACCTTCCCTCTTTCACCTTCCATGTTCAGTCTATCCCAGTTGGTGACACTTCACCACGGGATATGGGCTATTTTACTTCCCTATATTTTTGCCCCCCTACCTTCCTTCTCCTCCTATTTTCTACAGCGCACTATATTTAGCTATTATAGCACTGTGTGCTTTGTACTTAGGACTTTCCACCCGGATGGAGCACGATTTGGCCACACTGACACTTAGGGTTCTATGACACCTTTTCTATTCAGGATCCCCTGATCTTTTGTATCCCCTACCCCCCACTCCACCCTCCCTTTCTCCTTTTTTCCTACTTTCCCCCTCCTCACCCAAGGTGTGGGTCTGGCCGAGTCAGGCCCTGTTCAAGTTTGGCCGCTGGGGGGAGTGTTTCCACTCACCCTATGCGACCATATTGACGCGTGCGTCGCATGCATAATTATGCAGTACGCGTGTATCTAATTGGCATGCGTACGTTGTAGGCGCCACGCGGATTTTCGTACGCATGTGACGTACGTTGACGCAACGCGTCAATGCGTATGCACACGTGACGCGTAAGTAGGGGCGGCGCTGCCACCGGAAGTGACGCTAGACGCTGGCTCTGAATAGTATTTAACCAGCAGCCATTGCCCAACAGTGTTGCAGCCTCCGTAGAAGCGCTGTTTAGCGCGAAACGGCCGTCAGGCATCCTGTGCCCAGCACCCACCATCCTCCACGCCTCTTCTCACTAGGGTATGTGTTTCTTCATGCCATACTTTTTGCAAGATGCTGCACGTTTGCACTTTATCTTTGCTACAATAAATTGAACACTTGCAGCAGTGCCAGCTTTCCTGCTATCTTTGTCTGCTTGGATTTAAATAGCTCCAGGGATGGTGCTGTCTTTACTGGGTGTGGCAGGGAGTTCCAAAGAGTAGGGGCAGCATGACAGAAGGCTCTATCTCCAGATTTTTTGAGGTTCACTCTGAGAGTGACCAAGTTTATAGAACTTGCTGATCTGAGGTTGTGAGAGGTGTGGTGCAGCTTCAGCAAGTCCTTCATGTATCCAGGGCCCAGATTGTGCAGGGATTTGAATGCCAGCAGTCCAATCTTGAAGAGTATTCTCCATTCTACTGGTAGCCAGTGCAGTGAGCGAAGGATCGGTGTAATGTGACAGTGGCGAGGCTGGTTTGTTAGCAATCTGGCAGCAGCATTCTGCACTAATTGCAGGCGACGCAGGTCCTTTTTGGGAAGGCCAGCATAAAGGGCATTGCAGTAGTCCAGCCGTGATGTGATGAAGGCGTGAACTAGGGTTGGAAGATCCCCTGGGGGAATCCGATGTTTAATCTTTGCAATGTTCTTCAGATGAAAATAGGAAGATTTAACTACAGATGAAATTTGGTTTCTGAAACTCAAATCCCCATCGATTAGTACGCCAAGGCTGCGCACGAGGTTGGAGCTGTTTATGTCTGAATTCCCAATCCTGATTGGTGTTGCTTTAGGAGAGAGCTGTTTTGATGGCGAGCACTGGCTTTGGACAAAGAGGACCTCAGTTTTGTCAGCATTCAGTTTCAACCAGTTATCATTCATCCATGCCTGTAGCTCAGCTAAGCAAGAGTTTATTTTAGGAGTAGGGTCTGTTCCACCAGGTTTGAATGACAGGTATAGCTGTGTGTCATCGGCGTAGCAGTGGTACGTCAGGCCATGTCGTTGGATAAGTGTACCGAGTGGCAACATGTAGATTGCAAACAGCAGAGGGGATAGGATTGATCCTTGTGGCACTCCGAATTGTAGAGGTGCAGGTTTGGACATTATAGGTCCTAGGGATACTCTCTGTGTTCTGTCAGTCAGGAATGATCTGAACCACTGGAGGACTGATCCACTGATGCCACAGTACTCCTGCAGTCTGTTAAGCAGGATTTCATGGTCAACTGTATCAAAAGCCGCTGAGAGATCCAACAGGATGGAACATTCCCCTCTGTCCCTTGCCATGAGCAGATCCTTGCAGACTTGCATGAGGGCTGTTTCACAGCTGTGGTCAGTGGCGTAGCTTAGGAGCTGTGGGCCCCGATGCAAGTTTTACATGGGGCCCCCCAAGCACTCTATACATAACAATGGATATGGCGCGGAAAAACCTGCCAATGACAACTACAGTGTCAGTGGTGCAAGAAGGGGATGGGGAACAGTTTGTTAATGATTACCACTATTCAATATATCTATAGAAGTTATTATTATGGGTGCAGGACCAATAGAGAGCTAATGCTGAAGTTCAGGGAGGGCCCTACGGGGCCCCTCTGGCCTAAGGGCCCCGATGCGGTCGCTACCTCTGCACCCCCTATTGCTACGCCCCTGGCTGTGGTGTTTCTTAAAGCCAGATTGTAGAGGGTCCAGGATGTTGTTTACTGACAGCCTGGTTTCAAGTAGCAGATAGACAGCCTTTTCAATAACTTTACCTAAAAAGGAGAGGTTGGAGACAGGTCTGTAGCTGCTCATTGCATCTGGATCCATGGAAGGTTTTTTAAGAAGGGGCTTGATGATTCCTTCTTTTCAAGAGGTAGGAAACCTCGCTGCTTGCAAAGAGCAATTTACTATTTTGTGAAATGCTGGACCAAGCAGGTCAGGGCATTTCAGCATATGTTTAGTTGGTCCAGGTAGCAGGTTGTCTGGCGGAGGCGACGGAGGATGTCTGATACTTACCTTTTTTTTACATACCCAGGGCTTCCTCCAGCCCTATGGGCACGGATCGCTCCCACGTCCCCGTCCTCCACTGCCTGCAGCTCCGGTACCTGGTTCCGTAACTTCCTCCAGTCGCGGCCATTGCAGACGCAGAATGCTACAGGAGCAAGTTGGAGGAGGTGAATAACAAGAATCCACTCTTACAGTGTTTGGAGGGTGACACCAAGGGAACCGAGTAGCACGGGATGACAGCAAGGGACCAGGAAGCCTCCAGGAAGCCACAGGTAAGTAACTGCACAATTTTTTTTTCTGTTAAAGTCTCCTTTAAGGACTTGTTGGAGACAAGCATCTTTTACAGACAAATCCTAAAATGAATCTCCTCTTTGAACGAGAAATAATCCATGCTCAGCCCTACACATTTCTAAGATTATTGGTAAATGTTACTTCAGTTTAATGAGTTATTTTCTGTGTAGGTAAACACGCAATCACTTCACAAAGACTGCAAGTCTCAAAGATGCTGCCAGTCACTGAAGTAGTGCAGGTGTGGTAAATATTTAACAAAAGCTTCTGGTCAGTGCATGTACTCTTGCAGGAAAAGTAAAATATCTGGGCAGTGTGTACTACAGCATAAAGATTCCAGGCTTGAAAAAAATGCAAATTGCGCCTACACCAGTTTTGGAAATTCATAGCTTGCTGAAAACAACAGAAAAATACATTTTAGGGCCAGGTCCCACTAGCAGCACTTGCTGAACCCTACTGGGCGATTCCACTACAAAGATGCTATTTGTAGTAAATCGCAAACACGCTGCTTGCAGCATCTTCTGAGCAACTGGGCATGAAAGGAATTCTGCAAAATTGCACATTCCTTCAAAATCGCTTGGCAAATAGTTAACAAATCTCAAACGCTTAGGATTTGCCAAAGGGGCTCAGCCCTTAATAGCATTAAACTACTACTACTGACTCAACAATCTATGCTCACTTGGGGCGGCGATTTACAAGCTCAGTAATGGTACTGAGGCTGCATTGGTAAGTCCCTCCTCTGATACTACACTTATTGGGTATATATTGTGCCATTTTGTGCGTGGTCTCTGAGGAAGTAAGTAATACTTACGAAACGGCTGTAAGGCCGCCTATACATCCGTGTGTGTCTGTTATGGGGAAGAAAAAAAGTGGTGAAAACCTTTCGAACTTTATTGGTGCCCCGAACCTTTTTTCTTGCAAGCAATTAATGTAAACTTCAAACCCGG
Source organism: Hyperolius riggenbachi (assembly GCF_040937935.1). NCBI lineage: Eukaryota > Metazoa > Chordata > Amphibia > Anura > Hyperoliidae > Hyperolius > Hyperolius riggenbachi. Next base: position 386,436,068 of record NC_090646.1, on the reverse strand, counting down.
AGGCACACGAAGTCACCTGACCCCCAAAGGCTGCTGGATTGCAACTAGTGCCAATCCTTTTATCTCTTTATGCTAATCTATGCTATGAAGCATCCTTATTGCATAGCAAGGCTTTTCAGTTTCAGTTGTGTGGCACCTGTCAGTAAAGACTAAATAGTCATAGGTAGTGTTCATTTACCAGATTAAAGTAAAATAAAAAACTAAAGTCTGTCCAGGTACACAATAGGTTTCTCCTGAACACTATTAGTAACTATAGCAGAAGAGTATTGTACCATGTTAGGCACCGTTGCAATTTTAAATGTTTGTGTGAGGTTGACTGACTTTTGACTAACATTTACTTTCAGCCTAAAATAAATATTGTATCATCTCTAAAATTAACTTATCTTGTGAATTCAATCCTTCCAGGCCAGGCTTAAAGGCAATATCCGAGCTGAAAAAAGGACATCTACTTACCCGGGGCTTCCTCCAGCCCCTAGCAGCCGCTATATCCCTCGCAGCACCTCCGCTCCCAGCCTAAGGCTCCCGGACGGTGCAGAGGCCGACAGGTCGTCCTCTACTGTGCCTGTGCGAGCGCCGCTGTCAATCACTTGCACGTGGTGTACGGCGCATTCCTAGGCATGTGATGAATAAACTGGGTCTAATCTATTTGTTGTAAATAAAGGCCCATACACAAACCGGATTAATGTCGCCCAACAGGGATCGGGACCTGATCCCTCAGGTGACATCGCTTGACTGAGTCTGTACAGATGCGTAGTAGGCTGGCGACATTTTTCTGGGGAGTGGAGGGCCGAAGAAGCAGCGCGGTCACACAGCAGGCGGCAAGAACAAACGTATCGTCTGTCGCTCGGCAGAGTTGATCCGCTTGCTGGGCGGCTGTTTATAGAATAGCAAGCATCCATGTAATTGTCCTATTGTAATAAATGCATCTTAATAATACTTATTTATAGTTGCAAATAAATCTATGAACCCCCTTCCGGTGTTCCAGTATATAAACAAGCTCTGGTTTTGTTTTATTTAGTACTTCAGAAAGCAGAACAAACAAAACAAAAAAAAACTACTAGACCCTATCTATTGGGTCAAAAGCTTACTCTTACAAGCTTAAAGATAGCCAGTAAATTGTATTTCTTGATACACAATTCCTGCTATTAGCAATTATCTGAAGATATTAAAGAATGTCTGAAAAACAATCTATCTACTATAACATCTCTGCCTCAACATTAACATTCTTCCTAACATCTTACAGATAGCTGTAAATGTGTAATACAGGGACCTACGGTATAGTGTATTGTCTTGAGAGAATAACAAGCTATCAGGTGAACATTTCCAAACAGGCTAATAACATCTTTTCTTAACAGAGCTTCCCCTGGGTATACTGTGTTCTAAGGTATTGATTTTTGTCTGATTGCCAGGAGACCAAAAGGTATCATAAGACTGCTGTCTAATGACTACCTTTATGATGACTTCTAACATTTTTTGCAATAAATTACTAAAATGCAACGAACTACACAATGCTAGTCTGAGGATGTAATCTTGGAATAGAGGCTCAGGAAATTACCAGCGAGACTGTTTGGATTAAATATTATCATGATTGCACAACAGTGTTGAATGGAATCCAGCCCAGCACTAGAATAAATGTGGTCTTTGATTGTAGGAAATATGAACCTCTTGGTGCTTAGTGTCTTGATGTATTTGAACGAGAGTGTCTTGGGACTTGTCTTCCTTGTTATTTATGTCTGGGTATTGTTCATTAAAATGAATTAACCCCCTATAGGAAATAAGCCATCTGCTGCTACGTTCTCCCACCAGAGCCTCGTGGAAAGCTGCCAACTCATTTTCTGCAAACCAAACTTCACGGGTTGGCAAAGTATCAAATTAGGCATTAAAGTGGCAGCGTGAATTCTGAATATGTAAGTGGTGTTGACTAGCATGAAAAAAATGCATAAAGACTGCTCACACATAGAATCTCTTACCTAATAAAATAAAATATCACAGTCAAGAATCCTCTGCAAGATTTTATAAATTAAGGTAACTTAGCAAAAATCAAAGTGCTTAATTATCATTATACATCTACAGAGTGCAGCCACATTTTCCACAGACGTTGCATTACCTCTGGTGGCAGTGGCCATTCCACTCACAAGCAGGAACCTGTGCAGGCATGCATCACTGGCTGCTGTCTTACAACTGTTTTTTGCTGCTATGATCTCAACCACAGCTAAGGTAATATGACCTCAACTGAAGCTAAGTCTAAGTGACTCTTTGGTTTTCACTAGAGCATCCCCAAAAAAAGATGATGGGTTGGTAGCCCTGGTGGTCATTGGACTGCGTTGCTACAAGCTGTCACCAGATTGTAAGAGATGATCAATGATATGCAAATACATCCGAGTTTATGCACATTTATGTAAATCTGTATGCAAATAGTTGCAGCTTGAAATTGGACCAATCAAGTTAAACCTGGATGGGACTTGATTGGTACATTTTCAAGCTGAATATATTTGCATCAAAAATGTACAGACATTTGCATAAATGCAGAATTATTTGCATATCATTGATCATCCCTAGTTTGTAACTCAAAGAACCACCACATTAGTGGCAGGCTGGAACAGCTGAGCTACACTAAGGAGGCTTCTCCAGTTACTGGAAAGTAAAAGTCTTTGCCAGCAACAGTCAATTCTGGAGACTGACTAAGATGGTCAATAAATGAAAATGCACCAATTAGGAATTGTCAGGTTTGAGCAGAGATCAAGGCAAAAGGCAATAAAGAGTAGTAAGGTTTAGGCTGGTTTCACACCAGGACGTTGCGTTAGAGGGGACGTTAAGGTTGCATAACGTGCCCCTAACGCAATACCTGTTGGTGTTGGAGCAGGACGCTACCAAGAGCCGAGTTACAAGCAGCTCTTGGTGCGCCTGCTCTGCCGGAGGCACTGCGGAGACCACGTGAGCGGAGCTCTTCGCATCACGTTTTCCCGCCAGCCAATCAGCGGCCGCTCCAAGAAGAAAACACTGCAAGTGCAGTGAATATTAAGTAGCCATGTGCCTGGCTACGTAGCGGCCTCTCCCCGCCTCCTCTCCGCCCCCAAAATAAAAAAACCCCACCCGTACTGAGCATGTGCAAGCAGTCTAACGCGGCTCTGCCGCTTAGAAAGTACTGCATGCAGTACGTTGTCTGGTGGCGCAGCGTTACTATGTAACGCAACGTGGGCACTGTGAACAGCCCATTGATTTTTCATTGCTGTGCGGTGGGCTGCGTTACAGGCTGCTCTAACGTGCGCCTGTAACGTCCCACTGTGAAACCAGCCTTAGGTGGAGGACAGACATCACGGTAGACAGCAGGGCAGTCTCTAGGCTAAATTGCACCAAGGGCAAGGGTGTAAAAATTGCGCCCCCCCCCATCCTTGCAGGGGCGTAGCAATAGGGGGTGCAGAGGTAGCGGCCGCATCGGGGCCCTTGGGCCAGAGGGGCCCCGAAGGGCCCTCCCTCAATTACAGTATTAGCTCTCTATTAGTCCTGTGCTCATAATAATCACTTCTAATGGATACTTTGATTAGTGGTAATCATTAAACTGTTCCCCATCCCCTTCTTGCACCTCTGACACTGTAGTTGCCATGGGCAGGTTTTGGTGCGTCATATCAATTGTTATGTATAGAGTGCTAGGGGGGCCCCATTGTAAAACTTGCATCGGGGCCCACAGCTCCTTAGCTACGCCACTGCATCTTTGTGCCCCCCCATCTGCCTGGTGGAGCCAAGTATAGGTCCCCGCAGAATTGGTTAGACAGGTCTAGTTACACCCAGTATGGGTAGCCAGCTATAGATCCCCCTAGTATAGGTAGCCAGGCATAGGTGCCCCCAGTATAGGTAGCCAGGAAGTAGAGTGTGTATCAGTGGCTATGCAGAGGTGACCAGCGGCAAATGAGCGGCGATTGGAATGGCAGGGTGGTGAGTTGCTTGTACTAGGCTTACCACTGCACTAGCTCTGCATGGGGGGAGCACGGGGGGAGCCCCTGAAAGAGAAAGGGACGGGGGAAGTCGGGCTCCCCTCCATGCAGCTGAGACTCAGTGTGGCCGCGACTCCCCTCCATCACAGCACCCCCACCACCTCCTCATAGTGCTCAAGGCGGTCGCACAGCCTACATGCCCCTAGAAATGGGTCTGGTAGACAGTGACACAGATACAGATCCATGGCCCTAATGCAAATTGTACCACGCAGCACTCTGTGTACATAAAACTGCATGATACAAACCACCAAAGCCAGCTTTCCCAAGAACAGCCACTATGGCCCATAGGCAATTTACTTTTTTTTCCTAGGTGATATTTTCATACCTTGTCAATAAAATACCATTTAAACCACCAGCAAGCAAGAAAATACTCAAAATTATCTTGATAGTACTTTTTTCACCATTTTTTACAATTGTAGAGTGCTGAAAATATATTTTAAATGGGAAGATGAAAAATTATCTCCTAGGAGAAAAGAAAGGAAGGAAAAAAGTGAATAAGGGCTCATGTGAGAGAAGTGCAAACAGAGAGAAAAAGAATGGTTTGTTAAAGAGAACCTGAAGTAAAACTTAACTGTAAAAAAAACAAAACATATAAACCAGCACTAGCGCACCTTTATGATTCATTTGAGCAGTTTTCCAAAAGTCTCCATTCGTTCTCCAGGTATGATTGCAAACTGTGCATTGTGCAGCTAAAATGGCCACAACCCCGGCACTGCTTCAGCGGCAGCGCATCTCAGCCCTCTCACTGATTGTAACCTGTGGCGCATGCAGCATTGGGTGCGATGAATGGCAGGCAGGGAAAGGGCATACCTAACACCCTTTTTTGGGAGGAGGGGGTATGTTACTGCAAACATCTAGGAGACAGAATGTCGCCAAGGGGACATAAAGGTATAAAGGGATGTAAGGGTACATGCCTCTGTGTTGCATTTATTATGTAAAATCAGCCTCAGGTACACTTTAATGATTACCATGCAACACATATTTAGAGGTGATCTTTACCATGACAGCACCAATAAAGAGCTGAAGTTGCAACTACACGGTCAGACAATGGTGGTGTAAGACTGACAGAGGGGAAGCTATAAAATTGTAGGCCTACACTAAACATTTTATATCCAGTAACCATACCTGTTGGAACCAAGGAAACACTCTACCCTTGGGATGGTAATGACTGTTGACAATACTAAGAAGGGTGTCCATCACCATGCAAATCCAGGCACTGGTGGGAAGAATATCAGGTCCAATCTGTAGGTAAAATAGTAACAACAAAACAAAAAATATAAATATAAACTGAAAGAAATAGAAATAATAGCTAAGGTACTCAAACTACAAAAATCCTGCTAGATTGACCCATAATAATAAGTTAAACTCCATAGAAATAAAATAAGGATAAAAGGTGCACTCATTCATTTAATATTAAATTGTTAGTATACTTAAAGAGTAAATTCAGTCTAAATGTCACATTCTATGACTATCTGGAGATAGAAAAAGCACCATTCCGTTTTTCTGCAAGGTGCAGGCTACATGGCTTTGATTGAGAAGAAAAAGACCCAACAGGTAATTACCGTATTATTTTAAAATATAAGACACAGCTTTTCTTCCTCAAAACTGGGGGAAAAAGTGGGTGCATCTTATATTTCGAATGTACAGTAAAAAGTGGTGCAGAGTGCGCAGGAAAGCACTTACTAAATCCCGCTGCCGAGCTCCTCTCCCGCTCGCTCCGATCCTACTTTTATATGTGTTCTACTCCTCTTCTCTGCCATCTGCATCTTCCGATATCCCAGTACACTGCAGCCGTCTACCACAGTACAGCTCTGGCCCTCCTTCCTGGTCGGCTCGTACTTCCTCATTAGTGGTTTCCCCATACTGCGTGACCCTAGCGGCACACGTGTCAGGGTCACCCATGACATGCGGCACACCTGCGCAGCGCGCAGTATGGGCCAACCACTAATGAGGAAGTATGTACCGACCATAAAGGAGGACAGGAGCTGTATAGCGGGAGGCAGTGGCAATGTACCAGGATATCGGAAGATACAGAGGAGAGGAACGCGTATTGAAGCAGAAACTGAGCGAGGGGGAGAGGAGCCTGGCGGCAGGATGCAGTTAGAGCTGAAATACTGCAGAGGGAGTGTTGTGTAGCTTAGCTGGCGGGGGCAGCAGGACAGGTGTTAGTGTAGTGCAGTGTAAATGATGGGAGCAGCAGAACTACACTATCTTACATGAATGTTACACATATATGGGTACAGGGTTTCTTCTGTTACATTTTGTCTAGATTTTCATATCTACAATTAGTTTGTTACTCATTGGAGGTGGAGTTTTTATTTTTTCTTAACCTAATCTAAGTATAGTATGATTGATGTGCAGCAGACATGGCCTTATGCATATACATTGGTGACCATTCCACAATCTTATTTATAATTTGCAATGTAATGAAAACAATTGTAAAAAAAAAAAAAGAAATACATGAACACACCTCAGGGGCCCCTTCAGTTTCTGAAGGAAGACTGCTTTCATATTTGGAGACAGCAACAGCTAATCCAGTGAGTGCTAGTAGTGCATTCCCCTTCACCACAGGGCTGTCTCTGTAAAGAGGAAGAGGCTTGCTATAAGAGGCGTGCTCACTACTGGCAATACCTAATGGCAGAAGAATCCCTTATCAACTAGCACAATTCTAAATACACATAATATGACATAGTACGCAGAATACCCAGATGTTTCCAAATGTTTTGGACCATAAGACAGACTTTTTCTCCCTTAAAAGTGGTCCGAATTTGGCTCCACATACCAATCAAAAATTCACTCACGGCCAGAGGAGAGGCGTTTCCAAAACCTGGCTACAGCCCAGCTGTGCCAGGAGGACATTAGAACTGAAGAGATATCTGAGGCAGAGAACACTACGATGTAACTGCGCTGTACAACAGACGGCAGATGCAGTGTCTATCTGGCCTTCTCCTGCATTCCCATGTGTTCTCATTCATCCCCCTGAATCTTCCCTGTCCTCCTCTTAGAGCTCCCAGCCATCAGAGCTTCGCAGCATCCTTCAGCGTCCAGCTTAAATGCAATGAGCTTTGGAGAAGATTTGAATTAATTTCCTATTACTGGAGCAGATGGTCTCATGAGTGGGATCATGACTCTGTCATTGAGTCAATCACTGCACTCGCTGAGGTAATTGAGCCAGCTCATTGAGTGGCCCACTTCACTTGCTCAGTGGAGCTCTAAGAGAAGGACAGAGGAGGATGCAGGGGACAGAAAAAGAAAACAGGGGGACACAAGAAGACACAGGGAAAGAGGATGAACCAGAGAGACACAATGGCACACGAGAAGTACAAGGGGGACATAACAATTGGGGGGAAAGGTCCATAAGATGCCCCTGCACCATGGACGGACCAGATTTAGTATATATTTATTCCGCTGGTTTTTGTAAAATAGCCCAGACAAAAGGGCTAAAGGTGGCCATACATCTAGTGATTTTGGCTGCCGATCGACCAAGAGACAGCTCTCTCTCTGATCGAATCTGGTTGGAGAGAGATCTGTTGGCTGCCTTGAAGCACACGCTGAATACCGATCGATTTTTCCCCGTGCAGTAATACATTAACTGTCATGGGTGCTGACCTTAGGGTATCAACAGTGGAAAACTGTGGGCGGTGATTTGGAATCAAATACAGTTAGTAGGAGTTATGGAGGAAAGGAAGGGCCTATGCATTTTGTAATTGTATTTCCTTATTGCTCCCTCCTTCTGTCTTGTGGTTTCATAAATGGGATGAGATCAATTTCGGCCTGACATTGGTCGAATTGTTGATCGGGCATGTTCTTGGCAGCACAGATTTTCCTCAGATTCGATAATAATTGAATCGAATAATAAATCAGCCACCAAGTTTACAGATTTACGCCCACCTTAACATCTTTTGCAGGCAGGAAGCCTGTTGCTGGTTGACTTGCACAAGCACAACCGTGGCGGCGGAAAATCAAAGTGCATGCTGTGAATTTCACATGGTGGAATGCACAGAAGTGCTAATTACGACGTGAAATTCACGTACTGAAATCTTAACTGGTCAAAATAACTTTTCAGCAGCCTGCTATTGAAAAAGTACCAAAAAGTAGGTGTAAAGGTACTGTCAAAATAATTCTGAGTATTTTCTTGCTTGATGGGGGCTTAAGAGGCATTTCATTAAGATGTACATTATCGCCTAGGAGAAAATGTAGGAGAAAAAGGGAATTCGATTTGGTTGGAAAGGTCTATAATTAATGAAGAATATGGTGGTAGAGGGCAGCTTTTATGGTCTTTAAAAATAACACAATTGTCCTTGAAGTTCTAATGCAAATAATGTCTTTCTAGCTATCTCTAGATTCAGATAGTGAGCTGACCTGCTGGTTAGAAATGGGGTGTTCAAAAGTGTGCAACTGATATCTTGTGAAGAACAAAACAGTTTTAGAAGGTACATTTTAAAATATAATTTCTGCTTGGTGCCCAGTCCAGTGACTCTTTATCCGTTAAGATATACTGAGACACTGGGCTGCTGCATAAGCTTGCGGGAATGCAGTACTGTTCTGAAAAAGTCACCTGTAACAAGGAGTCTGAACATAGCTAATGTTACTATGCATACGGCCATGAAATAAAATGAAAGATGGACCTATAAAGCGCTCCTTTCCACTATGAAGAACTCTGTCACTAGCTTAAAGTAGACCTGAACTCTTGCACAGGATAAATGAAAATAAAGAGAAATGCACCCTGTATGTATTTAGAGAGTTTAGCCTGTCTAATTCCCCTTCATCTGTGTCTATTCACAACTGTAATTTGATCTCTCAGCTGTGTCAGCTGACTGCCACAGCAGAGAGGCTCATTTGAAAGCACAGGATATTAACAATATGTCTGCTTCCATGAAAGCAGTAAGTAATACACTGCAGATTTATTGAAGGATTTGTATCAGCTGTAACAAAGTAATGTTTTATGCTGTTGCGTATCTTATAGAGCAGAGAGGAAGTTCTGAGTTCAGGTCCGCTTTAACGAGGCAAGTTGTACATTGACTTATCCGGTCAGGTTAAACTAAAATAAAGATCCATTTTTAGTAAAGAACCAGTTTTACTTCTTCATGTGAATAAATACTAGAAGTTGATGACTAAGGCACTACTCAGGATGAAAGAAACATAGGACTTACTTGACAGAAGTTCTGATGGTTTCAGTTAATGTATCTCTTACCCTGCAATCCAAAAGTTGAAATTGTCACTGCATACAAAATAGACAAGGACTTCATTTAGCCCAACTAAATCCAAAATTGAAGAAGGCACATTATCAAAGCAATCCTGTACAGTCGCACTTCAATATCCCACTGACCAGGGGCTCATTGAAGCAATCTCTACTTAAAGAGACACTGAAGCGAAAAAAAATATATGATATAATGAATTGGTTGTGTACTATGAATAATTACTAGAAGATTAGCAGCAAAGAAAATACTCTCATATTTTTATTTTCAGGTATATAGTGTTTTTTCTAACATTGCATCATTCTATAATATGTTCAGATTACACAACACTCAGCATTCAAAATTATTCTTTCAGAGCAGTCTGTGAACTAATGACCTCTCCTCTGCCAGAGGAAAAGTAAATAGTCCAGGAACAGTTGAGATAATAAAAGTCAGATAACAGCCCTCTCCACGACTTTGAAAGTCGTAGAGATAATGGCTTTTTTGTATAGAGATAACAACTGGAGTTTCTTCCTGTACTGGAAACAATTAGACTGATGTATCTGATCTTAATGTTTTATTTCTTAGCTGTACTACACATACAAATCATAATATCATAGTTTTTTTCGCTTCAGTGTCTCTTTAAGTGGCAAGCTAATTAGGCCAGCAAAAATATACTCTGTCCACCTCTGCATCTATATTCACTTATCTCCCTGCCTTATTCAATTTTGAGTTTAGATCCACAAATAATCTGCTAGTTATTTTTTGTTGTCCTAAACATTGCCAGGGACAATCCACAAAGTATGACCATTTATAACAGAGCATGTATAGTTAAGAGAAAAATAGACCATTTACCACAAAGCATGTATAAAGTTAAAGCGGAATAAAACTCTAAAATTCAATAAAAATGTGTTTTCCTTCTTTTTATTTCCCATACAATTACCATATTTGCTTTTGTGCACAAATAATATTGCCTGTTTACAAATTACAAGTTCCCAAAGTACAGTTTATCTGCTCGAAAAGCTGCAACTGCATTTTATTCATAGATTTTATTATATAACAGCAGCTACCTAATGAAAATTTCTGTCTCTGCTTGCCAGCTCAGTACAGTTCAGTTTCAGCATGTGGCTGGTTGTAACTAATTGACAGAAAGCTCCAATTTCCTCATAGTATGTGAACATACCAGCCACTCTGTAGCAGAGATTTGTAGCTTTTTGCCACTCATATGAACTTATAGAAATGCATGACAGATTTGCAAGGCTCTTTCAAGGCTCTCTAATTTACAGTGATCACTTTGTGCTATCTATCACCTGATTTAAAAGTTCTTATACACATCACTAGCCTCTGCTACATGACATTAGTGTCCCTTTATCCTTACTAGAATAAAGGTTCGTACAAAAGTATGATGAATGTCACTCACTGGGGATCAGAACTAGATCCCTCGGGCGACATTGCAGGGCTGACACAGTGCAGACGCTGCGTTAGCCTGTGGGTTAGCAACGTGTTATGTTCCTATGCGCAAGGCGGAGGGCTGATGAAGCGGTGCAGTTGTGATGTCACGTGTCAGGAGGGGTGAGTAGGGAGTACAAAGCTTTCAGCCAGTGATTGGCCGAATCAATCCGCATGGCTGATCGCAGGCCTAGGCATCAGGGGACGCTGAACACACACTTGTTTCTCGGCAGAGGCAGTCGTTATCGGGTGTGTGTACAAAGCTTTAGGTTAGTAGCACACAATGTATTCCATACCAGAGCCAAGCTGTATATGATTTATACTGGAGTTCTTGTGGGTCATCCTTTCCATATTTCAGCTGCATTTCCAGTTCAGCTTGTCTACCCTATGAAGAGAAAATTTTAGCAAATACACAAGTTCACAAAATGATAACGAACTCAAGTAAAAAAACCTACAACTAAATTTATAAACTAATCACTTAGTATGTATCCACTTTCTGCCAATATAGACTGTGTTTAGCAAAGCAACTATTTCTTCTTTAGGATAGTAACCTTTTCGGTCCAATAACATTAATTCAAATTTTATTTACATATAACAGGCACAACTCACATATAAGGCATTTCAGTATAAAGAGAAGTTTACCTGAAGAACAGCATGGTAGGTTCTCGTCATAAAGCCAAGCCATGACTGAGGCAGTAGAATGGAGCGATGCCATTCAGAGGACTGGATATTTACCTACAGGACACAAATGTACAGTAATAACTGTGACTGGTTTACATTAAGCTGTTCCCCAACAGAAATACTAACTTTCCATATATGTACAGGAATCCAAGAAGCCTTTTTCTGCTGCCCCCGCCCCTCTACCCTTATTCATCCAGTGGAAGGTGTGAATGTAATCAAATATGACTTCTCTAAACTGTTTGAAAGACAGTGCCATATCTCTACCCCCCTGTGAAAGCTTTTGTTTGCTCATTGCTACTGCTAATTACAGCAATCCTTATCTGCCTGCTCTTTCTAAAGACCGAAGTCCACAGAAATAAGGTAATAAAAGCCTGTAACAAACATTTACATTTAAAAAGATGATGTAAAATGGAATTATTTTTGTAATGAGCCACATTGTTAGAATGCATTTTTAATGTGCTTTTGAGATGCCCTGGGGGATAAAAATGATGCTCGGTTCACTTTAAAGTACAGTATGCAGGTCCAGAGTATTGACTTATATCTAGACCTTCCCATTTGGTGCGGTCAGTGATGGTTTTAGGTAAAAAGTGGTCATTTAGGGCCTGAGCCCACTAACGCAGTTGTGTCCGCTACTGTCAGCTTTTCAGCATCTGTAACATTGATATGTAACTGAAAAGTGGACACAACTGCGTTAGTGGGCTCAGGCCTTAAATTACCCCTTTTTACCTAAAACCATCACTGACCACACTGAAAAGTGGACACAACTGCGTAAGTGGGTGCAGGCCCTTACATTTTTGTACTGTACTGACAAAAAGTTGTCAACATGGCAGTCCCTGTTTTTGGGACCCCTAAGGTGCTTGATGTTTAATTGCCTTGTTCAACCCTATAGAATAATCAAGCCTGATTGACTGAAGTTACCAATCAGAAACAGCAGGTATCAGTACCTAAAGATGAGAGCTTTATTATAGGATGAATTTAGCACAGATCACATCTAAAACACTAGCCCCCCACACAACCCACATTCGTTATCTAAAAGTCTAACTCCACTTTGGTTAAAATAAAATTGATGTCACTCATGTATAAAGCATTCTGTAATGTAACACAATTAATGTTAATTTTTGATTTAAGGTCGCAACCTGCTATGATTCTGAAGTTTCTTCATAAGATTCAAATTATGCTTCCTTATAGCCATAGAAACATCCCGTAGATTGGTGGACAGACCAGCTGCAATTTTAGTTTCAACATAATCAACCCAAAAATCTAAGGTTTTGTGATGTGTAAGTTTTATTTATATGGGTCTACAAGTAATTACAGTAGAGCTTTGGTTATCCGACACCAACGGCCAGATAAGTGTTCTTTCTGGTTGCTTGAGACTCAATGCTAAAAGTAGGCCTCGCTAATACAGTACTATACCCCACTCTATATAAATGTTAAATACAGTCAGGCCCAGGTTTACATCACAAGAGCCCATAGGCACAGATGTCCTGGCATCCTAGACTTTGCCCTCCATAAGCCTATAAACCACCCTTGGAATCACACTACACTGCAAGTGTGTTGGCTGGCCCAACTGTCACTTCTCCCTTACTCATCATACTGTAGATTGCTACAGGTTCCCCTTAGTATTAGGTAGCCAGAGGCATCCTTGTTATTAAGGACCTAGAAGTGCCCCCCCAACTGAAGGGAGATCTTGTCAGTGGAATGTTGAGAGCCAGATGATTAACTCTCATTTAAACTCCATTCAGGACTCTGCATAGGGAAAGAGGGAGGCACTCAGGGAGGGTAGTAAGCCGACTTTCCATCATGAGGCCCCTGTAGGCACATGCCTACAGCGCCTTATGGTAAACCTGACCATGTATACAGTAATTGAAAGTATATTAACATTAAGGCAGTTTCCCAATCCTGTCCTCATGACTCCCAAACAGTGCATGTGTTGCAGGCAACCTCGCCTATGCACAGGTGGAGTAATTAGTGTCTCAGCTACATGGAATCCAGCTAGCTGAGACACTAGTTATCCCACCTGTGCATAGGTGAGGTTGCCTGCAAAACATGCACTGTTTGGGAGTCACGAGGACAAGTTTGAGAAACACTGCCTTAAGGGAAACCATGGAACCCAGTCTTCAAGCACAGCAGACCCCACAATCAGACTAAGAAGTTGGCCTTCACTACTATGAGTGCTGGCAGCGATGTGTGCCAGTTGGTCGAGACTGCAGGTTAGTGGAGTCCCATACAACCAGGACTCTACTGTATACATACCAACATGAAAAATCAGAATAAAAAAAAAATCTGTTCAGAGCCCATCCATAGCCACACATAATTAACCCTGTCTTTTATCTGGTAGCAGAGCCGACTTGGTTCTGAGCGACGGAATAGGGAAAGATGAAGGAGGGAATTATAGGGAATTCTTTTTTCCTCTCAAAATAGAGTTACACTTTACAGATTATTCCTGCAATTCTTGGAGTACCCCTGCATGTCATAACAACTCAATACAGTGGAGAGCAGGAGGTAAATATACATTTTAGCTGTGTGGGAACTATTAATCCATCAAGTCCTCAAGGTCACATCATTATCGGCATCATTAGAGGTTCTTAACACATACCTCATGTATAAGGGCTGTTAACATCTGCTGGTAACTGCGGCCCCTGCTGGCAAGGAAGCGATTGATGGGTCTGCCATCTCTGTCCGTCTGAACAGGCAGGTCATAGCACAGCAGCATGCCGGCTGTGAAATGTTACACTCAGTGAGAAAACCCATAAAGAAATGGATGAAGCCTACATGACAGAAAAGCATTCCCTGCCCACAGACTGCACTGCCCTCCAGAATGTGTGAACACTGATCAGCACAGATTACATTCTATGGCAAGAAATGAACTTTATGCACATTACATCTGTTTGATATAAAAATCAGAAAATGCTGGTGATGATCATGGCTTCCTCTCTAGAGTGGGAAATCAGCGGGATGTTTGTAATATATGATTCATTCACAGTTGCTTTCTTAGGTCTGTTTTACAATGGTTGCTGCCAGTAAACCAGTGAAGTCATCTCTTTGTACTATCTTGTTAAAATTAACTAAATGAATTCTGTAACATAAACATAAAGCACCAGACATGGGAGAGTTCCAAAATTCTAATCGACAGAATATGCGTTTAAATTACCTCTTAACAGATACACTCTGAAAACACTGCATTTCACTGTTTCCTGCTCTACTGTGTGATGAGGCATGTAAGGTCACCATTTATAAAGCTATCTCAGCCTCTTAAATCTTAGGGCTCATTCACACTACAGAACTCATGCAAGAACACGATTTCATGCATGTGTAGCCATTGCACGGTCATCAAATGGAATGCACATCGTAGTGCACTAAAGCGCAGATGTCTATAGTTGTACCAAACGGGAAACGTGTGCGTTGTGTGATAAAATGTTCCGAGATGTGTTAAATCCTAACTCATGGGAACGCACAACTGTAATGTGAATAGTAACATGAAAGTCTATGGACTTCATGTTGCCATATGGATCGTACACTATGTGTGTTGCTTCAAAACTGACAGCGCAGCACATAGTGTGAATGAGCCCTTAGGAAAGTATACATGAGCTTCAACGTGAACGCATTGGAACATGCAAACGTATGGCATTTGTACCATGGTTGTTCTGCAACAGCGGTTCAACCAAAGTTCGAAGATGGCGGAACTGCTCATGTACAAAAGCACATTTTCCACTGGTCCTACACAGACAACCTCAGGGAGCCAATCTATCTTCTGATATACACTGGATCACGGGTTATCCACTTCATACACTCCACAACTGGGACAATATTACCCTACACATACAGGTATACTTTCTTAGCGGATGAATATTAGGTCCCTTTACAATGGACAGCAGATTGCCTCTGGAGAAGTGGATCTAAAGTCTGTGAATTGTCAGGCATTACACCGAAGTAATTTTTAGGAAACATGCAAGATTTTTTTTGTTTTTCTACACGACATCTAGAGTGGTTTCTTTATACTAGGAATTATTGACCTGACATTTTACATAGTAAATCAATAAATTATAGGTTTTTTTTTTAATAAAGAATATTTAATTCATTGCACTTCCTTCTCTGACCTTTCCTTGTGTATAATATTTGCATATCCATTAAGGTTCTTTTCCCACATTTACATTTAGTTCAGGAACTTGCACTACTCACACCCCATTAGAAACAATTGAACACTAAAAAGGAACATCACCAGCAAGTCCAGGCTTTAGACCAGGCTGTTTGTTCTTCTCATACATTTTCAGCATGAAGCTTGAAATTCCTGCAACTGTTTTGCCTTGATCAGATCGTATGGTTCCTCCTCGGAGGGCATTATGGTACACACCACGAGGCATACGGCTCATTTCCTGCTTCACCAGAGATGACAGGAACCCTTCATAAGCTGAATACACGGTACATGCTTCATTAGTACATTGGTAAATACAGTTTCTGCAATGCATCACTTCTGGAATAGTAATAAGCATCCTCCACAGTATATTGATTTTGCAAGAATATTCTTGAATCTTATTATCACACAAAAGTAACCATGGAGAAGGAAAGCTGTATGGTTCGTTAGGTTGTTATTACCAGGGCTTGTTGTTGCTGTGTAATGTTTTCATTAGGAATATTTTTTTCAAGAAGAACAGTGTTTGGGTACAAATTTATAGGACATAAAGTATTTTCCTTTTTCATTAAAGATTAAAAAAAAGTATTAAATTATTTATATACAGGTGTTCTGGTACAAACATACCAGTTTTCTCTTTGACAACTCTGGAACTGTGTGTGTTCACTATAATCGCTGCTAAGAGCTGTTTTCCACTACATGTGTTTTGCAATGCAATAAAAATGGTGGGTACACTTTATATGCGTGGAAACCGCGGGGGGTGTTGCCATTAGGGCCCTGCATTTGTGATGCAATTTTACCTGATCGCAATCGTGCCTGCTGCATTTTTTGTGCAATTTGCCTCCTACAGGAGTGAAGGAAAATCGTATAGCAATTGTGCCGCTATGAGATTATTCAGCGATTCAAAATATTTTCCTGACCTTTTTTCTCTAGTGGAATACAGCAAAGGCAAACATACACTTGCCAGATTGCGGCAGAATTGTGGTGCAATCACGGTAATGGAAATTACAAGAAACCCAATCACACTGCATCGCAATTGTGTTTCTTAGTGGGAAAACAGCCCTTATAATTGCTGCCTCTTGCTATTGAGATGGAAGTGATACTCTAACTGCCATACATACACTTCCAGTATACCTATTGATGAACACGATCCCTATTCCCTGTGTACGTAATGGGGCATTGTAGTAAAACTAGAAAATAAAAGGGAAAGGATGCGAGAAATGTTACATTATGCTATGTGCAGACTTCTAAATCGATGAGAGATAAAATCTGTGTGTAATCTTTTATACCAAGCTGTAGATTGTTACCAAGGTTTCCAACAAGTTTAACATAAAGTTAAAGCAACTGCACACTTTTGCTTCAATAAATTTTGAGTTTATCATAAAACAAAAGAAGCAAGTCAGAAAGGTACAAACTGCATGTGGTTACAAATAATATCACAAAGGAGAAGGCCGAAGTAGAACATAGCCTACTGGTATGTATGCAACTTCCACAAGATATACCCGGCAGTGTATGTATCACAAACCAATCATCAATAACTAACGAACAATAACTAGAGAAAACGAGAAAACATAGCGATGGGTTAACATCTTTGTGGAAGCAGCAGCACACGTAAAGAAAATTTGTAAGGAAACCCCCCCCCAATACTTACCTTGTGAGGGGTAAGCCTCTGGATCCTAATGAGGTGTCTTCCGTCCTCCTAAGCCTCAGTGATCGATCCAGCGCTGAAAGCCTTTGAACACAGGCGAGATAAATAGCCGAGCCTGAACTGCGTAGGCAACTCGCACCTGTGCAGTAGAGCGGACCCAAAATTGGCTCAGCTTTTTCCACCTGAGCCCGATCGAAAAGCCGCTACTGCGCCAGCACTGGATAGCGGAAGGTAAATATTGCAGGTGCTACTGCGTCTGAGCCAACATCCTGGTCGCCTGTGGTTTCAGGGGCGCCAGCGCTGGACCCCTGAGGTTTTAGGAGGATGGGGGAAGCCTCATTAGGCTCCAGAGGCTTCCCCCTCCCGAGGTAAGTATCCCCTGGGGGGTGGGGAGTTCTTACAGTTTCTTTTAAAGTTAAAAGCGGTTATATGATAGCACTGGAGTCTTATTATATTATAAAATGGCTTGTGGAGTAAGTATATCATAGATTTTTTTAACTGAACCACTAAATGTAACAGGAAAATAAAAAACTAAAATGCTGTTACTAGAAGATAGATTGAAATTATTTCTCTATAACTGTTCTGCATTAACAAGCTGGATGTTAAATGGCAGATGTGCTGTACTTGCATGCAATCATTTTTCCATTGACTTAATGTGGTAAGGTAAAGTGTTGGGGAAGTTCCCTTTAACACTAGTTTTCCCCTTCCCCTCCTCTCACAGATCAACTGGCAGGGGTTTTGTGTAGTGGAATGCTTTATACTGTGGGCAACCACGCAGAATCTCTCAACTATGCCAAGACCAGTGATTGAGCTGGTGAACTTTTGAACTATTTCAAGCACTGCCAAGAGCATGCCCAGGACAATACCACAACTTCCCTAGACAGAGAAGCTTTTCAAATTCTTCAAATTTCACATGTGAGTTGAAGCTCCAAGAATATGTCTACAAAATGAAAGTTTCATATAGCAAGTCTGGACGGATTCCCGTGTTTGTCACAGACTTCAACTCTACCTGAAGGAACATTATGATCTACATTTACTAAGGTGAAAGACTGCACATCATATTCCTGTGTCCAGGTGCAGCTGCAATCATCAAAGCACTTGGAGAGAGGGAGAGGAAACGCAAAAAAGTGAGCCCTTCCACTTTTTGGAGCCATGACTGACTGGCACTGTAGCCATGCAAAGTTCCACTGAACTGAACAGGAAATAACGCATGTAGTTCACCTTTCCCTATACATCACCAACCATAACACTACCCAGATGGCAGGTGAGCAGTGTCACTACTGGTCATATCACATTTGACAGCATCATGCAAGCACATCAGCATGCACAATGTGTCAAACATGGGATCTGAGGAAAAATGAATGAATTGTCCTTCTTTCTCAAGTTGAATACCCCCCCCCCCCCCCCATGCAGGCTGGCTAACCAGCATGAAGCTTCACCCCGTGAACAATGCCAGCCCACGTGGTTCAAAACACTGGGGCACACAATGCAAAGGTTGAGTAGGCAGGCTGGCGGATTCTGAATTCCACTTTGAATACTAGCCAGCATAGAGATTGTAGTATTAACAGGGCTTGGGGGAAGGTTGGTCCACATTCTAATTTTTTTTTTAGGCTACAGGTACCCTTTAAACAAGTTTCTTGCCTGGCTATTGTGTTGTTCATCTACCTTTTATACATCCAGAGCCAATGACTCAACACGTATACATATCAAGTGTTCTGACTGAAGTCTGACCATATGTTTTTTCCTATTGCATGACTCAATACGTACCTGAAAAAGAGGTGTTAGGAAATTTGGGGTACCCTATTTTGGCTAGCAGAATCTCTGTAAGGGCTTGTTTACACTAAGAGCGTTTTGTATTTTTATTTTTTTTGAAGCGCTGGCGATTTTAAAAATTGCCTTAAAAGCGCTTCTGCAATGTTGCTCTATGTGAGTGTTCTCACATGAGCGATGAGCTCTCTTTCCAAACTGAAACGTGGCTCCTGCACCATTTCCTGAGCATTTGTGCTTTGATACAAAGTATAGGGAAATCGCAAAGCGCTTGAAAAAGCGCTTTGCCCAGCGCTTTCATGGGTAATCTAATTTTGAATTTACTAAGGTGTTACAGATTTATTGAACATTTTATTGATAAAACATTCGATAAATATAGAACACCTTAGTGAATTCAAAATTAGATTTTACCCATGAGGTAAATTATCAAACGTTTGATAAAGTGTTTGATAAAGCTTAGTGAACAATTGAGGCAAATCACTTTAATTCCTGCACTTTGATTGGCCCAGTAGGCTGCCTGTCAAGTGCAGGAATACTGTTCTTTGAAACTACTGGATCCGCCGGACTACGGGCGGGTTCAGTGGAGTGCTCGTTAAGTTTAATGAGACACTCATTAAAGTAGCAATAAAGAGCGTAATTTTGCAGTGCACGCTATGACTGCATAGCATGTGCTGAGAATTATTAACAAGTGCTGTAGTCATTAAGCTGAAGCAGCGCTGCTTTGTGAATCAACCTCATAATGAGGCACCGAAAGACCTGATATGCAACTGATTGCAGCAATCTCCGGTGAAAAAAAAAATAGATAGGGTAAAATCTCTGCATATTACCAGAAATCGGAATATTGCATTGTGACAACTTTTAAATATGTACCCTGCACTGTTACAAAAATATACAGTAAAAAGTGACACTTAGTAGTGCAATAATAAGGAGGTTTTAAAGCAAACATGAAATTAGATAATTACCATATTTTTCAGCATATAAAACGCTCTGCATTAGACGTCGCACCTACATTTAGAGGTCAAAGACCAGGGGAAAAAAATATATACTAAACCTGGTGCATCCATGGCACAGGAGCGTCTTGTAGATGTTCTCCACCAATTATTGTGTCCCCTTGTACCTCATGTGTCCCTTTCTGCCCTGGTCGGGAAGTGGTTATGGATGACATGTATTTAGGTTTGCAAAAAAATAAATAAATCTCTGTATCCCTTTTGATGTTGTATTATATAGCTGTGTGCTCTAACATCTTGTCAGCATACAGAATTCGAGTCTGATTAACCTATTTTGGTTCCTGGACGTAGAAACTACGTCCAGGAACCATGCGCGCTACCGCGCGCCCCCGCGGCCGATCGCGCGCGTGCACGCGCACTCCCGGCCGCGGATTTGGTAGCCAGGGAATCAATGTATCGGGCTATGGTGCCTGATCACTGATTCCTCTCCCCCGCTGAAAAAGCGACAGCTTCTCTCGGAA
The DNA here is from genome assembly GCF_040937935.1 of Hyperolius riggenbachi. Classification (NCBI taxonomy): domain Eukaryota; kingdom Metazoa; phylum Chordata; class Amphibia; order Anura; family Hyperoliidae; genus Hyperolius; species Hyperolius riggenbachi. The sequence goes on along the minus strand of NC_090646.1, from coordinate 386,415,757 downwards.
GCTGCGCCTTTTCTGGCCGTTCCCTCCACGATGCGCGTGTTACGCTTAGAGTGACGTCATGTAAACAAACTCATGTAAGTAATACTACAACTGAAAATAAAAATAAATTAAAATGAACACGTGTTTACCCCCCACCCTCCCAAATCTACCCAAATAAAATGTTTACTATAAAAAAAAAAAACCATTACAATAAAAAAAAAAACATGTAAATATTTACCTAAGGGTCTAAACTTTTTAAATATCAATGTAAAGATGAAATATTTCTATATTTTTTTTTACTTTAAACTTGTTAATAGTGATAGATGCAAAATGTAAAAAATGCACCTTTATTTCCAAATAAAATATTGTCGCCATACATTGTGATAGGGACATAATTTTAACGGTGTAATAACCGGGACATATGGGCATATACAATACGTGAGTTGTAATTATGGAGGCATGTATTATTTTAAAACTATAATGGCTGAAAACTGAGAAATAATGAATTTTTCCATTTTTTTCGTATTCTTCCTGTTAAAATGAGTTTACAGTAAAGTGGCTCTTAGCAAAATGTACCCCCCAAACAAAGCCTAATTGGTGGCAGAAAAAACAAGATATAGATCAGTTCATTGTGATAAGTAGTGATAAAGTTATAGGCTAATGAATGGGAGGTGAACATTTCTCACGTGAAAACCACGGAACCTGAATGGGTTAAGGTTGAATGCTGAAAGCTTACTCTTATTCTTTTAAGTTAGCCAATAGATGGTATCATTCTGATTCAAAACTTCTTGCTTATGTCTCAGGCAAAGACACATATCTTACCTGGCAATACAGAAGAAGGGGTTAGTGCCATAAGCTTTACATAGGAGGACCCGGGTACAGAGACGTCCACTTCCTTTGTCTCCTCTTCTCCATCAGCATCATCTTCATCTGGTGGGATCTCTGGCCTAGCCTGAATTTCAAATTATATGCATTTAAGTAATGTCAAAATATAAACTACTATTTGCTATTGAGGGGTAGCATACATAGAAGCTATGCAAAAAAATGTAAATGCTTATAGGAAGAATTACCCAACAATATAGGGCCACACCAAACATGAATGTAATGAATTTCAAAGTGTATTAACCTAAAAAAACAGCCCTTTGTTTATCTTATTTAGCAGAGAAAGAACCTGTGTCATATACTAATTGATTCTTGTTGGATGGATTTCCCTTAGGAACGGTTAAACAGCTCCCTGTTGGAGGCATCATTACAAGAAGTAAGGAAAATACCGAAGTTCAGCAGTTCTCAAAGTAGGTGCTACAGCACCCTTGTGCATCGCAGCTCTTTCCCTGCCTGAACAGGTTATTTTGACAGAGTATTTCTTTTGTCAGCACACGCCGATTGCTTTGCTATAGCCATGCACAGCCAAGAGACGCCCTAGCAGCACCACCCCTCACTCACGTTAATGGACAGCTCTGGTTGTTCCAGCATAGTTCACGAACAAGGATATATAACAAAAATCTTTCTTTCTAACTTTTATTTCTAATAAAATAAACAAAAAGTTTAATGGAGTGCAACTGGACTTTCAAGGCAAACCTTGCATATGAAATAATTTGCTTTGCAATGTATTATTAAAATGGCATTACTGTGACATACGTTGATACCACTGCTGTAAACAAAGCAGGGCCGCGTGATCAGCCTGATCAGAGCTGGCAGGCTGAAATAACCAATAAATAAGGCAAATATTTATGTGTGCAGCGCTACGATCTAGCGCAGCGCTGTACAGGGGACAGCCTTGTCACTTAACTGTCCCTTCTAGCGGCTCACAATCTAATCACATACATAGGTCAATGCCTATGCATGGGTAGTGTAGTGTATGAATCCCAGTCTAGGTCTAATGTAGGGGGGGGGAGGGGGGACTCAAAGAAATAGGGATTTAAACAAAAATCTTTTAATAATAAAAATATATATATAAAAAAAAAATTGCAGCAGCAATCAGAGACCATCAAAATAAAGTTCTATTAGTGGGAAGAAAATGAGGTAAAATTAATTTGGGTGGTAAGTTGTATGGCCTAACTATAAACTGTAAAGGCTGTAAAATGCTGAATTGTAAAAAATGGCCTGGTCACTAGGGGGGTATAAACCTGTGGTCCTCAAAAGGTTAACATGTTTTAACAACTAGGCTGCGCTGTCCACAATGATCAATACAATTACTATAGTGAATATCAGAATACAGACACAATACAGTTTTTTTTTCCTTGTAATGTCCCCAGACTTATAATGGGATCGCTGTCTCACTTTTCCAAAAGATGATATCAATGCAACTGCTGGACTGCGCTCTCCAATTCCTATAAAGACACAATATTGCACATAGCGTGACTCTGCTAATACGTATCCACACCACCCGTGGTATCAGTGCTCACAAAGTGCAAAACACGTGCCCACACACTCCTTCTGTGAATCTGCTCACCGGATCTTTGCCACCTCAGACAACAGGTGGGTCTAGCGTTTATATAAATTCCACATGGCACTCTCTTTCTTAAATCTTCATCTTGTCTTTAATGTAAAACATCCTCAATAAAACACATAAAAGATACAATAGTGTAATCCTGTATAAAATTTGGCCACAATGCCCGCGCATCAGAGCGCACTCACATGAAAATTTCTTGAAATATTGCACATCAAAAGCCTTAATAGCAAGGTCTGCCCAGCACCTGAGTGGATAGATGAGCGGCGTCCCGACTCCCCGTCCCTCCGCGGCGAACCAGCTGCTAATCGGCGCTTTGGATCTCACTCTCCAGGCTCCCAGTCCTGTTCCGGTATGATGACGTCAGACGCGCTGGACGTGGCTCCGCCCTACGCGTTTCGACCAATCGGTCTCATCAGGGGCTGACGTCACCAGCGCGTTGACGTCCCTTTATACTGTTAAACCCCTCCTCCACAGTGGAGGCTCCAGCCCAATACATATGGGCTTCGGCAAAATACATGCCGCTGTATAGTGACATTTGCTATTCCGTCGTATGGCGGAAGCCCATAAATCAGGCAGACATTGCTATTTTCCATAAGTACACACAATGAAAATTAAAATTAAAATTCCAATTAAAATGGATTACGATGAATTGTAATATAATACATTGACTCTGATTTAGTACAGTATTCCCTCTGTTGCCATCTTGTGGCAAACTAGGGTACTGCAGTACCATCTAACCTCCAATATTAATACCTCAGTGCTAATTAACCAGTACCCGCATTCTTGTGCCCGCATACTTATAAAACCCCTACCCACCCCATCCCCCCCCCTTATTCCCATGCAATTACAAATCATTATTAATGTAGCAATTTAGGTCAAACTCGATATTCAATCCCCCCGGGTGCATGCTCCTCAAATTATAAATCCACCTCCCTTCAGCCTTTGATATCTCCCTGACCAAACTAGATCCCCTCCATTTTTTCACATATTTTTCTATTCCCATAAACTTCATAAGATTAGGATTGGACCCATGTTTGAGTCTAAAGTGATTCGAAACACTATGTGTCTGGAGTCCCTTGGTGATATTGTATATATGTTGCCCAATACGTTTATGGAGTGCCCTTGTGGTTCTGCCTACATACTCCATCCCACAAGGGCACCACAGTATGTACACCACCCCCGCACTGTTGCAGGTAATACACTGCTTAATCTCCCATGTGGCCCCCGTATTCCTGGATGTTAATTCCTTCCCCCTAATGGGCCTAGCCTCCCTGCAGCCCCTACAACCCCTACAGGGGAAGAAACCCTTCTGTCCCAGAAGATCCCCAGTCTGTATTACAGGGGGTTCTATGTGACTGGTTACCAATCTCGACTTGAGATTAGGGGCCCTCCTATAAATGAAACTTGGTTTTTCTGGTATTGTCTTCCCAAGTGTATTATCCAGCTGCAGAATATTCCAGTGTTTCTTAACAATTTTTTCTATATCTCGATGCTGACTGTTAAAGTCCAGCAGTACATCAAATTCTCCTGCTCGTCTTCCTAGTCCAGCCCTGTCTTGCAATAAGTCCTCTCTAGTCATGGTTGCTACCCTCTCTACTTCTAATTCCAACTCTCTCATGTTGTAACCCTTCTCATAGAATCTCTGCATCAGGACCCCACTTTGTTTTTTGAAATCCTGCAGTTCCGTGCAATTCCGACGGATTCTCATGAATTGGCCTCTGGGTATATTATTTAACCACCTATTATGGTGGCAGCTATCTCTGGGAATATATCCGTTTTTATCGGTCGGTTTGAAAAAAGTATTAGTGCATAATTTATTATCCTGTGTGAAAATATTTAGATCCAGAAATTCAACCTTCTCTTTATCAATTTTTACTGTTATCTTTACTTCTGGCCAGTGTCTATTCATCTCCTCACAGAATACCTCCAGGTCACTTCTATTGCCCCTCCAGATGAATAATAAATCATCAATAAAGCGATTCCAGGCCACTATGTTCTCACCCCCCCTTAAAGCTAGGATCTCTTGTTCCCATACCCCCATATACAAATTGGCTACGCTTGGTGCGAATTTCGCCCCCATGGCGCAGCCAGTCTGTTGCACATAATAGTCCCCCTGGTACCAAAAATAATTATGTGAAAGACAGAATTGCAGTATTTCCACCAAAAACTGTACTTGGGTTTCCTTAAGGTTCCCTCCATTTTGGAGGGCTTCCTTCACAATGTTTTCACCTTTTTTATGGGGTATTACTGTGTACAGGGATGTAACATCTCCTGTTACCAACAGGTCCCCCGGTTCCAGCTTTATATCTCTAATTTTTTGTAAGAGGTGTTTGGTGTCCCTCAGGAGATAGGGTAACTTGGCTACTTCTGGTTGCAGATATAAGTCTATATATTCTCCTAATCTTTGTGTGAGGGATCCCATCCCACTAACTATGGGTCTTCCCGGGGGGTTTTTTATATCCTTATGTATCTTTGGATTGAAGTAGATAACTGGTATACGGGGATTTGTGGGAAGTAGGTATTTTAGCTCATCCGTAGATAATATTCCCTCCTTTTCTCCTTCAAGTAACTTAACCTTTAGAGAATTCTTATACTCAGCGGTGGGGTTCTTTCTCAACTTTTTGTAAGTAGCTTCATCACTGAGAATTCTGGTCATTTCATTTTTGTATTGCTCCTTGTTCATAATGACCAACCCCCCTCCCTTGTCCGCCGGCTTTAAGACTAGATTTTTCTCCTGAGCTAATATTTTAATTTGATCTCCATAACGCTTGCTATTCCTCTGTTTTTTAACTTCTAGGGTTTCCAAGTCACTTAGCACAGCTCTCTTAAATGTCTCTATAGTACCCCCTTTGGTCTGGTCTTGGGGATTAAATAGTGATCTATTTTTTAGTTTTGTGTGCACATAGTTCTGAGGCACCTCTTTATCTCTTACAGTGACTCCCTGTTTACTTAAAAAGTACTTTTTTATATTCAGGGTCCTTACATATTTGTTTAACCCCAAATATGTCTCAAACTTATTTAGTGTTTTGGGTGGGGCAAAATTGAGGCCTTTGTCCAGTAAGGACAACTGTTCATTAGTGAGGGGAATTCCACTGATGTTAAAGATTCCCCCCCCTTTGGGTCTCATCTTGGCCTGTTGCTTCCTTCCCCCCCTATTGCCTCGTCTCCCCCTCCCCAATCGTCCTCGTTCTGTGTGTACCTTTGGTCCCACATTTCTCTTTGGTCCAATCCTAAAAAACGTTCGTCATAGTCACCCTGATCCTCAACCTCATCTAGGCCTTGATATCTATTTCTTAAAGGCATCTCCCCATACATATCAGTTTCCACCTGTCCAGCAGGGTGTCTCTGTCTCAGATTATAATGAATGATCCCAGGCCTGTCATATCCCCCTCCCCTGGGTGTTGGTTTTCCTCTCCTTATTGGGCTCCTCTGCGGGACTGTTCGCCAGTTTCGATCAACTGGTGTCTCCCATCTATCATAAGACCAATTGTTATGGCGTGGTTTTGTGGGTTCTTTAGGTTTTGCCCCCCTGGGGTTGGGATTAGGATTTGGGGACTGTGCTGGTGGTTCCCTGTTAGGTGGATTTACAATCTGATGGTTTTGTTCTGTATTTTCCTGATTTTTTTGGGCGTTTTTATCGGAGGCGTCCACTTTCCTTTGCCCTAGCTGCCATTTATATGCCCTATTATTTTTGTATTCTGTCCAGTCATTTATAAATCTCTTTTGTCGCACTTCCACTACCTCTCTCTCATTCTTTGTCAGCTTAACTACCATTTGTTCCATTTCTTTCTTGTATAGTTCCTTTTCCTTATATGGTTCCATATTCACTTTGATCTCATCAATTTGTTTCTCAATCTTATCTAGGCGCTGTTGTTTACGTTTGACCAGAATTCTCAATAAATCCACACCACTTTTATTCAAAAATTCCCCTAGCTCTTTATCATTGACATCACTATTTTCTCCATCATTTGCCAGTATATCCCATCTATATCTCCTCGGGACCAAATCTTCCTCAATATATCTATTGTAGCTGGCTATATCCCACCACGCCACTTGTTCTTTGGTCACGAGGCTGTACAGATTTTTAAAATTGGTCTCCATAGTCTCAACCCTCTGTGGGGCTCCCGGCTCTTTTGAAAATACCATATTCAAATCAATAGAATCACGGTTCCTCATACTAAAGGCATCCATAATAATGAGTCTTTTGGACTGCTGCTGCCTATCAATAGTTGGTACTATTTGCAGGAGTATGTTTTAACAACTAGGCTGCGCTGTCCACAATGATCAATACAATTACTATAGTGAATATCAGAATACAGACACAATACAGTTTTTTTTTTCCTTGTAATGTCCCCAGACTTATAATGGGATCGCTGTCTCACTTTTCCAAAAGATGATATCAATGCAACTGCTGGACTGCGCTCTCCAATTCCTATAAAGACACAATATTGCACATAGCGTGACTCTGCTAATACGTATCCACACCACCCGTGGTATCAGTGCTCACAAAGTGCAAAACACGTGCCCACACACTCCTTCTGTGAATCTGCTCACCGGATCTTTGCCACCTCAGACAACAGGTGGGTCTAGCGTTTATATAAATTCCACATGGCACTCTCTTTCTTAAATCTTCATCTTGTCTTTAATGTAAAACATCCTCAATAAAACACATAAAAGATACAATAGTGTAATCCTGTATAAAATTTGGCCACAATGCCCGCGCATCAGAGCGCACTCACATGAAAATTTCTTGAAATATTGCACATCAAAAGCCTTAATAGCAAGGTCTGCCCAGCACCTGAGTGGATAGATGAGCGGCGTCCCGACTCCCCGTCCCTCCGCGGCGAACCAGCTGCTAATCGGCGCTTTGGATCTCACTCTCCAGGCTCCCAGTCCTGTTCCGGTATGATGACGTCAGACGCGCTGGACGTGGCTCCGCCCTACGCGTTTCGACCAATCGGTCTCATCAGGGGCTGACGTCACCAGCGCGTTGACGTCCCTTTATACTGTTAAACCCCTCCTCCACAGTGGAGGCTCCAGCCCAATACATATGGGCTTCGGCAAAATACATGCCGCTGTATAGTGACATTTGCTATTCCGTCGTATGGCGGAAGCCCATAAATCAGGCAGACATTGCTATTTTCCATAAGTACACACAATGAAAACAACAGTGCGGGGGTGGTGTACATACTGTGGTGCCCTTGTGGGATGGAGTATGTAGGCAGAACCACAAGGGCACTCCATAAACGTATTGGGCAACATATATACAATATCACCAAGGGACTCCAGACACATAGTGTTTCGAATCACTTTAGACTCAAACATGGGTCCAATCCTAATCTTATGAAGTTTATGGGAATAGAAAAATATGTGAAAAAATGGAGGGGATCTAGTTTGGTCAGGGAGATATCAAAGGCTGAAGGGAGGTGGATTTATAATTTGAGGAGCATGCACCCGGGGGGATTGAATATCGAGTTTGACCTAAATTGCTACATTAATAATGATTTGTAATTGCATGGGAATAAGGGGGGGGGATGGGGTGGGTAGGGGTTTTATAAGTATGCGGGCACAAGAATGCGGGTACTGGTTAATTAGCACTGAGGTATTAATATTGGAGGTTAGATGGTACTGCAGTACCCTAGTTTGCCACAAGATGGCAACAGAGGGAATACTGTACTAAATCAGAGTCAATGTATTATATTACAATTCATCGTAATCCATTTTAATTGGAATTTTAATTTTAATTTTCATTGTGTGTACTTATGGAAAATAGCAATGTCTGCCTGATTTATGGGCTTCCGCCATACGACGGAATAGCAAATGTCACTATACAGCGGCATGTATTTTGCCGAAGCCCATATGTATTGGGCTGGAGCCTCCACTGTGGAGGAGGGGTTTAACAGTATAAAGGGACGTCAACGCGCTGGTGACGTCAGCCCCTGATGAGACCGATTGGTCGAAACGCGTAGGGCGGAGCCACGTCCAGCGCGTCTGACGTCATCATACCGGAACAGGACTGGGAGCCTGGAGAGTGAGATCCAAAGCGCCGATTAGCAGCTGGTTCGCCGCGGAGGGACGGGGAGTCGGGACGCCGCTCATCTATCCACTCAGGTGCTGGGCAGACCTTGCTATTAAGGCTTTTGATGTGCAATATTTCAAGAAATTTTCATGTGAGTGCGCTCTGATGCGCGGGCATTGTGGCCAAATTTTATACAGGATTACACTATTGTATCTTTTATGTGTTTTATTGAGGATGTTTTACATTAAAGACAAGATGAAGATTTAAGAAAGAGAGTGCCATGTGGAATTTATATAAACGCTAGACCCACCTGTTGTCTGAGGTGGCAAAGATCCGGTGAGCAGATTCACAGAAGGAGTGTGTGGGCACGTGTTTTGCACTTTGTGAGCACTGATACCACGGGTGGTGTGGATACGTATTAGCAGAGTCACGCTATGTGCAATATTGTGTCTTTATAGGAATTGGAGAGCGCAGTCCAGCAGTTGCATTGATATCATCTTTTGGAAAAGTGAGACAGCGATCCCATTATAAGTCTGGGGACATTACAAGGAAAAAAAAACTGTATTGTGTCTGTATTCTGATATTCACTATAGTAATTGTATTGATCATTGTGGACAGCGCAGCCTAGTTGTTAAAACATACTCCTGCAAATAGTACCAACTATTGATAGGCAGCAGCAGTCCAAAAGACTCATTATTATGGATGCCTTTAGTATGAGGAACCGTGATTCTATTGATTTGAATATGGTATTTTCAAAAGAGCCGGGAGCCCCACAGAGGGTTGAGACTATGGAGACCAATTTTAAAAATCTGTACAGCCTCGTGACCAAAGAACAAGTGGCGTGGTGGGATATAGCCAGCTACAATAGATATATTGAGGAAGATTTGGTCCCGAGGAGATATAGATGGGATATACTGGCAAATGATGGAGAAAATAGTGATGTCAATGATAAAGAGCTAGGGGAATTTTTGAATAAAAGTGGTGTGGATTTATTGAGAATTCTGGTCAAACGTAAACAACAGCGCCTAGATAAGATTGAGAAACAAATTGATGAGATCAAAGTGAATATGGAACCATATAAGGAAAAGGAACTATACAAGAAAGAAATGGAACAAATGGTAGTTAAGCTGACAAAGAATGAGAGAGAGGTAGTGGAAGTGCGACAAAAGAGATTTATAAATGACTGGACAGAATACAAAAATAATAGGGCATATAAATGGCAGCTAGGGCAAAGGAAAGTGGACGCCTCCGATAAAAACGCCCAAAAAAATCAGGAAAATACAGAACAAAACCATCAGATTGTAAATCCACCTAACAGGGAACCACCAGCACAGTCCCCAAATCCTAATCCCAACCCCAGGGGGGCAAAACCTAAAGAACCCACAAAACCACGCCATAACAATTGGTCTTATGATAGATGGGAGACACCAGTTGATCGAAACTGGCGAACAGTCCCGCAGAGGAGCCCAATAAGGAGAGGAAAACCAACACCCAGGGGAGGGGGATATGACAGGCCTGGGATCATTCATTATAATCTGAGACAGAGACACCCTGCTGGACAGGTGGAAACTGATATGTATGGGGAGATGCCTTTAAGAAATAGATATCAAGGCCTAGATGAGGTTGAGGATCAGGGTGACTATGACGAACGTTTTTTAGGATTGGACCAAAGAGAAATGTGGGACCAAAGGTACACACAGAACGAGGACGATTGGGGAGGGGGAGACGAGGCAATAGGGGGGGAAGGAAGCAACAGGCCAAGATGAGACCCAAAGGGGGGGGAATCTTTAACATCAGTGGAATTCCCCTCACTAATGAACAGTTGTCCTTACTGGACAAAGGCCTCAATTTTGCCCCACCCAAAACACTAAATAAGTTTGAGACATATTTGGGGTTAAACAAATATGTAAGGACCCTGAATATAAAAAAGTACTTTTTAAGTAAACAGGGAGTCACTGTAAGAGATAAAGAGGTGCCTCAGAACTATGTGCACACAAAACTAAAAAATAGATCACTATTTAATCCCCAAGACCAGACCAAAGGGGGTACTATAGAGACATTTAAGAGAGCTGTGCTAAGTGACTTGGAAACCCTAGAAGTTAAAAAACAGAGGAATAGCAAGCGTTATGGAGATCAAATTAAAATATTAGCTCAGGAGAAAAATCTAGTCTTAAAGCCGGCGGACAAGGGAGGGGGGTTGGTCATTATGAACAAGGAGCAATACAAAAATGAAATGACCAGAATTCTCAGTGATGAAGCTACTTACAAAAAGTTGAGAAAGAACCCCACCGCTGAGTATAAGAATTCTCTAAAGGTTAAGTTACTTGAAGGAGAAAAGGAGGGAATATTATCTACGGATGAGCTAAAATACCTACTTCCCACAAATCCCCGTATACCAGTTATCTACTTCAATCCAAAGATACATAAGGATATAAAAAACCCCCCGGGAAGACCCATAGTTAGTGGGATGGGATCCCTCACACAAAGATTAGGAGAATATATAGACTTATATCTGCAACCAGAAGTAGCCAAGTTACCCTATCTCCTGAGGGACACCAAACACCTCTTACAAAAAATTAGAGATATAAAGCTGGAACCGGGGGACCTGTTGGTAACAGGAGATGTTACATCCCTGTACACAGTAATACCCCATAAAAAAGGTGAAAACATTGTGAAGGAAGCCCTCCAAAATGGAGGGAACCTTAAGGAAACCCAAGTACAGTTTTTGGTGGAAATACTGCAATTCTGTCTTTCACATAATTATTTTTGGTACCAGGGGGACTATTATGTGCAACAGACTGGCTGCGCCATGGGGGCGAAATTCGCACCAAGCGTAGCCAATTTGTATATGGGGGTATGGGAACAAGAGATCCTAGCTTTAAGGGGGGGTGAGAACATAGTGGCCTGGAATCGCTTTATTGATGATTTATTATTCATCTGGAGGGGCAATAGAAGTGACCTGGAGGTATTCTGTGAGGAGATGAATAGACACTGGCCAGAAGTAAAGATAACAGTAAAAATTGATAAAGAGAAGGTTGAATTTCTGGATCTAAATATTTTCACACAGGATAATAAATTATGCACTAATACTTTTTTCAAACCGACCGATAAAAACGGATATATTCCCAGAGATAGCTGCCACCATAATAGGTGGTTAAATAATATACCCAGAGGCCAATTCATGAGAATCCGTCGGAATTGCACGGAACTGCAGGATTTCAAAAAACAAAGTGGGGTCCTGATGCAGAGATTCTATGAGAAGGGTTACAACATGAGAGAGTTGGAATTAGAAGTAGAGAGGGTAGCAACCATGACTAGAGAGGACTTATTGCAAGACAGGGCTGGACTAGGAAGACGAGCAGGAGAATTTGATGTACTGCTGGACTTTAACAGTCAGCATCGAGATATAGAAAAAATTGTTAAGAAACACTGGAATATTCTGCAGCTGGATAATACACTTGGGAAGACAATACCAGAAAAACCAAGTTTCATTTATAGGAGGGCCCCTAATCTCAAGTCGAGATTGGTAACCAGTCACATAGAACCCCCTGTAATACAGACTGGGGATCTTCTGGGACAGAAGGGTTTCTTCCCCTGTAGGGGTTGTAGGGGCTGCAGGGAGGCTAGGCCCATTAGGGGGAAGGAATTAACATCCAGGAATACGGGGGCCACATGGGAGATTAAGCAGTGTATTACCTGCAACAGTGCGGGGGTGGTGTACATACTGTGGTGCCCTTGTGGGATGGAGTATGTAGGCAGAACCACAAGGGCACTCCATAAACGTATTGGGCAACATATATACAATATCACCAAGGGACTCCAGACACATAGTGTTTCGAATCACTTTAGACTCAAACATGGGTCCAATCCTAATCTTATGAAGTTTATGGGAATAGAAAAATATGTGAAAAAATGGAGGGGATCTAGTTTGGTCAGGGAGATATCAAAGGCTGAAGGGAGGTGGATTTATAATTTGAGGAGCATGCACCCGGGGGGATTGAATATCGAGTTTGACCTAAATTGCTACATTAATAATGATTTGTAATTGCATGGGAATAAGGGGGGGGGATGGGGTGGGTAGGGGTTTTATAAGTATGCGGGCACAAGAATGCGGGTACTGGTTAATTAGCACTGAGGTATTAATATTGGAGGTTAGATGGTACTGCAGTACCCTAGTTTGCCACAAGATGGCAACAGAGGGAATACTGTACTAAATCAGAGTCAATGTATTATATTACAATTCATCGTAATCCATTTTAATTGGAATTTTAATTTTAATTTTCATTGTGTGTACTTATGGAAAATAGCAATGTCTGCCTGATTTATGGGCTTCCGCCATACGACGGAATAGCAAATGTCACTATACAGCGGCATGTATTTTGCCGAAGCCCATATGTATTGGGCTGGAGCCTCCACTGTGGAGGAGGGGTTTAACAGTATAAAGGGACGTCAACGCGCTGGTGACGTCAGCCCCTGATGAGACCGATTGGTCGAAACGCGTAGGGCGGAGCCACGTCCAGCGCGTCTGACGTCATCATACCGGAACAGGACTGGGAGCCTGGAGAGTGAGATCCAAAGCGCCGATTAGCAGCTGGTTCGCCGCGGAGGGACGGGGAGTCGGGACGCCGCTCATCTATCCACTCAGGTGCTGGGCAGACCTTGCTATTAAGGCTTTTGATGTGCAATATTTCAAGAAATTTTCATGTGAGTGCGCTCTGATGCGCGGGCATTGTGGCCAAATTTTATACAGGATTACACTATTGTATCTTTTATGTGTTTTATTGAGGATGTTTTACATTAAAGACAAGATGAAGATTTAAGAAAGAGAGTGCCATGTGGAATTTATATAAACGCTAGACCCACCTGTTGTCTGAGGTGGCAAAGATCCGGTGAGCAGATTCACAGAAGGAGTGTGTGGGCACGTGTTTTGCACTTTGTGAGCACTGATACCACGGGTGGTGTGGATACGTATTAGCAGAGTCACGCTATGTGCAATATTGTGTCTTTATAGGAATTGGAGAGCGCAGTCCAGCAGTTGCATTGAAAAGGTTAACATGCATACAGCTGTTTTGGACTTTCTGGCCCTCATCAGTGCACGGTATGGTTTGATATGGCTCTATGGGATAGGGTTTGGACCAGTACTACAGAATACCGAGCTAGAGCCACTCATAAAGTCCCCTATACTTTCCTAGTGGTTCATAGAAGGACCCTACACTGGAAGGATGAAGGCAAGTATCCAACTTGTTTGTCAAGCTTCCTTCAAGCTCCCTTTAAAAATTAGTCTCTGGTCAATAACACAATATACAGTACAATATATGCATTAATAACTTTAGTTCTGTTCTAAAATACAAGCTTGTCATAACCATGGTTTACATCACAAAAAAGTTACCACACCTGGTGTTTACAAATGACATCAGCACTTCAGCAAAAGGATGATAATTATACAGTAGCAGCATATTTACAATAAGTATAAGAACAGTGTGACATCTATACTGTACATACTGGGGTCGACATACCTGTATCCTAAATGGAGGCAATATATAAAATGCAAGTATAGTGAACGTATTATCGGGGCCCTATTTTACGACATTTACAAGGTGATATATAAATATATATATATATATATATATATATTTAAATTCATATATACGCATGCATATTAGATATACGGTACATTTGTTTCAGAGTAGATGAACTATACATTTTAAAATCCTAGGTACTGTCACCCACAGTGGATATTATAGTATACCAACTCTGTACCGCTTAGTGACAAGTTTTGCACTAGTCCCTCTCCTCAGGGGGGGGATTATCAGGATTTCTTTTATTTTCAAAGGCACTCCTTGAGTGACAATGGCACAATCCAGCTGCCTGAATAGTGTGCAGTGAGTAAGCAGACTGGCTGCCATCTCAGGGCCAGTTTCCACTAGTGCGGTGCAATTTCTTTGCGGTAACCCAAACAAATTTGCATGCGGATGCGAATTCGCATGCATCTGTATGCTAATTTTCATGCCTTTCTCGTGTATCTTTGTAGGTATGTGATTTTAACCATATCAGTGCCTGTGTGCTTTTACATGAAAACGTATGCATATTCGCATAGCAAAAACGCATGCAAATTTCCTATTACTGGGTAATTACATGACATCCAAAACACAGACTAGCCTTGCGGTGTGCGAATTCTGATGTCTCTGCTGTGCAGATTTTTCCTGCAAGGTAAAACGCTCAGATTTCCTGACAAGTGGAAACAGGCCCATTGACTATTATTGGCTATGCAAATCTGCATGCAGAAAACGCATGCTAATTCGCTCTAGTGGAAACGGGCCCTCAAGAACTTACAATCAGGGATATTTCCTGCTTTACTGAAGGAAGCAATCATTGGGCCTCTCCTCAAAAAACCCTCCATGGACCCTGATACAATGACCAGCTACAGACCTCTCTCTAACCTTCCCTTTCTGGGTAAGCTAATTGAAAAAGCTGTATATCTTCAGCTAGAATCCAAAATCCTACAAAACAACAGCTATGACCTATTCCAGTCTGGCTTCAGGAAACACCACAGCACTGAAACTGCCCTCATCCAAATATGCAACCACTTGCTCATGGCAAGAGACAGAGGAGAGTGTTCCATCCTCATACCGCTAGACCTTTCTGCAGCCTTTGACACAGTTGACCATGACATCTTGATAAACAGGCTACAGGAATACTGCAGCATTGATGGCATAGTTCTTCAGTGGTTCAAATCCTTCTTGAGTGGCAGAACCCAAAAAGTGTCTATGGGGCCCTTCCTGTCCACCCCTGTACCACTTAAGTATGGGGTCCCCAGGGCTCAATCCTCTCTCCCCTGCTTTTCACAATTTACAGGTTACCGCTTGGAAAACTAATCCAAAAACATGGCCTGACATACCACTGCTATGCGGACGACACCCAACTATATCTTTCCTTCAAGCCTGGTGTGACAGACCCAACTCCAACTATAAACGCCTGCTTACACGAACTACAGCAATGGATGAATGACAACTGGCTGAAACTAAATGCAGACAAAACTGAAGTCCTTCTGATCGGAGGGCAGCGCATGACAACAAAACAACTTAACTTGCAGTCTTCACCACTGGGAATAGGAGGCACGGATGTACGCAGCTCTAATCATGTGCGTAGCCTGGGAGTTCTAATTGATGGGGATTTAAACTTCAGAACTCACATCTCTGCTGTGGTGAAATCATCCCATTTTCACCTTAAGAACATCACAAAAATCAAGCACCTCATCCCCCCAGAAGATCTACCAACTTTAGTTCATGCCTTCATTACCTCCCGACTGGACTACTGCAATGCTCTCTACACTGGCCTTCCAAAAAAGGACTTGTACCGCCTACAGCTGATACAGAACACTGCTGCCAGACTGCTAACCAACCAACCCCATCACTGCCACATAACGCCAGTCTTGCACTCCCTTCACTGGCTACCTATAGAATGGAGGGTTCTATTCAAGATCGGCCTACTGACATTTAAATCACTGAATAATCTGGGCCCTGGATACATGAAAGAAATGTTGCAGCTGCGTAGCAATCCCCGCATTCTCAGATCCACAGGTTCTAATAATCTAGTCATACCCAGAGTCCACTTGGAAACTGTTGGTCCCAGAGCCTTCTGTCATGTTGCCCCTACGTTTTGGAACTCCTTACCTCAACAGATCAGGACAGCTCCATCCCTAGAGGTGTTTAAATCTAGACTGAAAACCCACCTGTTCAGTTTGGCATTTGCAGAAATATAACTTTTGTTGTGTGAATACTTCATCCTACTACGAATTACTGAATCTGAGAGAGCCTAAGCGCTTTGAGTCCTATTGGAGAAAAGCGCTATAGAAATGTTATTGTATTGTATAAGGAAGTTCTTTTTTAAACAATTAAAATAAACTTTGAAAATCCCCATGAGGATATGGACTAATCCAAAACTTCTCGGCAAGAGGTCAGATTATAAATCCCACTGTAAGTGACAGCTGCACAGGAAGTAAGACATTTATGGTATATTTAATCTGAGACAAGCGTACGTATGTGTTTTAAAATTTACAATTTTTCATCATTGTGTCCCTTTAAGCATACAAAAGTACACCAACCATTAGGAAATCTCTTGAAATGCTAAACACATACAATGCACATAATAACAGCTAAGTGAAGCAAAAGGCGAAACATTATTTTAATGATTTACAAGCATAAATGATCTAAGGTCTGACAGGTCTCATGGGAGCATTAATTTACCAACTTGCGCCTCAGAAATAGAATGTAATTATCTATTAACCTTTCAGTCAATTACATGGAAATGCCACAGAAATACATACTGGGCCTGAAAAGCAGGTGCATGAAAACATTCCAAAATGATGGGAATTTAATTCATATCCATCACGTTGGTACTTAATGAGTCTGGCTGATAATACTTTCTGGGAGGGTTGAACCCTGACTAGAGATTATTAATCAGAGGGCAGATCATTTTATTTAGTCTCCCTACAAGGCTAACTGCTGATCTCTCTTCATAACGGCTGAGCTTTGCCTGTATACAGCACTATGAAGTAGAATCCCTTTATAGTAAACTCCAAGGGACCAGGAAAAGTCATGAACTACCGGTATATCAGAATTGGTCATACATTTTATATTTATACAGGAACATTTGCAGGGGACAGAGGACAGAGTTTACTATATCCAGAATTTTCCTACAGTAGATCAGAGTTTACTGTAACGGGATTCTACTGTAGCGGCTACTCAAGTTTGGGAGAAATGACTGGCTGCATTTCTTTTGTGTCCATTGCTTTGACAGAGGTTGTCATTTGCTCACAGAGGCTTCTAGTATGCATACAGAGGAAGAAGTGAATGAAACATTTAATATGGGTGAATTCATGTTCCATTTACTTGGGTGTGTGAAGCTGACCAGAGGAAAGCTCATTGTGCCCTTCTGGAAGGCTAATTTCAGACTGACTAAGCAGACTCATACAAAGCTTAGAATGAAAATGTCTAAAACACTCCATGCATGATTATACACTACATAAAAATGCATGTAAGTTATCAGAAGCTGATAGTGCAGGGCATTAGTTGTCAAGCAAATGGTCTGTGGACAGTGATCTGTAATGGTGGTCAGCAATGCAATCCGGTGAACACACTGCAGGCAAAAGGTGGTGAGGGGTGGTGTACACCTGCTGCCGTGGCACTTACATGGGGTGCCTATGTAAGATTACAGCCAATAGTAACAGTATTATGATATGAAACGTTGTTTTATTTACTTTTTAGGTACCCTGGAAACTATTGCTCACGTCTAGATGATTTGGAAGAGACATCAGGAAGTGAAGCCTGATAGGAACTCTATTGTGGCTATTTGTGGTAAACTAACCATACGACTGTTTTGAGTGCAGAAACTCACCAAATATTAGAACAATAGGAACTCACTGTTGCTAGTCTATTATCATTGTAAGTACAGGATGAGAGTTTATATATTGTATATAATGGAAATTCTATGTCACTTTTATAAAAACGGGTCTAAAATCAGTAATGCATTGTATACAGCATTAATGCTCTATCTCCTAAACTGTAAGCTTCCTTCCTTCTTCCTCTGTCATAGAGTACAATAAAAAGGAGGTGTATAAGAAGTGCAAAGTGCTGTTTAAGATGTTGGCATTTTATATAAAAAAAAGCTAACAATAATAATTGCTTTTGACTTCATTTCAAGTCTCAGTAAGGGGCCTCTTTCACAGGGCAGGGCAGGTGAAGGCACATCATCATCTGGTCCTGTGCACTGGTTGGGTGCTTGCTAGTGGTCGGCACGGACAGTGGACAGCCATCCATCACGTGTGGACCATTTCAGCATGACTGCAGCCACATTCAGATGCGTCGTGATGGCGTTTCTTTGTCGTGACTGACTGCACCAGAGCAGTCCAAACACGGACACGTGTGGGGTTAAAAACACTGCCATTTGGGTACATTAGAATGCAGTCTGAAGACACTCACTGGCCGACAGATGGGAGGCTGAACTGCCCAAACAGCACTCAGTTCAGCCTTCTGTGTGAAAGAAGCCTAGAACTTTAAATGTATTAAGAATGTTATACATGTAACATACGAATGTGACTAACCCAGTAATGAGCTACCATATTGTCCCTCTTTATGCAGATTAAACTAGTAGCAAGAAATACAAATTACTGCAGACCAGGCGATTTTAGGCACCACTTTTTCGCATATTTTGTACGACATTTCTAGCAAAGCCTATTAATACAGCTATATTTGAAATGGAGCTTTTATGAAGACCACATGTGGGTCCTTCTCCATGTAATCATTTAATATGCTAGTTATTTCCGAATTTGACTTATGATTGTGCCAAGCAAGTTCCTCACATAAAATATTAAATTACAGATTGCAGTGCTCCACATCCTATCCCCCATGGTTTCACTAGTAAAAACTCACATGGGACAATTATATTTTGTGGAGAATTTCTGCTGTCTGGATGTGGATATAAATTGCTAGAACTGTGGTCTCATCTAAAATTTCCCATCATTAGCTTTACAGAAGCCAAGAGAAACAATAGAGGAGTGTTGGTTATGTGGTCCATGCCATAACACACACTAGCAGGCACATAGCATCCATTCCATTAGGGGAATTATGACAGTCTGCTGTCCTGAATGGAAGCAGATTGCAAACAGAGAATGCTAAAGCAGCATTTTTCTTTTCAGAGACACTTTCTCTACAGTCAATATTCACAATCATGAATTTTAGGAGAGGAAAAAATCATTTGTTTTCTGACAAAGCTTAAAAAAAGACAAGGCAAATGATTTTGTTCCGGCTTTGCTGCAGCTCTCTGCTAATACCAAAGGTAAGATCTGAATATAATAAAACATAATAAATTGATATATAACATTCATGCTAGCTTTACAGTGGTCAGCATAAGGCACGCGCTATAATGCGATTTAAAGTGACATTGAAGTGAAACCAAACTTATGACATAAAGAATTGTATGTGTAGCACGGATAATTAATAGAACATTAGTAGCAAAGAAAAGAGTCTTATATTTTTATTTTTAGTTATATAACTTTTTTTCTCTTTTTTTACAACATTGCATTCTTTTTCAGATTACACTCTGTATTTTAAATGATGAAACAGAGCAGAGCTAATGACCCATTGAACTTCCTGGAAGCAAAACCTTAAACAAACAGTGAGAGACGGGCTGAGACAAGTGCTCCAGAAAACAGCACTCTAGCCAACCCAAGTATCTTTTACACAGGTAACAAATGAAGTTTATTAACTCTTCCTGTACTGGAAACAATATGACACTCGTATCTTTGCTGCTAATGTTCCATTTCTTAGCTGTACTACACATAAAAATCATACGTTTATTTTCACTTCAGATGCCCTTTATTGACTGTGAACTGCAATGGAGACACAGACTTTAATATAACAAACACGGTGATTCCAGAGCTGGAGACTTGGGCGCAGCTGGCGCCACCCTAGGCCGTAATAGGAATTACAGCTATAGCAGCGCACAGAGTGTAACTTCGGCGCCGTCAGAAGACGGAGCTGGAGTTACTTTTAAAACACAATAATTCGGCTGCCAATTGCTGGAAACCGAATTATTTCATTCCCCACCATCCATGGCTACCTGGAGGGGGAATAGTAATTACCACGGCCGGGACTTGTGCAGCAGCAGGATCAGTCATATACCGGCTGTATCCTGCGCTTAAGTCTCCCGCGCCTATATCTCTTGTACGCTTAAAGGAGAACTGAAGAGAGAGGTATATGGAGGCTGTCATGTTTATTTCCTTTTAATCAATATCAGTTGCCTGGCAGCCCTGCTGGTCTATTTCTCTGCAGTAGTATCTGATTAAAACCAGAAACAAGCATGCAGCTAGTCTTGTCAGATCAGACTTATAAGTCTGAACCACTGAAACACCTGATCTGCTGCATGCTTGTTCAGGGGCTATGGCTAATAGTATTAGAGGCAGGGGATCAGCAGGGCTGCCAGGAAACTGGTATTGTCTAAAAGGAAATAAACATGACAGCCTCCATATACCTCTCTCTTCAGTTCCCCTTTAATACAAAGCCTGCATGCAGCGAGTTATAATATTGTGATCAGTTACAATGCAGTACTGTGAACAGTCCGATAGAATTGTATGCTCAGTGAGTTGACATGCAGAATTATTCTGCAATGCAACTAAGCACTGTAAACACGGATTTAAGGTCTACAGTGCAAAACTTCCTATATGCAAAAATAGCTGCATTATAAAATCCTACAAGATAATACAGTAGAATCACTTTATAGTAAACTTCAAAGGACCAGGCTAAGTAGTTTACTGTATCAGAAGTTTTCTATATCCGAAGTTGTCATACTCAAGTACATAAAGTGTACTAAAGTACTATATCTTAATTCATTTATTAATTGGGTCATTTTTTTTCTTTTTAATGCTTCGCAAGCGAGCACAGACTGCATCTAAGATAGATCACGATGAACAGAGCTCAATATGCAGGGAATTGCATGCAATATGTATGCAACAGCTTGCATAGGAAACACAGGTCTCACCAGTGCAGGTGCTGATAAGTGTGCTTCTCTGTCCACATGTCTGTGCAGCTTGAATGATACTGTAGCATTGCAGTCATGCACAAGGAAGTAAAGGACATACGTGGCAAACGTACACAAGCAAGATACAGATTATAGGCAATTCCCACAGTAATGAGGCAGCAGCATACACAGGAAACATTGGTCTCATCGCCTGGTGCTTTTGAGGCAATCAAAGCAGTCCCAGAGTAGTGTGCAGATAGTGTGCAGGCTACCAGTGGCTGGCAACCCAACCATCACGGCTCATGGGTCTTTGACTGACGTATGACTCATGCCACCGCCCACTTTCCACTATAGCTGGATACAGACTACAGCAGGGGCCAAAAAACAGGTTTACTATCACAGAACATCCCAGATGTTCTGGGGTTTACAAGCTCCAGGGGAACACTTGTTTATTGTAAAAAGCAATGGCAACTTTGGAAGGATAACCTTGCTGAAGCCGGAAAATCATCCAAGATTCAGTAATCAAAGATTGAGTACAGTATAATATCGTTAGTATTTTAGTAAACTCCGAAGGAACCAGGAAAAGTGGTTAACTGGTATATCAGAAGTTTACTATATCAGAAATTGTCTTAGAAATGGTCCAGCATGCCCTGGTATATTCTCTGCTGCAAAGGACCAACTCTGTCCTCTTATTTTAGGTACAGTACAAGCTCTAGCACATTTGGTTGACATGTTTAATGGGAAGGTCCGAGGAATTTAAAAATAAAAAATCTATTTAGCTGGGGCTGACACCTGTGCCAGAGGGGACCCAGGACCACCAGCATGGAGCGGAGCACTCACATCTGTAATGCGAGTGGTTCCGATATTTCTGCGGGTGGGACTTAGCACTCTCCTCTCCAGTCTCTTTAGTTTTGCATCAAGTAGGCCCGCTCTGATCTGCACTATAAGTGAAAGTACGCTATACTGCGCTCCACCGCTTCCAGGAGCATCATTGTTAACAAGGGGAGCGATACCCGAGAGTGCGTACAATCCTGTGGGAGGTCTGTGATGATACTTTTATTGGTGTTTGCAAAGTGTAAGTAGTAACTCTGCATCCTCTTTTGTTTACGTTCACATTATTCCTCATTCTTCCCAGGCTGCTTATTTGTACAGTATTGTATATCCAGCTCTGGTGCCATTCTTCTTGTCTTACAAATGTTATCAGGCATCAACTCACTTGCAGCCTGAAGAGAGCAGCTGACTATGGGTTTCACACTGACATATGACGCATGCACTGTGCGCTGTTTACTATATATAGAGTCAGTGTCATGTAGGAGCCAAATAACAGGTTTACTATAACAGAAGTTTTATAATATCTGAGTTTACTATACCAGGCATTGCTCCCATAGACTTATAATGGAGATTGGCTGGGACCTGGAGAGGTAGTTGACAATACCTGAATGTTTACTATACCTGAGTTTATACTGTAGTTAAGTAGTAACTGCACTGATCAGCTCCACCTACAAAAGTTCACAATAATCTTCATTACATTTTCAGCTTAAAAAGCCATAAAATGCTCTTTTATCATAAAAGGCATGAATAAGAGACTTCTGATTGAACAGCAACAGTGAGCTGTTTTGTGCTCATGCCCTTTCTCAGTTTGTACTGACATAGGCCAAGCAGCTTGGGAAAGGGCAGGAGCCCCAAACAGCATGCTTTTGAAATACATTCACTAGCCTGTCATTCACTCCTTTTATAGTAGAAGAGCTTTTGATGGTTTTTAAACTCAATGGGAACCGTCGGCTAAAAACAAATATATAAAAAGTCAGATACTTTCCTAAGGAGAGGGAAGGCTCTGTATCCTATAGAGCCTTTCCTCCCCTCTCCCGGTGTCCATTCCAGTTCATGATCCCATGTAGTGGCATTCAACCAATTCGGTCAAGTGCTGCCATCTCCGCCACCGAAGGGTGTCTTGGAGAAGTCTTCAGGAAAGGTGTCTTCGGGAAGTCTTCGGGAGCCCGAGTGCTCCCGAAGACGGGTGCTCCATACCGCACACGAGTTCCCTCTTTCGCGCGTGTGCAGTATGGAGCCGCCTTCGGGAGGACTCAGCACTCGAAGACTGCCAAAGTCCCCCGCGGCGGGGGATTCAAATGGTGAAGGAAGCGCTGCACGGAGGGCACCAGGAGTGGAGAGGGAAGGCTCTATAGGACCCAGAGCCTTCCATCTCCAAAGGTATGTATCTGACTTTTTTTTTTAAGGCAATGGTTCCCATTTACTTTAAACTGAAAGCATAATAAAGCACACTGTAAACTTTCATATGAGGTGGTGCCAATCCAATGCTGTTTACGATGAGGTCCCGAGTGGTACTCAGAATGCGGATAAGGGCACACCCCACAATCAAATTCCATGGGTGCCATCTTCACAGATGTAGCTGCTAGAGTAGTAACATACATTTTGCTTTAGTTAATAACCCTTACGCAGGGATCACACTTGCCAAAATGAAATGTTTTTCTGCAATGCGGAATTCACAGGCACATCCAATACTTTTCACTAGTGCCTATTAGGCAGTTCTCATTATGGGTGTTTTTCTGTTTGTGGTTTAAAAACTGACAACAAGCAGGGAGATCAGATGTTTCTGAATGAAGTCTGACTGCATCAGCTGCATGCTTGTATCAGGTGTGTGATCCCGATTCCACTGCAGCCAAAGAGATCAGTAGGACTGCCAGGCAATTGGTATTGTTAAAAAGGAAATAAATATGGCAGCCTCTATATCCCTCTTACTTCAGGCGTCCTTCAAAAAAAAAAAAGTGCTTGCAGAATGAGAGAGCATACAGAGTATCACATAAGAAAAAGCAGCATTGTATAAAAGGATAATTAAGTTTAAATATGCCAGATTATGCTAATAAAAGAAACAATTCAATTGTAAAGAACACAAACCTTTAAGAAAGTATCTCATAATAAAACTGATCTAAAAATGTACTGAGCTGAGTTTGCCAACAGGTAGAAATCTTCAGTTTATTTGTGTAGCCAATAGCTACAAGGACATCATGACAAGTGCAATCAAGCCTATGAGTAAAAATTTCCCCCCTCCCACCCAGTAATGTGATTGCAAATCCTATTAAAATTGTTAAAAGGCATGTTACAAAGTGAACCCTTCAACTCTATTAAGTCCTCACACCGTCTGAGGAAGGTGTATGCAGTGCGGCAAGGTTAACATTCTGGTAATTAGGAAAGAGTTATGATGGAGTAGGCTGTTGAGATAATAGTCTCTCGGAGTGATTCATTTACTTCTGGACCCCGTGAAAGGCTTCCTTTGGTTTGGAACACATTTCCCCAATTAAGGATGCTATTGTTGAAGAACACAGGCTTTCTGACAGCAGCTGAAGATATGTTTACATGAGGACAAGAACTCCGTTTTTTAAATGGAGAGAACTTTCAGCACCTTACTCTGTCATTGTAGTTCAGAGACTTCCCTTGAAACCAGAACATTAAGTTATAAAGCATACACATTTCTAGTATTCTTCAGAGTGAAATATAGTGCTTCAGCAAACACAAATATTTGTTGAAATCGTATACCATGAAATGAGATCTCCTTGAGCACACAGGCCAAGGTCTGTGTCTAAAAAGCTTCTTTATTGTGAACAATCTGTGTTGGATAAGCTGCCTGTCTATACAAGGACAGATCTCAGCTGCATGTACCCTCAAATGACTACTGAGGCCACAGATTGCAAGCCTGCCTAACAAATCATTCAAAAATTGGAAACAAAAAAGCATACAGACCGAAAGAGGAAGTGAATTCTTCATTATAAAACTTCATTATAAAGGTGTCAGAGACAGACGGTGTCTATTATAAAATAGGCTTTCCCTGTCACTCTCCTAAACTGCAGCTGGTAACAGTTTTTCCCTCAGACACTTCCAAAAATAGAATTTATTGTACTTCTGCCACAAAAAAGCAATACTGTATTTTTCGGGATATAAGACGCTCCGGTGTAGAAGACCCACCTAGGTTTAGAGGGTATAAAAATACTAAACCTATGTGTATCTATGGTGCAGGAGTCTTATGGACCTTCACCCCCTAAATTATCTCTAAACTACAATGCCCAGCTACACTAGTCCCTGCTAAACCACATTAAACTTCACTTACTCCTGCTGCCACCACCAACTACACTACCCTTCACTAACTAACCCCTGCTGCCACCAACTACACTACACTAAACTAACTAACCCCTTCTGCCACCACCAACTACACTTTACTAACTCCTGCTGCCACGAACTACACTACACTAAACTAACTAACCCCTGCTTCCACAATCAGCTACACTACACTACACTACCCTAACTAATCCATGCAACACCTGCCATGATTCTGCTGCCGTGATCCTCTCCTCCTCTATCTCACTGTAGTCATCCGAGGGCGCCCCGTCATTCAGGGTGAAACTCTTCAGGATCCCAAAACCTATCAGCACAAGAGGGAGGATTCTAGAGCCGGAAACTGACCCCATAGAAGTCTTTGAGCCCATGTAATAGTGGAGTTAAGAAAAAAATGAAATTGATTCTGGAGGAGAAATGGAAGTTATTGTAGAAATTTCAGAGAGAAGCAAAAGAAGAGGAAAAGTGCCAAAGACAGATGAAGTCTACCTTCAGTATCCATGACTAATTGTAGAGATGTGTTAGCGGAATGCTGCAGTAGATGAGACGTACTAGCAAGTTTGGTATTCTCTGAAGATGGGACACAATAGATTTTGAAGATGATGTGCAGGTGTAAGCTGATGGACCTGAAGATGTTCTGGAGGTGAATAGTGAAATAGAATGCTAAATTACAGATGACACCAAGAAAAAGGTTGCTTGCAGAGTGGCTGTAGTATTACAGTTAAAGAGAGGCATCAGGGAATGGTTTTGAGGGTGGAAAGGGAAGATGATTCATGTATTTATTTTGAATGCGTTCCAGGTACCTTTCTAATATCTAAGATGGGATCTGCAGCACAAAACATTTTAAAGCACGGAGAGTGAAAATGCAGAGCTGAACAGCAAATCTACAGTAGGTGGATCTTTTAGTATGAAAGCCGAGTATGCCAAGACAGCAGGTAAACGAGATGGAAAGAGTACAAGACAAGGACTAAGCCAGCCTTGCAGCACAACATCGGGGGGATGTTACGATATAGCTAAGACAGAAGCTTAACTGGAATATATTATAAATAAAAAAAAATAACCAAGAAAATGCAGAATCACGCGAGAAGTTGGCTTGTGACTTGGCTCTAAAGAGGTCACTGGCCACATTTGTAAAAGCAGTTTTCAGCTGCATGGGAGGAAATTCAAGTAGCAACCTAGAGATGTGAAATTCTGTCATGAACATCTTGTGAACAAGGCACCAAAGCAATTTAGACAAACATATAGAAAAAAGTGAAATGGGGAAAAAACTAGAGAGTGTAGAGCGGTTGGGGAATGATTTCTACAATAAGAACAGTGAAAAGAACACGGGATTGTGGGGAAAATACCAGTATAGGTAGGTAAAGGTAGAAGATGGGTTTTAACAATTCAAGAGCTGCAAACAAAGTGGACTGGGTTAAGCAGACAGGTAGTAAAGGGAGATTATGGTAGAAGTGATGTTCTATAAGCTAACAGTGGTTGTAGGTGAGTTAGGATGTATATGTGAGTGCGGTGGAGGAGCAAACATATTACATATGACTACTGATATTTTTTTTTAAAGCAAATAACTATGTCTTTGGAGGGAATGGAAAGTCAGTAGAAATAATGCAAACTCTTTATTTTCCAGGGTTTCTTATGGCAAAACTAAAGAGAGGAGTGAAGAGACAACATGGGCCTGCAAATATTTTCCAGGAATTTAGCCAATTTTTCCAATACTGTATTTGTGTTTTACAAAGCAATGGTACCACATCATACTTAGGCTTAGTTGATCTCTATGACGCATCACTTATACATTTCAAGTGTGGTGTTTCATTTGCACTGTAAGACTGAGACACAGCTGTGGCTAGATACAGAAGGACTCGAGTGCAGCACCTGACATCAAAGGGACGCAGAGTACACACTTCTGCAATTACTGGTAAAGACACTTTCTCACGCTTAGTTCATTCAAGTCTGTGATCCGGATACAGATTGCTGAGATGGATAGTCTGTGGCCTCTACAATTGGGCAAAGTAGTCATAAGGTGAATACTTCCAGAGCTTCTAAATTAAATTAGTATTTTTTTTTATTGACGTTTCATTTAATCTCTTGAATACAATAGTGCAATACGATAGTTTAATTTTAACTTAAAACAGAACAAGAATGTTCAGATAGGGGCTAGCACAGGGACACTGAAGGGTTAAGGTTTACCATAAAAATGCAATAAATGTTATTTCTTGGCTTTTCTACCTTCTGTGCATTGACATAAACAACCAGATGGTAGTGTCCAACAGCCTAGCAGTCCAAACCATCCCCATACATGCCATGCTTTATGATGGGGTATGTGTACAACAGTGAGCACAAAAGCAAGGACCCCGATGCTGGTAAAAGGGAGCAGGACAGTATGGCTCCTCAGAGGCACTCTAATGGTGAGACACGTTTATCTTATGCAATGAGACAATTCTGCTATAAAAGGGAATTCTAGGTGAGAGGGATATGGAGGCTGACATGTTTACTTCCTTTAAAATAATGCACAATGTCTGGCTGTCCTGCTGATCCTCTGCCTCTAATACTTTAAAGGGAACCTTTACTAAGCTAAGAGAAAAAAAAAAAGTTTTACTTACCTTTCCGCCAGCCCCCTGCAGACGTCCTGTGTCCGCGCCGTCTCAAACAGATCCTCCGGTTCCCTTTAAGCCATAGACCCTAAATAAGCATGCAGATCAAATATCTATGACACATCTGACAAGATTAGCTGCATGCTTGTTTCAGGTGTGTGATTTAGACCCTACTGACCACAAAGTTCATCAGGGCTGCCAGGCAACTGGTATTGTGTAAAAAGAAAATAAATATGGCAGCTTCATTATGTCTCACACCTTGGATTCCTTTTAAGCATATGGGTCATGAAGGATAGGATAGTAACTCAAAAATTAAGCCCAATTTACTACCAATAAGTTTCTTCTGGCCTGAAAAACATACATTACATTCAGCAAACATGTCCTTGATTTATTAAAGTGAACGTTTGACAAAACTGACACAGTGTCTGGTAAGGATAAATCTGCATTCCAATATTTATAGTCTCCCTGCAGTGCACATGTAACAAAATGGCTGCTCAATCCTGACAGTGCACTTCCACAGGAACCGGACTGACTGTGTCTGCAAATGCAGCAGCAGTTTCCAACACCACAGCCAAATTACCCGGTTTTAAAGAGAACCCGAGGTGTGTTTAAAGAATGTTATCTGCATACAGGTGCTGGATCTGCCTATACAGCCCAGCCTCTGTTGCTATTCCAAACCCCACTAAGGTCCCCCTGCACTCTGCAATCCCTCATAAATCACAGCCATGCTGTGAGGCTGTGTTTACATCTGTAGTGTCAGTCTCAGCTGCTCCCCGACCTCCTGCATAGCTCCGGTCTCTGCCCCCGTCCCTTCCCTCCAATCAGCAGGGAGGGAAGGGATTCAGGCGGGGACTGGAGTTCTGCAGGAGGCGGGGAGAGCAGCAGACTGACACTATAGAGATAAACACAGCCAGCTCTGACAAGCTGTTTGTCAGCAGCGTGGCTGTGATTTATGAGGGATTGCAGAGTGCAGGGGGACCTTAGGGGGGTTTGGGATAGCAACAGAGGCTGGGCTGTATAGGCAGATCCAGCCTCTGTATGCAGATAATATTCTTCAAACCCACCTCGGGTTCTCTTTAAACCTGACTGTGACTTTTAGATATCACTCATTCAAATATGGTAAAACATAACTGATTCCTTCTGAAGTCGGTGATCCTAACTTTGAAAAGATTCTCCTCATGTACATGACAGGGTAAATTTCCTCATACTCAGTTACCAACTGCAGTGCTGAATTCATTACAACACCAAGGATAAACCAGGGTTCAATGACAAGTTTCCATAGTAAAGGCTTTGCAATGGTATCAATAAACTTCAGCTCACTGGCCAGTTGCAGTGCTGGTAGATTTCCAATACAATAAATTGAGCTGAACAACCCACTGCAATGTCAAGAGACAACTCTGACCATTTGCAATACTGAAGGCTCTTATACATAATGGATAAAAATAAGTTCCCCGTTTAGCTGTAGTGGCTGGTTACAGTAATGAAGACATTATATCAACAGCTGTGCAAACAGGCGATGACAAGATGGTCTGATAATCTCAGGTCACCGAAACACACGCAAAACTGAAAACTTGCCCATCGTGGTGAGTTTAAGATTTTTAGTGCAAAATGGCCCTTTGTTGGCCAAGCTCAAAAATGATAATCAGGGCCTTAAGTGCACTGAGTACCCAGAATACATATTTCTTCTTTACAATGAACCTTTTCATAAGTGAGGTTCCTAATCCGGTGTGTTGTTGGGGGGCCGGGGGCAGTGCCTTACCTATGGGAAGCTGTTTCTCTAGCCCCCCATCCATGTGGAGTGCGCCATCAGCATCCACAGTGACTGGCAGTTCAGAGATTCCGCCTCTGGAATGTGCTTCCAGATGCCGCAATGCAGACCTGGAGATGTAGAACATCTGTACTCACATCTACGGAGTACAACTCACGACATGCATTCGGCACCCCGAAGTGCACTTCACAGGCAGAATCTCTGAGCTGCCAGTCGCTGAGGATGCTCATGGCGTACTCCACATGGAAGGAATGTTTTCTTTGTAGGGCTAATTGCTCCATGCCTTGTAAGGTTTTTTTTGTCTTCTTCTGGATCAACTGATATATGTGAAGGTGCAGGCTACAGTTGTACCTCATTTTCTAGTTAAACTCCATGGACATGTATCTTTTTTAACCCAAATAACTATGCAACCCTTTTGTACCTACAGTAATTGTCTAATCAACCTAATCATTAGAGATGGTAAATGAGATGCATGAGATTGACTTTAAAGCAAGCTTAATGCAAATTGTATGCAACTTGGAACTGGGGCAATCCAGATACTTTTGATTATCTCAATTCCAAGCTACATAAAAATTGCATGCAAGCCAGAATAATTTCTATATCACTGACCATCTCTATAAATCATTTACACTCTAACGTTGCCTGCAAAGTTCAAATTCTTTAGTTGTTCAGCCTGGATCTTCGGACAAATAGTAAGAAATGCCAAACTCACCTGCTGAGGCAGATGAAGGATAGTGTGTTCATCAGAGCCAAACTCACAGAGTGCCTTGTATGCAGACCTGCACACTGCTGGCTCCTATCAGACAACAACAAGAAGAAGCATCTTGAAGAAGAGTTTATCTCACATATTCTGTATGTTTAACTGAATGATTGACTAACAAACGGGGCTAAAATAAAAGTTATCCAAAGGATTACTAGAACTGCTCACACAAGTTTACATACATTCACAAATCTGTACAATCATTCATGAAAATACATAAAGATAATTACATGCATATACATCAGGTACTTCTTACTTTATTCTGTGTGTGACTCCAGAGGATACTGATGACTTCAACTTTAAACTTCTGTGGGGAAATAAAAAGTGGTTTACCTATAAGTCTTTCCAAGCATCTGTCCAAGGAATAAAAAACAACCCAAAATGCTGAAAATAAACAAGCCTTTATTGCAGACAAAACACTGAAGAGGTTCTCAGAAACATTAGCCTACCTCATAGTCTTCTGTCTTAACAGTTAAGGAGGGAACCAAGGCAAAGATTTCGTGTAACACTTTAAGCACAAGAACACGGCTGTCACAGCCCAGCTTTGGAGACAGAGCTGCCCAGGTTGAACGAATGTCCACTACCTGAAGATGAGAATGACACGATCAGTTACAATGCAGTACTGTGAGCAGGCCCATAGAATTGTATGGGCAGTGAGTTGACATGCAGAATTATTCAATGCAGCCTGATGGTTTATTAATGAATAGAGCAGTGTCAGCTCTAGAAGACTGACAGGGCTGGGACAGACATACATTTTCGACTAATCCAACCACAAACAGCTAAATGATGTGACAATCATCTAATGTCTTAAGATAGTTTAACATATCCTTGGTCCATCACAAACCTCCTCTCCATCAGGGCTTTAAAATGTATGTCAACGGCTGATATAAGCACAGAAACAAAAATATTACGTGCATGTATGTTTAATAATGTTTTCTCGTACAATTAGCTGTAAAAAAACAAAATAAACATGTCAAAAGCCATTCAGGGGATCCACAGGGCAAAATATCTGACTATTCCAATAGAGCTTAGAGCTCTCTCAATAAGAAGGTTGGCACCACTTGGTTCTGTGTGATGGCCAATTCCCAAAACATGACACCACAAGTGTGCCAGTAAAGTGAAAACTGAATACTTTCCTTTCTGTAAATTTACCTTCCTGGATTGTCCATTTAAAGTACACATAGCTAAGGTAAGTTGTTAAAGAATACCTGACCCGAGGCAAAGCCACCCAAGACAGATAGCATTACTACACAGAGGTGTAGTAATGCTGATTCCACATACCTCTGTGCTTTGTCTATTACTCATTTCTCCTGGTCCCTGTCATCACCCCTTGAAAAATTTGACTTTTGGCTAAAGCCAATTTTTTAGACAGGAAGAGGCAGGCTTGCTGCAAGGTTCCCTCTCATCACCCTTCCATTCCCTACTTTTAAGGGGAGTGAATGGGCTGAGGAAGAGGAGGGAATGGAAAGACGATAGGAGGGAACATAGCTGCAAGCCTGCCTCTTCCTCTCTGAAGATCTGACTTTAGACAAAACTCTGATTTTTAAAAAAGTGATAACAGGGACCGGGAGGAATGTAGAAATAAATGGGCAACACAGAGGTATGTAGATCCTGCATGAACATATCTCTGTGCTTACCTTAGGTAGCTTTGCCTCAGATCAGGTGTGCTTAAGGACCGGTACACACTCAAATGCTTTTCTGCTAGTGAGCAGAGAAGCATTTGGCAGCCTTCGGTGGTCCTTCCCGTCGTTCAACATTTATGAGCCCTGCAGGGGGATATAGAAGCACAGCACTTAAGTTTCCAGGAATAAATGAACTGATGGGAAAAATTGGCATAGAATGCAGAATTTGCACATACGATGGCAAATTCCCTGAAATGGGCGGCAGTAAAGTGAGCAGCGCTAAAGCGAGCAACACGGCTGCATCGTTTAGTGACGCACAGAAGCTTGTGTGAACTGGCTCTTAAGTAGGTGAACTGTGTGAATCACAAGACAGTGTGAACAAAAACTGCAATTTTTTAACAAGACAGTACATGTCAATGTGCTTCAATTACCATATGCTTTTATTTGTTTTCGTGGATTTCAGCTCCAAAACATCGTAATCTGTGTAAATATTCTTGGATTCTGGTTAAACCAAAGTGATAACATAACAAATGTGTTAAGTCCATATTAAAAAAAAAAAAAAAAAAAGTATGATGTTCTCCCCCCAAATCATGTATCAGGATTATATGGTGTGAAACTGGAATAAGGAGACTTCGTGGTGGAGCTTGTGTCCACTTAACCAATCTAGAAGTTAAAATTATATCAGGAAAATTATTAGTGTTAGAAAATCCACATTCACTAACCTCAGCTTGGATAAGAGCATGAAGGCCCTGCAATACCAGAGCAACTGGAGTGGCCTGGTCAGGTTTGGGGCATTCAGTCAGGACTTGAGTGATGGCAGCCAACATGTCTGCAGCATGTGGATACGGCCTGTGGGTTTAGAAACAAAATATAGGTATTTGCACCGTCGTACACAATGGATTATTCAATATGGCACCACCACATCAACAATCCGTGTTGCACTAAGTAGCTACCTTTGAGGACCTGCAGTACATATAGATGCACAGTGTGGTTATTTTTTTGTTCTTTAACAATCCTTTTACCAACTCTTAATTGCTGCCACTGATGTGTGACTGGTTATAATAGCTGTACCGCATTAATAGTTCAACTGATAACTGCTCATGGTCTGTTATGGTCAATGCACGTAATGCATTATATAAGACAGAATGCAACATACAGTGAAATGCTATTCAGCAATTCAGCAATAGCAAGATCTCCACTTAATGTGAAATGGCAGCGGGTGAAATGGTTGATAGGGAAGGAAAAAAAAAAAAAAACTGTCTGTCAATATTACCTTTGTTTGCAGATATCACGGATAGTTGCTGCTTTTGCTACAGTTTTCTCCCACTGAGTTTCTTTGCCAGTTGATAAGCATTGGGAATTGGCTATTGCAATAAGTTTTTGCAGTTCTGGATAGACTCTGTCCTGTAATAAAATTGCACATTTCTTGCTTAGAGCATTTGTAGCATTGACCCAAAGTAATCAATATTTTTTCCCTTCTGTTCTCCCAAGTACAGTATAATTTGGAGAAAACTTGTCTCAGACGTGTAAAGCTTCATTCACACCAGCAATAAATTCTGGAATTTCCCCATCATTCCCGTTGCTGGAAATATGGATGGGTGACATCCGCAAAAAAGATGTGGATGTTACTTCTGATAGATACAGGATGCAATGTCTTATGGTTGTTTATCTCAGGCAACAAAAATTGCCATGCAATTTTTTTTTTAATCAATTGCAAAACAGTGTGTATCCCTGACAGGTTTATGGCAATTTTTTTAGCAAGTGTAAATTCTCTTTTAAAATACCTGGATCCTACCTCGGACTTGTAGCTCCTTGCTGCCAGTAGAGTAGGAGTTCCTTCCCCAGCACAGAACAGATCACCTGGCCCCAC
This sequence comes from Hyperolius riggenbachi, assembly GCF_040937935.1. Classification (NCBI taxonomy): domain Eukaryota; kingdom Metazoa; phylum Chordata; class Amphibia; order Anura; family Hyperoliidae; genus Hyperolius; species Hyperolius riggenbachi. The sequence goes on along the minus strand of NC_090646.1, from coordinate 386,382,055 downwards.
CAAACTCCAAATAATGCAGGAAGAAAAGGTAACTCCGTATTGACGGTTTGGTAAATATTTTGGTTTTTAATTACATAATAAGTGGTCTGTGCACAACGGGAAAGCCAGGCTTCTGTTCCCTACCAGCAAGTCCCCAACTACCACATGTGGGTGATACAGTAATAGGGGGAAAAGTCAGTCCAGGAGCGTCGTAATAAAATTGCACGGTAGTCTCTACAGAAAATAGAACTTGAGGAGCTGATTGTCATGTATTTCAAATAGATTTAAAAATGGAGAAAACATTTATAAATAATACTACTTTTACTGTTATATAGATTAACAAAAATGATGTGGCGTAACTAGGGTTTTAGGCATCTTTTTAACAACCAAAACTAAAAATGGAGCAGAGTATACTAACAATAGATGTTCCTCTCAGTACACATCACCGTTTTCCAGTTACCTGCTTCTCCCATAAAGATGTCATAAGACGCAAGGCAAGTGGCTGGAGCTTTGCTGCATTACCAATCATCTGCAAGGATCGGAGGATCTGTGGCACACAAACCTGGTTGTTGAGAAGGGGAACAGTTAATCTCATGTAATCATTAATTATTAACCCTGTGTTAGTGTAATACACTAGATAGCCTCCAGCTTCGAACATCAGATAGATCCCCCTCAGATCAAATCTGATCAGAGAAAGATCCAATCCTTTCACACACTGTACAGAGATTTTAAATAGATTTCAGTAAGAAACCTATTGAAAATGTGTGGAGGTGTGCAATGCCTGCCGGGCCCCCCAGGTCTGTCCCATATGGTAGCAGAGCTCCCACTCGTCTATCTACTGGTGCACCTACTCCTGTGTCTTCTTTCCATCGCCGCTCCAACCTGTGCATTCTTTCCATTACCTGTATCCCATGACAAACACTAAAGGCCCGGTGGTATGAACATGTACACGCCGGGTCTCTTGTATTTGTCATAGGACACAGGTAATGCAGAGAGAACACAGGGAGGAGCACTTGCCAGTGAAGGAGAGAAGACACGGGACACAGGAGGAGGAGCACTGGTGGACAGGTTAGTGTACGCTCTGCACATCGGTTGCCCCACAAATCGAACGCTGCATTCCTGACCCGACACCGATCAAGCAATGTCTTCCATCTGGTGCGATAGCCCGTTTTCATTGATTTTGGGCCAAATGCATCATTTACAGCATTGATTTATAGCTATATGCCTGAGCCAGCTATTTTTGCATACTATACTTTCGGGATTTCTTCACTTCAGAAGATGAGACTGAGTTTGACCCAAGTTGGCCAACTAGCTCAGAGGAGCTCTTTTGCATAGATAACAACTTAAGTATTTTAACTCTTTATATACTGTAAAACAGAAAGGGACTTCACATAATTTCTTGGTGTAATTGCCTTCTTAAAACAGAAGGAAATTTGCAATAATTCAGTTATAAATGAACATTTGTGATTACCCACAATGCACTACTACTAAATATGCACATTATCCCTTTTCGCCCTTGTTAAGCCAAGCAAGCTTCCAGAACCGCTGGTGTATAGCAAGCCTATAGCTTTAAGTTTTACACAGCCATATCAAACCCATATGTAGACAGCCTGTTTTGGACTTTTGGTCCTCATCAGTACATCGCAGGGATTGATAAGGCTGTATCATATGGGCTAGTATCATATGTGTATATGTTTATCTCATCATGTCACTACCCTTTGAATAGGTTTGGGCTTTCTTTTTTTTTGATTGTCGTTTGGAGCAGCCGTTTGAACGACTTGTCAGGCAAACAACGTCATTTCGACGTAACGTACACATGCTCAACAAAGCAGCCAACAAACTAATTCACATGTCGTCTGACAGATTGGACGTTCAGTCATGAAAGACGTGCATAATCATGTTGATAGAAATCCTGGCATCCTGCACCTCTATGCGTATGCGCCGACGTATTAGTTGGTCAAACGACGATGGTTGTTTGTATACACGTAAGGACCTGAAAGTCGTTTGAACGACAGTTGGTCCAACTGATCCACCAAGCAGATCGGGCAAAACAGCTTTTATCCGTCGCTCAACTACTCGTACACACGTCCAACTTGTCGTTCAAACAACAAGATGGATGACAAGTTGGTCGGAAAAGTTGGACGTGTGTACGTGCCTTAAAGAGGAACTCCAGTGAAAATAATGTACGGTAATACATTTTTACAATAATTATTCTTCATTTTTACAATAATTATGTATAAATGATTTAGTCAGTGTTTGCCCATTGTAAAATCTTTTAAATCCCTGATTTACATTCTGACTATTATATGGTGACATTTTTACTGCTGGCAAGTGATGTAGCTGCTGCATGCTTTTTTGGCAGTTGGAAACAGCTGTAAACAGCTATTTCCCACAATTCAGCAAGGCTCACAGACAGGAAACTGCCAGGAGTACGTATTCAGAATTTTTTTGTGGGAGGGGTTTCAGAAAAAATATCAGCCATACAGCGCCCCCTGATGTTCTGTTTGTGAAAAGGAATAGATTTCTCATGTAAAAGGGGGTACCAGCTACTGATTGGGATAAAGTTCAATTCTTGGTCGGAGTTTCTCTTTAAGTCTCCCTGCTTTTGTTATAAGGGTGGAAAAGCAAACAATCAGTAGGGAAGGGAGAAGTTATGAGGATACTCACAGACAGATGTGCTGGTGAGATATGCTAAATTCACATGACAGCAATTTAGGGTCATAAATAAAGGTATTTTTTAATATGTTTTCCCCTCAAATATGCTATATTAACGGGTCCTAACTTTGTGGATACAGAAGCATGGGTGGGATAACACTGGGAGAAAGGCCAAAATTTCAATTAATGTATGTTTCCTCAGTAGCTTAAAGGGAGCCTGCCACAGCCCTTTCCTAATGTCTTCTGTTCTTAACAGAAACAGATGTTCGCTATCCATTTTGTCTTGCAGTATATACTGCTGAGATCAACAACACTACCCTAAGGTTTTATAATCTATACTTCTATGCATTTTTATCCTTACTTACAGAAACAATTTGCTGTTAGCCACAGCACAGAACTCTTCAACTTAAAACAGCGAAAACTACTACAGTGTAAGCATTATTTTCTTGAACTCTTAGAATACAATTTCAGTCAACAGATTAGTCCCACCTCAGATTAGTCCTCCAGCTCCAACAGATTAGTCCCACTACCACCATAATCACTTCAAAGAACAAACCCATGAAATTTGCAGTAAACTAGATGGAGTTTTGCATATAAATGCACAAGAAAAAAAAACAAAGACACACACAAACCTTTGCACAATTTTTTTTTTTTAAAAATAGGTGCATGCAAATAATTGCAGGGATTAAATACAAGGACATGTGTGAACGACCCTTTACTGATATGTATAGGATTTGTCTACATTTTCAATAGGAAACCATTTCTAAACTGCTGTGTCTGAGGTTGGGGAACACATAAGTAATGGATTTATTGTGTGTTCCGCACATCTGCAAGTATCATCCATGACATTTTTGCTTAAAATGATATTATAAACAGAAATAACATAGGCACCTTGTGTGTCCCCAGAGTGGGAAGAGCATACAAAATTTCCCGTAATATTTCAGGCTCCAAGGGACGTCCAAGTCTGAACATCAACACTGGTACCAAGTAAGGAACCTAAAATGCACCATAATGAGTTAGGAAATCCACATATTACTTTCAAACGAAGGTCATGAGTAAACACATTTTAAAAAAAAACCATTAATCAGAGGTCTCCGTATTCACGATGTAGAAGAAAAGATTAGTCAATACGCGGACGATACAATTCTGTATCTAGAGGACCCTCATTCCTCTCTAAAAGCTGCATACGAGACAATAACTGAAATGGGCCAGTACTCAGGATTATCAATAAACTGGAGCAAGTCCGCTATTTTGGGCATAGATACCCCATCAGTATCAAAAGAAGGCCTTCCATGTCCTCTAGAGATTACCACATCATTTAAATATCTGGGTGTTGTAATACAGGCAAACCCCTCCTTCTACTATAAAGATAATGTGGCTCCACTATTATCCCTGGCTCAGAACAAGCTGGTCGACTGGACAAAATTACCCTTATCAGTAGCAGGACGTATACATTTAATTAAAATGGTGCTTATGCCTAAAATATTATACATTCTCCACAACTCCCCGGTGTACATCCCCATATCCTTCTTTAAAAAACTTAATTCATTTATATTATCCATTGTATGGAACAAATCTCGGGCCAAACTCAAGCATAGTATTCTCCAGTGTCCTTCTGACCTTGGAGGCATGGCACTACCTGTCCCCTTGTGGTACTATGTAGCATCACAACTGGAACACATGGCAAATTGGTTCATTGACGATTCTCCATATGCCCCTCAATTACTAGGCTTTGACAATACCAATAAACTATGTAATCTACCCTTTGCTCTATTAAAACACACCCTGCAACAGCAGGACCCACATAACACCATTTTGGTCCAGGCGACTAAGATTTGGAACAGAGCTTGTACACTTGTCCCTTCTAACACATGGGAATTCTACACTCCACTATGGGAAAACCCTTGTCTGCCAGAACTTTGCAAACTCCAAAACACTAGGCTATGGGCAGACAAAGGGATTGTATATTTAGGTCAAGTCTTGAAAGGCTCCCAAATCCCACCATTTTCACACTTAAAGGAGCAATATGCTTTAACAGAAACATTCCACTTTATGTATTTACAACTAACCCATGCCATAAAAGCTCAATTTCCATCCGGTCTGCCCCAGACTGGCACTTCTCTTATTTTAGAAAGTATCAAAGATGGCCCTATACAACATCATATTGGCCTCTTATATTCGCTCATGGCTCAACATCAATCTCAACCCATAGCAGATAAAGCATATGAAAAATGGACTGCAATTGAGGTGGATATTGATGAAGAGGAATGGGAGGAATGTCTAATGGCCACTAAATCAGTTTCACCATGTATCAGAGATAAACTTACGCAATTGTACACTGTACATCAAAGCTACATGCTGCCTTCCCGAATTGCCAAGTTCTCCCCCTTAACCTCACCCAACTGTCCAAAGTGTAACAAGAAAGAACCCTCCTTTTTACATATGTTGTGGCAATGCCCCCCCCCCCCCCCCCCCCCGTGGAGGCATTTTGGAAGCAGGTAGTGGACTTTCTACATGATCGTATGGGCTCCCCGGCCACCCTAGACATTAAAATGTGTATCCTAAACATTATACCTGAAGATATAAACAAATTTGAGAAAACATTCCTGATAGAGACCTTATTCATTGCCAAGCAATGCGTAGCTTTCCGGTGGATGTCTCCACTTAGTCCAACACTGATAGAGTGGAAATCCAAAATAAAAAACTCTTTACCATACAAGCAACTTGTATACAAACACAGAAAATGCCCCAATAAGTTTAACCAAATCTGGGATAGATGGCTGAAAAACCCACCTATGTAAATTAAAACAGGTATTCTTGTCTCACCCTGCTTCCGGGATCCTCTACATTCATAAAATGGGGTTCTTTACCATAAATGTTTTGTTTTCCCCCTTTATGCCAATATTAAACACAAACAGATCTGTGAAGGGCTACCCCTTCATAATTCCTATGTACACCTTTACATGTCTTTCACGAATAACAAATGACAGGATGCAAGTAAATAGTTTGCACTGTTTTTTTTCCCCCCTCTTTATTAAAAAAAAAAGATGTGCACAAACCTTCTTTAAACATTCCAGCTGTATTTATGACTATTGCAAGAACATTCTTCTGAACTATATAGTACTACTACTGTATTTTGCTGTATACATTGTGACACCGTACTTTGTATGTTACTCTACTATTTTCAATAAACGAACCTTTGTTTAATGAAAAAAAAAAACACATTTTAAAAATATATTTCAGATAGATCGCTGACAAATTAAAAATGAAGCATTTGCATTTTCTGTATTATTACTGGTTTTATAGATGTCTAGCCTTAGGCAATGCTTATATTTTTCTCACAAAGAAAACTCCACACATACTATTTATTTGTACAAGAGAAGAGTATTTCATGAGAAATTCCTTTTCTTTTACAATTGACTTTTGGAATAGGTTCTGGTTTGACTAAACTCCAAGTATTGCCTAAGGCTACGTTTACAGCAGCTACTGTACAATATTCACAGTGCACCGGGTGATGGCATGCGGCTTACCATGCTGCAATGCACCACCTGTGCGACCTTCACAGTGTAGCGAGTGAGATGCAGCATAACAGTGTGTGGCTTACCACACTGCACCACCAGAACGCTGCGTTCACAGTGTGGCTAGTGAGATGCAGCATAACAGTGTGTGGCTTGCCACACTGCAATACACTACCTGTGCAATGTTCACAGTGTGGCGAGTGAGATGCAGCATAACCGTTTGGCTTGCTGCAAAGCACCACCTGCGCAGCGTTCACAGTGTGGCGGGTGAGATGCAGCATGACAGTGTGTGGCTTACCATACTGCAATGCACCACCTGTGCTATGTTAACAGTGCGGCGGGTGAGATGCAGCAGAACGCTGTGGCTTGCCACACTGCAATGCACCACCTGTGCAATGTTAACAGTGTGGAGGGTGAGATACAGCATAACAGTGTGTGGCTTGCCACACTGCATGCACCACCTGTGCAATGTTCACAGTGTGGCGGGTGAGATGCAGCATAACAATGTGTGGCTTACCATACTGCAATGCACCACCTAAGCAATGTTCACAGTGCGGTGGGCGAGATGCAGCATAACAGTGTGTGGCTTGCCACACTGCAATGCACCAGCTGTGCAATGTTCACAGTGTGGTGGGTGAGATGCAGCATAACGGTGTGTAGCTTGTCACACTGCAATGCACCAGCTGTGCATTGTTCACAGTGCAGTGAATGAGATACGGCATTCCAGCGTGCAGTATCCCAATGCACTGCATACAGTGCATTACCGCAAAATGTGCGCGTTAACAGTGAAGTCTACTTTTCACTGACTGTATGCGTCACTGTATACCACGCAAGACACGGATAATGTACGGTGCACTTTTCCGTTCCTGCTGTTACTGGGAACGCAACGCCTACTGTGAACCTAGCCTTAAAGTGTAACCCTGCTATAATCTCTAGTATAAACATGGTTCTATCCAGAAGACTGCAGAGGCAAGAATAACTGTTTAGTGTCCGCAGTAGCTTTCATTTCTCCTTCAATAATCCCTGTCTGCAGTGATGGATTCAGTCTCAGGTGCTGCATCAATAGCTTTTGCAGTGCTGCCTGTTAGACCTCTATTCACCCATCTTGTTATCAGATTACTAATATGTACGGTTTATGGAACTATGGTATGTAGGATGGTTTCACAAAGTATCTGCAGACAGATGAGGGTATTACTCACTGAAGGGTGAGGATTATAAATGGAATATATGTTTAATACATATGAATTAATATGTGTTTCTGTACTGCTGTAGTATATTACTTTTGTTTTGTTCTATAAATATTTTAATAAGTTTTACGCTTAGGGACTTATTGGTGCAACTGTCCGATAGAAACACTGCGCTTGTTAATCATAAGACAAAACCACTTGCTTTTTACTTTTCTAATTCTATATATAAAAGTAATACAAGAAATCTCATTGTTTAAAATGAGCAGCAGAAACAAGAACAGTTCTTCTTCAGCCAGTTTAAAGCTAGCGGGTCAACATAAACATTAGCACTGACAGACATGTTGTCCAACAAAAGAACAATGCCACCAGCAGTGTGACAAGGGGACTGCATTTATCATGAAAAGCCCCAGCATGCATTCCAGCAATCCCAGAAGTAACCATGGATGGGAAGGGGTAAACTGCAGACACTTGCAAGCCCTGAATTATCCAACAGCTGCATAAGTGCACAGGACGAATCATTAGTTTCAGGCATAAGTGGACTGCTCAGGAGATGGTGAAGCACGTTGCTAAGCAACTAGGGGCATTTTGCATCCCCATCTCATCCCTAAATATTCAGCAGCTAGGTCATCTGTCTAATTAATATCATGAAAGTGTGTTTTATCCCTACATTGGCTCCTCTGTCTTTTAACTGCATGTAATTTTCCACTGTCCATTGCTTTAGTCAATGGGTGTGAAAATACAGTTCCTGGGAAGAAAATAATAACATGCTGACTGAGAATGGAGTGCACTGACAATAGAGACTAATTAGCTGTAGAGTGCAGAATAGGTGCCAGTGAATTTCATGGCACTAGGAGGAAATAAACACAAATTCACACAGGATTCAAATCAATGTCTACTAAGTAAAACTGCATCAAATAACTAAATGTGCAGGAGTCTGTTACTAAGTGCCTGCCACGGAGGCTCTACAAGACAACAGATTTTACTAAAATATTATCAGTGAAAGACTATCTACTGTACACATACAGTAGTGACAAATCAAACGTCATATTTGTATTAATTCAGCAGAACTATTTTCTGGTGCAGCCAGGTCAAGCCAAGTATTTTTTGGGGATAATCAGCATGACTATTGAGTAACCCTGCAAAATCCTGATCTCACCGTGATCTGACAGCCTAATGAGATGCTTAGGTAAGAATCTCTGCAGGACAGGGTCAGGCTAAGGACAGGGTCAGGATAGGAAGGGCTTCATCTCTAGCTGGTTCACACGGACGTTTTGCTGGCATTAAATGCAGCGTTTTAAAATTAACGTTTTTAGGGATCTACCGCTCTCCCATGCAAGTGAATGAGAGCGTTTAGTACAAGCTTTTGCAGGTTTTCATGAAAGCCTGGCAGTTAATCCCAGCGTCTAGTCTCATCTCAAAAGAAACATGCAGCTTCTAGAAGGCGTTTGAAAGCGAGCAAACGTCACTGAAAGCCAATGAAAGCCCATAAAAAGCCAAAAAAAGCCCATAAAAGCCCAGCCTTTCCATATACTTTCTGCAAAAGCCACCAAAAACCCAGAAAGTGCAACGCTCTCCTGAAAGCCATTAAAAGCCTTCAAAAGCCATTAAAAGCTAAGCTGTTAAATGCTGGCATTCTTTAAAAAAAACAAAACACAGCGTTTGATCGAAACGCTAAGCAGAAGCTCAGCAGAAGCCCATGCGAACCAGCCCTTATGTGCTGCTTCCATTCATCAACCGGAGGTGCAGAATAGCAGATCCAACAGAGAAGATAGGAAGTCTCCTAACCTAACATGCTTATGTCTCCCTGCCTATGCGAAGCCTCAGTTTTGTTACTATAGGCCTGATGCACTCAAGTCTTGTAAAGTTATTGTGCTCAGGGAGCACACAGCAACTTTACCAATACTAGGGCAGGGGGAGGACTGGCTGGCAACCCATTAGCACATTACATTAGCGAAACACACATTATCGTGGTAACGCATGTGGCCCTACTGAGTTAAAGGCCGATGCTCCCCCGCACTAGTAATGGTAATAACTTTACTGCACTGCTGATATCTGCTATGAATTTCTAAACTTTATTGCATGAATTGAGTTAGGTCAATGATTTTCAAAATTTAAATATTGGGTGTGATGCCCAGGCGAGCCAAGAGGCCTCTTGGGGCTACACCTACAGCAGGGGCCTCCCATGCTGCCAGGCTGCCCTGTGACTTGCGACCATCATTGCCTCCCGTCACTCACACACAGACCTCAGATCAGCAAAAATGTGAACAGAGGGGTGAGCGGTGTAGTGATCATGGGGTACTCTTCAGATGCAGAAGTAAGGTAATTGCTCATTTCCTGCATCTGAAGTGTGCCACACAGTTACTATGCACTGCCTACCTATACTTGAAGACTACCTATTGTGGAGTGGGGGGGCACTTCCTATTATAATGGGAGAAGGGGCCTCTGATGGGTGGAGGCCACAAAAAGCTAAGCAGCACCCCTGTGTTTCTCTCATCATGGAAAACCTTCCTTCTTCATAATTACCAGTTACAGGAGGAGAACAATAAGTTCCATGGAGGTAGAAACGTTAACTACCTGAGAAGGGTCAGCCTTTGCGACTTCACTGGTGACTTGAAGTGCTTTGCACAAGATTTGTCCTGATTCTTGAATGAGAAGATATCCCAGAAGCAGTGATACATGCGGAGGAACACAAGTGGTGAATGGCAGCACCGAAGACACAGAAGACAGCCAACTGCGAGCAATGCTACCATCTTCTTTAAAATTCCTTAAAACGTTTAATGCAACTGTCAATGTACAGTGCCAGCTTGAAATAGGAAAAGGCAACATTACTTCAGCCTGGAATTAAAAGGAACACAAAATTAAATGTCAATCTGAAGTTTTGTTCTGAGTAATGTTACATTAGCCTGAAATCTTATAGGAATTAATTTTTGTTTATCGAAACAGCTGTATGTTGAGAGTTTGACACTTTGGGGTTGATTCAGTATAAGGCTATGTTTCCACTTGTGCGTTTTGTGTCAGTTTTTTTGCTCAGAAAATTCGTATAGATTTGAAAACTACTAATGTAAGTCAATGCAGCCGTTTCCACTTCATGCGAATTTTCGTTAGCGTTTGTACGCGTGAAAAAAATCTGAGGTCCTGCATCATATTTTCGGACATCGCGTACGATTCGCGTACAATGCTTCGTATAGGTAATGCGAATTTTCACGTTATTTGCGCGAAAATTCGCATTAGATCCATGGTGACAGGGAATAGTCAGCAGTCACGACTAAGCTGTTACTAAGCAGATTATGTATATTTAACTTATGCAAATTTTCACGTACGAAAATTCGCATAAAAACGCATACAAATTTACATGCAAATTTTCACCAATCAGAAAAATGTTACACTATTTTTTGCAGGCGAAAATGTCACGCTAGAGTGGAAACGTAGCCTTACAAATAGCGTGCCTTATCAGAGTTAACATGCCTTATCAGAGTTAATGTGCCTTATCAGAGTAGCATAGCGAGCACTACGAACCTTATGCCTGCTAATTGGCAATGACGAGAGCTCCACTCGTCCTGCCCTGAGCCCCTGCGGGTCTAACCAATGTAAAGGACATTATCTCCGCACTTTGATTGGCCTAATAGGCTGCTTGTCACTTGAAAGTCATCAAAGTGTGGAGATAATGTCCTTTAAAGTGATTGGACCTACAGGGACTCAGGGCAGGACGAGTGGAGCTCTCGTCATTGCCAATTAGCAGGCATAAGGTTCGTAGTGCTCGCTATGCTACTCTGATAAGGCACATTAACTCTGATAAGGCATGTTAACTCTGGTAACGCACGCTATTTGTTATAGCGAATAGCCTTGATTATAATCAAGGCTACTAGCAAGCTATTACTCCACTGAAAAGCTGGCTAAAAGGACATTTGATAAGTGTTGATATTTACCTCAGGATATCGCATCTTGTATACAAGCAGGACTTATATCAGGGATGTTGTGCAGTCTCATGTGTATATGTTTTAGGCTTTATTGAAGTATTTTAGATAGCGCACCACCTCTTGTTTAATCGGAGTGTTCCTCAACTGTACCTATCAGCGCAGTGAATTGGGTAGAATATAAGACGCACCTAGGTTTAGAGGGCAAAAACCAAGGAAAAAAATATATACTAAATCTGGTGTGTCCATGTTCCAGGAGCATCTTGTAGATGTTCTACCCCAATTATTGTGTCCTCCTGTGTCCCCCATGTGTCCTCTTCTGTTCTCCGTGTGTGCCCTTCAGTCCCCCGTGTGTCCACATCTGTCCCCGTGTATAATTAGCAGTGTTGGGAGTGCGTTTCATCTAATCCATGGCTCCCTCGGTGATCACAGACCTCTTCCCTGCACAGCTCCACTAGTGTTGGCTTCTGCTGATGACTCGATCAGCAGAAGCCGACACTAGGGGAGGTGTGCATGAGAGAAAAAGGTCTGCGATTACCAATTCATTGCTAATTATACATGGAGGGAGCAGGAGAAACAAGGGAGGAGTGAGTGGAGACGGGGGGGGGGGGGGAATAGGGGGAGACAGAGGCATACAGGGGGAATATGCCTGTATTCGGCATGTAAGATGCAGGGACTTTTTCTCCCATCTTTTTTTTGGGGGGGGGGGGGGGGGAAATGCGGTTTATACGACGAAAAATACGTTATATCCTAGGAGATAAAACTTAGGCGAAAAGGTGAATTGAATAAGGTCCAGGAATCAAAGTAGGTATCCTGTATATATTTAAAATGTACGTACCAGAAATGAATCTGCTAACAAGGCTGTCACCAAGGGAATGCAAGTTAAACCTGTTTTATTTCTTTTCAATAGACAGGGACAGGGGCTGACTTGCTCTCTTAGGTTTTTATCATTGTCTAGACTACACTGTAGAAATGTCTTCACTTCTGATCCTGAGGACACATGGCCACTGCAATAGAAAATTATGAGAAATCTCCCATAACAAGAGCAAAGAAAGACAGATGTCTGGCAAGCCGTACATTTTTGGACTGTGCTATAATCTCTATTTCCTCCAGCAATATTTCAGAGCTGCACAAATCACACCTATTGCTGTGTGGAAAAATCCCCCCCTCCCTCCACCCCTTGAGAAGCCTTTAACAGACTCAATATGTTGATAAATTTGTGGTTACCTTATTAACCAGGTAGGATTTTAGATTAATAATAGCTTCTGTGATTAGGTATTAAGATTACAGAACAATGTACTCTTCTAAAATATAAAACTTCCTGGGGAATTTGTAAAGCCTTGGCTATAATCCCTGTGGTATGGTTTTTAATTACCATTTGCGCCATCTCCAGCTCCCTGTTGTCAAGATCTTGTACTTTCTTTAGAACCGTTAAAGCCAGCTGCTGCAAAGACAATCCTCCTTCCTTCTCACTGAAGCAGTCTGCCAAAGCCGAGGATGACAGTACTTGCAACAATGGCATCACCAGTACCCGGGCAATAGATGGAACCTTCCCTTCTGCTGATACATCTAAAATCTTAAGCACTGTGAAAAATAAGTCATTGATACCAGTGTTATAAACAACACAAATTAGATAATACATTATTACAAAACTCATGGTATTAAATTTGTTTCAAAAGTGGAGCAGATGCCCAAAATAACAAGATACCAATTGTGCAGGCACAGAGGTTGCAGAGGATACGACCACAACTCAACCCCTGCCCCTAAGGGTCCACCCAGGACTCTGGGTCAGCTATTGCATCAGCTGTTACCTGGTGTTATAGTGAAAGGAATTACCAATATATGTGCTTAGTACCCTGGTAGTCATTCAGAAACTGCCTAATTTTCTCTTACTGTGGCTGTCCTTGGAAATTAGGCTTTGAGAGTCAAGGTGTCCACTGATGATACAATCTTGATTGTACAAGCTTACCACTTCTATGTAATATGAGGGACTGCCTAAGGTATCCCCTGTGAAGTATATTCAGTAATTTTACCCCTCCAGTTCACATAAGAAAGTACAATAACATTTTATCATTAGTGGGCACCTTAAGGGCCCTCTCACACAGGGGCGGTGCAGTATCTTTACAGCACCCCACACCCGGGCAAAGAAAGTCTATGGAGACTTTCATACTGCCACGGTACGGCGGAATGCGACAGAAGTGACGTTTTCACCGCATCCCTGACGCTAGGACAAAACTACGTTAACGTGCATACTGGTGTTGCTCTGCATCGGACCGGAATGTCATGTTACTCTACGGTGACACGCGAACTTTAAAATGGCGGGATTGCGGTGCGCATGCGCGGAAGCGTATTTTAGCAATATACTTACGTGCACTTCCGCATAACTGAAGCAAAAAGTGACAGCAAGCGCGCATCACTTCCTGCTTGGCTGGTGGCCAGACAAGGAACACCACATACTATCTCAGTGTTCCCGAAGACCTGCTTCTGGCGGTACGATGTGGTGCGGTGGACGAAACGCACCGCTGTCGCCAGTTTTCTGCCATATTTATTTCCTTTTAAACTTTGGCTTCAATTCATAAAAGGCTGTTTCATAAAAAAAAATAAAAAATTAATCAAGATTTTCACAGGTGCGGTAGAAATTCAGTAATTTACCTAAGCCCATTGACAAAAACCTGTTCATAACAGCAGAAGAGTCTCTGTTACAAGATTCTCCGTGCAGTGAGGGCATTACAATAGTAAAAGGCAACCAGACATCCCTTTAGATGTGCATGTTTTCTGCTGATTGTTGTACTGCCTCTGCTTGCTTTGAATCTGTCAATTAGTCTTTCTTAACGTTTTATTTAGTTTCCACAGCTTAGAATAACTTCTGGGAGACTTTACACATGCCATGCTTAGGTGATTTCCTCACTAGCTCCTCCTCATCTTCAAACAGGAACCTAAGATGTTAAACCATCAAAGGGAGGCAGGGGAAGCCCCTTTTGTTCCATGATCTCTCTGCTCGCTGCCTAGGGTGGTAGAAGAGCTAGACCCTCCGGAGAAGTCTGTTGGTCCTATCAGATCCGTCATCTAGACTTGCAAAAGACAGGGGCTGTTTCTATTGGCTCCCTCCTCCTGTCAATCATGGGGATATCCATACGGAAGGCATTCAAAGCTGTTTTTCGCCACCTTGGAGCTGCCATTAATGATTGGACTGATACAGCATGCTGTATCCTTGATGAATTGAAATTTGCTGACATTTACTAAGGTATTTTCCGAACAAGTGCTCGGTAATTTCAGCTTTGCATGTGGTAGCAGCCTTGATGAATTGACATTTTACTAAGTGCTCGGTAGACTGCTTGATGAATTGAGGCCAAAATCAGTTGTTTGGCTGTCCTGCTGATCCTCTGCTTCGAATACTTTTAGCCATAGACCCTGAACAAGCATGCAGCAGATCAGGTGTTTCTGACATTGTTGTCAGATCTGACATGATTAGCTGCATACTTGTTTCTCTGTACCAAGTGCTAACAAGTGCCCAACCAGTGTAGGAGAGCAGCTGACAGGCATTGACTTCACCACGCCCATGTGAAGGAGGCTTCAGAGTGAGAATGTGAGACTGTATCATGCGGATCGTTCCACTTTAAAAAGTATTATAAAACCTGTAGAAGTTTAACAATTATACAGAAAAATAAAGATTTGTAAATAATGTAACAAGTAAATAAGTAGGATAAAAAAAAAAAGTACGAAGGGCGTGGTGAAGTCCCACGAGTAGTCAATGTCAGATGATGCAAATTTAGGCCTCATATGACTAATATCAACACAAGCATGAGGCTCTTTCTGTATATCCAGTCATATTTATTATATAATGAACTGAACATTAAAGTGGTCTGAAACTGACATAACATTCAATAAAAATGTGTTTTCCTGCTTTTTATTACCCATTCAGTTACCATATTTGTTTTTGCGCACAAGTAATATTGTCCATTTACAAATTACAAGTTCCCTAAGTAAGTTTAATCTGCATTGAAAGCTGCTTATGCATTTTATTGAGGCTGCTTTTTATTATATATTAAAATCTTCTAGTAAACGGTTCTGGACTGTGTGCATGCTTGAAGTACAAAGAGCTTCACAGAGAGCATTTTCAGCTGTTTACACACAAATGTAACAACTGTGGAATGTAAACAAATATAATGTTCTTTCAGTCTGGATGCGGATCTTAAGGCTGGTTTCACACCAAGACGTTGCGTTTTAGGGGACGTTATGGTCGCATAACGTGCCCCTAATGCAACGCATGGTGGTGTTGAAGTTGGACATCAGATTGAGCTGCGTTATGCAGCTCTCAAAGCAGCTGCTCCAGGTTAGTGATAGGAAGTCCGGATCTTTTTAAGGATTCGGATCATTGAAAAGATTCGGAACATTAAAAAAAGATCAGGATCTTTGAACCAAATCATTTGAATCATTTAACTAGGGAAGCAGACTGGGTGAAATGACTAGCAGGACAGGACTTTCCCTGCACTGTACATTCTGTATGTTCCTGTTTCTTCCAGACAGACATCCACTGTGAACCGAATCTTTCATTGTGATGATCCGGATTATTCGACTCTACAGTCCCACCAGGAGTCACCACAGTGCAGTGAATATTAATTAGTCATGTGGCTGGCCGAGGAGGAGGAGGAGAGACCTCCTCCTCCAACATTACTGAGCATGTGCAAACAGTCTAACGTGGCTTAGCCGAGTATAGCGTACAGCATGCAGCACTTTGTTTAAACGTGCTGCGTTACTATGTAACGCAACGCGTGCACTGTGAACAGCACATTGATTTTACAGTGATGTGAGTTAGGCTGCGTTACTGGCTGCTGTAACGTGGGACTTTAACGTCCCACTGTGAAACCA
The DNA here is from genome assembly GCF_040937935.1 of Hyperolius riggenbachi. Lineage (NCBI taxonomy): Eukaryota > Metazoa > Chordata > Amphibia > Anura > Hyperoliidae > Hyperolius > Hyperolius riggenbachi. Next base: position 386,365,933 of record NC_090646.1, on the reverse strand, counting down.
GCCTAAAGGATACGCGAAGTGACGGTGTGACATGATGAGATAGACATGGGTATGTATAGTGCCAAGCACACTAATAACTATGCTTTGTTCCTTTTTTTCTTTCTCTGCCTGAAAGCGTTAAATATCAGGTATGTAAGAGTCTGACTCAGTCCTGACTTAGCAGAAAATGGCTGCTGAGAGCAGGAAAGATATAAAAAGGGTCAGTAGTTCATAGATTTTAGTTCTGGTATACTTCAATGAATGTGTCATTGAGCAAAAACAATACAAAAACGATACAGAAACTTTTTTTGCTACTAACAAAAACAATAAAACTGTTAAAACTTAAAAAGGAGATTTAAACATAAAATAAAACAGTGGAATATCTTAAAAAGTTATTTTTCGGAGAAGGAAGATAGATACAATTGTTTATTTCATGAGTTTATTTTCCCTTCGGGTGTCTTTTAAGATGGCCATACATCAGGCGACTTGGTGGCTAATCAACGATCCAATTTGATTATTATAATCAAATTGGATTAAAATCGTTTTTCAAGTGCATGTCGACCGTGCATGCTGCTAGATGTTGGGCCGACTTGCTCGATCAGGTACGCGGTGGGAACGGTGTGCAATTTCCGGACGATCGGCGAATGCGACGAAACCCCTGTTGCTGACCCCCCTAATAAAAAATATGTCTCCCCGGTGACCAGTGTAGAGTATACATTACCTGTCTGCGGCCTGCACGTGTGCCTCCACTGCTCCAGGCGCATTTCCCTGTACATACACGCGTGCCCCATGTGGTTTTTTAGTAAGGGCGCGTGTGACATCACACATGCGTGCCCTTACTAGGAAACCACGTGGGGCGCGGGTGTATGTAGGAGGAACCCCAGAAGCCAGCGGGGGACAAGCGTAGGCTGCCGTCAAGTAATTTATACTTTACACTAGGCACCGTGGGGCACATTTTACATTAGGGGACAGCATCTGGGCAGCAAGGCGGCAGTTGCGGCGCACATGCCGATTTTGGATCGATTTCAGCATGAAATTGATCGGGAATCGGCCTGTGGTGTATGGGCAGCTGACAGATCTCAGAGATTTGGCAGAGAAATCAGAGCTTTGTCTGAATCTGCCCATATATATCGCTAGATGTTTGGGTACCTTTAGGCTGAAGGGGCTTTCCATGGCAGAGAAAAGTGCTGTGTTTAACTGTTTGAATGCTGTTCTGCTACATTTCTTTTTGTGTAAGGAATCTTTTAGAGCAAAGAAGAAATGCTGAGTTTAAGACCACGTTAAGTACAAAACAGTGAATTCCGCACAACCAATGGTGCAATGGTAGTGCGAGAACCACGTGACTTGAACCCAATAGCCTTGTGAGCAAAAAGGAGGGGTTCCGCACAACAGCCGTTGCAAAAAAGTATTAATATTTATTGAAACAAGTTAAAAAGCCGAATAGCTATACTGATTTTTAACCAGTTTCAATAAAGATTGGATACTTTTTGAAACAACTTTTGTGCAGAAACCCTCCTTTTTGCTTACAGAACTGAACATTAAAGGTTTTTTTTTAGGGGTAGGTGGGGTGTGAAAATAAAAACGTACACTTACCTGGGGCTTCTACCAGCCCCCTGCAGCTGTCATGTCCCACACTGTCCTCCATCGCTCCCCCGTTCCCCGCCGCCGGTCCCATTACGCTTCATAGGTCCAGTACTGCGTCTGCGCAGGAAGCTCCCGATGACGCGTGCGGGAGCGAGCACTATTCGCCTGGTTAGATGAATTTCGGACCGGGACCAGCATCGGGAAACCGAGGATTGTAGGACGATGGCGCGGGACATGACAGCTGCAGGGGGCTGGTAGAAGCCCCAGGTAAGTGTCTGTTTTTATTTTCAAACCCCCCCCCCCATCCCCCCACAGAACCCCTTTAAAACACAGAAGACAGACTCTTACCTAGATTCATCAATTGTTTCAGCTGACTGGCAGGAGCTTGTAGTAAAAGCAAACTTAGCCCGATTATAGTCTGCTCCACTGGTAATCTCTAGAAGAGAGAACAAAGTCCACATGAAGGAGTATTATTATAAATAACATAGAAAGAGAAAATATGAAATCTCTGCAATACTAGAACACACAATCAGTTTACGAGCACATCTAATGCTGGATACACACGGTGCGTTCGCGCACTCGATTTTCCCGTCGATTCGTTTATTTCCAACATGTCCGATTTGGATTTCGATGGATCGTTAGGTCAATTCGGTATACTTTGCATGCGAATCGACCTAACGATCCATCGAAATCCAAATCGGACATGTTGGAAATAAACGAATCGACGGGAAAATCGAGTGCGCGAACGCACCGTGTGTATCCAGCATAAGAGTGACTTAAGAGAAGACAGAAATCCTCTGACTTACTTCTTTCAGCAGGTCTGTGTTTTGTTCCAGTATGTGTATAAATGTGGAGCAGTCTCCAGTGATTTTCATGCTGATTTCACATGCACACAAAGCTTGAAGAGATAACAGACATAGCTCCCTTCTAAAGATACTGGGCTGCTGCTGAAAGCAGGCACATACATCCTTCATGTGTGCGCTCACTTCTGTCACTTGGCACCAATCTGAAAGCTGTAACAAAAAGAGATATAATCTAAACCGTGCAAACCTAGATTACATGTAATCAAGCATCCATATAATGTAATGTTGCTTCAAATTTCTATGCACTAATTTCATTTAAAGGACACTTGAAGCGAGAGGGATATGAAGGCTTCCATATTTATTTATTTTAAACCAATACCAGTTGCCTGGTTGTCCTGCTGATCCTCTGCCTCTTATGCCTAATACACACCATGAGATTTTCTGGCAGATTTCTTGCCAGATCAACTATTTAAAGCATGTTCGATTTTCTGTTCGAATTTCCATGGATAATCGATCGGAAATTAGATTGGACATGCTGGAAATAATAGCTCTGGCAAGAAATCCGCCAGAAAATCTCATTGTGTGTATTAGGCACAATACTTTTAGGGCTCGTTTCCACAATAGCGAATCCGCATGCAGGCACTGCATGTGGATTCGCATAGGCAATACAAGTGGATGGGATTGTTTCCACTTGTGCGTCGTGTGGGTGCGTTTTGGTGTGCGGGGGAAATCTGCACGGCAGAGCCGTCAGATTTCGCGTGCGGCAGGAATGTGGGCGAATCGCCCGCAATGTATTTAATAGGGAAATCGCATGCAGCGATTTATATATATATATATACATATATATCGCAGTGCCATAAAGTGACCCCGTGGCAGGAGACAGACAGGCATGTACCAGAATGATATATAGATACCGTACATGCAAAGAATGCCTCTAGATTGATATGAAAGTGGGAAGTGCATATGAGCAAATATGCACTTTATAATATGAAGCAAAGCAGCAGTAAGTGATCACATCAGCACAGGTAAATGTACCAACAGTTATCAGAATGGATGATCTCAAGGCCAGTCATGAGCTGTACAAAACCTGTAACCTGCTAAACAAGACTCATGGTCTGCTGTATCAAAAACTGGAGATAAACAGCTTCTTTAATATATTTCCCTTACAAAGGGAGGTCTATACACTCACCTAAAGGATTATTAGGAACACCTGTTCAATTTCTCATTAATGCAATTATCTAATCAACCAATCACACGGCAGTTGCTTCAATGCATTTAGGGGTGTGGTCCTGGTCAAGACAATCTCCTGAACTCCAAACTGAATGTCAGAATGGGAAAGAAAGGTGATTTAACCACTTGAGGACCCACCCTTTACCCCCCCTTAAGGACCAGCGCTGTTTGTTGTGATCTGTGCTGGGTGGGCTCTGCAGCCCCCAGCACAGATCAGGGTGCACGCAGAGCGATCAGATCGCCCCCCTTTTTTCCCCCCTATGGGGATGATGTGCAGGGGGGGTCTGATCGCTTCTGCGTGCAGGCTAGTTGCGGGGGGGGGGGCACCTCAAAGCCCCCCTCCGCGGCGACATTCACCCCCCTCCCTCTCCTACCTCTCCCCCCGGTGATCCAGGCTGCACAGGACGCTATCCGTCCTGTGCAGGCAGTGACAGGACGTCCCGTCACATGGCGGCGATCCCCGGCCGCTGATTGGCCGGGGATCGCCGATCTGCCTTACGCCGCTGCTGTAAACAAAGCTGATTATTTCCACTTGTGTTTACATTTAGCCTACGAGCCGCCATCGGCGGCCCGCAGGCTATTTACGGAGCCCCCCGCCGTGAATTGACAGGAAGCTCGCGCGAGCGGCTGCTTCCTGATTAATCAGCCTGCAGCTGGCGACGCAGTACTGCGTCGCTGGTCCTGCAGCTGCCACTTTGCCGACGCACGGTATAAGCGTATATATAATATATAATGTCAAGAAATCCGGAATACAAAGCCCCCAAAGCAGGTGGTTTTGGCGCACGGCACCCAAATAGCAGTAATATTATACTGTGCGGGGCACATAAGGGTGATTTGGGGTACCAGCCAAACTCCAAACTACTTCCCTGCGCTTCCCCCCAGGTTTATATGACTCAGAGGAAGAATAGTATTTAACGCCGGTGGGGATTATTTGAGCGCAGCAGGATGAGCCATCAATCAGCTCACTGGCGGCGTACTAGTATAGTACTTTATACCTTGCATTAAAATGCCAATTTAAAGTGAGCTTGCACCACCAAGATTAACTCATTAGTGCAGTATAGTTAAATACACGCCTGTATTGCCCATCTGAAGTCAGTTCAGTTTAATTTAAACTAAAAGTTCAATTCAAACTCTGTACAGTGATTCTTTACGTTTGGTCTGCGATTATGTTTGCAGTTTTCACTGGTTTCTAGGAACACAAGCAAACACAAATGCAAAAAAAAAAAAAAACAAACAGCAAGAGCAACATTTGCGATCGGACAAAATCAAATCACACTAAAAAGGGTTCCTGCAAATTTCACAACATACCAGATGACCTCGTGTTTTGCAAATGAATGGAAATGGATTGCAAATGGAAAGACATGTAAAATAACCCAAACTGCTATGGGTAACTAATGTGCACACTGTCCACAATTCACAGTTGTGTCTGTTACTGCTGTAAAGTAAAAGTATGTCCTTTATACCTGTATATACTGCTGGATGTTTTCATAACATGCATAAGCTATGGGTGAATTGTGTACTTATGCAGCTCTGATGTTCTGAATGTACTCAGCGTTGTTTATGGACTATTGTCTGTACAATATACAATGTAAAGCACCACAAAAGATGATAGAGCTTTATAGACTTAATAACAACATCATTAATGAGGGAAACATGAAGCTTAATACTATATGATCACAAGAAAGAAGGGAAAAAGTTGATGAATTATCTAGTTTGCCATTTTGGCAGTGATATTAGGTGACTCACAGTTTAATAATAGAATACTGCTAAGTACAGAAATGTCCCTTTTTGGCCCAGTTCACTACAATGTGGTGGTTTTCCAAAACCTGCCTGGTGATTTGAAAAAGCACTGGAAAGATTGCAAAATGACAGCAAAATTAATGAGAAAACTAAACTAAACAGACTAGTGGCCTGTTAAAAGGCCAGCTGCAGTGAGAACATTAAACAAGGAGACAATTCCATTTTTCGGAGGCCTAGTTAAACAGATGTCATATCTCATGACCACACTAGACAGATGTTAAAAAGCAATACTAATGTCTGTTAACAAATGCACAGGCTCCTCTGTTTTTACACTTGTATTAAAGATCCATGAGAGATATGATCCAATATTTACCAGCTGGCCTTCAGTTTCAAGTTACACTACATGGATCTAACAACCTCAAATGATTATATGGTGCTTCAGGCTGCAATGCCTCCAGGAATCTTGCTGGATACAAGCTAATGATAACTTTTACCAATGAGAAGCCTCAAAATACCACAGCAATAACAACTCTGTTATTGCACATAATTGAATGGTGGAAAAAGGAAGGGAGGATAACTCTTATAACATGGATGTATATCAGACACAAAAACTGGAAAACAAAAAGCTGAAAAGTTATAAAATGTAAGGCTTAGCCCTCTTGAACACTACATGCGATTCTGATTTTTTTTTTATACAATCCGATTTTTGATTCCGATTAAAAAACAGCAGCATGCCTTTTTTTAATCCGAATAAAAAAATCAGATCGTATGAAAAAAAAAAAAATCAGAATTGCATGTAGTGTGCAAGAGGCCTTATTCTGGCTACACAAAATGTGAACCTTATGGTGCCCATACATGGTACAATTAAAATGTTCGATTTTGTCATTTATTCAACCAAAACGATCAAATCGAACAAAAGTTGAAAAGAATCCTTTTTTTTTAATCAAGAAAAACAAATGATTATCCTGTTTATGTTTGTTTTAAAAATCCAATTGGACATGTTGGAAAAATCTTTATAATCGATATAACGGATAACTGAACAAAATTAATGAAAAAAAATTGTACCATTACAGTGATCAAGTAAAACAATTTAGTGAAATTACCAAAAACTAAATTGTGTTTGAATGTATGTGCGGCAATAAATTAAATTCTCCTTCTCTGGGACTGTTCCAATCAGTTTTCAGATTACAGATGAGTAGGTAGTACTTTAAAACCCAGCAGTGAGGAGAATGAAAAGCAGGGGTAGATAAAGAGAGTTATATCACAATTGCTTAACATGTACAGACCGCTAGTAACAGGAAAAAGTTTCTAAACAGGTAGTCAGGAGGGCTCAGATCTCTTCAGGGAATTAGTATATTATCATAGTAAAATCAATCACAGGGACAGTTTGGGATTGATTTTGCATGTAAATACACATCATTTTTTAATTATGGGCATGGTGTTTAGTACTAGTAAGGGTGGAACTTCTCTCTGCACCAAGTGAAATCTTTAAAGAACTTCTTCTGACATTCTGGCACCTTTTATGAACAGAACAAAAAAAAATTTGCACTATAGAACCTGCCCATGACTGCATTTACTAGTACTGATAATTTGGTCATCATTTCTTCTAAATGGTCTGACTAGCAGACTGTTAATACGGTAACTGCATAAGGATTTTTTTTAAATCCTGTCTGGGAAAGATTATGAAGTCCAGCTATTAAAACTCAACCTCAATTTTTGGTTTTAGCAACCTTAAATTCAAGGCAAATTTTTGTGAAGCAAAATTTTCATCTGGCACTGAAAAAATATTTTCCAATTGTCTTATTTAAAGATATGGCCTTATTTATTAAACCTGAAACAGGCCCCTTATATTAATATGTTTTGCTGTGCACATATTTCTATGTATGTGCATGGGCAGAAGTACATATCAACTCCATCCACACCAGCAATTCAATGCCCTATTCACAGTGGGAAAATGCATTGGGTCTGCCAGCCTATTTAAAACCGAGAGCTGGTTCACATCTAATGCATTTTTCAAGTGCAAAAAAAAGACAAAACACCACTGCTTCTTTATGCATACTGCACACAGCAAGCACAAGTTCACACTAGCAGTGCTTTCAAAGAGGATTGCTGATTACCAGAGATTAGTACAATGAGGGTGATCGCACTGCAGTGTTTGCATTCAATCACTACCGTGCTGCATGCAGCATTTTCTGAGCGATTGCACTTTAAGGAACACTGAAAATCACACATTCGCTTTTAAAAAAAAAAATCACTTTGCAAAATAGATTTTCTGCGATTTGGAGTGTGAACCAATCTTTAAAGAGTGTGAAGGCTGCCTAAAAAAATGACATTGGCTGAGAACCTGTGGTAAAAATTGCTAATTAATTACAGCATTATTGCAAGTAGCCACAAGAGGGCACCTCCTCCAGCCTTTCATGCCACTGAAAAGCATCTTCAGTGCAGCATATTATAAGTGGTGGTGTCAGATGCCATAGATTTCCCACACTGCATCACAAGCTGCATTCATTTTATTAGCATTATCTGGCTGACTCAGGACTGACAAAATTAAACGTTGAACTTTATAGAACTTTTATAAATTACATTTTGGAAATTACACAGTTCTCATCTTGACACCTTTATGAAATAGGTCTGAAAACTAAAAATGATGCAACCTGAAACCATTGTTTCAGTTGTGCTATAGGTGAAGCAGGTGTTTTCAGCACTACTGGTTTTGTGTTTTTCATTTTAGTATAACTACTTTGATTGTACTGACCAGTGTACATTCTGGGAAGGCTCATCCTTTATTACCAGAAAATGGCCACTTTTTTTCGTCGAGCGACTTCTTTTTAAGCGCATATAGGTCTACAGTCAGTTGACTGTTTGCAAAGTGAATTGTGACTGCGACACACACAATTTCTCACTCCCAGCTCTAGCAATTTCCTACTTATACAGGCGCCTGTCAGCCAATCAGGTGCACAGTTATACACCCTTTGCCTGCCGTACCAAATCTAGCAGGAATTGCATAAATTAGGCAGCAGTCAGGTGGGAGGCTTCGGTTGCACATAATCATAGATTATATCATCTAGCAGGGCCGCCCCGTGTAGGCATCCCTTCCACAGGGCTCCCTCCCTAATCACTCACCTGTCACTCACCTCCTGGAAGCTGCAAAAAAATAATTTGAAACCACAAACACTGGTTCACACAACAACTGGGGGCCCCGGATTCTCTCACTGGCCAGGGCCCCCAAACCACCATGTGATACCTAGAGGCTGACAGGCACCTGCTGACCAGATAAAGGTAGGAAATTGCTAAAGCTGGGAGTGAGCAATTGTGTGTGTTGCGGTCAGCATTCAGTATAGAGGCAGTGGGGGTGAATTCCCTTGGTGGTGAGAGTTCCAGGGGCCCACCCGCACTTCACGTTAGGTATTGCATGGTGGTTTGGGGGCCCTTTTTTTGTACTGCCTTTTATAAATAGGCCCTTATGTTTCTTATTTGTCCAACAGCATCCTTCTTATTGGGAAATGTTAGGTGTTAAAGAGAAACTGCAATGAAAATAACATAATCAATAAAATTGCTCTTTTATTTACAATATTCATGTATTAATTATTTAGTCAGTGTTTGCTCATTGTAAAATCTTTCCTCACCCCAATTTACATTCTGAAATTCATCACAGGTGCAACATCTTTAGTCCTGTCAGGTGATCTCTGTGATCTCTGTTTTTACTGTGTCCAGAAGCCAGTAAAAATAACACCTTGTCTCCCAGAATGTTCTGGGTGGCAAATTCCTCATAGCTAATTAGCTTAGGCTAAACATCACTGAGAGGGCAGGACTACATCCAATATATAGATGTAGGAAGTGTTTCTGATGCTGAAACCAGGAAAATTACCATACAAGTGGGTATGCTGAATAGTTTACTGCATTCTACCATTTGTCACTACAGTGCTCCTTTAAAGAGGAGCTGTTAGGTATAGGGTCTCAGAGAAAATAAACACATATATCAGTAGCTAAATATTGGCTGTACTTACATTACATATGCATTTCACTGTCCACGTTTGGATTTCACAGAATCTTTATATAGTATTTGCAGAGAATGATGCTCCTGACAGCTCATGGCAGGTTCCATGTTTGTCTGTCTCCTATGAAGCCAAATGTGTCCTCATGTCCTGCCTGCTTCCTGATGATTAGACTCACACAAAAGATCGGTAATGTAAAACACTACTGTGCAGTGAATATTAATTAGCCATGTGGCTAGGAACAATAGCGGACTCCTGCAGTGTACTCTGCCGGGAGTTTTTTCAATGTTGTGAGCTGCTGCTTTTGTAACACGAGCCCTGTAACTTATCACTAGCAGCTGAGGGGAGGGCCCCAGAATGCTTTGCTGTATGGTATGCGGCTCTCGGCTTCTTAAGAGCTTGGGTCTAACATCCTTGCAGTTCAGCACACATCAAAACTAAGAGAGATTTTTAACCACTTGAGGACCCACCCTTTACCCCCCCTTAAGGACCAGTGCTGTGCTGAGTGATCTGTGCTGGGTGGGCTCTGCAGCCCCCAGCACAGATCATGTAGCAGGCAGAGAGATCAGATCACCCCCCTTTTTTCCCCACTAGGGGGATGATGTGCTGGGGGGGTCCGATCTCTCATGCCTGCATGTGGCTGGCGGGGGGGGGGGGGGCAGCTCAAAGCCCCCCTCCGCGGCGAAATTCCCCCCTCCCTCTCCTACCTGCTCCCCCCTCCCCCGGAGATCAGGGCTGCACAGGACGCTATCCGTCCTGTGCAGCCAGTGACAGGCTGTCCCCTGTCACATGGCGGCGATCCCCGGCCGCTGATTGGCCGGGGATCGCCGATCTGCCTTACAAATGTAAACAAAGCGGATTATTTCCGCTTGTGTTTACATTTAGCCTGCGAGCCGCCATCGGCGGCCCGCAGGCTATTCACGGAGCCCCCCCGCCGTGAATTGACAGGAAGCAGCCGCTCGCTCGCCTGGTCCTGCAGCTGCCACTTTGCCGACGCGCGGTATGAGTGCGCGGTCGGCAAGTGGTTAACTTCAGTATTGCCTTTTTGGCTTCCTTCTAAACTGTTTAACACAGGAGAATAGAGGTTTAAATTAGCTTTTGCAGCCTGACAGTTACTCTTTAATGTAGCATATTAATACTAACATACTATATGTTACTTTTCTTTTGTTCAGCGTAAAGAAAAATAATTTAAAAATATAGGGTTTAAGGTGCCCATTAAAGGTACAATTTTTTTATCAAATGTGATCTTTCGATGCGATTTTTATGATGGAATTGTATAGAAAATTTGACGTTTATGAAGGCAATCGATAGTGAACGATTCTTTGGTCGATTGCTTTATAGGACAAAATTGATCCGAAAGTTGGAAAATTTGATCGTATTTCAAGAAAGAATCGTTCAGTAAATGTGAACATTCAATAAATGCCTTCAGATTACTTAGGATCATTCAAATCGCATTGAAAGATCACATTTAGTAAAACATTTTACCGTTAATGGGCAACTTAAACGTTAAAAAATGAGATGGGTGCGGTGTGGAATAAATGCATTGTCTGCTGTCATCTCCCATTTACACATGCTGGCAAAATCACACCGCTACTTGCCAAAGCTAGAGTATCCAGCTGAATGTGACATGGCATTACTAGAGTATACCCTGATCTGTCTCTATTTATAATAACCTGAACACACTCCAATTTTATTCTGAGGGAAAAAAAAAAAAGAACATGCCAGTGTCCATGAAACCGTTGCTTTGTCCGGAGCTGTGCATGTTTCTTATGCAGCTGGCACTGGAGTAAAGCAGCCAAAGAGATATTTGGCAATGACAACCATCAGACCAACATGCTACATGGCGAGATAGCCCTCCTTCCAAGTTGGACTGCTCTGTGTGGACCAGCTGCTCTGCTGGGAAATCTGGAATCAATGCTATGCACACTTTGCCCAACACCCCCATGGCCTCAACAAACATTAACACTTACGTAGCCACACTGAATAAAACAAAGAGCATAGTCAAAACATGGCTCTCAAAATGGTTATCTCACTTGTCCACCGTGGAAGGCCGTGTCAATCAATTAGTCTTCAGTACACTGAAGCAACGCTAATGGGAGGTAACCGGAGCCCTTCATTTTCCTAATGTTACAAAAAGCCAGCCAATAAGGGGCCCTATGTCAAGAAACTGAAGATAGAACATGTTTATAGTGAAATTATTAACAGCTGTGAGCTGGTGATTAAAGCCAAACCTTGTGCACAAGGAAAATCAAGGTATGAGGCTCTGTTCACATCTAAAATCGAAATCACTGATGGCAGAGATTTTCGATTTTTTGAGCGTTTTTTCACTTCTCCCAGCGCTCCGCAGCGTGCTACGATTTTGTACAAAACGCTTTTGCAAAAGCAATACTGTTTTTTTCACTTCCTGATGTCAGTCAGGAAGTTAACTTTTTGACCTGGAAAAGAATAAATACAATTTATTCTTAAAACCGCAATCGCTGGATAAAAATAATATATATTTGTGAGCGTTTTTCCTATACCTTCCATTGTAGCAAAATCGACCCGAATATGGTACAGGCAACGCTTTGCGGAGCACAAAGCAGACGAAAAGCGCTGATATGAACCTTCTCATTGAGATTCATTGCACATGCGTTTTGTGGGCGATTTTGAAAATCGCCTGTGCTTGAAAAAAGGCAGAAAACGCCCTAGTTGTGAACGAGTCCTAAATCCCATGCAATCTAAAAGTATTGCTGTGCTATTTTTATTTTTTAAGAAATCTGCGTAAGGATATATACAGCTCTACCTCAGACTGCTACAATGGTCTATCTGGTCACGATTCACCCAGCTGAAAAGCCTCTCTTCACTGCCGTTGGGGTCTTGGCTGTTCACTTTGTAATTCACTCAGTTGTAAGCTATGCCTACAAGGAATGCCACCATGACTACTTGGTACCTGGCCACACAAGCCCAGCCCTTGTCCGATACGGCTACTTTTGGGTGCAAAGCACTGGATGGGATGAGATACACACTTTCCCAGTTACTTTATCTTACAGTACCCTGGTTTTTGTGTCTGCTGGAAAATAGTAAGAGAATATTTTTTTCCACATGCATTTTAACGGTTTCAAAAAAAGAAAACACCATCCGGCACCATTCAGCTATAGTGACAAAGCCTTATTTGAAACATAGCAGATCAGCTGTAAGAGAGGTGAGGCTCCAACAATCATGTGCTGGGGCAGCAAAGCAGATCGGTTTGAAGGATAAATGACACAGGGCCCATATGCAATTAACTTTTTCTTCAATGTTTTCTAATAGCTGATATTTTCAGACTTTATCAATAAAATGCCTTTTCAGCCACCAGCAAGCAAGAAAATACATATTAGGAGTATCGGAGAGGCTTCTCTGTCAGCAGAGCCCATGCCTCCTTACCCTTTCATAGCTTAAAGTGACACTGAAGCGAAAAAAAGTATGACAATGAATTGTATGTGTAGTACGGATAATTACTATAACATTAGTAGCAAAGAAAAGCAGCTCATATTTTTATTTTCAGTTATATAGCTTTTTTTTTTTTATAACATTGCATCATTATGTAATATATGCAGTTTACAAACTACACTCTGTATTTTAAACTATGAAACAGAGCAGAGCTAATGACCCTTTGAACGTCCCTGCAGTAAAATTTTATCTAAAGTTGTCTTTCACTGTTTCTTTGATGTATAAGTGCTTCAGAAAATAGCACTAACTCTGACTAAATAAGTCGGAGTGCTCAGGGAAGCTCTTTTGCATAGATAAGGCCCCGTTCACACTTGCGTTTTGGCATGCAAACGGACCGGATCCGATACGGATCCGGTCCGTTTGCATCAGGCATGCATCAGGCTGCCATCCGGATCCGTGTGGTAAAAACAGCGAAATAAAATAAAAAATTGTTGGGGTTAGCAGAAGGTGCACCTGTAGAATCAGGTCCTCCGCTGTTTAGGCCTCACCTCCACCTTCGACATACTGCCAAACAGCTCCAGCACGTAAGGTCACTGCTGCTCCACTGCTGCCCATGTGTCCCCATCCGAAATGGCCGCTAGAATACGCATAGGAAGTGGGGTAGAACGTCAGGTGTTTGTATCCTGTGTGTTCTGTGCTTTCCGTTCCCCATAGGTTTCTACTTCCGGATGGTGCAGTCAGGCTCCGATCCGGGTGCGTGGGCCGGATGATCCGGACCCGAAAAATAGCGCATGTTGGAAAAGTGTCCGGAGTCCGGATCCGATCCAGCTCCATTCTGTACGGAACGTACGCATGTGAATGTCCGCATAGACTTTGCATTGCTATGCGGAACTTACGTTCCGTTTGTACAGTATACGGTCCGGATCTGATCAGGAGGATCCGGACAGGGAACGCTAATGTGAACCGGGCCTAAGTGAAGTGTCTTAACTCTTCCTGTGCTGGAAACAATAGGAGACTCACATCTTTGCTACTAATGTCCTATTTTTTAGCAGTACTACACATACAAATCCTTATATCATAAGTTTATTTTCACTTCAGACTCACTTTAAATAGGCTATACAGTAGGGGTGGGACGACGAATCCGGCGAATCCACGAATCCCTCGAATATTGGGAAATATTCGAGATTCGTGGATTCGAATCCCGACGCCATTTTTCACTTTCCGAATCCGCCGAATCCCGACGCTGCATCGCCGCATACGCCGCTCCCCCCGCCTGCGCTCGTCCTCCCCCGACCTTCTCCGACCCCCCTGCGCCTCCTCCGTTCGCCAGCATCAACTCACCTGAGCGGAGCGCACAGAGCGGCAGACCTCTCGCCGACTTCCTGGTTCCCCTAGTGACCGGCTCTTACAATGATGTCATCAGTAAGAGCCGGTCCGGCCACTAGAGGGAACAGGGAAGTATCGAAGAGGTCTGCCGCTCTGCGCTCCATGGACAGGTGAGTAGATATTCATGCAGGGGTGAGCGGAGGAGGCACGGGGGGGGGGGGGGGGGGAGCGGAGGAGGCACGGGGGGGGAGCGGAGGAGGCACGGTGGGGGGCGGAGGAGGCCGGGGAGGGGGGTTGGCGGTGAGCAGAGGAGGCATGGGAGGCCCCTATACCTACCTACAGGCCCCTATACATACCTACAGGCCCCTATACCTACCTACCCACCTACAGGCCCCTATACCTACCTACCTACCCACCTACAGGCCCCTATACCTATCTACCTACCTACCTAAAGGCCCCTATACCTACCTACCTAAAGTCCCGTATACCTACCTACCCATCTACCTACCTACAGGCCCCTATACCTACCTACCCACCTACAGGCCCCTATACCTACCCACCTACAGGCCCCTATACCTACCTACCTAAAGGCCCCTATACCTACCTACCTAAAGGCCCGTATACCTACCTACAGGCCCCTATACCTACCTACCCACCTACAGGCCCCTATACCTACCTACCCACCTACCTACCTACCTAAAGGCCCCTATACCTACCCACCCATCTACCTACCTACAGGCCCCCCTACCTACCTACCTACGTAAAGGCCCCTATACCTACCTACCTACCGGCCCCTACACCTACCTACCTACAGGCCCCTACACCTACCTAAAGGCCCCTACACCTACCTACCTAAAGGCCCCTATACCTACCTACCTACCTACAGGCCCCTACACCTACCTACCCACCTACCTAAAGGCCCCTATACCTACCTACCTACATACCTACCTATACTGAAGGTCCCTTTACCTACCTACCTAAAGGCCCCTACACCTACCTACCTAAAGGCCCCTATACCTACCTACCTAAAGGCCCCTATACCTACCTACATACCTACCTATACTTAAGGCCCTATACCCTGCTACCTATACTGAAGGTCCCTTTACCTACCTACCTAAAGGCCCCTATACCTACCTACCTAAAGGCCCTTATACCTACCTACCTAAAGGCCCCTATACCTACCTACATACCTACCTATACTTAAGGCCCTATACCCTATATACCTATACTGAAGGTCCCTTTACCTACCTACCTATACTGAAGGCCCCTATACCTAGTTAACTACCAATACTGAAGGCCCATATACCCTGCTACCTATACTGAAGGCCCATATACCCTGCTACCTTTACTGAAGGCCCATATACCCTGCTACCTATACTGAAGGCCCATATACCCTGCTACCTATACTGAAGGCCCATATACCCTGCTACCTATACTGAAGGCCCATATACCCTGCTACCTATACTAAAGGCCCATATACCCTGCTACCTATACTAAAGGCCCATATACCCTGCTACCTATACTGAAGGCCCATATACCCTGCTACCTATACTGAAGGCCCATATACCCTGCTACCTATACTGAAGGCCCATATATCCTGCTACCTATACTTAGGGCCCCTATACCTTGCTACATATACTGAAGGCCCCTATACCTTGCTACCTGTACTGAAAGCTACCCATATTGAAGGCACCCATACCTAGCTAGCTATACTGAAGGCACCTTTACCTCACTACCTATGCCTGGGTACCTATACTGCGGGCAACTATACCATGGATCGCACAATTCTTATGTGCAGGATTCGTTAGATTCGGGATTCGAAAGGTTCGAGATATTCGAGAACCTTTATAGATTCGGATCCGGATTCGAAGAAATTGTGGATTCATCCCATCCCTACTATACAGCCTGAAATTACACTTTCATCTAATGCTGTCATCCTGTCACTTAAAAGTTATATATACCTGCTGACTCCACTCCTCCTGAAAACCACCAAAAGCTGCCGGATTCTGTCGCATAGCCCCGTGCCCCAAGCTAGGGGAAAAATAAATAAAAAAATTCGCCATTCTGTTTTCTCTACTCCAGATAAAAAACAGAATGGCATTATTTCAGCAGGGGGTGGGGCTATGCGACGGAACCCGGTGGCCACTCGGCTTTTGGAGATTTTTGGGAGGAAGGACACCAACAGGTAAATATAACTTTTGTGTGACAAAAGGATAGCAGCATAAGATCAAAGTGCAATTTCAGGATGTATTGCCTCTTTAACCACTTGAGGACCTAGGGCTTTCTACCCCTTAAGGACCGGCCACTTTTTTTCCATTCAGACCACTGCAGCTTTCACGGTTTATTGCTCGCTCATACAACCTACCACCTAAATGAATTTTGGCTCCTTTTCTTGTCACTAATAAAGCTTTCTTTTGGTGCTATTTGATTGCTCCTGCGATTTTTACTTTTTATTATATTCATCAAAAAAGACATGAATTTTGGCAAAAAAATGATTTTTTTAACTTTCTGTGCTGACATTTTTCAAATAAAGTAAAATTTCTGTATACATGCAGCGCGAAAAATGTGGACAAACATGTTTTTAATAAAAAAAACCCATTCAGTGTATATTTATTGGTTTGGGTAAAAGTTATAGCGTTTACAAACTATGGTGCAAAAAGTGAATTTTCCCATTTTCAAGCATCTCTGACTTTTCTGACCCCCTGTCATGTTTCATGAGGGGCTAGAATTCCAGGATAGTATAAATACCCCCCAAATGACCCCATTTTGGAAAGAAGACATCCCAAAGTATTCACTGAGAGGCATAGTGAGTTCATAGAAGATATTATTTTTTGTCACAAGTAAGCGGAAAATGACACTTTGTGAGAAAAAAAAAAAAAAAAAAGTTTCCATTTCTTCTAACTTGCGACAAAAAAAAATGAAATCTGCCACGGACTCACCATGCCCCTCTCTGAATACCTTGAAGGGTCTACTTTCCAAAATGGGGTCATTTGTGGGGTATGTTTACTGTCCTGACATTTTGGTGGGTGCTAAATTGTAAGCACCCCTGTAAAGCATAAAGGTGCTCATTGGACTTTGGACCCCTTAGCGCAGTTAGGCTGCAAAAAAGTGCCACACATGTGGTATTGCCGTACTCAGGAGAAGTAGTATAATGTGTTTTGGGGTGTATTTTTACACATACCCATGCTGGGTGGGAGAAATATCTCTGTAAATGACAATTTGTTAATTTTGTATAACACACAATTGTCCATTTACAGAGATCTTTCTCCCACTCAGCATGGGTATGTGTAAAAATACACCACAAAACACATTATACTACTTCTCCTGAGTACGGCGATACCACATGTGTGGCACTTTTTTGCACCCTAACTGCGCTAAAGGGCCCAAAGTCCAATGAGTACCTTTAGGATTTCACAGGTCATTTTGAGAAATTTCGTTTCAAGACTACTCCTCACGGTTTAGGGCCCCTAAAATGCCAGGGCAGTATAGGAACCCCACAAATGACCCCATTTTAGAAAGAAGACACCCCAAGGTATTCCGTTAGGAGTATGGTGAGTTCATAGAAGATTTTATTTTTTGTCAAAAGTTAGCGGAAAAAGACACTTTGTGAAAAAACACAATTAAAATCAATTTCCGCTAACTTGTGACAAAAAATAAAATCTTCTATGAACTCGCCATACTACTAACGGAATACCTTGGGGTGTCTTCTTTCTAAAATGGGGTCATTTGTGGGGTTCCTATACTGCCCTGGCATTTTAGGGGCCCTAAACCGTGAGGAGTAGTCTTGAAACGAAATTTCTCAAAATGACCTGTGAAATCCTAAAGGTACTCATTGGACTTTGGGCCCTTTAGCGCAGTTAGGGTGCAAAAAAGTGTCACACATGTGGTATCGCCATACTCGGGAGAAGTAGTACAATGTGTTTTGGGGTGTATTTTTACACATACCCATGCTGGGTGGGAGAAATACCTCTGTAAATGGACAATTGTGTGTAAAAAAATCAAAAGATTGTCATTTACAGAGGTATTTCTCCCACCCAGCATGGGTATGTGTAAAAATACACCCCAAAACACATTATACTACTTCTCCCGAGTACGGCGATACCACATGTGTGGCACTTTTTTGCACCCTAACTGCACTAAGGGGCCCAAAGTCCAATGAGTAACTTTAGGATTTCACAGGTCATTTTTGTTTCAAGACTACTCCTCGCGGTTTAGGGCCCCTAAAATGCCAGGGCAGTATAGGAACCCCACTAATGACCCCATTTTAGAAAGAAGACACCCCAAGGTATTCTGTTAGGAGTATGGTGAGTTCATAGAAGTTTTTATTTTTTTGTCACAAGTTAGCGGACATTGATTTTAATAGTTTTTTTTCACAAAGTGTCATTTTCCGCTAACTTGTGACAAAAAATAAAATCTTCTATGAACTCACCATACTCCGTACGGAATACCTTTGGGGGTCTTCTTTCTAGAATGGGGTCATTTGTGGGGTTCCTATACTGCCCTGGCATTTTAGGGGCCCTAAACCGTGAGGAGTAGTCTTGAAACCAAATGTCGCAAAATGACCTGTGAAATCCTAAAGGTACTCATTGGACTTTGGGCCCCTTAGCGTACTTAGGGTGTAAAAAAGTGCCACACATGTGGTACCGCCGTACTCAGGAGAAGTAGTATAATGCGTTTTGGGGTGTATTTTTACACATACCCATGCTAAGTGGGAGAAATATCTCTGTAAATGACAATTGTTTGATTTTTTTACACACAATTGTCCATTTACATAGAAATTTCTCCCACCCAGCATGGGTATGTGTAAAAATACACCCCAAAACACATTATACTACTTTTCCTGAGTACGGCGGTACCACATGTGTGACATTTTTTTGCAGCCTAGGTGCGCTAAGGGGCCCAACGTCCTATTCACAGATCATTTTGAAGCATTTGTTTTCTAGACTATTCCTCGCGGTTTAGGGCCCCTAAAATGCCAGGGCAGTATAGGAACCCCACAAGTGACCCCATTTTAGAAAGAAGACACCCCAAGGTATTCTGTTAGGTGTATGGCGAGTTCATAGAAGATTTTATTTTTTGTCACAAGTTAGTGAAAAATGACACTTTGTGAAAAAAAACCAATAAAAATTAATTTCCGCTAACTTGTGACAAAAAATAAAATCTTCTATGAACTCGTCATACACCTAACAAAATACCTTGGGGTGTCTTTTTTTCTAATATGGGGTCACTTGTGGGGTTCCTATACCGCCCTGGCATTTTACAGGCCCAAAACCGTGAGTAGTCTGGAAACCAAATGTCTCAAAATGACTGTTCAGGGGTATAAGCATCTGCAAATTTTGATGACAGGTGGTCTATGAGGGGGCGAATTTTGTGGAACCGGTCATAAGCAGGGTGGCCTTTTAGATGACAGGTTGTATTGGGCCTGATCTGATGGATAGGAGTGCTAGGGGGGTGACAGGAGGTGATTGATGGGTGTCTCAGGGGGTGGTTAGAGGGGAAAATAGATGCAATCAATGCACTGGGGAGGTGATCGGAAGGGGGTCTGAGGGGGATCTGAGGGTTTGGCCGAGTGATCAGGAGCCCACACGGGGCAAATTGGGGCCTGATATGATGGGTAGGTGTGCTAGGGGGTGACAGGAGGTGATTGATGGGTGTCTCAAGGTGTGATTAGAGGGGGGAATAGATGCAAGCAATGCACTGGCGAGGTGATCAGGGCTGGGGTCTGAGGGTGTGGGCGGGTGATTGAGTGCCCTAGGGGCAGATAGGGGTCTAATCTGATAGGTAGCAGTGACAGGGGGTGATTGATGGGTAATTAGTGGGTGTTTAGGGTAGAGAATAGATGGAAACACTGCGCTTGGGTGGTGATCTGATGTCGGATCTGCGGGCGATCTATTGGTGTGGGTGGGTGATCAGTTTGCCCGCAAGGGGCAGGTTAGGGGCTGATTGATGGGTGGCAGTGACAGCGGGTGATTGATGGGTGGCAGTGACAGGGGGTGATTGATGGGTGATAGGTGATTGGCAGGTGATTGACAGGTGATCAGTGGGTTATTACAGGGAAGGACAGATGTAAATATTGCACTGGCGAATTGATAAGGGGGGGTCTGAGGGCAATCTGAGCGTGTAGGCGGGTGATTGGGTGCCCGCAAGGGGCAGATTAGGGTCTGATCTGATGGGTAACAGTGACAGGTGGTGATAGGGGGTGATTGATGGGTAATTAGTGGGTGTTTAGAGGAGAGAATAGATGTAAACGCTGCGCTTGGGTGGTGATCTGATGTCGGATCTGTGGGCGATCTATTTGTGTGGGTGGGTGATCAGATTGCCCGCAAGGGGCAGGTTAGGGGCTGATTGTTGGGTGGCAGTGACAGGGGGTGATTGATGGGTGATAGGTGATTGGCAGGTTATTGACAGGTGATCAGTGGGTTATTACAGGGAAGGACAGATGTAATTAATGCACTGGCGAATTGATAAGGGGGGGGGGGGGGTTTGAGGGCAATCTGAGCGTGTGGGCGGGTGATTGGGTGCCCGCAAGGGGCAGATTAGGGTCTGATCTGATAGGTAACAGTGACAGGTGGTGATAGGGGGTGATTGATGGGTAATTAGTGGGTGTTTAGAGAAGATAACAGATGTGATGGGTGCTGTGGGCGATCTGGGGCAGGGGGGGTAAAAAAAATCAGTGTGCTTGGTGCAGACTAGGGTGGCTGCAGCCTGCCCTGGTGGTCCCTCGGACACTGGGACCACCAGGGCAGGAGGCAGCCTGTATAATACACTTTGTAAACATTACAAAGTGTATTATACACTTTGTATGCGGCGATTGTCGGGTTAACATCCCGCCGGCGCTTCCGTATGGCCGGCGGAAGGTTGCGGCGGGTGAGCGGCGCCAGGCGGAGGATCGCGTCACGGATGACGCGATCGCTCCGCCCATGCCCCTACAAGGACCGCCGCCATTTGTCAATACGGCGGTCCTTGCGGGGTGCACTTCCCGGCCGCCAATTGTACATACGGCGGTCGGGAAGTGGTTAACCACTTCCCGACCACCATATATACAATTGGCGGCCGGGAAGTGGACCCCTAAGGACCGCCGTATTGACAAATGGCGGCGGTCGTTGTAGGGGCATGGGCGGAGCGATCGCGTCATCAGTGACGCGATCCTCCGCCGGGAGTCGGAAGCCCGGCATTTTGCCTCTGCTCGCCGGCCACTTAGCAGAGCCGGCGAGCGGAGGAATCCGTAAAAGCAACCAATCAGGATGTATAAGGCACTTTGTTAGGTAAACAAAGTGCCTTATACGTGCTTCCTCCTCGCCTCGTGGTCTCATTGTTGCAGAGACCACTAGCGCTCAGCCTCCCTGATCACCCACCCCAGGCCTCATACCCCCCCTGATCACCCCAGCAGACCCCTGCCTAGCACCCTTGCAAAACCCCCACCCCCCCCCCCCCCCACCTGCCACTAACTAGCGACGCTGCCCCTTAGTTTAGGTCCCTAACTGCAGCATAAGATCAAAGTGCAATTTCAGGATGTATAGCCTCTTTAACCACTTCCCGACCGCCGTATATACAATTGGCGGCCGGGAAGTGGACCCCGCAAGGACCGCCGTATTGACAAATGGCGGCGGTCACCCACCCCAGGCCTCATACCCCCCCGACCACCCCAGCAGACCCCTGCCTAGCACCCTTGCACCCCTGCAAACCCCCCACCCCCCCCACCTGCCACTAACTAGCAACGCTGCCCCTTAGTTTAGGTCCCTAACTGCTTCCTAGTCACCCCTGATCCCCCCCCCCCTACCTTTAGATCACCCCCAGACCCCATCCCAGACTACCCCCCTGTATACTGTATACATCTGTATACAGCTACCTTACCCCCTGATCCCCCTCTGATCCCCCTCTGATCACCTGTCTATCACCTGTCCATCACCCCTCAGCACCCCCACCCATCAGAGCAGACCCTAACTGCCCCGCGGGGGTAACCGATCACCTGCCCAGGCCCTCGATTGCCCTCATACCCCCCTCCTGATTACATCCCCTGCTCTTTGTTTACATCTGTCCTCCCCAGCGATCACTAACTGATCTGCGATTAGTAACCCCCTGTGTCTGCCTCTCATCAGATCAGGACTCAGTCTGCCCCGTGCGGGCTCCTGATCAACCCCCCACCCCCTCAAATCGCCCTCAGACCCCCCCCCCTAATCACCGTCCAAGTGCATTGTATTTGACTGTGCTGCGCTTGTATTCGATTGTGCTGCGCTTGTATTCGATTGTGCTGCGATTGTATTTGATTGTCCCGTGATCTGCTTCGATTGTCCCGTGATTGTTTGATTGCCTCTGAGACCCCACTTCCCACCAACCCCCATCACCTTCCGAGTGCATCAGATTTGATTGTGCTGCGCTTGTATTCGATTGTGCTGCGATTGTATTTGATTGTCCCGTGATCGGCTTCGATTGTCCCGTGATTGTTTCATTGCCTCTGAGACCCCACTTCCCACCAACCCCTACCCCACCACCACCCCCACCCCCCATCACCTTCCGAGTGCATCAGATTTGATTGTGCTGCGCTTGTATTCGATTGTGCTGCGATTGTATTTGATTGTCCCGTGATCGGCTTCGATTGTCCCGTGATTGTTTGATTGCCTCTGAGAACCCACTTTCCGCCACACCCAACCCCCCCCCCACCACACCCAACCCCACCCTCTCCCCCCCCACCACACCCAACCCCACCCTCCCCCCACCACACCCAACCCTCCCCTCCCCCCCACCACACCCAACCCTACTCTCCCCCCCACCACACCCAACCCTCCCCCCCCCACCACACCAACCCTACCCTCCCCCCCCACCACACCCAACCACCACCTTCCGAGTGCATCAGATTTGCTTGTGCTGTGATTGGAGTCGATTGTGCTGTAATTGTATTTGATTGTCCCGTGATTGTTTGATTGCCTCTGAGACCCCACTTCCCACCAACCCCAATACCTCTCAAATACTCCCTTTTTGCTAGGTAGGTGCTCTTTTTTTCTGGGTAGTCTCGGAGGAAAACCCCATAAATTTAGCAATCCACAATAGCAAGAAGGGGGCTTTCCGATGACGAGGTATACAGGTACATGGACCAGTCGGATGAGTTCTTTTGGGAAGAATCATCCGTCGAATCTTCCGGGTCCGAATTTCAACCTGTAGAAAGCAGTGGTTCCCTGACCGAAAGTGATGACGAGGCTATGGTCCCGGCTAGAGCCAGGCGTACCAGACCCCAAGTCGTTAGACCGCAGGTGGCGCAGGATCCGCCTCAAGGGCAGCAGGGTGGTGCTAGCGCTGTTGATAGTTTTCTTGGTGAGGCAGGCACCAGCAGCGCAGCATCTCCTGGACTTGGTACCAGTACTTCTGTAGACCCTGGCGAAGTGGTGAGCGTCAGCATGGAAGTTGAAACTGGTACGGTGGCAAGTGCAGTAGTACCCCCGTCGCAGCCACCAAGAAGAAGACGGGCCCGTAGTACCCATAGACTCCCAGAGGTGCTGGCACAACCAGATTGGCAATCCCCTGATTCCGCCGCACCCGTAGTGCCCCCTTTCACCGCCCAGTCTGGAGTCCAGGTGGCGACAGCTCATCTAGGAACGGCCCTAGACTTTTTGCAGCTGTTCATCACCCAGGTTCTCTTGGACTTAATTGTGGTTGAGACCAACCGTAAAGCCACACAATTCATCACCAAGCACCCGGAGAGCATGTATGCCCAGCCTTTCGGGTGGAAACCAGTCCAAGTTTCCGACATTAAAATATTTTTGGCCCTTATCCTTCACTTGGGACTAATGAAACAGAATGTATTGCGGGCGTATTGATCTACGAACCCAGTACATCATGTTCCCTTGTACCCTGCTGCCATGTCCAGGACACGATTTGAGTCCATCCTGCGCTTCCTGCACTTCAACGACGACGAAACCTGTCATGAAAGGGGAGACCCTGCTTATGACCGGCTCCACAAAATTCGGCCCCTCATAGACCACCTGTCCTCAACATTTGCAGATGCTTATAGCCCTGAACAGAACATCTGCGTAGACGAGTCCCTCTTACGCTTTACCGGGCGCCTTGGCATCAAACAGTACATCCCAAGCAAGCGCGCCCGGTATGGGGTGAAACTGTATAAGCTCTGTGAAAGGGCCACAGGCTATACATGTCGTTTTAGGGTCTATGAGGGAAAAGACTCAAAATTGGAGCCGGTCGGATGCCCTGACTACCTGGGGAGCAGTGGAAAGGTTGTGTGGGACTTGGTGTCACCCTTGTTCCGGAAGGGGTACCATCTTTTTGTGGACAATTATTACACAAGTGTGGCCCTCTTTCAGCACTTAAAGTTAGAAGGAATCCGATGCTGTGGCACTGTGCGGCCTAGTCGCCAGGGCTTCCCCCAACGGCTCATTACCACCAGACTTGAACGGGGGCAGAGGGCCGCCTTGCGTACTGAAGACCTGCTCGCGGTGAAATGGAGGGACAAGAGGGACGTTTACTTTCTGTCCACCATTCACACAGACATGACAGTCCAAATTCAACGGGCAACTAAGATCATTGTAAAGCCCCTTGTCGTCCACGAATATAATGTCAACATGGGAGGGGTGGACTTCAATGACCAGAGGTTAGCGCCCTATTTAATTACCCGGAAAACAAGACGCTGGTATAAGAAAGTGTCTTTTTATCTGATTCAATTGGCAGTTTACAACAGCTTTGTTCTCTACAGTAAGGCTGGGAGAACTGGATCTTTCCTCCAATTTCAGGAACAGATCATTCTGGACATCCTGTATCCAGGAGGTGCCAGCCCCCCCCCCAGATGCAACTAGTCGACTGCATGGTAGGCATTACGCCTATCAGATTCCGTGTGCCCCAGGTCAACGCATCCGAAGAAAACGTTGTCGTGTCTGCAGCAGGACTGGAAGAAGGAATGACACCAATTTTTATTGTCCCCGCTGTCCTGACCAGCCTGGCCTATGCGTAGGGCCGTGTTTTGAGAGGTACCACGAGCAGGTACACTATTAGAACCTAGGGAACTCCAGACACAGGAGTAGGCACACACTCAGTGGTCTTTTGCACATTGTCGCAGGGAGAGGAGAGGTAAGCTTGAAAACCAAACGGGTAAGCATAAAAGTCGGAAGAAGGATCGGTTTCCATGCTTGATATTGCTGATCTGTCCTGGGTTGGCGATATAAGACGGCATGTTTGAATTTCCCTTGAGTGTGGACACCCCCGGTTTATATGTGATTTGGGCCTATGATGATGCTTTAATGCCACACAGAGTCATCTCTATTGGCAGGCATATTGCTGTATCCTACAGGCATAATGCTGTATACTAAAGTTCTGAGGCCCAGTCACATAAGTTGGTGGCTCACCCTGAGTGCAGGGTGGCACGGGGTGTCTCTCTCCTGAGGTTATCACTGCCATTGATGTGGAGGAAGATCTGCCATTGATGTGGAGCAAGGTATGTTTGCCGTTCATTTTTCCTTTCAGCCCAGAGTGCATTACTTGTATACCCAATATAAGGAGTATAGCAGAAACTCCTAATACTGGCCATACATGTAATGATTGCAGAGACCCTAAAATGCCAGGACAGACTCCACAAATGACCCCATTTTGGAAAGAGGACACCCTAAAGTATTATGTGAGGTGCACGGTGAGTTCATAAAAGATTTTAGTTTTTGTCACAAGTTAGCAGAATTTTTTTTTTTATTTTTTTTTTTTTTAACAAAGTGTCATTTTCCGTTTACTTGTGACAAAAAATAAAATGTTCAATGACCTCACCATTACCCTCATGGAATACCTTGTTGTGTATTCTTTCCAAAATGGGGTCATTTGTGGGGTTTGTTAACTGTCCTGGCAAGTGGGCGGGGTGCTAAATTGTGAGCACCCCTGTAAAGCCTAAAGGTACTCATTGGACTCTGGGCCCCTTAGCGCAGTTAGGGTGCAAAAAAGTGCCACATATGTGGTACCGCTGTACTCGGGAGAAGTAGTATAATGTGTTTTGGGGTGTATTTTTACACATACCCATGCTGGGTGGGAGAAATAACTCTGTAAATGACAATCTTTTGATTTTTTTACACACAATTGTCCATTTACAGAGTTATTTCTCCCACCCAGCATGGGTATGTGTAAAAATACACCCCAAAACACATTGTACTACTTCTCCCGAGTACGGCAATACCACATGTGTGGCACTTTTTTGCACCCTAACTGCGCTAAAGGGCCCAAAGTCCAGTGAGTACCTTTAGGATTTCACAGGTCATTTTGCGGAATTTGATTTCCAGACTACTCCTCACGGTTTAGGGCCCCTAAAATGCCAGGGCAGTATAGGAACCCCACAAATGACCCCATTTTAGAAAGAGGACACCCCAAGGTATTCCTTTAGGTGTATGGTGAGTTCATAGAAGATTTTATTTTTTGTCACAAGTTAGTGGAAAATGACACTTTGTGAAAAAAACAATAAAAATCAATTTTCCGCTAACTTTTGACAAAAAATAAAATCTTCTATGAACTCACCATACTCCTAACGGAATACCTTGGGGTGTCTTCTTTCTAAAATGGGGTCATTTGTGGGGTTCCTATACTGCCCTGGCATTTTAGGGGCCCTAAACCGTGAGGAGTAGTCTGGAAATCAAATTCCGCAAAATGACCTGTGAAATCCTAAAGGTACTCATTGGAGTTTGGGCCCTTTAGCGCAGTTAGGGTGCAAAAAAGTGCCACACATGTGGTATCGCCGTACTCTGGAGAAGTAGTACAATGTGTTTTGGGGTGTATTTTTACACATACCCATGCTGGGTGGGAGAAATAACTCTGTAAATGGACAATTGTGTGTAAAAAAATCAAAAGATTGTCATTTACAGAGTTATTTCTCCCACCCAGCATGGGTATGTGTAAAAATACACCCCAAAACACATTATACTACTTCTCCCGAGTACGGCGGTACCACATGTGTGGCACTTTTTTGCACCCTAACTGCGCTAAGGGGTCCAAAGTCCAATGAGCACCTTTAGGCTTTACAGGGGTGCTTACAATTTAGCACCCCCCAAAATGTCAGGACAGTAAACACACCCCACAAATGACCCCATTTTGGAAAGTAGACCCTTCAAGGTATTCAGAAAGAGGCATGGTGAGTCCGTGGCAGATTTCATTTTT
This sequence comes from Hyperolius riggenbachi, assembly GCF_040937935.1. NCBI lineage: Eukaryota > Metazoa > Chordata > Amphibia > Anura > Hyperoliidae > Hyperolius > Hyperolius riggenbachi. The sequence continues at coordinate 386,338,740 of NC_090646.1, read as the reverse complement.
TTTTGTCGCAAGTTAGAAGAAATGGAAACTTTTTTTTTTTTTTTGTTGTCACAAAGTGTCATTTTCCGCTTACTTGTGACAAAAAATAATATCTTCTATGAACTCACTATGCCTCTCAGTGAATACTTTGGGATGTCTTCTTTCCAAAATGGGGTCATTTGGGGGGTATTTATACTATCCTGGAATTCTAGCCCCTCATGAAACATGACAGGGGGTCAGAAAAGTCATAGATGCTTGAAAATGGGAAAATTCACTTTTTGCACCATAGTTTGTAAACGCTATAACTTTTACCCAAACCAATAAATATACATTGAATGGGGTTTTTTTTATCCAAAACATGTTTGTCCACATTTTTTGCGCTGCATGTATACAGAAATTTTACTTTATTTGAAAAATGTCAGCACAGAAAGTTAAAAAAAATAATTTTTTTGCCAAAATTCATGTCTTTTTTGCTGAATATAATAAAAAGTAAAAATCGCAGGAGCAATCAAATAGCACCAAAAGAAAGCTTTATTAGTGACAAGAAAAGGAGCCAAAATTCATTTAGGTGGTAGGTTGTATGAGCGAGCAATAAACCGTGAAAGCTGCAGTGGTCTGAATGGAATAAAAGTGGCCGGTCCTTAAGGGGTAGAAAGCCCTAGGTCCTCAAGTGGTTAAAGTGAACCAGAGACGAAGCACCCTCATGTATTTTTCCATATATATCAGAGGGAACACCTACCCCGATCTCGGTTTCATCCTTCACTGCTCAGCCTGCTTGTTTTCAGCCCTGATAAAATCCCAGAATAAGCATTCAGTCTGGCATTGCTCAGGAATCATTATAGCTGAGTCTGTCTTCTCTGATGGGGGCAGGCTTGGGCTTGAAAAATCCATCACAGAAGACTGACTCAGCTATAAACATTCCAGGGCAAAGCTAGACTGAATGCTCAGTCGGAGATTTTATCAGAGCTGATAACAGGCAGACTGAGCAGTAAAATACATGCGGGTGCTTTGTCGCTGGTTCTCTTTAACATGAAAACGTAGTGAAAAAAGTTAAATCATCATCATCCATTTAGTCCACATGTGTCAAACTCTGGCCCGCGGGCCATGCCCCGCAGCAACATAAAATTTGGCCCGCTAATGCTTTTTTTAATTAACATTGATTTTGGCCCGCGGCCACGCTCCAGGCTCCGCCCCCTCCCGCCCGTCATCTTTTATTGCCGCCCCAGGGTTGCGCTGCCCTCCCTCCTGCACAAGTGATAGAGCGTGGCGACGCTCTATCACTCCGTTCCGTTGCTCCACCTCTGGATGGATTCTTTTCCTCCACGGCCGCCGCTCCTTTACCTCCTGGAGTCGGCGCACATCCTGCACTGTAGTCCGCTCCCCTGATCCTCTTCGCAGCCGGGCATGTAGAACAGGCATCAGCTGTGACGGGAAGACAAGAGAGCGGCTCCGATTTAATAGGCGCGTATACAGGAAATACTTACTTCCTGTATACGCAACGTTATCTGGGGAGCCGCTCTGCTGTCTTCCCGTCACAGCTGATGCCTGTGCTGCATGCCCGGCTGCGAAGAGGATCAGGGGAGCGGACTACAGTGCAGGACGGGCGCCGACTCCAGGAGGTGAAGGAGCGGCGGCTGGGGAAAGAAATTCCCCTTTTTTACCTCTTTCTTGCTCTCAGAGGCCATTTTCTGCTAGGAAAGTGTTTTATAGTTGGAATTTCTTATCAGTGAGGGTCACACTATAGTCACTTCCTGTCTGAGTCAGGACTGAGTCAGCCACTTACATACCTGATATTTAACGCTTTCAGGCAGAGAAAGAAGAAAAGGAACACAGCATAGTTATCTGTGTGCTAGGCACTGTACATACACATGTCTATCTCATCATGTCACATTTCAGTTGGGGTATCCTTTAATACTGTTTTCTCTTATTTACAATGTGCTTTAAAATATCGCAGAACAGAAATTTGCAGGTTAGGCGCTTATAATTATAAACAGCCTGGCTCTCACCTGATTATAAATACAACTGAAAAGTTATTATTATTTCAGTATTTTGTTTTGTTAAAGAGTGTTACACCTTTCATTAGTTTAGCATTTAGATATGATCAATATAAAATGTCACATACCTGCATGTAGCTTATCATGTCAAAGAACAGAAGAAGGACTTGTTCTTGTACTGCTGATGGCCTCTGTGTGTTACCAGGTCTTTCTGTGTGAAATAGGGCTTTCCTGAGAGCCATTCGGAAGGCAGCATATTCCTGTAGCTGTGAAGGCTCACAAAACAAGTACCTCAGAAAAGGTGCCAAGATGTGAACAAACTCAGAGGGATGGTCTCTGGAATTATAGGACAGGCTTCGTTAAATGACAGATACTTCTTGCTATACAAAGTACATAAATAAAACAACATCACTTCTTGGCTCCCAATAGAGTCTGTGAACACATTTCCTAGACTTCTTTGTGCGCCCTTCCGAACTTTGCAAATGTAATTAACATACGAATGCATTTTTATTGAAAGGGAAACTCAAGCCTATCTCCACTGGTCAGTTTTTCTATGCATTTTCTACACAGGAAATCTGCAACCAATGTTAATCAATGGGCTAGTTCACACTTGAATGCATTTTTCACATGCAGAAAAACAGTTGTCAGCAATGCACAACTGTCAGACAACATGCAGAAAAACTGACGCACAGAAAAATTGCTGAGTGGAGACCGGCCCTAAGGCCCCGTTAACATTGCATGCATTCCCATCCACGTTTCGGAAATGCGTACAGGAGGCAGACACGCACGACATCAGACAGTGCATAGACAACACTGTCTGATGTTCACACTGCATGCGTTCCGGACCAGTGCGGTCCGGGAACGCATGCTGCACGCATTTTTTGCAGAAATACGTGGCTGACCCATTCACTTCAGGTGAATGGGATCAGCCACGAAACACATAGAAACGCGGATGGTGTGCATTTGTATGCGTTACGTTCCGAACACACGGCCATCCGCGCTTCATAATGTGAACGTGACCTAAGAGTAATAAGGAGACTGCCATCTTAATTTCCTCACAATCGATGGCAGTTGCCTGGCTGTCATGCTGAGCTGAGTCACACGCCTGCAACAAGCATGCAGCCAGCAGAGAGACCAGATTAGAGGTTTGAATATGAACCCTGGTGGTCAGAGTGCAGGAAATAAGGGACAGAAGCAAAAACTTGGAAGGGGTTCTACTTCTCCCTATTTATTGTTGTCTCCATCCTTGTCAAAAATATTTACACAGTTCCTTTCAAGAAGAGAGAGTAGGAGAGAGAGAGAGAGAGAGAGAGAGAGAGAGAGAGAGAGAGAGAGAGAGAGAGTGTGTGTGTGTGTGTGTGTGTGTGTGTGTGTGTGTGTGTGTGTGTGTGTGTGTGTGTGTGTGTACAGTGGGTTGCAAAAGTATTCAGCCCCCTTGAAGTTTTCCACATTTTGTCACATTACTGCCACAAACATGCATCAATTTTATTGGAATTCCACGTAAAAGACCAATACAAATTGGTGTACATGTGAGAAGTGGATCGGCAATTATACATCATTCCAAACATTTTTTACAAATAAATAACTGCAAAGTGGGGTGTGCGTAATTATTCGGCCCCCTGAGTCAATACTTTGTAGAACCACCTTTTGCTGCAATTACAGCTGCCTGTCTTTTAGGGTATGTCTTTACCAGCTTTGCACATCTAGAGACTGAAATCCTTGCCCATTCTTCTTTGCAAAACAGCTCCAGCTCAGTCAGATTAGATGGACAGCGTTTGTGAACATCAGTTTTCAGATCTTGCCACAGATTCTATTAGATTTAGATCTGGACTTTGACTGGGCCATTCCAACACATAGGCGTCAATTCACCAGAGAGGATTTACTAAGAGAAAAAAGGTAGGTAGTTTATCTCATGAGGTATTTTAACACTCTGGAGTCAATTCACCAGTGTGAGAGGACAGAGAGATAAGTGTTCGATAGCAGGGGATAATGGAGAGATATGCATGAGGAAAGTGTGAGAAAGCAGAGAGTTAGGTAATCAGTATTAATGATTTACATGGGATACTTTACCTCTTTAAAAACGTGAAAGTGAAGCATTGTGGGTAGAAGGCGGAGTTTTACCACTACCTGACCAGAGTATTCCTTTTACTGCCGGATCATATCATAAATCATATCACGAGTGAGTCTGAACTTCTTCACCACCTCTGTCTCAGTAAAATTATTAAGAACTGTTCTCTCACAAAAAATACGAGGGGCGATTAAACAGACCCTCCTCCTGCGCTTCGTCTCCTCATAATAGAAGCAAGCTCTAAGGCCTAGTGCACACCAGAGCGGTTCGGCTGCGTTTTGCGATCCGCTTGCGGCTGTAGATACGCTTGGGTAATGTATTTCAATGGGCTGGTGCACACCAGAGCGGGAGGCGTTTTGCAGATTTTGGATTGCGGAGGCGTTTCTGCCTCAATGTTAAGTATAGGAAAAACGCAAACCGCTCTGAAAAACGGCACTTCAGAGCGGTTTGCCAGGCGGTTTTTGTAACAGTAGCTGTTCAGTAACAGCTTTACTGTAACAATACATGAAATCTACTACACCAATAACGCTTCACAAAACCGCAAAATGCTAGCCGAAACGCTACAAAAAGATAAGAAAAAGTGTTTCAAAATCTGCTAGCATTTTGCGGATCTGTTAGCGGTTTTTGGTGTGCACCGGGCCTAACAGAGTAAGCTCAAAAGGCTCCATCTTCCACAGCAGCAGCTGCTGTGTGAAAACCATGATATCTCCAGGTTCATTCAGGGGATAAAGAGATGAAAAAATAACGAATGGCCACACCCCCTTTCTTCCCTGGTGAATTGTGATTTGGAGAAAAAAATAACTACTACCACTTATTTATCTCATACTTATCTCACATTTATCTCTTGCATTTCTCTCTGTCGATATTTTCCCCTATACTTCTGGAGAATTGCTATTTGGAGATATCACAGGAGGTAAATTACCTCCCAAGAGATAAATAGGTTGGTAACCTGTGGTGAATTGACGCCATAGATATGTTTTGTTTTAAACCATTCCATTGTTGCCCTGGCTTTATGTTTAGGGCCATTGTCCTGCTGGAAGGTGAACCTCCACCCCAGTCTCAAGTCTTTTGCAGTCTCCAAGAGGTTTTCTTCCAAGTTTGCTCTGTATTTGGCTCCATCCATCTTCCCATCAACTCTGACCAGCTTCCCTGTCCCTGCTGAAGAGATGCACCCCCCAAGCATGATGCTGCCACCACCATATTTGACAGTGGGGATGGTGTGTTCAGAGTGATGTGCAGTGTTAGTTTTCCGCCACACATAGCGTTTTGCATTTTGGCCAAAAAGTTCAATTTTGGTCTCATCTGACCAGAGCACCTTCTTCCACATGGTTGCTGTGTACCCCACATGGCTTGTGGCAAACTGCAAACGGGACTTTTTATGCTTTCTGTTCACAATGCTTTTCTTCTTGCCACTCTTCCATAAAGGCCAACTTTGTACAGTGCATGACTAATAGTTGTCCTATGGACAGAGTCTCCAACCTGAGCTGTAGATCTCTGCAGCTCGTCCAGAGTCACCATGGGCCTCTTGACTGCATTTCTGATCAGCGCTCTCCTTGTTCGGCCTGTGAGTTTAGGTGGACGGCCTTGTCTTGGTAGGTTTACAGTTGGGGCATACTCCTTCCATTTCTGAATGATCGCTTGAACAGTGCTCCGTGAGATGTTTAAGGCTTTGGAAATCTTTTTGTAGCCTAAGCCTGTTTTAAATTTCTCAATAACTTGATCCCTGAACTGTCTTGTGTGTTCTTTGGACTTCACGGTGTTGTTGCTCCCAATATTCTCTTAGACAACCTCTGAGGCCCTCACAAAGCAGCTGTGTTTGTACTGACATTGGATTAGACAAATAAGACAAGACAAATAACATTTATATTGCGCTTTTCTCCTTGTGGACTCAAAGCGCCAGAGCAGAGCAGCAGCCACTAGGGCGCGCTCTATTGGCAGTAGCAGTGTAAGGGAGACTTGCCAAAGGTCTCCTACTGAATTAGTGCTGGCTTACTGAACAGGCAGAGCCGAGATTCGAACCCTGGTCTCCTGTGTCAGAGGCAGAGCCCTTCACCATTACACCATCAGCCAGCTGCTGCAGATTACACACAGGTGCACTCTATTTAGTCATTAGCACTCATCAGGCAATGTCTATAGGCAACTGACTGCACTCAGACCAAAGGGGCTGAATAATTACGCACACCCCACTTTGCAGTTATTTGTAAAAAATGTTTGGAATCCTGTAGGATTTTTGTTCCACTTCTCACGTGTACACCACTTTGTATAGGTCTTTCATGTGGCATTCCAATAAAATTGATTCATGTTTGTGGCAGTAACATGACAAAATATGGAAACCGCCAAGGGGGCCGAATACTTTTGCAACCCACTGTATGTAATATCTGGTTTGACTACAATACTAAAGCAAACCGCATACTATTAAATGTATTTATTAGATTGATGCAATCCTACCTAATAAAATGCAACTGTCCCTGCGTCCGTGGTTTTGCGCTACTGCGCATGTCCTGCACTGACAGCTGGACAGAACAGGATGCAGGACGGATCACGGGGCGGGGCGGCCTGCCGGGTGCACGCATGTGCCACCGTGCGTGCGGCAGTGACAGACCTAGAGCCCATTTTTAAACCGGCTTAGGTGACTAGTATTTGATAAAATCGGGGAATATGATCAAAATTTATTTATATACTAGGTTATAGCTGATCGATTATTAGATTGATATGTAAAATTAAGTTATTTTACCAGATCTACATGGGTGGTGCAGCGATAGGGATAGCAGATGCCACGCTAGAGTGATTTTCCGTAACTCTGTACTGCATTGACTATATAGTATAGCACAATGTGGGTGGTAGCAATCGAAAGACCAATCTTCCATCAAATATCAACCATTAGCCCGATCTAAGGCATTGTACACACGCTACATCGTTTTTGGCCTCTGGTGAGAATCCAGCATGTTAACAGCTGCCCCGATTTGTGGGCGAGAGTTCCAGCCTGCTGGATCATCTCATCCAAGTGCACCAAGTCAATCTGCGGTAGCTATAATAGACAATGGATATTGCCCTAATATTGATTGCTTACTTATTTTATCGCTTCAAACCCATTCAATAGAAAGCTAACTTCTAGCAGAAATCTTATCAAATATATCCTGTTACAACTGCCACTGACTTTGTACTCCACAATGCAGTACAAAGCAAGGAGAACACTGCTCGCATTTTGCTACAGCCCTCTGACTCTCTTGCTAATATTGCTCATTAATAGAACAGGTTTTTTTTTTTGTTTTTGTTTTTTTATTAACCTCCCTAGCATTCAAATTCTGCAGGATTTCTGTGCAAAAAGTTGTTCAATTAATTTTTGCTAAATTTTTGCTTGCAACTTACTAAAATCTGTCAAGCAAGGGTCTAGTATCCATTTTGAGTATAATAAAAGTTTCAAATACAAAATCATGTCAAAAAGTTAAATTAAAATTTCTAAAATAAACTTTTCAATCACAAATAGAAAAATCCTCCTCAAATATGGATGAAGAAATACTGTACAGATGCAGAAATAAATACTGTCCAGCGTTTACCTAAAACATCTCCCTTGTGTGATACAACAACTAAGGGCCAGTTCACACGCACACTTGCAAGTCACTGTCGTTTATGCAAAAGCAGCATTTTAATAGTTATTTTTTCCAGTGTCTGGAAGCAGCACGGTCTGGTCATTCTGGGGTCCATTAGCGCTGCACTCCTGTGTCCCCCTGCATGATGACAAATGATGGTCGCTGGGAATCGCCATTGAAAGTCAACCAATTCTTTTCTACACACTTGCAGAAAAGCATTTGGACGAGACACTGGGCAGGTGATTGAGACATCCATCTGAACCAGCCCTAAAGGTCCATACACATGCTGGTCTGAACTCTGAGTGGTGCACCATAACGACTGCCATGGCGGGGGTGCACAAAGATTGCATGAAGATGCGACGTGTTAGATTTTTAGCAAGGCCCGGACACAGTACAATAGCATTGTTCTCGCTGCTCCCACCACCAGAAATGTCTCAATTACGCACGCTTATCGTTTCTCTGCTCCACCCTGCATAGCAAAAGATGCATCGTGTGCAAAGGCTGATGACACTTCTGTACAGTTGTTAGTGCACTGTTGCCCTTGGCTGATGACACAGGAGGAGAAGGGACGACAAGTGCATCTGACGGAGCAGCTTCCAGCGGGTGGGGAGGTGACAAGAACAATGCCATTGGGCCGATGCGCACACTCTGGTCTGCTGCACAACTCTTAGCCATGGTGGTCGTTATAGTCCGTCACGGCTGAGTTCAGACCAGTGTGGCAATAAGTGTAATTCTCTGTAAAATATACAGTATGGTATTAGATTCCAGAACTGAATTTTCTGTAATATCTGCCTACTGCCAGTAGGTGGTGCACATACACCATTATAACTCTTTCCAGGCCAGTTTTCAGTGTGGATGAAGCTAACTCGTCCATACCGTTTGTAGAAAGTTTTTTAACAACGTCCTTACCACTAGGGAGGTTAATGCCTGATCAATATTTTGAGTATTGATTGTGAATGCCCTATTTAACTGATTTTTATTAGACTTGATGTTTATGGCAAATCTAGCATCTAATCAGTTAAAAACATTTTATACATATCGGAATGTATAGTGATAAAATAGCATATCTGGTCCTACACGAAAGTTAACGTTCAAAAGCCTTAGGTCTGAAGTGGCTTAGATTAATCTCTTACTGCTGCCCATTCCTGAAATACCTTTCACTTTGCTTCTTTTAAGAGCACCCTTAAACTCAATTTTTTAATAAGCTTGTGTAATGTCAGCCTACAGGAACACCATCCAAACACAGGAATCTGCTTATCAATGCCACATGTACAGTATCTTTTTCACTAAATGACACTCAATCCACTTGTTCTCCCCAAGAACAAACATGAATTTAAGGTCTATGGAACCAGATCATGGTTAACATATGGCCTTTGTTGGGTAAGAATTGATTTTATCGGTTTGAAAACCATATCAGATTCTTTTTTTTTCTCCTGACACAAGCAATTTGCTGCCTTCTTTCAATGATATAAAAAGGAGCAGTTGGCCGGGAAGAGCATTCATGTTTAGCCACCAACTAAGACAACTGCAATTCTGTAACATCAGTGGGAGGTCTTTTGAATAGGACTTATGAACAATGTTTTATGCATATGTGCATATATTCCATTAGTACAGCACTGCAGGATATACTGGTGCTATATACGGTATAGCAAACTAACAATATCTTTGTAAATTCCTCCAAAAGACCATACACACGATGGTCTTCGAAATTATTCACCATCATTTGGGTCACCTTTCCAAGTGTGTAAAGGTGTCCTCCAACTCCCACTGTCTGCTTGTTTATGATCGGACAGGCTGCAGACCTAAAGATGGCCATTCATCTAGCAATGATGGGCAGATTCGACCAAGAGACAAATCTCTCTCTGATCAAATCTAATTAGAGAGAAATCTCTTGGCTGCCTATACACCACAGGCCAATTCCCAATCGATTTCAGCATAAAATCTCTTGGGACTCGGCAAAGTCTTCCTCTCCTGCTCCCCTAGTGTATAAATGTGCCCCGTATGTGTACATTTATACGTTACCTGTCGCCTACTGTGCAGTGCCCATCCGTCTTTGGGACCCCCTGCTCTTCCATTAGCAGTATGCACACCGCTGGCGCAAAGCACGGGCACCGAGCGACACTAGACAGGTAATGTATAAATGCACACACGAGGGGTACATTTACATTTTTCCTGGGGGAACAAGGCCAGGGTTTTCATTGCTTGTCCTGATATCGCTCGCTGTTACCACCGTGCAACCAATTGACCAGGATCGCCCAACATCTTGCAGCATGTTCGATCGATACTTGCGACCAATTCTGGCTCGAAATAGGTCTGCATAATGAATTAGATATGCCTTTGGAGGCACCGATTTTCATCAGATTCAATAATAATTATCGGATAGTCGATTGGCCGCCAAGTCGAGAGATGCATGGGCACCTTAAGCTAAATTGCTATTGTTTTACCACTGCAGGCACCAACAGCTTAGTTCCAATCAGCCTCCCCATCCACACAGCTGAACACACTGATCACCAGATAGTCGGACAATGTGGTTTTATGCTAAAAGGCTATTTGAAATGATGAAGATTGATTGTTCCATTATTTCCATTTCCATAACTACCATTATTTCAAGTGAGCACTGGCCTTAAAGTGAGCTAGCAGAAAACAATGCTAAGTGATTAGTCACATTTTACAAGCTGTAAAGCTCTCAGTTTTCTCCAGCTTTAATATTTCACATTGTCATGTGGAGAGGTAAGATCCCCAGACAGCACTCTGCAGGCTTTGTAGTGTGTGCCAATTTGTACACTGTGTGTGGAGTTGATTTTGGCAGCTTGTGGCAATACTAGTGGAGCAGCTCTTTAGATCCCCTCCTTTGATATCTGCCGGCTGTGTACACTGGGCCTGCTGTCATTTCAAACTGCAGATGGGAAGAAGAAAAAGCCAGGCCAAGAGCAGATACGGGTTGGTCAGAAGCAATTACTTACATTGCAAATTTACACTTCTCCCTAATATATTAACATTCCCAAATACATTAATGCTAATATATACGCTGGAGCAGCATGTTAGGTAAGCGACTATCACTTCTGCCTTGTTCCTCTAGGATTCTGAGCTGGAAATACACCAAACACACTGATCACTGATTTATTAAGACAGGTGCAAAGAAAAAAGGAGCACAAGTAGTTTTCCAGTGTAATGAATCAGGTTTCAGTTTGGTAAATAAAATTGTTTCTTTTTTGCTAATAGACCTCTTCTGCTCCAGTTTTCTTTGCACTTGTCTTTAGGAATTACCCTCATTATACCCTCTTCCTCGTGAACACAGTGCTGTTCCTCCCATATCCCGCAGACTTAGCGTTTGACACCATCATATGTTTGGCATGGCAAACTAAGGTCTTCTTTACAGAGAAGTACAAATATCAACAGTTCTCTGTAAAGAACTGTGCATTATGTTAGTGCTATGGAAAATTATAATAATAAATGTCAGTCCTTCTTATGGGTGTAAAGAACATCATGATTTAATCTATAACCATGGTTCTTAACACATGGTACGCATACTGCAGGGGTTACTTTAGTTCTTCTCTTGAAGTTGTCATAGTTGATCTATTATGTTAAATAAACTTGAATAAATATTTATCAATTAGAAGCATCAAGGAAGAGTTGAAAAACATTATAGGGGTACTCAAAATGACATTGCTCACAATATATGGTACTTGGCAACCATAGTTATTACTACAGGGGTATATGCAACAATAATGTTGAGAAACACTGATACATAACTCAGGATGGATAACTTCAAGGAAATGTGACACACCATGGTGATCAAGGTCACTTAAGGGGGGTGGGGGGGGGGGGGGGGGAGTGCAGTCTGTAGTAACTCATCACTATTCAGAAATAACGCTTTATCGGCTTGTTATCACTCATATAATGATGACTTGAATATAAGCGCACATTATATTTCTGTGCAGTCTCTACTAGGGCCGGATTTACCATAAGGTAATGTAGGCACATGCCTAAAGGCGCCTAACGGTGTAAAGGCGGCTCATTCCCCTCCCCAAGTGCCTCCCTCCCTACCTATGCAAAGTCCAGGGCAGAGCGTAAATGAGAGGTTACTCATCCTGCTTTCGACAATTCACTGACAAGATCTCCCTTTAGTCAGGGGCACCTCTTGCTACTTAATTCTGAGGGTACTTCTGGCTACCTAGTGCTAAGAGACACCTGTAGCTACCAATGACAGGAAATGGAAATAAGGGAGAAGTGACAGCTGGAACAGCCAGCACAGTTGCAGTGCATTTTGGAGGGCTTTGTAGGTCCGTGGAGGGCGGAGACTACGGTGCCAGGACATCTGTGCCTGTAGGCTCCTGTGATATAAATCCGGGCCTGGTCTCTACTGTATGTTATGGTTGTAAAACAAGGCAAATGAAGAAATGCTCAAATGTGCAGGTGGCTTAGTACACAGGATATGCTTGAGAAGTAATGAGTTACATTCATATTAATGTCAGCTACTATTGGAAGGCACAACAGCAGCATGCTGTTTAGCCAGTTGCTACAAGAATCTAGGCATGATTTATTTGATCCTTTTAAAGGGAACCCAAGGTGAAACTAAACTGATGAGATTAACAATTGTATCTATCCTCCTACCCCAGAAAGTGACTATTTTTTTTTTTAATCCCACAATTGTATTTCCTTTTTAAAAGTTAAAAAGTCGGTTTCCTGTTGTTTTGTCTAATGTGAATGATAGTGTTTTACACAGTCCCAGTGCCCCAGAGATAAAATAGATGAATTAATGGCTGACAGGATCTCTCCTGTAGCATGTTTTGTCGGTTGCAGTGGAACTGCAACCGGGCAGTTCTGACTTATCTGTTTGCATTCGGTTGCGCATTCGCAATAAGTCTCGATGTCATTTGCAATCACTCTGCAGTTCAGAGCAGCTCAGGATGCTGTCATGATTCCACCTATTGCTTGCTGCAGTTGAACTGCAGCCAGATAGCCCTGGATTTCCTATATGCATATTGTTGCATAATATTGCATGCATTTGTTATGAGAGTCCTTTTTCATAGTCGGCTGGCAGTTTGTGGTCAACCTAGCTCAGTATTGAGTGATTACCATTCAGCTGTGTGGGAATTTGCATGCCTGCATCCATTGGCTGATGTCCACATAAAAGTCTGCCTCCCATTTCAGACTCCGCCCGACATTGCGTTCAGCTCCTTGAGTTGTTGCTGGGTCATTCATGTGAATTGTATATTGCTTTGTTTAACCTGGTTTCTTGCGTGGACGTTTACTGTATCCCAGGGGATACAGTGAAGTTCTTCTGATCCTGATAGCTTGAAATCTGCCATCACCACATTGGTGACTGGTAGTATTCCTTCTAGTCTGTTCCTGAGGACGTAACTATTGCAGCGGTTGCCATTAGTTACGCTCCTACCTGTTTGTCTTGGCTATGTCAGTGTGAATGTTTTCCGGCTCTGGGGCAGCGACTAGATTGGCAAAGCATTCTGTCTGTCTGTTGTTTTTGTCTTGTTACTCAGCCTGAGGCTTAGTGCGGCGTCGCACTAAGCAGCCATTGTATATTAATGCGACTTTCATTACTCAATTAATGTATTTCAATGCGACTGCCAGATTGACTTAGATACGACCTTAGCTTTACTGACCATTCTCTCGCCTAGTCCTTTATACCGCAGCCATCTGATCTAACGTGTATGAGCTTAGCCTGTTAACAACTCCGATTCCGCCTAGTCCATTGTACCGCAGCCATCTGATCTAACGTGTATGACCTTAGCCTGTTACCGACTCTGATTCTGTCTAGTCCATTGTACCACTGCTATCTGATCTAACGTGTATGGCCCTAGCCTGTTACAGATTACGTCTGTTGTGTATTGTATCATATAGCATCTAGTGTGATAGGCGGTATCGGAAGCCCAGGGCTGCAGTTGCTCTGGGCAATCTTGCTCCCTTGTTCATTACTCCTGTGGCCACCTGTGTAGCCTCTTCCATTACCCAGCTACATAGTCTTGAGCACACACGCTGACTCAGAAAGTATACCCCCCAAGCATTACAATGGCCTTTTTTTTCTATTCCCTGCACTCAGAAGTTGTTTTCTTTCAGGAAAGTTTTATGGCTGTATTTCCTGATCACTCAGGGTTATTGCTTTAGTCTGAATAGGTCCCAACTGGTGAGAAACTGTCACTTGCATACCTGGATGGCTAACTCTTTCAGGCAGAAAAAGACCAAAAAGAACACAGCTTAGTTATTCGTATGCTTGCCACGGTCATTCCCATATCTATCTTCTCAAATATTATATGAAGCAACACCCATTTCTGAAAATATCATCATGTTAGCAGTAAGATTGGGAGCACAGGTTTTTGGGGCATACTTAGAATATTGACAGTACTTAATACCTTTACAATTGCAGAGTGCTGAAAAAGTTATTTTAAACACAAGATAAAAAAAATTATCTCCAAGGAGAAAACCCAGGAGAATAACTGAATAAGGGCTAATGTCCTCCCACCCCATAAAAAATAATAAATAGAAAAAGAGAGAGTATCTAACCCGTTCACCCCGTGTAACACTATTTTTTGTGGAATGAGGATGTGAGAAGTACAGAGCAAAAACCTGTTCTATCGTTTCCATTAATACATTTTAAAAATGTAAATAAAAAATGACTTGATTAGAAGGGGTAATAAAAAACTACTTATGAGTTCCACAACGCAATCCACAAGGCTGGTACACTATACTGCTTCATGCCTTATTTCCAGGATATTACAAATAACAGTAACACAGAGACTCCATATTATGAATGAATTTCTTTCAACGATTAATGTGACTACAAAGACGTAGGAGTACAAGCAAACTTACCAGATTTCAAGCTCTCCAAAGTATTCCCTAATAAAAATTGTGCTCAGAGAATCCATCTGAAAAGGTTAAATGGTTGTCAACCCTGTCAGGATCTCTTGCACAGATTTGGAGCAATGTTTTCTAAAGATGATTGATGACACCACTAAAGCATGTTTTGCTAACATCATTTGTGCAATAATTAGCCAGGGTACCAATTTATTACTATGGATTCTAAGCATGTCACGGAGCTGCTTAGAAGGGCTTAACATTAACAATTTTTGCAGAATAAAAAACTTAAATTAAAATGCAATTAAACACAGAAGCAATACAGAGCATTCAAATAGTTTTTCTTTTATCAGCTGGATCAAAAGTGCAACTGCCTAAAAATAGAAAACAAAGAGCATTTATTTTATCTGATTCCAGTGTAAGTTCCTCTTCTCTCAGTTACTGATTAATGATTAAAGGATACCCGAAGTGACACGTGACATGATGAGATAGACATGTGTATGTACAGTGCCTAGCACACAAATAACTATGCTGTGTTCCTTTTTTTCTTTCTCTGTCTGAAAGAGTTAATTATCAGGTATGTAAGTGGCTGACTCAGTCCTGACATAGACAGGAAGTGACTACAGTGTGATCCTCACTGATAAGAAATTCTAACTATAAAACACTTTCGTAGCAGAAAATGGATTCTGAGAGCAAGAAAGAGATAAAAAGGGAAATTTCTTATCAGTGAGGGTCACACTGTAGTCACTTCCTGCCTGAGTCAGGACGGTGTCAGCCACTTACATACCTAATATTTAACTCTTTCAGGCGGAGAAAGAAAAAAAGGAACACAGCATAGTTATTTGTGTGCTAGGCACTGTACATACACGTCTATCTTATCATGTCACCTCGGGTATCCTTTGAACAAGATCTATGGTGTTATAATTTATTATATTCAGTACCAAAATAACATTCGTATTAATTTAATAGGAAACTATACAGTGCTACTTATGAATATTTCATATGTCCTAAGAGACCTCAGCAGGAGGAGTGCCAAAACATTAACACTGAAAAAAAAACCCTTACCTATGGTTACTTGGAGACCGGTAAATTTACTGAATAACGCAGGGGTAGGGAACCTATGGCTCGGGAGCCAGATGTGGCTCTTTTGATGGCTACATCTGGCTCACAGGGGTTGATTCACTAAGCTACACTGCTTGTAGTTTAGAGTGACAACACAAGTAAAATCTAAGTAGGCACGCTACTGCTGTAGCATGCACTACTAACTTACTCACGCTCCCCCCAAAACTAACGGCTGCTCCAATTGTCCCACCCTGCATCATGTCAGATCCAGAGACATTTTAGAACGAGAACCCCGCACTTTGATTGGTCCAATAGGCTGTCACTTGACTGGCAGCCTATTGGGCCAAACTGCGGGGATCTCATCCTACAAAGTGAATCAACCCCCAAGTCAGCTACCTAATTGTACAAGCTGTTAGTCTGTATTTCTACTGTCTGACTCACGGTGAAATGATTGACGTTGCTGAAACCCAAGAGAAGCTGAAAACGTGTCTGACACTTCCGCTGCCCGGAGGATCAACTGTATACACATCACCATGGCAACAGGGACGTGAGCCCTCTGCTGAGCATGCGCACTGTCCCAGTTTGAAACATATTGTATGGCTCTCAGGGAAATACATTTTAAAATATGTGGCGTTTATGGCTCTCTTAGCCAAAAAAGTTCCTGACCCCTGGAATAACTGATCTCTGAACTTTTGAGCACAATAATAAAATGCCAGATTTTAAAAATGCATTAATTAGAAATGTAAACATATTAGTTTTTGCAATAAAACAGATTAGAAAATGGTAAACATGGCAAATACAGATTTTTTCCTGTATTATCAATATCTAACATTACTGCCAGAACACACATAACTATCATTTTAATAATTATGCAGTAGACCATTGGCAGTTTAAAACAAAGTAATCAAATCGGTCCTACAACTCAACAACCCAAGTAAGATGAATTTTCCTCCACACCAAAAGCCACATGATTCAAACACTCCATCTAAACGCTTCCCCGGGGGTATACAAACAGTAACACTTATAGGTTTGCATTAAAGGGAACCTGAAGTGACGAGAATACAGAGACTGCCATCTTCATTCCCTTATAAACAATGCCAGATGCCGGGCTGCCATGCTGAGATTTTTGACTTTGGTTGTTTTTGAGTTGCACAAATTAGAGGCCTGCATTGGGTGCGGGTACCAGTTTTGATTTTAATCAGGTTGAGGGTCAGGTGTGGGTAGCGGGTCTGCGGGCGCAGGTACCAGATTCACCAGAAAGAGGGTTACAGGTCGGGTGCAGGTAGCGTGGCTGTGGGTGAAGGTTGGGTGCGGGTCTGAAAAATCAGACTCGCACAGGGCATCAGGTCGGGTACCCATGGGTTACTCGAAATGCGGATCGGATTCAGGTACCCATTTTGATGTTAACTGGGTTGCGGGTCGGGTGTGGGTAGCGGGGCTGAAAAATTAGACCCGTGCAGGCCTCTAGCACACATACAACAAACATGCAACCAATAGAGCTATACCAGAGTCAAAGCATCTGATCTGCATGCTCATACTGGACTAATGACTTACAGTATTAGAGGCAGAGCATCGGCACAGAAGTCGAGCAACTGGCATTGATTATTAGAAAATGAAGATGGCAGCCGCCATATTCTAGTCACTTCAGGTTCCCTTTAAGTCCATGGAGAAATCAATCTAAAAACATTTCGCTCATCTTCTGCAGGGACCTTAATAGTCAGGTGGCTAAAATTTGACCAATTAGTTACTACTATATTAAACAATTCTCTGTTCAGAACAACAGTAGTAATATTTGTTTTACTTATTATTTAAGACCAGGGAGCCAGGCTGGCGTGTGTGTGAGCGGACGTCTGGGTGTGTGGCGGGTGTGCGCAGTAACTTGCGACGGCGAGAAACAGACCGTAGAGCCCGTTTTTAAATGGGCTTGAGTCTACTAGTGTGTATGTGTGTGTGTGTGTGTATATATATATATATATATACACACACACACACACACACACATATATATATATATACATATATCTATCTATCTATCTATCTATCTATCTATCTATCTATCTATATATATATATATATATACACACATATACATACTGTACATACACATACACACACACGTTACGGCAAGAACCCGAAGTCTAGCCATTTTTGAGGTTGCTGGGCGGTAAAAATGCGCAGTGGACGTGTTACAGTGGAAATGTCATAAATGAATTGATGCCATAACTGACCGTAACATATACACTGAGTAACTGCCTATGGAGAAGTTGCCACTCTCCAGTGGTTTCTAGTGGAATAGTGAAAAAAAATCTTCATTACAATTTAGGGAAAACTTGAAGTTTAACTTGTCTTTTTTGCAGAGGCCACTGAAAAGATTCGGTGTTTACTGTATGAAAGCTGCCTTGGCTGCCTCTCCAGCAGTCAATTTACACCTGCTGATAAGACAGTTTGATTTGTATAAACAAATACAGGGCACAAAGAAGTTAATTTTTTAAAGCAAATAAATGTGTAACAAAGACTTTTCATTGCGTGCTGTGCAAGAGTTCGGGTCCACTTTAACTCCCTATTAGAACCCTTAAATGACAAGAATTTTTACAAATTATTTTTAAGCTTATTACCTATACCATAATTCACTGTCCTCTCTTGCATTCTGTAGAAGTGTTCATAATAAAAAGCAAAACGTGTTCACATTCTATTTTCTAACTGAAATACAAACAAAAGAAGCTAGAGCAGGCCTGCCACAGGCATACATTCATCCTTTTCTCTCTGAAACATTTTTTTTCCCCACTTGACATTACTGAGACGATAGTGTTATAGCCATCTAAAGTTTCACATTTTTGTGAAGGAAGGAGGACTGCTGTTTTAGATGTTATTACCGATTTGGACACTGTGAAGAGATATCAGACATCTGCTGCAGGAGGGCAGGCCAGCAGTTGGGTCTGTTTTCTAGCATGCTGATAAATGGATGAGGAGGATTCCTGGAAAGAAAGAAACAATACATTTTTAGTTCAGCAAAACAAAGATGAATCAATTTCAAGTATGCAGCTCTGAAATGCAAAATGACAAGAAGACTGGCACTTCACCACGACTACAATTCTCATGAGCAGTACAGCCATGGTAATAGAGGAGTACTCGCTCACAGGCTTCAGTATGTGTGAGGCTTGCTGAGGAGTGCGCTTCCAAAGACCAATACCAATTCAGACTACAATACAAAAGTGCTTATTTTTATGCGTTTCAGTTTTAAATAGGTTCTGTTATTATAAATGCAGCTCATCCTTTGAACTTGCACATGATTATTTAGATGCAAATACAGCGGAACCTTGGTTTGCGCAGATCATTCGTTCTGGAAACGTGCTTGTAATCCAAAGCACTTTTATATCAAAGTGAATTTCCCCAAAAGAATTAATGGAAACACAGGTGGTTCGTTCCACAATCCAAAAACAGTTATTGTAAGAAAGTATAAAATAAAACTGCAAGAAAGACTTTCATTATAACTAATTGAATCATTACCATCTGTTGGCTCACACCAACTTTTTTTGTGTGTGTGGCTTTAACCCCCTCCCGACTGCCTAACGCTGATAGGCGTCAGGAAGGTGGCAGTCCCAGGACCGCCTAACGGCGAAAGGCGTCAAGTCCTGGGCTGGGGTTTTGCAGGGGATTGCGCACGCCGATGCGCTCCTTTATCAGTCTACCAGCCGCGATTGCCGCTATTATTTACATTGTACAGCACTGCGATCTATAGCAGTGCTGTACTGGGGACAGCCGTAATACTCGGTTGTCCCCTGGAGAGGCTCAGAGAGCAATTGGCTCTCATAAGCTGATGCCTATGAGAGCGGATCTCTGTGATTGGCTGTTGGGAGAGTGGGGGAGTTGGAGGGATGAAAAAAAAAAAAAAGGATAACAAAAAAAAAATGATAAAAAGAAAACTAACGCTGGCATCAGCGATCAGAGCCCACCAACAGAGGAGGGGGGGGGGGGAGAGGAGGGGTTCATTAATTTGTGTGCTCGGTTGTGTGGCTCTGCAGCGAGCCATTAAAGCTGCACAGCACCAATCTGTAAAACATAGCCTGGTCACTAGGGGGATGTAAGCCTGTGGTCCTTAAGTGGTTAACAAGGATCTTATCCAATAACAGTTGCGGTTGCCTACTTTTGAGGATTACATGGAAATGTGACTTTCCTGGACCAAACATGGCGGCATACCTATGGGTATTGGCTCCGCCCCCGAATCCTGATAGGACAGATCACCTATAAGTTTTCCAGAACCACCCCCCTCCAGCCATTCTTTTTTCTGTCCTCGAATGGACAGTTTCACCTGTATTTGTTTTCTAAAGTTTGTTTTTTTCTTTTGTTCGTTTATTTTCCCTTTAGGTTCTTTATCCTACCTGTGCAGCGGGTTCAGCCTCTCCCGCTTTAGAGGGTCGTCCTGTACCCTTAAATAGGGTTTAATGGCGTCCTCTGTGTGCACCAGCATATCGGCTGGTGGTGCGGCTTGCCCTGTTTAGTGATGGCGCCGCCTGACCCCTCTGTGCGCGCATAGTGACGTAGGATCTCGCGAGAGGCGAGAGTTGGCGTCACTGCGCGCTGATTGGCCGAACGTCCGCATATGGGCGTTCAGGAAGCGCAGGCCGATGGCTGCACGCTGTTCCTGGCGTCTCTGTGCGGAGGAGCTGCGGTGAGCGTTCCTGGAGCCTTGGCTACAAATTCTCCTGCGGGGAGATACTTCTGGCACTCGGCCTGTGGATTGAGCTATCGCTGGTCTTCGGGACGAAGGTAAAGAGCAGATGACATTGCTGTGATGGATTTTATGTGCCCTGATTTGTGTCAGCTTCATTGTAATGTGCCTTATCCTTTCTCTTAAACAGAGAGATGGATACTGTTGGGCAGGCAGAGGAGGTGGTCATTGACAGGTATAGACTGCTAAATGCAGTCTTTCTGTTTTACACACAAGGGTGTTAAGCTTTAATGTCCTGGCACAGGGTTCCTCTGGAAAGTATTTTAAAAAAGAGTGCAGTTTCCCCTTGATTATTGATTTATGGGAAGGAAATTGGAACATACATATATATGTTTTGTTCATGTTTATGCAGCCCGGGGGAAGGAGGAAGTCACCAAGTGGTGCCCAAGAACCGTTCCCCAAGATCACGACGGCCAAGATCACGATCAAGGGATAGAAGCAGGAGCCATCGTTCCCGCAACAAATCAGCTAAAAGAAAGAAGTCTTCCAGAGATTGAAGGAGCAGGTCCTGGAGCAGGAGCCGGAGAAGCAGAAGGCAGTACAGAGATTCCTCAAGGAGAAGGGATTACCGCTCCAGGTCGAGATCTAGGCACAGACGTTCCAGGGACTCTAGAAGAAGGCGGTCTCCTGAACGGAGCCGTTATTCTCCATACAGAGAGAAGGGACGTTATGACTACAGGTCCCCGAAAAGGGCCCGTAAAGATTGGAACATTTCTCCAGAGTCAGATGCCCTTGAGACATTTCAGAGGCCAACTCAGAACCAGTGCTGGTCATGTACCCAGCCGGCTATGCCGGATAAGAGGGTCTGTGAGTCCTGTTTTACAGAATTAGGGAGAGATAGAGACACTGATAATCAGCAGGTCCTAGACTTTATTCAACAGGCAGTCCAAGAGACCTTTCAAAGAATGATGCCTCCACAGCCGGCGGCAGCTGCAGTACCTCAGGCTGTAGTAGAGGACCCCCTCTCTCAGGAGGAAGGGTCGCAGGGGGGTTTTAACTTCACCCTAGTGCCAGCTTTCTTGTCCGCTATTAAAATCAGCCATTGACTGGCAGGAACAGGAGAGTTCAGCTCAGGAACCGGATAGATATTATCCACACCTGGAGCAGCAGCCGAAAGCTTTCCCTTTTATGAAGATCATTAAGGAGGTGATCATGAAAGAATGGAGCAAGGTGGAGCAGAAGGCATCACTTAATAACAGATTCTCGAAACTGTACCCATTAAGACAAGAGGATACAAAGATTCTGGATTCTGCGCCAGTGGTAGACGCCTCAATCATCAGATTGGCTAAGCATGTTACGCTGCCTATGGAAGATGCAATAGCCTTCAAAGAACCATCAGATAGGAAGATTGACACAGATGTCAAGAAAGCTTTCTTAGCGGCAAGAGCCGCATGCAAGCCAGCTGTCGCTTTAACCTCTTTGGCTAAGGCTACCCGTGTTTGGGTGGACAACATTGAGTCGGCTTTGGATTCAGGTGCAGACAAGCAGGAAATAATTAAAGCACTAGAGGAACTGAAGTTGACTGGAGACTTTATGGGTGAGGCAGCATTTGATGTCATCAGATCTGCGGCAAGGTCGATGTTATACAGTGTGACGGCCAGAAGGGCTCTCTGGCTGAAACCATGGTCAGCGGATTCAGCTTCCAAAGCAAACTGGTGCAAGATTCCTTTCGATGGGGCATACCTGTTCGGCCCTCAGATGGATAATGCAATCTCGAAGGTGACAGGCGGGAAGTCAGGTCTGATTCCACAAGACCGGAAACAGAGACCATTCAGGCAGCAGGTTCCTAAAAGGATTCCGGGCAACAGATTTCAACAATCAAGGTCGTACAGACCAAATAAGCAGTTTAACAGAAACTGGAAGGGCACTCAGGCCACCTTTGCGAGGAATCTGAAAAACAAGACCTCGTCCGATGCCCATCAAGGTCAAAAGAGTTTTTTATGGGACGTCCACTCAAGATTTCCAAGTGGGAGCCAGGCTACACCTTTACTGGAAGTCTTGGGTGGGATTAATCGAAGACCCATGGGTAGTGAACACCCTAAAAGAAGGACACGCCTGGAAGTTCAGCAGAAGGCCTCCTCACTTCAGGTTCACATCCACAAGGATTCCTCAGGACAAAGAGCGGTATCTCGTCCTGATGGAGTTCGTACAGACATTATTAAGGGAGGAAGCTATTGTTCCCATTTCATCCAAGGAAAGTCAGGAGGGAATCTTTTCTCCACTATTCTTGGTAAAAACGTCGTCAGGAGGCTGGAGGCCAGTTCTCGATCTAAAGTTCCTGAACAAGCACATAAGGGTGAAGCACTTCAAAATGGAGTCCTTACAGTCAATAACTTAAATGATAACCTTGGGAGACTGGATGTCAACGGTGTATTTATCGGATGCCTATCTGCACATCCCCATAAGGAAAGAGTTCCAGAGGGTTCTCAGATTTTCAGTGGAAGGGAGATGCTACCAGTTTCGGTGCTTACTCTTTGGCCTGTCCACAGCTCCGAGAACCTTCACCAAGATGTGTTGCCGGTGATTGCGTATCTGAGGGTCCAGGGATTGAGAGTTTATCACTACCTGGACGATATCCTTTTGCTCCATCAGGACTACCAAAGCTTGTTACAACATCAAGAGACCTTCCTCAATTTACTCCGACATCTGGGTTGGCTGGTCAACATCAAGAAGAGCCAACTTTTGCCTTCCCAGGACTTAGTGTTTCTAGGAGCAAGGTTCCGGACAGTTCAGAACCAAATTTGCTTACCAGACCTGAAGGTATGTGCGATCCAGAACAAAGTTCGGAAGATTCTACAGGTCTCAAGTGTATCAGCAAGGTGCTGTCTAAGTCTGTTGAGGACTATGTCATCTGTAATACCAATGGTGAAGTGGGCCCACTGGTTTCTCAGGAGGTTCCAGAACTTCTTCCTAAATCACTGGGACAAGAAGAACCTGAGTCAGAGGTTTTTCCTGCCTCTAGAGGTAAAGAAGTCCCTCCTCTGGTGGACCAAAGAGCACAATTTGAGAAATTACCGTCAAATTCAGATGGATCCTCCAGTAGTGATTACTACGGATGCCAGTATCAGGGGCTGGGGAGCCCATTGCAACGGGATCCATGTACAAGACAGATGGAGGTCTGTACAGGAGGGGGTACCGTCCAATCTCCTGGAATTAAGAGCGGCATTCATGGAGTTGAAGGCCTTTCAGCACCTGGTCTATGGGAAGTCAGTAATGCTGAAGATAGACAATGTAACTGCAGTGGCCTATATCAGACGGCAGGGGGGGACAAGGAGTCGGTCCCTCCTCCAGGAGACTGTCCATCTCATGACCTGGGCGATAAGAAACGTGTCAGACCTGTCAGCAACCTATTTGCCGGGGGAGCAGAATACTTTGGCGGATCATCTGAGCAGGAAGTTTACGGATCCCCACGAGTGGTCCTTGGACAAGAAGATCTTTGTCAAGATAACCAAGATGTGGGGTCAGCCACAGATAGATTTATGGGCTTCGCCGCAGAACAAGAAGGTCCAGAAGTTCTTCTCCCGTTTTCATCATCCCGCTGCAGCGGGAGTGGACTGTCTGGTTCAGTCATGGGACTTCACACTAGGATACGCCTTCCCTCCGTTTCCTCTCATTCCGAGATTCCTTCAGAGGCTGTGCAGAGAGTCATGCACGATCATCGCTATCCTTCCCTTCTGGCCCCGGAGGCCATGGTTCGCCCTGGCAACATTTCTCAGCATGGAAGATCCAATTAGGTTACCAGCAAATCACAACCTTCTGTCTCAGGGGAATCTCCTGCATCCGAGAGTCAAAGAGCTGAATTTAGCGGCCTGGAGGTTGAGAGGAAGAGGTATGCAGACATCGGTTGTTCCAGCCAAGTAATAGAAACCCTGCTGAAGGCAAGAAAACCTTCCACAAACTCCACCTACTACCGTATTTGGGAAAGGTTTGTGGGTTACGCACTAGGAGTTGGAGTGGATAACATGAATCCAGAAGTCCAACACATCCTTGATTTTCTTCAGACAGGAGTGGAAAAAGGCCTTAGTGTGGCGGCAATAAAAGTTCAAATTTCTGCCCTGTCAGCATTAACAGGTCATCGATGGTCCACTCACCCTATAGTGATGCAGTTTATCCAGGCAATTCTTAAAATGCGTCCTCCCAGGAAGCCCTTCTTTCCAAAGTGGGACCTGTCCTTGGTACGGGAGGTCTTGTCCTCTCCTCCATTCTTTCCTCTGCAGTCCTTGTCATTAGAAGATCTAACGCTGAGAACAGTCTTCCTAACAGCGATGGCCTCGGGAAAAAGAGTGTCAGATCTCCAAGCTCTGGGCTGCTCTGGCAACCTCTTGGAATTCTTCCCAGACAGGGTCGTTATTAGGCCAGTGCTGCAGTTTGTTCCGAAAGTAGCCTCAACGTTCCACATAAATCAGGAGCTCTCTTTACCTACTCTTCTGGCGGAGGAAAGTTATCATCCTTTAGACGTAGGGCAGTCCATAAGACTGTATCTGGAAGCTACAGCTTTGTTCAGAACCTCAGAATATCTGTTCATCAACTTCAGAGGCCCCAGGAAGGGAATGCCAGTAACCTCTAGAACTATAGCTTCGTGGCTGGAAAAGACCATACAGAGGGCCTACATTCTTAAGAAATTACCTGTACCTACGGAAATTCGGGCTCATTCTACCAGGGGCATGGCCGCTTACTGGGCTTGTTTTTCTAAGGTCTCTGTAGAGTCTATTTGTAGAGCAGCAGGGTGATCTTCCGTTAATACTTTTTTAAGGCATTACCATGTTGACCCTGCTTCTTTGTCATCTGTGGATTTTGGGAGAGCTGTCTTGTCTGTATGAATAAAGTGTTAATTTTTGCAACAGTTCCCTCCCTCAAGCGTGATTTGTTATATCCCATAGGTATGCCGCCATGTTTGGTCCAGGAAATCGGAAAATTGATACTTACCTTCCGTAATTTTCCTTTCCTGGATCAAACGATGGCGGCATACGAATCCCTCCCTCTTGTCCATTCGAGGCCTGATTTTCACCAGAATGGCTGGAGGGGGGTGGTTCTGGAAAACTTATAGGTGATCTGTCCTATCAGGATTCGGGGGCGGAGCCAATACCCATAGGTATGCCGCCATCGTTTGATCCAGGAAAGGAAAATTACCGAAGGTAAGTATCAATTTTCCGATTTGCACAGTCTCTACACTCAAGATTACATACAATTAAGTACAATCCTGTTGCGCCAAAAGGGAGAACTATCGGCTCAGTTGTGATGATATGGCACATGTATAATTTTTTTTACTTGTATATCAAGTCAAAATTTCACAATCATTTTTGCTGGTATATCAAAGCGTTCTTAAACCAAGTTACTCTCAATCCAAGGTTTTACTGTAGATTGCAAAACACAAGTGAAATACCTATTTAAATGCAGTAAATAAGCCAATAAATAAAAATTACATAAAAGGGGCACAATTAAATTCACTATTTCTCCGGTTTAAAACTCTGACAAAATTTTCAACAAAAATGTGTTTTCCTACTTTTTATAACCCATACAATTATCATATTTGCTTTTGTGCACAAGTATTAATATTCATTTAGATTTTATAACTTCCCAAAGTTCAGTTTATTTACTTTAAAAGCTGCTTTTGCATTTTATTTATAACGGTTGCCATTCAGTTGTAAATGCTATTTCTGATCGGTTTTTCACTTCAGCACTCATCAGCTGAAGTACAGCACAGCCAGAGAATGTTTACATAAATGTATCAAGTAAAGAATGTGTACACAAGATAAGATTATAAGCAGTTCAGATGTGAGTTCTCCCTGCAGAAGAGTCAGCCCTGTGATGTAACCCTTTGAATGCGGTTTTACTAAAAAAAAGTTAGTATATTATATGCTGTAAATAATCTTTTAGAGCAAAGAAGAAATTCTGGGTTATATTCCACTTTAAGACAGTGTACCTGGGAAGTAAGTCCAGGAAGTAGATTCAGAAACCTGAGTCTCATTTCTCAGGGCCTGGAATCTGGAATGGGTAGGAAGGAACTGGGCAGGCTTTTCCATTCACCCCAGGCATACACCTGGCTAGGTTCCTGGCAGGATATGGAAAGCAGCACGGGTGTAAGGCTGCAGGAGATTGACATGTATGCAGCAGATGAGCTGCAAGTGAAGGTGTGGTGGGTATACAGAAGCTGTATGGATAGGAGCTGTGCTATACTATACTGATAAACCAGTGTGTGGATTCCAGGCTTCATAATTGGTCTAAGAACTGGACTTTGCACTACGACGCACACATGGATGCAGAATCCTGGTATTTTATTAGGTAGCATATAGACTTTGATTTATTCATCAGCTAAAGTAAGCCAATTCCTTTTTGTTGGACATTCTGTTGAAAAGAAGCTGTTTAACTGGTGTCACAAATAAACCCTGCAATATCACAGTGTGTAAAAGCAAAGTGTTACAATACTTATGTCAAAATCCCAAAAGTTCGTTCATAGCTCATGCACCACTAGATTCTATACAATACCTTACTAACACAAAGCAAATGAAGGAAAAGAGCAGTTATAGATATACAGTAGTGGTTGAAATGTTTCCAATGGATAAAACGATCCTGCAGGGTACTGTTTTCATGTAATCCATAACAGCGGAGTAATACTTTAATGATACAGCTGTGCCATGTGCACCAATCTGCATTCATAGCTCAGGGCTTGTATAAAATAGTTTTAAAATGGTTAAACATGAGAGGGAGTCATTGTGAATAAGTGACTAGCAATGATCTGTTGCCAAGGAAGCACAACAGCACAAAGCACTCAGCACTAGTGGAAAATTTGCAAACAACAGGATACATACATCTAATGGCTCTGTATACCAAGAGAGGCCCCTTATCTGTGAATTCTGTATTTCAGGTAGGCACCCATAAATTGCATGGTGCAGCAAATTGCTAGAACAAAAGGATATACACCATATCAACCAGACTATTATGTACTTACAGTTGCTGAAAAAGTACTGGCATCCGTCAAACAGAGATAACCAGCCAGAGATCATTTTACAAAACATAGCAAATCACTAGCGATTCTGCCTAGTGTGTTCTTAGCTTCACACAGCTAAATATCAGTTTGATACGATAAATGTGAAATAACACCAGCGTTGAGTAGCTACATATCAGTAGCCCTTGCTAGTACCCTTGCTTGGACAATGCTTAAATATGCTGCACTGACTGTGCTTTTTAAAGCACACCTGAACTGAGAGGGATATGGAGAGCTGACCTAATTATTTCCTTTTTACCAATGGTAGCAAAAGTTTATTTTTGTTTTTTCTATCTTTTTAACAATGCAGATGTCCTGCTGATGCTCTGCCTCTAATTTCTATAGCCATGGACCCTGAACAAGAATGCAGATCAGATGTTTCTGACTGAAGTTTCACTAACTTGGGGCTTCTGCGAGCCCCCTGCAGCCACCCTGTGCCCATGACGGTCCTCAACGAACTACCAGTGCCCGCCGCAGCACAGTTTCAATATCAACGATTTACAAGTTGACGGCCACTGGGCCTGCGCGGCCCTGCGAGTCGACAATACCGAAACTGCGCCGTGGTGGGGTACCGGAGGATTGTTGAGGAACGGCACAGGGCGGCTGCAGGGGGCTGGCGAAAGCCCCATGTAAGTGACACTTTTTCTCTTTTTTTTCTTTTTACTATCTTCAGGTTCCTTTTAAGTGGAAATAAACAGGGCAGCCACCATATCCCACTCACTTCAGGTGCCCTTTAATAGTTGATAGAAAATGTACAGTCTAATCACACACAACATAGAATACATGCTCTTGTGTCATATCAGTCTGGAAAATGTACAGTACCATATTTATGTTTTTCATGTTGTCTTTGTTTCTCCAGTGATAGTGACATACACAGAAATACCTCTGACTGAATCGTATTAATGATTCATATAGTGCCATAAAGAGTTAAACTGGAAGAATCTGTAAGTGAGTGTAAGGATGTAAACAATTGAAGAACAGCTAAAGAGCTACTCTCAGTAAAATGGTAGCTGGTTGTTACAGGCCAAACCAGCAAGCAATCACTCAGCTGGAGCTGCAAAGACAGCGAGCATTTAACTGCATGGCACGGGGATAATTTAGTAGGCGAGCCAGCCTCTTTGTCCTGCAGATAAAGCAGTTCAGTAAGGCTGTGCCATGCAGTGAAAGCAAAAAATTTTTTTTCCAATAAAGCAGAAAGCAAACAGGATATAACACTCGATTAGAGACTTGAGAAGTTAATAGCAGACCTTCTAGAAGAGTGCTGTAAACAGGGACTAATGTTTATGTACTGTCATGCTAGGGTTCAAGAGGCCCCAGGACACACTGAGATAGCCTGCAATTCATTCCACATGTATTCTTTACAGGCATAATGTGCATGAAGCTGAAGGGGACCGATTGTGGTTTCAGGCTGTGATAAACACATAATGACTTTGAAGAGGCATTGCTGGCAAAGTGACAGTTTTATCTAATTTTACTCTTCTGGTGAAAGCAAGTTCTTATTGTACCCATCTGACAAGAAAGAACACAGCAGAGAAAGGTGATCTACATCTGTTCCCCTTTGTGTCTGCTTTCATCTCCATGCCTCTTTATTGCAGTCTGCTCCAGCAGCGATAGTCTTGCTGTGAGGTATGCATATTATATGGGACAGTTTACCGCCTACACCTTCACCACAAAGCACTGGCAGAAATGTGGTCGCTGAAGGAAAGCATTTTGCATCTCTAAAAAAGAAATGCCACAGGTCATCCATTTTGACAAATCTAGAATTATAATGCAGCCCAGTAATAAGAAGTATTATTGTGTATTCAGTGCTGACCTCATTCGCAGTGCTCTGTATAATGTATATGTCAGTAACTGTCCCTCAGAGGGGCTCACAAACAAATTCCTAGCATAGTCAGTCATGGTCTTATGTTGCTATTGGAGTCTTAAGCCTGGTACACGCTTTCAATTATGATTGGCCAATCACCTACCAATTTTACCACATCCATGCAGTATGATGGTCAACAGGTTTTGGATACTATGAGCATATTGGGTAGGTAAAGCCTAATACTACATATAGGTGGTAAAATTGGTCAGCGATTGGCCAATCAAAATTGAAGGTGTGTACCATGCTTATGGCCATTTTTTTTTGGGGGGGGGGGGGGAGAACTAATTAATCATAAGCAAGATCTGCGCTCTCTGACTTCATGTAAAGACCACACTCTTAATAGTGCACAATAAATTTCATTTCATTTCAGGGTATCACTCACCAGATCTTCTGGTCTCACAGACCAAGCCACGCCTCCGGGGTGTATGGCCCCCTGTCGCTTCACTGGCAAGTCTGCTGCTCCTTTTCCTCTCCTCTGGGACCTCTGGCTCTTGTGCATGGGTTAACACTGGTGCATAAGTCCTCATGTCGGGGGGGGGGGGGGAATGAGAGAAGCGCTTCCAATTGTGCAGCTCCATTTATTAAAAATATAAAAGTTGCCAAAATCATAAAAAAAAAACCATGGGTGCTGGACAGCAGATTGGGCATAATGCGCATGACAGAAGTCGGCTAGGTGGGCTCAGTTCCTGGGTACTGCTCTTACACCATTCGCTGCCTCTGGTGTGAGAGCAGTACCCGGGAACTGAACCCACCCACCTAGCCAACTTCTGTCATGCCCATTATGCCCAATCTGCTGTCCAGCACTCATGTTTTTTTTTTATTTTGAAAACTTTAAAACTTTTATATTTTTAATAAATGGAGCTGCACAATTGGAAGCGCTTCTCTCATTTTTCCCCCCGGCATGAGTACTTATGCACCAGTGTGAACCCACGCACGAGAGCCAGAGGTCCCAGAGGAGAGGAAAAGAAGGAGCAGCACCTTGGTAACCCTTGTACCCACTGTAAAATATTAGCATTGTTTTTCTTCTTGTGGGCGTTTCATATTTACAGGAGAATACAGTTGTATAGGAACAAAGTCCCACAAAGATTTGCTAGTGGGTACTAAGCATACTTGAAGTAATCCTGAAGTAAAAAAAAAAAAAAAAAAGAACAAAAACAACAAAAACCATGCTAAATGGAAGTCTCAGACACAGCCAGCAGAACGAAAGTGCCCTTGCATAGTGTTTTTCCCTCTGTGTACTTGGCCTGTGCGGCAGTACTCAAACATGCACAGTACAGCCTCGCTTGTCCACAGCTCTCAGAAGACAGTGAGGGATCTAGTGCTGGAACGGTGTGTTGTGCGGAGATATGGGGAGCCTTTGAGCCATCCAGAGATTTCCCCCTAACAATGTATCTATCTTTTTTTTTATTTTTTTGGCTCCAGGATTGCTTTAAAAGTATCTCCAGTAACAGAAAATGGACTGATCATTTCTTGTATGGCTAGGTTTAAATTTAACAGCCTCTTAGAGCACGTATAGTCTTTCAACTGTTGCAGAACACCAAACTATAGTTTTCATAGCTCCTGGGAAGTAGGTCAGAATAACTCTCTTTCCTCTGCCTTCTCTGTAGAATTACATGGATAATATGTGTAACTAGTAGACCTAAGCTCGTTTAAAACGGGCTCTCCGTCTGTGGCATCTCTTGTACCTCCTCTATGACCCCATGTGTCCATTATGCAGACTCATCCCAAAATATTAGGCAGGGTGCCTCCAAAAATACTGGCAAAGTGGTCTTCAAATATTCCAGTGCTCACGGAGCATGGTGATATAAAATCTGAAGACTAGTGTCAAAAAGCCTGGTGTTGGCTGGAGGTCAAAGAACCCTGGCAGGACAAAGCATATTTCAAAAAGTAAACAGATATGTTTTAAAGCACTGGAGAGTTCTGACGCGACCAGCAATAAGTCCTGATTTCAGAATCAGAATAGTTTTATTTCGCCAAGCATGACTGGGTCATGCCCGGAATTGGGTTTGGCACAATACATAGCTCTGAGAGGTACATAGGCAGAGAAGAGCATCACAAATACAGTGCAATACAATAAGGACAAACAGTAAAAACATCGTACTCAGGAACATATTGCACTAAGGAAAGAGGAAGTGTATGTACACAAATATACATTCAGCGGACTTATGCATTTATTCCAGGACGCTGCTGGAGTCTAACCAGGGTGCAGGGACAAAGTCCAATCAGTTAGGAGTGATGGCAGGTTGCTTTGAAAAGCGTATTTATTACAGACCGCTACTGTGCAGGTGGTAAGGCACAGATAGAGGGTGGGAGAATGTTACGGGAGTTCAGGAGGCTGACGGCTGCAGGGAAGAAGGGGTTCTTGTGTCTGGTGGTCTTAGTGGGGATGGCCCGAAGTCTCCTGCCCAATGGTAGTGGGGAGAAGAACCCGTGGTCTGGGTGCGAGGGGTCACTTGCGATCTTCAGAGCCCTGGCACCCAGTCTTGTGTTATAAAGGAGGTCAAGTGGAGGCAGAGGTCTCCCAATGATCCTCTCCGCCGACTTGATGATCCTCTGTAGTTTGTGCCTGTCACTGGCAGTGGCTCCCGCATACCAGACCAAGATGGAGGAGCAGAGGATCGATTCGATGGTGGCGGAATAGAAGCACGTTAGAATCTCCTGCGCCATGCCGAACTTCCGCAGTTGGCGGAGGAAGAACAGCCTCTGCTGGGCCTTCCGCTGGGTTGCCGTAATGTTGGCCTTCCAACTGAGATCTCTGGAGATGGTGGTGCCCAGAAGGCGAGCACAGGGCACTCTGGCCACCTCGGCGCCGTCGATGTAGATGGGAGGTGGAGTGGGAGCGGATTTCCTAAAGTCAATTATTAGCTCGACAGTTTTGGCTGTGTTGAGCACCAGACTGTTCTCTATGCACCAGTGGCATATTCTCTCCACCTGCTGCTGATACTCCTGGATATTGTCTTTGGTGACGAGACCAACAATGGTAAAGTCGTCAGCAAATTTTATGACTTTGACAGAATCCGCCGTGGATTTACAGTTGTTTGTGTAGAGGGAGAACAGCAGTGGGGACAGGACGCAGCCCTGGGGTGCCCCTGTGTTGGTTGTCATTTCTCTGGAGTAGATGTCCCTCAGTCTGACAACTTGGGATCTCTTAGTAAGAAAATCCGTGATCCATAAGTCTAGGGTGAAGTGGACCCCAAGTGTGACCAGGACATTCTGAAGGATGTGTGGGCATATGGTGTTAAAAGCCGAGCTGAAGTCTAGTAGCAGTACTCTGGCATACGCATCTGGTCTGTCGAGGTGGTTAAGGATGTATTCCAGGCAGATGTTTAAGGCGTCATCAGTAGACCTATTTGCCCTGTAGGCAAACTGGAGAGGGTCCAGAAGGGGCAGGGTGGATAGCTTGAGGATGGATAAGACCACTCTCTCTAGTGACTTCATGATGACAGACGTCAGGGCCACAGGCCTGAAGTTGTTGAGGTACGAGATGCCTTGTTTCTTTGGCACGGGTACGATGGTGGACCTCTTGTAGCACGCAGGGACTCTGCCCTCTGTCAGTGACTTACTGAAGATTGCGGAAAGGATGGGAGCAAGTTGCCACGAACAGGTCTTGAGGCAGGCTGAAGACACACCGTCGGGGCCCGAGGCTTTCCTGGCCTTTAGCTTGGACAGGAGGCGCCGGACATCAGCCTCGCCCACCTCCAGAGGGAGTGGGTCTTCGCTACTTGTGTCACTATTTGCGTGGACTGGGGGGAGGGTAGGAGGTGTTGGGTGTCCCCCGGGCTCAGCCTGTCTCTCGAACCTGCAGTAGAATCTGCTTAGTTCTTCAGCTAACTCAGAGCTGGGTGAAGCGTGTTGCGGTGCGGGCTTGTAGTTGGTGGCGGCCATGAGCCCTTGCCACACGGCTCGTGAGTCGTTCGAGCGCAGGTTCTGCTTTAACTTTTCAGCGAACTCCTTTTTTTGCGGCTCTCAGCTCTCGTTTCAGAGTGTTCCTTGCCTTCCTGAAGTCCTCCTGGTTGCCATCCTTGTGTGCCGCCTCCTTGCATTTGCGCAATAGCCGTAGCTTGTTGGAGAACCACGGTTTGTTGTTTGGGTAGACCTTGAAGGATTTGGTTGGGACGCAGGAGGCCTCACAGAAGCTGATATATGAGGTGACGTTATCCGCCCACTCATCCAGGTCAGGGGCTGCCAGGGATTCCCAGTCCGTACAGTCAAAACAGGCTTGAAGGTTGAGCTTAGCCTCACTTGACCATACCTTGGAGGACTTCACAACCGGTTTTGTAGATTCCAGGAGCCTCCTGTAGGTAGGGATGAGATGAACAATGCAGTGGTCAGAGGAGCCAAGCGCCGCCCCGGAGGTAGCCTTGTAAGCGTCCTTCATTGGCGTGTAGCAATGATCGAGTGTGTTCGGGCCTCTGGTGGGACAGGCAACATGCTGATGGTAGCGTGGCAGCTCTTGACGGAGATTTGCTCTGTTAAAGTCTCCCATAACGATGAACAGCGAGTCTGGGAGGGATGTTTCCCACTGCGATATGATGTCGCTTAAGGTACTTAGGGCGGTTTTGACGTCAGCATCGGGGGGTATGTACACTCCGACAAGGACATAGGAGGAGAACTCCCGTGGAGAGTATGCCGGCCTGCAGTTCACGATTAGAAGTTCTAGTTCCGGGGAGCACTTCCTGTCGAGTACTGGTGGGGTGGGGCACCATGAGGAGCTTACATAGAAGCAGATGCCACCGCCTCTTTACTTCCCAGAGAGGGCAGGGTCACGGTCCCCTCGTATGAGGCCGAAGCCTGGAAGGAGTAGGGCGTTCTCCGGTATGTACTCATGCAGCCAAGTCTCCGTAAAGCAGAGTACTGGGGTGTTCTTCCCCAGTTCCCACCTGCCGCAAAGTAGACGTAGTTCGTCCAGTTTGTTAGGGAGAGAGCGGACATTAGCCAGGAGGACCGAGGGGATGGCTGACCTCAGGCCCCTCCTCTTGAGTCGCACGCGAGCCCCAGCTCGGCAGCCCCTTCGATGCCATCCTGCTCTGGGCCAAGGAGCAGAGTCCAGGACTTGCTGGATATAGTTCTGGACCAGGTTTGGCAGGAGCTTGGCTTCAGCGAAAGGTGGGCTGCGTTGTTCCCACCAGAGAAGTTGCTCCCTGGAGTACATGGTGCGCGTGGTGGCGTGGCCGCTGGTGGGAGTGGGGCACCAGCGGGGGGTGGAGGAGCACGGCATTGCGCAGATGGCCACGGAGGCAATCAGGTCAATACAGATCAGATCAGTACAGATCAAAACAGAGATCAAACCAGTGCCATACAGAGTTTAGAAGCAATACAGATCGGTGGGTGTAGCAGAGAATGCAGCAGTGGTCAGGCAGGTAGGCAGGTCAGGTGGTGTCAGAAGCCACATTGGCAGTACCTGAGACCAGCATTCCCGGTCAGGCAGAGTCAGTGGTTAAAGAGTAACAGTGGCAGTCCCAAGCAGGCATGGCAATATAACAATATATGCGTAGGCAGACCAGATAAGGGCAGCAGTTGCAGTACAGTGTGAGTGCAGGCAGCACACTGGAGGGCAGACAGCCAATGCTGTTTTACTCCCCACAAAGCACCAGGCCTCCTACTGCTAACCCCACTCACTCCATAATGCAGCCATGGTGCAGTATGACACTCATCCTAGTTGAGTGTACATGTCTGTAAAGGGATAACAGAGGCAACGAAAAATAATTGCAACACACACTGTAATTATGCAAAGTTTATACATGATTGTGGAAAAGTTGACCCACAGATAAGCCCACTGCCCAACTTTTGCCTTCAAAGCGTAAATGTGAACCAGAGTGCACACTGGAAGCATGGCTGTAACATGTTACCTCTCCCAGCTCTGGAGCAGTCCTCAGGCCTACCTTGCAGCTTTAAACTTCTTGCAAGAGCTCCAAGGCTCACTGTCATGTGATCACAGGTGAGCTTGGACATCTCGCAGGGAGCTTTAAAGCTGCAGAGGAAAACATAAGGATGACAGCCTGACCAGGGACGCACGTAATCCCACATATATAGCCTGACAGACTGTTTTGCAGAATACCCTGTTAGGCTATACATCATGCAACTTTTATATGTCTTGTTGAGGATGAAATAAAGTTGACTCTTTTTTGGACTTTGGCTGGTGCACGGATCTTTGTACTGTCTTGCTTGGAAATTGTACTTGGTCTCTACGGCGGCACAGCCTTTGGCGCCATATACCATCAACCATCTGCACAGCAATCTAGTGCCAATCACCTCTTTTCTCCAACCTACAAAACCTTATGATGTCTGATGCATTTCCAAGTGGCCACTTTTTCCATTCTTTCACTCAAATCAAGCAGACTTTAAAAGGATATCAGAGCTGAAACCAATAGTAAAAACCGGGGTAAAAGGCATGTGTAGGAATCAGTTCTCATTCCCACTGCATCCCCCATTCTCCTCAGTCTTCTTCCTTTGTCTCCCACATGCCCCCCGCAGCTACTTTCAGGTTGGGAGGGGCAGTCATTGCAGCGTAGAAGCTGGCCTGGCTGCGCACGTCCTTGTTTGAGCACCTTTGGCTGGGAGCGTTCTGTGTATGCGCAAGACATCGTCATGAGTCTTGCGCAGAGAGTTCCTGCGATCAAGGACGCACACAGCCGGCCCAGCAGCTGCGCTCTATTGCCCAACCCAGCCGACCCAGAATTAGCTGCAACTGGCATTTGGGAGAGAAAGGATGGGGACGGAGGAGAATGGGGAGAGCGGTGGGCATAAGGACTGATTACTATACATGCCTGCTCCCCGTTTTTACAATATGTTTCAGCTCTGGTATCCTTTAAGGCAAAACCTTAAGCCAAGGTAAGAAAGGCTGAAAGACGACTACCACTGAACAAGACACACAAGCTGAAACGTCAAGACTGGGCCAAGAAATATCTCAAGACTGATTTTTCTAAGGTTTTATGGACTGATGAAATAAGAGTGAGTCTTGATGGGCTAGATGGATGGGCCCGTGGCTGGATTGGTAAAGGGCAGAGAGCTCCAGTCCGACTCAGACGCCAGCAAGGTGGAGGTGGAGTACTGGTTTGGGCTGGTATCGTCAAAGACGAGCTTGTGGGGCCTTTTCGGGTTGAGGATGGAGTCAAGCTCAACTCCCAGTCCTACTGCCAGTTTCTGGAAGACACCTTCTTCAAGCAGTGGTACAGGAGGAAGTCTGCATCCTTCAAGAAAAATATGATTTTCATGCAGGACAATGCTCCATCACACGCGTCCAAGTACTCCACAGCGTGGCTGGCAAGAAAGGGTATAAAAGAAGAAAAACTAATGACATGGCCTCCTTGTTCACCTGATCTGAACCCCATTGAGAACCTGTGGTCCATCATAAAATATTAGATTTACAAGGAGGGAAAACAGTACACCTCTCTGAACAGTGTCTGGGAGGCTGTGGTTGCTGCTGCACGCAATGTTGATGGTGAACAGATCAAAACACTGACAGAATCCATGGATGGCAGGCTTTTGAGTGTCCTTGCAAAGAAAGGTGGCTTTATTGGTCACTAATTTGTTTTTGTTTTGTTTTTGAATGTCAGAAATGTATATTTGTGAATGTTGAGATGTTATATTGGTTTCACTGGTAAAAATAAATAATTGAAATGGGTATATATTTGTTTTTTGTTAAGTTGCCTAATAATTACGCACAGTAATAGTCACCTGCCCACACAGATATCCCCTAAAATAGCTAAAACTAAAAACAAACTAAAAACTACTTTCAAAAATATTCAGCTTTGATATTGATGAGTTTTTTGGGTTCATTGAGAACATGGTTGTTCAATAATAAAATTATTCCTCAAAAATACAACTTGCCTAATAATTCTGCACTCCCTGTATATATGCAGTGTATCACAATTAGTATTGTGTAACAATTCGGGCTAAACCTGGGCTTAACTTGTGTTTTTTGTCAGGCAGGCCAGAAGAAAGAGTAATAACTGACAGACACAGTTTACAGAACATAATTAGTGCCGGTTATTCTTTTCCATATATAAATGAAGCAGATAAGTGAGGAGAGACAAACATATCATTTTATAGATAGTCGGCAGCTTTTCTTCATGTCTTTTGTTCAGCTTAAACACAAAGACTTACCAGATCCTGTAAGTGCTCTTCAATGCATGTTCCCTGCTTTTTTCTGCATTCCTTGCTTCAATGTGAAGCAGTCGCCATGTACACCTTACTAACCCCTGCACATTTCTGAAAGGAAAGAAAAACACTTCATGACAAGAGGCTTTTTACATCTGTTAGCATTCACGCATTTGCCAAACTGTTATGGGAAGTACATGGTGGTTAACATCTTTATTGGTATTCTCTGTTTATCTCTATGTATTTATACAGCACTGACATCTTCTACAGCACCTTACATAGTACATAGCCATGTCACTGACTGTCCTCAGAGAAGCTCACAATCGAATCCTACCATAGTCATAATGTACTCTTATATTATTATTATGTATTTATGATGCACGGGCATCTCCTGCAGCAATTCACAGAGTATATAGTCATGTCACTAACTGTCCTCAGAGGAGCTCACAATCGAATCCGATCACTGACATCTGCAGCAATTTACAGAGTATCTCTACAATAGTCATAGGCCTCAATTCACTAAGATCATGTAAGATCATGCTGGAGATAATAAGGAAAGAGAAAACTTACCACCACGCATCAATCTTGCCTTATTAAGGTGTAGAGATACGTTTTCACTGTGAGAGAGTTATCATATCACTTCAGTCCTTAAAGAGAAACTCCGACCAAGAATTTAACTTTATCCCAATCAGTAGCTGATACCCCCTTTTACATGAGAAATCTATTCCTTTTCACAAACGGATCAACAGGGGGCTCTGTATGGCTGATATTGTGGTGAAACCCCTCCCACAAGAAACTCTGAGGACCATGGTACTCCTGGCAGTTTCCTGTCTATGAACCTTGTTGCATTGTGGGAAATAGCTGTTTACAGCTGTTTCCAACTGCCAAAAAAGCAAGCAGCAGCTACATCACCTGCCAGCAGGGCTGTGGAGTCGGTACAAAAAAATCTTCCGACTCCAACTCCACGGTTTATGAAATCACGACTCCGACTCCGGGTACCCAAAATGGCTCCGACTCCGACTCCTTAGTCTAATGCTTAACAGGGTTGTGGATTTTGTACAAAAATCATCCGACTCCGACTCCTCATTCCAACTCCTCAGTTTACGAAACCACGACTTCGACTCCAAGTGCCCAAAATTTCCCACGACTCCGACTCCCCAGCCCTGCCTGCCAGCAGTAAAAATTTTACCATGTGATAAATGTCAGAATGTAAATCAGGGATTTAAAAGATTTTACAATGGGCAAACACTGACTAAATCATTTATACATAATTATCTTAAAAATGAAACACTTTTTTATTACATTATGTTCACTGGAGTTACTCTTTACCTCCTCTATAGTTATTTTAGCATGCAGTTAATTAACAGCCTGTCTTTAACTTTAGAATTCTGTAGTTATTTTAAGGATTGAAACGATAACTTTAGAGAGCTCACCTTAACTTAAAGACAGAAGAGTTAACTTTAGGTTTGCCTGAGATAAAATGTATCCTGAATACAACATGCCTTATCACCATGGTGATAACTCTAGAAACGTTATTAAAGACAGGAAATAAGCTTAGTGAATTGAGGCCATGTCTAACATAGTAATGTTACTAACTGTTCCTCAGAGATTACAATCTAATCCCTCCCATAATCATAGTCTAATATCCATATCATTGCTTGAAAATTTTGGAGGCAGCGGCACAAAAAAACCCAAAACTTATCAGTATGCTTTTTAGTTATGGAAGGAAACTGGAATGCCTGAATAAAAGTAAAGCAAGCATGGTAGGAAAAAAAAAAAGCTGGGATCCTAGTGCTGCAAGGAGAAGGTGTTATCCACTAAGTCACTGTGCAATTAAATAAAATAGGTTTTCCTTTCTATTAGTTATTTTAAGATAATTATGCTTTCAATATTATGAACCTGCCTGTTCGATCACTGTTACTGAATCTGCTTATTGTCTGAAATTGATCAAATTGGTTGGACAAAATAAATCAATCTGCAGCAGTGTGGGAGTGGAACCAGAACAACATAATAGTGTTGCATTGGATCGAGCGCTGCGGTTGGATAGTCTTTTCATAGAGTTTGTGCTGAAAATTGATAAACATTTATGGCTAGTGTGTGACAGTAATAGATCCCTCTCAGATCAGATTTGCTCCAACAGGGATCTACCTGACGGCAGAATCTGGTGGCCACCATTACCACTAGAGATGGCCCGAACTGTTCGCCGACGAATGGTTCCTGGCGAATTTCGGTGGTTCGCAGTGAACCGTGAACTTTTCCGGAAGTTCGGTTCACCCCCATAGTACACCATTAGGGTCAACTTGGACCCTCTACATCACAGTCAGCAGGCACAATGTAGCCAATCATGCTACACTCCCTCCTGGAGGCCCCCCCCCCCCCCTCTTTATAAAAGGCAGGCAGCACAGGCATTGTCCTCACTCGTGTGCCTGCAGTAATTAGAGAAGGGAGAGCTGCTGTGCAGAGACCTATAGGGAAAGCTTAGTTAGGCTCTTGTAGGCTTCTTAGCTTGCTCCTTGCTGATTCTTGTTGCTAAAAAAGCACCCCTCAACAGCTCTTTTGAAAGCTAATCTTGTTCTTGTGATCTATTTTTTGTGTGTGTGTCCCAGACACTTGTGTTGCATAGACAGCCTTGGTAATTCCTACTGTGTGTGCCACTGCCAGGCCCAGCACATTCAGTGACCACCTGTGTGTGTGACAGGTGCACATTGTAATACCCATCACTGCATATACCTACCTGTTGTTCAGTGCACCCACCTACCTACAAGAGCGCACACAGTGTCACTGTGCCTGTCCGGTACCTGTCTGTGTGTGACAGGTGCACATTATAATACCCATCACTGCATATACCTACCTGTTTTCAGTGCACCCACCTACCTACGTGAGTGCATGCAGTGTGATATACCACTCCGTGCATACCTGTTAAATGCACCTGTGTGACTGCACATTGTATTAGTTTCAGCACTGCGTAATATGTTGGCGCTTTATAAATACAATAAATAAATAAGTCAGTGCATACCTTTCACTTCCTCCACCCAATATGGACAAAACAAAAGGCAGAGGCAGGCCACCTGGCAGGTCTGTTCGAGGTCGCGCTGTCGTGATTTCGTGCGGCCCTGGACCAAAGTACAGTGTTCAGAAGAAGGCACGTGCCATCAACCCCCAATATTGCCTGCTATGCCATTTTACTGGACTGCTTGCCTGCATGTGCTGCATGAGCTCTCTGATTTATTGCTGGATATACAAACTTTGTCCCTATTTTCCATCTGATTGATGCTGGTCTGCCGATTGCAACAATTCAACTGCTTGAACTCATGATACAGTATA
Organism: Hyperolius riggenbachi; assembly: GCF_040937935.1. Classification (NCBI taxonomy): domain Eukaryota; kingdom Metazoa; phylum Chordata; class Amphibia; order Anura; family Hyperoliidae; genus Hyperolius; species Hyperolius riggenbachi. The sequence continues at coordinate 386,298,232 of NC_090646.1, read as the reverse complement.
TTTGCTATTTCAAGCCTTCCTTGTCCATTTGAACTTTTGCAGTGTGCTTTACTGCATATGAGTCAGTTTCCACTAAAGTTTTTTAGGCCCAGGCCTGGACATGGCAGGTGGTTCTGGGATCCCTGATCACACTAGGTGATCCTAGGTAGTGGTGTGTTTGGATGATTGGATGTGTGTTGAGCGAGGCCTCTTGGTAACTTACATTGGTGCTTTTTAATGTGCTCGATTAAGTATATTAATACATTTTGTATTTTTTCACTTTATTATTGATTTTTGGTGTTTTGTGACATATGCCCTCCAACCCCCCCTTTTTCCTTTACTTTTACATTGTCAAGATGTAGTTGACTATTTAACACAGAACAGCTCATCTTTCTCAACTTCTGCGCGGAAGCGTGACATATCTTCCTCCTTCTGCTCTGATTCTGGGACCCCACTTAACACTCAGTCGGCTGCCACCACCAAAGTGCCATCACCCCAGGGCTCAGCGGTGTGGACATTTTTTAGTGTGTCTGCCTCAGATGAGAGAAATACTATCTGTACGCTCTGCCACCGAAAATTGAGCCGTGGAAAAACCAAGACCCGCGTAGGGACAACTACCTTACGAAGGTACATGATTACAAAGCACAAACTGCAATAGGATGACCACCTGAGGAAAAGCAGCACACAAAAGCAAAGCCACACACCACAGTGAAAGATACCAGGCAGCAATTTTTTCTCAAAAAAGGCGATACCTAAACTGTACCGTGGTGACATCTCTTGCACACAGCGTTTGGTCAAGGGTCCATCTGACCATGGATACCTGGTCTGCAAAGCACGCTCAGGCCTGCCCGAAGACTAAGTCAGTCCCCACACACAGCATCTCTGCCTGCACGCAGTGTGACTGCCTGCCCCAAGACTAAGTCGCTCCCCACACAGCATCTCTGCCCGCAGTTCACCTTCTCCGCCACCACCAACAGGGTCCAGGACTCCAGGTGGATTCCTGAATTTTTAAAGGACAACTGAAGTAAGAGAGATATGGAGGCTGCCATATTTATTTTCATCTAAGCAATGCCAGTTGCCAGGCCCTCCTGCTGATCCTCTGTCTCTAATACTATTAGCCATAGCCCCTGAACAAGCATGTAGCAGATCAGGTGTTTCTGACAATAACATCAGATCTGACAAGACTAGCTGCATGCTTGTTTCTGGTGTTATTCAGATACTACTGCAAAGAAATAGACCAGCAGGGCTGCCAGGCAACTGGTATTGATTAAAAGGAAATAAATATGGCAGCCTCCGTATACCTCTTACTTCAGTTCCCCTTTAAGGCCGCTATACTAAGTTTTCTGGTGCGTGTACATGCCTGCATAATTTTTCTGGCTGCAATTCCACTTCATAATCATTACCTTGCCGAGGTGAATGGGCTTGCGTATCACAATGATGCAATGACCGACGGCTATATGAGTGTCTCTTGGGGGGGGGGGGGAGGCTGCACACACAAGATAATAAGGTCGTTGCTTCATTGTGGACAGACCAAATTTGATCAGCTGGACAGTCACTGTTGTTCTATCATTGAGCTACCACAGCCCGGCGACCAAATGGGCTTGAAAACCGCTGTCGCCTGCACTCTGGCCATGGTGCGCACCAGTCCAGCACGGCCCTCACTACACAAACAGCTGTTTGCAGTGCCTTACACAGTGAGTTTGGTGTGTCAGTGTAAAGCAGTACTTTAATTACACTCCCTGATTGATGTATATGTTACGGCCAGAACCCGAAGTTTGGCCACTTCGCGTTCTGGCCGGCCACTTCGGGTTCTGGCCGGCCAATGTGAGAAGTGGCCGCTGCGCTGCGGCCAATGTGAGAAATGGAATGATTTCTGTAACATTAATGTATCTTCTGGCCGTCTCGCTGCGGCCAAATTTATCAAAACTTAGTTAATTTAATGAAATGAAGCTGGCGGTAATGATGAAGCTGCCGGCTTTTGCTCTGCCTCTCTCTCCTTCCCCCGCCTCTCTCTCTCTCTTATGGGCAGCCGGCGGGGACACTCCCCGAAAGTCGTTAGTCGCGCCAGGAAAGCAGAGCGGGGAGGCTGCAGACATTGCTTCTGCCAGCACCCGCTCTGCAAGAACGGCAGGATTCCCTACTGCAACTAACGACTCTGGGGGGACACGCATGTCCCCGCCGGCTGCCCATAGGAGAGAGAGAGAGAGAGAGAGAGAGAGAAAGAAAGAGAGAAAGAGAGAGAGAGAAAGAGAGAGAGAGAGAGAGAGAGAGAGAGAGAGAGAGAGAGAGAGAGAAAAAGAGAGAGAGAGAGAGAGAAAAAGAGAGAGAGAGAGAGAGAGAGAGAAAGAGAGAGAGAGAGAGAGAGAGAGAGAGAGAGAGAGAGAGAGAGAGAGAGAGAGAGAGAGAGAGAGAGAGAGAGAGAGAGAGAGAGAGAGAGAGAGAGAGAGAGAGAGAAAGAGAGAAAGAGAGAAAGAGAGAAAGCCGGCGGCTTCATCTGTTACATTGCCGCCGGCTTCATTTAGTTAAATTAACAAAGTTTTGATAAATTTGGCCGCAGCGAGACGGCCAGAGGATACATTAATGTTACAGAAATCATTCCATTTCTCACATTGGTCGCAGCGCAGCGGCCACTTCTCACATTGGCCGGCCAGAACCCGAAGTGGCCAAACTTCGGGTTCTGGCCATAACATGTACACATGCAAGATGTTTTAAAGCACTTTAGGCCTGCAATTTAGCATTCAATGTGATTTCTGCCCTTAAAACGCTGCTTTGCATCAAATCCAGATTTTTTCCCCGGGACTTTTGGCGTCTATCCCACTCTGCCATGCCCCAGGTGTTAGACCCCTTGAAACATCTTTTCCATTACTTTTGTGGCCAGCATAAGTGTTTCTAGTTTTCAAAGTTCACCTCCCCATTGCAGTCTATTGCAATTTGCAAAAGTTCGGGTAAACCGAACTTTTGCGGAAGTTCGCAAACCTAAAATCGGAGGTTCGGGCCATCTTTAATGACCACTTTGCTGTCCATTTCTATAGGTAAAGATGTATGCAGCTTCCACTCTGCAGCCAAGTGTTCCTCCCTGCTTATGGAAAAATGCTCAGCTATTTACACCAGTCCCATCTAAGCACAGACTAGCATCACAAAGAACAAAGGTGGAAAACTATTGGCTGCTGTGGTAAGAATTTCAGGGGAGTTCATAGATTATCATTCTTAGCAGTGCAGTTTATACAATGTTTTTTTCCCCTATTAAAGTACTGGTAGGTCTGTAAATGATACCTTTTCTTGGCTAACTAGATTATTGCATGGTGTCAACCTGAGCTGTCTCAGAAGCTTGCCACTGTAATCTATTCAGCCAATAAAAGATTTAACTCTTCATTTTCCTGCCTCTGCTAGTAGGCTGTGCCTCTCGGATTTACAAGCCCTACTCCATAGAGCCAAATTAATCCATGCCATGCACTGATGAGGATCAAACAATCCGAAACAGTCTGTATGCATGTTGGATTATTATGGCTCTGTACATATTAACAAGCTGACACATCATTGCATTCCAGCGGTTCTGGAGGTGTGTTTAGCTTCTAAGGGTAACAATGGTTAATTTGAGTGGTGCCTGGGAGACATCTCGAGCTCACTCCAACCTGAATTATCGCAAATTCTTTCTGTTTTAGGAAAGCAAACTTTTGTTTTGCTAGTAGGCAACACTGCTAATGTTGTATGTAAATTATACTTTTACTTACAAAACTAATTTGGTTTGGGGGGGGGATTTTTTAATGTGACTAAAATAACCTTTAAAGTAACACTGAAGCGAAAAAAAAACCCCTCATGATATAATGAATTCTATGTGTAATACGGATAATTAATATAACTTTAGTAGCAATGAAAATAATGTCATTTTTATTTTCAGGTATATAGCTTTTTTATATATATATATATATATATATATATATATATATATATATATATATATATAACATTGCATCATTCTCTAAAGCCCCATCTACACGATACGATTCTTTGTACGATTCGATTACGATTCTATTTACGATCGGATTAATTCCGACATGTCCGATCTGGATTCGATTCGATTTGCCATTGTTTTGCAATAGCAAATCGAATTGAATCGAATCGAATCCTGATTGGACATGTTGGATTTAATCGGATCGTAAATAGAATCGTAATTGAATCGTACAAAGAATCGTATCATGTAGATGGGGCTTTATAATTGCAGTTTCCACAATACATTCAGCAATTTAAATGATTTCACAGAGCAGGCTACTGACTCTTTGACCTTCTAGGCAGAAAAACCATAAACAGAGAATAAACAATGAGCAACAGTTGAGATAAGTGCTTCAAAAGACAGTGCTGTCCACTACTTTATAAAGTCGCAGAGCTCACAGAAGCTCTTTAGCATAGATAACAACTGAAGTTTCTTAACTCTTCCTGTACTGGAAACAATACAAGACTCATGTTTGTGCTAATAATGTTTTATTTCTTAGCAGTACTACACATACAAATCATTATATCATAAGTTTATTTTCACTTCAGATTCCCTTTAACCATTTACTGACATCCTAACGTATTAAAACGTCATGCTTACCGCTATTAACAGCAACATGACGTTTTAATACGTCCCGCGTTCCCGCCGCTGCTACCGCCGTGTGTCCGCCGCTACCGCCGCTTTTTCCGTCGGGCTTCTGTGCTGGGTGATTGGGGAAGAGGACCGAACGGTCCTCTACCCAATCGCAGTGCCTGGAGTGAATGGACGTGACCGCGAACAGCGGCTACGTCCATTCACAATAACAGGAAATGTAACAATTAAATAAAGTGAAGAAAAAAAAAAAGTGAACATTTCCTATGAGTGTTCACTAGCGCCATCTTGTGGCCAAAAAGTACATTACACCTACAAAATACATTCATTTTCAAGTACATACAGATCTTAATAAAATTACACTTCCAACCCTCCCCCCCCCCCCCCCCCCAAAAAAAAAACACTTGTAAAAAAAAATCAGCTAAAATAAATAAATAAATAAATAAATAAATAGTTGCCTTAGGGACTCAGCTTTGTTAATTTATATTTTATGGGGGGAAATTAATTTTAATTTATTACATAGGGGCTTGTAATTATGGCCAGAATAAAAAAAAAACACAACAGAAAAATAACACTTATATTTCAAAATAATATACTGTCGCCATACATTGTGATAGGGACATCATTTAAACTGTTTAATAATCGGGACAACTTGGCAAATAAAACGTGTTTGTTTTATCCACAGGAGAATGTTTAATTTTAAAACTATAATGGTTGAAAACTGAGAAATAATTCTTTTTTTTCTGTTGTTCTCATTAAAATGCATTTAGAATAAAAAAATTCTTAGCAAAATGTACTATCCACAAAAAGCCTAATTGGTGGCGAAAAAAACGAGGTATAGATCATTTTCTTGTGATAAGTAGTAATAAAGTTATTAGGGAATAAAAGGGAGGAGCACTGACAACTGAAAATTGCTCTGGTCCGTTAGGATAAAAACCCTTGGGGGTGAACTGGTTAAAGTGTACCAGAGACACTAAATAATAATAAATTATAAATGTTTTATACATACCTGGGGCTTCCTCCAGCCCCATGCGCACTAATCACTCCCATGCCGCCGTCCTAAGCCTTCTGCATTTCTCTTTCGTCAGACTGGCGGCCACTGGCCGAAGTTACGGGACCCGGTAACGGCAATGCAGAAGGCTGAGGACGGCAGCATGGGAGCGATACGTGCATATAATGTATGTATAAAACTTTTATTACATCTGGTCTCTGGTGTCCTTTAGTTTGTTGGCAGCTATGGTTTTCTAAAATGTAACATTTTCCTTGTATAATTAAAGGAATACTATCGATACCCAAGTGTTCTAAAATGACAGTGTGCAAATAATGTCTAAGTAGCTGTGTAAACATTCTCCTACTTTTCAGGTTAAATATCAGAGGCAAAAGCTGTAATTTATTGAGGGTAGGATTTAGCTATATTGGGACAAATCAATTGCAGAAGGGGTGTCTGCTTCAATGCACAGCCAGAGTTGCATATCAGACTACAGAAAGCAAATATCAAACATATCAAACTCTGAAAGCAAAAACAGTATGAAAAGCTGTGACAATTAGTTACATTTCCTCTGCTCTCTTCAGACAGATCAGTCAGAAACACAGGACACAGAAGCTGCAGCTGTTGGGAGCTCTCTTCTCTGTCACACACAGAGCTACACAGAGTTAACTGATCAAGTGTGAGGGGAATTTCTCCTCTCCTCATGGCTCAGTCAGCCATCAGTTTTGACGTCAGTAAAGTTTGAATGTATTTTGATAACAGTAAACAAAGAAGTTGCTACTAAAATGTATACACCAGTACTTAGCAGCACTTCCCAAACAATTCCTGTGTCAATTGAAAAAAAATATGTGAATCGATAGTATTCCTTTAAGTAGTCACTAATCAGTGTAGAGATTCATAGCCTTCCCTATGTAAGCCTACAATGAAAAAGTACTGTATTCTCTTCTGAAAAGCTCCAGAGATGTACAAGTTAAAGAGATTTGTATAAAAGGTGTGTACACACACACAAAGATCGTCACCTGCAGGGATCGCAACCCGATCGCTCTGTACAAATGTGTTTCCAGGCTGTTCTATTGCTATGGTGGAAGGCACAGGACAACGGCCTGGCGTCCAGCAGGTGGGTTAAGGAGAGGGGAAAGCGTTCATGGAAAAAAAAGGTGCAGAGTTTGCTGGTAGCAGAATGGCACTGTCAATAGCGACATTCTACAACTGAATTTCCATAGTAGAATATCGGTAATATTTACTGATATTTTACTATGACTAAACCTAACCTTACTCTCACACAGTACCCTCCACTAACCCTAATACCCCCCTGGTGGTGCCTAACTCTAACCTCCCACCCCCGTGGTGTCTAACCCTTAAATCCCCTCCTAACCCCCCAACCCCCCCCCCCCCCCACCCAGTGGTGCCTAACCCCTAATTCCCCTCCCCTCCTCCTCAAAGCTGCGATATGCAGCTAAGCTTCCGCTAACAGCACTAATTTTTGAGGGGCAAAAAAGGGTAAAGTAGCCGCCTGCAGGGATTTTCTGGACGCTGTGTCACAACCGGTGACGTCACGTCCGCCCTCACTCCGGCGCCGCTGATAGGAGTGGCGGCCGGGCACATCAGAGCCGCCTCTCCATCGCCCCAGCGGCTGCGCGCGATGCATGGGTTGCCAGGGCAACTCATATACACATAAACAAAGATCGTGTATACACAAACTAAGGGCGCATCAATCTCGCCATCCCTTCAAATGTAGATCCCCAAGATTGGATAGCTCTGATGTGCCCGGCCGCCACTCCTATCAGCGGCGCCGGAGTGAGGGCGGACGTGACGTCACCGGTTGTGACGCAGCGTCCAGAAAATCCCTGCAGGCGGCTATTAGCGTATGGACGTCGCAATAAAGTCCGATACACAGGACGGGGCACCATGTTGTTCAATAATGGGGGAGAAACGAGGATGGACATATACACGGAGGAGGTACTTTCAGAAAAGGGCAGTGACGGAGGGGTGTATTTAAACCATTCAGCACAGTACACACTCAGCTCTGACTTGAGCTGGTTGCTGGGGGAATCTCTGTTGCTTGGTGGGGGGATTGCTCTCTGTATATAATGTATATAGTGTATTTATTTGTGTATCACATACTCCTGAAGACGCCTCTATAAGTGAGGTGAAACAATTGTTGAGTGGCACCCTAATGTTCCTGACACTATCTTCCTCACGCTATACACCTCAATGGTGATTCTATTTTCACCCAGCTACCTTCCGTGAAGGTTCTCATTTACCCCCTATGGGGCTCATTTGCTCTGTTGACACAGACTACTAGGCGGAGTACACATGCCAGTACCAGCCTTTTCAACAAAGCATTTGTTGCATTTGGTGATGTACTCATGAGTGCCCAAGAGTCGTGCTTATTACACAATTTGTTTGGCAATGACTACTATCCTGCAGGATAGCTACACCCCACAACAACCTGTGTGTGTGTGTGTGTGGGGGGGGGGGGGGGATAAGCAAAGACCCCTGCAGTTAAACACATCCTGCATGCAACTCTCTTGGGACACTTTTCCGTAACTTTTTCTGAATACACAACCAATTGTATGCATATCCATTCGAGTAAATCTCTGGGGGCAGAGTATATACATATACTCTGACCGAGAGAAGAGAGACTCCATGATTGGTTTCTCTATAGTATATGTACTTTAAGGTCAAGCCGCATATTAGGCAAAGTGTGACATATTTATTTCACCAGTACGTCATTCGGTAGTGCGATTATCTACTCCATGCACCCAAATTTCCCTGCATTTCCGCAAATTGCAACTTAGTGTGTGCAGCTATGGCGGCACCTTTTTCTGTAAGGGCTCCCCGGCCCTTTTTCTGCTGTTTCGGTTGTTACTTATGTGGTTATATTCTATGTCTGGCTGACTTTTATATATGAAGGATCTACTGTTAATTATACATAATTAACAGTAAATAAATAGGGAATTGAGAGAGGGCACAGTAATGCAGAAAACTTGCAAAGCTGTCCGGTGAGACAAATCTGACCAGCTAGCAAAGCAGTGTGTGGGTCAGAGAGACAGCAGAGTAAGGGGCATTTCTTGCGCTGCAATTGCCAATCAGCAAATCGCTAGTGCAGTAGCTTCTTATGGGAGCAGTCACACAGCAGTGTTTGCGATTGCAGCGCTTTGTGAGCGAAGGTGAAAATAGTGGCAAAATTGCAGCGATTTTCAGTGTGAAAAAGCCCCTAAGGGCTCAAACGCACCAGCAGCCATTCCTAAGCGCTAGTTATTTGAAAAGCTCTTGCTACATGCAATGCTATGGGGGATTTTTTCAATAAAATCACATTGCTCAAGTGAGAACAAACTCATAGCATTACATTAGCAAGAGCTTTTCAAATCACAAGCACTTAGAAATGGTTTAGTAAAGTACTGCTCAGGGATGATCTCTGACCTTAATCGCGAGTAATCACGAGTGATTACTCGTGATTCAAATGAGAATTAATTACAGCAGCTGAGTGGTGGGGATTAGAAGGGTTATTTACCCATAAATCCGTGTCCAGCCCGCGCGCCATATAGGTCCAGTCGTCCTAATAGTAGCGTTCCAAGCCTCGCTGCCGTCAGTTCCTCCTTCCGGCTTGAAGGAGGAAGTGACGCCAGCGAGGCTTGGAACGCTACTATTAGGACGCATGGACCTATATGCCGAGCGGGGAGGACGCAGATTTATGGGTAAATAACCCATCTAATCCCCACCACTCAGCTGCTGTAATGAATTCTCATTTGAATCAAGAGTAATCACTCGTGATTTAAGGCTCATACACACATCAGACCATAGTCTTTGGAAAATGAAATATCACAGACCAATTTTACCCCCTTCCATGTAGTATGAGAGCCATACCTACACAGTCTATTTTATGGAGCTGAACTCCCCATCAGACAGAAATCTTTGCAAGATGCTGCACACACAGATGCTGTAGACATTCAAAAGATCAGTATCTGCAAAAGATCTGTTCCTGCAAAAGATCTGTTCCTGCAAAATGCAGTCATAGTCTATGATATCTGCAGATCATCATACACACCTTGTTTAACAGACATTCATCTGCAGATCAGATCCACCAGGATGGATTTTCAGATCTGCAGATGAATGTCAGTTAAACAAGGTGTGTATGATGATCTGCAGATCTCATAGACTATCATTGCAATTTGCAGGAACGGATCTTTGGCAGGAACAGATCTTTTGCAGATACTTTTGTGTCTGTACAGCATCTGTGTGTGCAGCATCTTGCAAAGATTTTTTTCTGATGGGGAGTTCAGCTCCATAGAAAAGACTGTGAGGGCTCGTTTCCACTCGAGCGAATCTGCATGCGTTTCCTGCATGCAGATTCGCTCAACCAATACAAGTGGATGGCGCTGTTTCCACTTGTCAGGAATTCTGTGCGGCTCGCTATGCAGAAAAAATCTGCACAGCGGAGCCGTCAGAATTCGCACGCCGCACACCCGCACGCGAATCGTCGGTAATGTAACTAAATAGGAAAACCGCAAGCTCTTTAGTCTTGCGGTTTTCCCAGCGTTTCCGCATGCGATTTCGTCTAAAAACCCATGTCAATGCTTGCCGGCATTGACATGGTTAAAATTGCGTCGTTAAAACCGCGAGCGATTCCGCGTGAAAATCCGCATGGAAACGTCAACGAATCCGCAACCGCATGCGGATTCGTTGACGCGGTTTCCGCGAGCAAATCGCGCCGCTCAAGTGGAAACGTACCCTGAAGGTATGGCTCTCATACTACATGAAGGGTGGTAAGATTGGTCTGTGATCTTTTATTTTCAAAAGACTATGGTCTGATGTGTGTATGTGGCCTAAGTAATGGGGATCCTAGGGGAGGAAGCTTCTTTTTACATGACAGATGGCAAACATAGTTCAAATATATTAAAATATAGCTGAAGTTTGTCCTATTGAAGTGTCCTATTTCATAGCAAAACATGACAAATACACTTATTTCAAGCTTACTTTGCTGATGGGTATAGGTTTAGAATTCCATTGAAGACATAGGTGAAGTCTGCTTGTTTCTGCTCCACCAGAGTCACCAGGGCATCACAACACGCCGTCCTCACAACCACATCTTCACAGCAGCACTTTTCCCAAAGGACATTCAGGGCTGGACTCTGAAAGCACACAAAGCAACCTATCACTGGCTGCAAGCGAGTACTGAAGCTAGAAGAATATGAAATTGAAAATCAAGAAAAGAACTTCTGTATTTTATGTTGTCTGAGTCACCACACTTCTGAGCAGGGCTGTGGGGTCTGAGTCATTTTGGGTACCTGGAGGTTTCATAAACGTCGGAGTATATTTGTACCACCTCCACAGCCCTGGTAAGTATTAGACTAATGCTGGGAATACACAGGTCGAATCTGGCGCTCAATTCTGCACCCGATTGGTTTTGCTGCTCGATTCTGCGGGCGATTATCTTATCTTCCACTCGTTTTTCTTATCTTTTCCCATTGCCCTCAATGCAGAATCAAGCGCAGAATTGATCGGGTGGGAGATCAGACATGTCGGAAATTATCTATCGAGCCAACTAAATCACTCAGAATCGAGCCGTGTATTCTCAGCATAAGGAGTCGGAGTTGAGGAGCAGGAAAGTATTTGGGTTTCTTGAGTAGGTGGTTTCATGAGGAGTCATGATGATTTTTGTACCGACTCCACAATCCTGCTTCTGAGAGCACTGGCATCATGAAAGAAGGTGAGGGAATGGTATCATTTTGTTTATAGTAATCACTGAAATGAAGCTAGCGCTTCATTTTATAATGCAAGAAGAGAGTGAAATGACTTATCTACAATACACCCCTACCACTCCATGATTTTAATGATCAGGATTCACAGGAAAACTTATGGCAAATAATTCAGTGTAAATGCAATAAAAAGGGGAAACATCCATCACTTAGCCACAACTTCCACCTCTCCTAATTTGCATTTTAGGAGAGGTTTTCTCTAAGTCAGTGAGTATAAAAAAAGTCAAGTGAAGTGTGCCATCTTCAGAAGCTTTTGGCTCTTGAGAAAGCCAGGATGTACCTAGGGAAATATGTGGAGCCATAAGAACGCATGACCACCTTGCCACCAAGCCTGACTTCCATTGGGGCAGACCACCTTGTTTGAAGCCTTCATCTGGCTTTACGCAACTCCAGTGAAAGTAAGTCTACATCCTGTTACATCCACTAAGTGGCATGTTCCTTTGCAAACATCAGAAGACATGCAAGTACTGTGGCTGGGGCACAGCCATGGAGGCTACGGTTATTTAAATGACTGCTGTCTGCACCAAATCCAAATGTGCAGTGTTAGCCTGAAGACACATAATGTGGGGTCAATCTATTTCAGCGCAATAGACATTTAAATGTATCTATTCCTCTAGTGTGTTAAACAGCCTCAGGGTCCTAAAAGCCTCCTCATCTTTAATGCAATATATATGAAAGGTAAAATCCTTAAACCACTTTCACTGAGGCTAATTCACTGACTGCTGTACAGCTTCTATTGACTTGCTTCATTCATACAGTGTTATTGAATTAATTACAAAATTCAGACCAGCCAGGATTCTTTGGGGGAGCTGTGCTGAACCTATTTCTCCAAACTTGTTCCTACATTTGGAGACTATTGCATTAAAATGTTTGATCCTTTTGCAGGAATACAAGGAACTGTAATGATCTAACTGTAGTCTGATGTGTGCAAAACATTCCACACTTCACTTTGAGCAACCAATTACTGTATATACCCGAATACAAGTCGTGTATAAGTCGTGTATAAGTCAACTCCAATATTCAGCCCTCTTAAGATGGATTTTTCATTGACTCAAGTATACCCAGAAAAGTTAATGGCTGCACTGCATACAGTATTGTAGCGATTAACGCCTCCTGTCCCTTAAATGCAGCCAATACCTCCTCCAGGCCTCCAAGTGCCGCAATTCTTCACTCCCATCTATGCAGCCCAGTATTCCCCCCCCCCCCCCCCCCCGGCCCCTTTCCTTGTTAATTGCTGTGGCCAGGACTTTCAAACCTGTGTTTTCCCGGCATTTCTTTTCCACAAAGTGTCACTTACCACTAGGTAAATTGATGCAAATGGAAATGTCACTATTAGTATACATATAGACCTAAATTTCTAGACTTATACGCGAGTATATACAGTATTCTAACAATGGATGGACACTCAGTAAACAACACACAATTAAATAAGCAGATATAGACAATAGAACATGGGATGTCTGTCCTCAATCCCCATCTACCCAGGTATCACAGCACCTCATTCAGTGTGACAGCTGGTTGACCTGATGGGTCCCAGGGTTGTACTTCTTTTTATTTTTATTTTTTTATTTACTTGTTTAATCCTTCACTTTCCTTTCTTCCCTGCTTATATGAACCGCATGTCATTTGACTGTTGTTCTTGTGTTCTATTTGGCACTTTATTAAGCATTCAGTTTTCTCAAATCTAGTTTATTACTGTCTGAATTGTGTCAGTATGCAACTATACATTGATCCAATATCAGCATTTATAGGATTTTAACTTAGCATATCAACTTTATTGGCAATATTAGGACAAAGTACTCATGATTAAATGAGTAGACATAATGCACGAGACAGCAAAGAGTACTCAATCACAAAAAATGACTTTTGTAGGCAGGCACTGTTTGATAACAATACCTACAATGGCACTCTTCTCATGCATTTATTCTACTACACATATGCTGATATTGGATCATCAATGTACAGTTCCATTGTGACACAAAAATAGACTCTGTGCCTCTAGGGGTATGTCTGCACCCCACGTGCTTGTTTGGGCTTTTTTGTCTGTTTTGTGCACTTTCAATGACTGATAAAATGTATTTGGATGATAATAAAAGTCTACGTATTTTATTCTAAAGTTAGCTGTGTCTCTTGCTGATGTTATTATTGGGAGTCAACAAAGTCCATCAGCACACCAATTCAACGGTTACAGCACACTCTTTATTGTGCCCGAAAATCACAATGAATCTGACAATTGTTTCAGGAGCCTCGCAGGGCATGTGGCATTTATTTGTCCAACAGCAGTAGGCATTTTGTGCAATTCTTGAGTATACAACCGTTACCCTCTGATGAGATATGTTGGGTCTGCTCCTGTTAGAATTTTTGGGGAATCAAGCCCAATGGATGCCGCCTGAAGCAACTGACTGTGATTCTTTTGGTTTACAATTTAGGAAACTCACTGTATAAACATTACTTGACTATCTGCCAAGCAGCCTGTTCTGGAGTGTGTGGAAGGGAAGGGAGGGAAGTATCCCTCTGGGGGACACAGCAAAAGCCATCAACCAGCAAGAGTGATCCAAACTGCCAGATTGCTGAAGTGCAAGCCAACAATGCCAGGGGAATACCTGTACTCACACTCATGGGAGCATGGAGATGTAATATAAGCACAGTGTATTAACAATCTGCAGCCAAAGGTTTTCCAAAACGCCATGGAACAGTATGTCAAAGATAAAAGATAATCCTCAGCGCTCTGTATTGCACTCCCACACACTGTGAAGGCTGAAGACACCCCACGCTCAATACTGGGGATTACACTTTATTGCAACAACTCAAAATCATTAAAAGAAAACTCACATTGTGGGTCCATGCACACTGGTCCCTATTGCTTTAAAACGCGTGTTTTCTTTTAAAGAGTTTGAGTTGTTGCAATGAAGTGTACCCCCAGTGTATGATTTAAGCCCTGACTCCAGCAAATATGGTTTTTTTGGTGATGGTCACTGTCTCCACTATTTAGCACGGGGTGTTTGCAGGCTTCAGTGTGCGGGAGTGCAATAGAGAGCACTGAGGATTATCTTTTATCTTTGATGTGCTCACACTCACAATTTCTCATGAATGATCCTCTTGGGCAAAAAGATCAACTGTGTGTTCATTCACACCTTTACAAGGTGCAAGTAAAGTTATAGCGAACCAGAGCCCCAGGATTTCTCTTCTCCACAAATAACTCTACTGAATGAAATGTAATCTACAATCCCAAGAGTATTGTTCTTACCTGGTTTGTAGACTGCTTAATAATCCCCAAGGATGCATTTTCTTTCAGTACGGATGCTATTAGATGAGCAACAGCCTGAATCAAAAAGCCAAAAAGAGAAGACGCACACCAGGATTATCTTTTAAGATAAAAGTACAAAACCTTCAAATGCTCTGCTACTGAGTTTTGTGCTTTGCATTATCCACTATGGCCTCGATTCATAAAGCATTCCCGCATGCGGAAATGCTAAAAACAGCTCACTTTACCGACCACATAGCAAAATCTGTATTCATAAAGGCTTTTTCCGCATGAAAAGCCGACATTCGCGAGCAGAGTGATAAATTACCACCTTGCGCGGTGATTAGCTTTGCAAAAGTAACAAATGTCAATTCATAAAGATTAGAGGAAGCGGTATGCAGAAGGGGATTACCGCTACCTCTGATGTGGCGAGAAGCGTGCGGAATACATTGCAGTGAATGCGACAGACCTCCCAAGCAGCAGCAGAGAGAACACCGCATGGAGGGACTCGGCCAGCTTCTCCTGTTTCCGCATGCCTACCGACAGCCTAACGCTAGCCTACAGCGGGATATCTCCGCACTCCTATCACAACTAGAAACATTTTTATGAATGACCACCCAGAAGGCTGAAATACCGACAGCGGTGTTTCCCCGCACGGATTTACCCTACCGACAGCACTTTTATGAATCGAGGCCTATGTCTGCATCATTTGGCATCTTTCTCGCATGTACATTTGATCAGATATACCAACTGTACATGAGCAAATGCGAGAGTCAACCCCAGAAATTGTTAAGACGGAAGAATAGATCCACACAGGACAGACGTAAAGCCATGATCCCCCTTCCAGGAAGTACAGTAAAGCAATGTTCCCTCTATAACAATTAAGGTGGCCATACATCAAGCAGACTTGGCAGCCGATCGACCATCCAATTCAATTATTATAATCGAATTGG
The DNA here is from genome assembly GCF_040937935.1 of Hyperolius riggenbachi. Lineage (NCBI taxonomy): Eukaryota > Metazoa > Chordata > Amphibia > Anura > Hyperoliidae > Hyperolius > Hyperolius riggenbachi. Next base: position 386,282,724 of record NC_090646.1, on the reverse strand, counting down.
ATGAAAATCAATGTCGCCAAGCGCATGCCCGACCGATAAAGCGCACAATTTCTGGACAAAATTGGTTGCATTCTCGATCACGCATGCTGCAAGATGTTGCTCGATCGAGTGCGCCGGCAGTAACGGCGTGCAAATCCCCCAACGAACGTGACGAAACCCCAGACGCTGTCCCCCCCTAATGTAAATGTCCCCCCGATGCCCCATGTAAAGGCTAGATTACCTGTCTGAGGCCTGCGCTTGTCTCTCCGCTGGCTTTTGGGCACATTCCCCTCTCCCCACGTGGTTTCCTAGTAAGGGCGCACGTGTATGCAGAGGAGATATCCCGGAAGCAGTGGGGGACAACTGCAGGCCGCGGACAGGTAATGTAACCTTTACAGGAGGCACATTTACATTAGGGACGGCAGATGTTGCGCTCAAGGCCGATTCCGGATCGATTTCAGTATGAAATTGGAATGGGAATCGGCCTGTGGTGTATGGGCAGCTGACAGATCTCAACTGAGAAATTTGTCTTTTGGTCGAATCTGCCGATACATTGCTAGATGTATGGCTACCTTTACAGCATTTTTCTTCAATCAAGAAAAGTATACCTATTATAATTCTCCCGCAAAAGTTACAGCCATATTATCCCCTTATATCAAATATAATTATGTTGTCTCCCTAATGGTGGCCACTGAGTATTCAATACTTTTCATCCAATCTTACCATTTCTATGTCATGTTAGAGAACTGTCTAAAGTATCCATTCACTCAATTTACCCTTATAATACATAGATTAAGTGAAATTGGATGAAAAAGATTGGATAATTATTGGCCACCTTAACAAGTACAGCCTTTTACTTCTCCCAACCACTAATACAGACACAATGGGCTCTATTCACAATCACACATGCGGTAAGAGATTTTTTACCGCTATACAGGGAGTGCAGAATTATTAGGCAAACGAGTATTTTGACCACATCATCCTCTTTATGCATGTTGTCTTACTCCAAGCTGTATAGGCTCGAAAGCCTACTACCAATTAAGCATATTAGGTGATGTGCATCTCTGTAATGAGAAGGGGTGTGGTCTAATGACATCAACACCCTATATCAGGTGTGCATAATTATTAGGCAACTTCCTTTCCTTTGGCAAAATGGGTCAAAAGAAGGACTTGACAGGCTCAGAAAAGTCAAAAATACCAACAATATAGAAGATACTGCGCTCCACTGGACAAAGTAATCAAACTATTCAGGGGATCGCAGCAATGAATAGGGTCACTCCACCCCGCAATACACTTAATCCACACAAGATCACTGCGCTTACTGAATCCTGTAAAAAAGATAAAAAAATGCACATAGTGCCCAGCACTGTCTTCAACTAGTAACAATGAGCACCCCGTGCCGCACTCCAGGGGGTAGTGCCACCACCAGAATAGGACTATAAGGCTCAGCTCCCCCTTTGTGGGTACACTCACCAGAAGCGTGTCTTGTTAAACTGCGTATAACATCCACCTCCGTTAATCCAGCCAGCCAAGGAGTAGCAGAGTCACCGGGTAGCAGTAAAATCCATTTATTAAAATAGGCCAATTAAAATAATGCAGGCTTACAAGCTATTCCGTAACCGCTCACCGCGGATATTACTAAGCAGCACGGACAGCTCTGCCTGCAACTTCCTCCTCTGATGTCAGTGCGCCTCCGACTCCGCCCTACGCATTTCGTCACACTCCGTGACTCATTCAGGGGCTGGAGGTCATAGCCGACGTCGGATACATATACGCGCACACCGTGCCTCCTCCGCTATTAGTCACGCCCGCCGCACCGCCCTCTACTTGTTGCTAGGCAGCCTCAATAGCGTGCTGGCATAATATCCCACGATGCGCGCACTACAAACATTTCTAAACCACTCCCTTCATGGAAGAATTAACAATATTTCCCACCTTCCCCCTTACATACCATGATATACTGTATAAATCCACAATATAATTCTATTGCAAACGCCCCATATGACCTATTAAAGTGACCTTACACATTTTAAAGTGCCACAATGCCTATTTAAAAGCAATTTAGTAAGGATATTGCAGCATATAAGAGTAATGAAGCTTATAAGTGGCAGAAGGTTAAGGCAGGTGATAATGCCCCAGAACAAATGGAAGTTACCTCAAATGTGGGAGTTAGTCCTCAGGAAGAACAGAAGGGAATAGAAAATGGAGGGGTGAGACCAAAAGGGGGGGCAGTGGGAGGGCAAGATCCAGTTAGACCTACCCCGGTTCAGCCAAAGCCACAACCACAGCCTTATGTTCCACCCAACAGGGGGAGGGGGGGTATGGAAGAGGTAGAGGGTATAATAATTATTCCCCACACCCTCCTCGCCCATATATACCCAATCCTCCCAACTTCCATCCTAGGCCTAATAGGGGAGGGGGTGGATTGGGCCCAAGTGGAGGGAGATTTCATTTGGACACTCCCGAACTCCCGGTGTATAACAGATTCGAACCTTTACAACCTTATGTGAATGAAGAGATCCCTCCTTTTTTTCACAAACCAAGATACCGCCAGGACGAGTGGTATATGGAGCCGTACCCCACTCCGAAAGCTGCCCGAAAAAGAGAGCCAGAAGGGGAGTCAGAGGAGGAGGGGGGTACAAGAAAAGAAGGGAATAGAAAAGGGGCAGGGAATTTTTAATCTGAGTGGGGTGAGTTTAGAAAAATCGGAAATTAAACTGTTGGATAGGGGACTAAAATATGCCCCGATAAATAATTTAAATAAGTTCGAGACCTTTATTAATGTGCACAAATTTGTTAGGAAATTGAATCTTAAAAGATATTTTTTAGATAAAGAAGGCCCCTCTAATAAAATCAATCAAGGTGGAAATTTTTCCCACACCAATTTGAGGAATAATTCGGTCTTTAACCCGGTTAACAATGCCAGTAAACAGACCATTGAGGTTTTTAAGAATCTGGTAATCGGTGATTTAGAGCGAGTGCGGACCTCCCGGATCAGGAATCACGATCGTGCAATCTGCAAGTTGCTCAAAGAAAAAGAGCTAATTATCAGACCTGCGGATAAGGGTGGAGGGGTTGTTATTTTAAATCATGATCAGTATTTTGAAGAATTGGATAATTTAGTGGGAGATGAAACAGCATATAAAAAATTGGGAGGCAATCCGGTCTTTGCTTATAAGAGGGAACTGATTGGGATACTGAAAAGGGGACTGGATGGGGGTCTTATCAATGAGAGGGAATTTGAGCATCTTGTAATAAAGAATCCTAAAACCCCTATTATATATCAGTTACCCAAGGTCCACAAATCCTTGACCTCCCCCCCGGGAAGGCCCATTATTAATGGGATAGATTCCGTCAGTTATAGGGTGGGAAGATATTTGGATCTATTTTTGCAGCCATTGGTTGGTTTGCTACCCCGGGTACTTAAAGATACATCTCATACATTGCGAGTTCTGGAAAATAGGAAGATTAGTGATGCGGCACTGCTGGTAACAGCAGATGTCGCATCACTATATACAAACATTGACCACCAGGGGGGTATTAAAGCGGTTGAAGAGGCGTTTAGAAGGCAGGGGACTCTGCATGTATTACAAATAGAGTTCCTGCTGGAATTATTGAATTTTGCATTAGCCAGGAATTACTTTTGGTATAGGGGTGACTTCTATGCACAAATTTAGGGATGCGCCATGGGGGCACCTTATGCCCCAGCCCTGGCAAATATCTGTATGTCTAAATGGGAGGAGGAGGCAATACAGATGTGCCCAGGGAGGGTGGTGGAGTGGCGGAGATTCATTGATGATCTGTTTATAATATGGGGGGGTTCTGTTCAGGAGTGGTGTGATTTTTTGGAGGTCATCAATGGGTTACACCCTAATATTAAGTTAGAGGCACAGATGAGTTTATCTAGTATAGATTTTTTGGACCTTACCGTCTTCAAGGAAGACGGAACTTTATTTACCCGATGTTTTTTCAAAAAAACGGATCGCAATGGGTTTATACCGACTGGTAGTTGCCATCACCCCTCTTGGATTAAGGCGGTCCCTAGAGGCCAATACCAAAGAGTGAGAAGGAATTGTTCTAAGGTGGCTGACTATCATAGTCAGGCATCGGTTCTGACTAAACGTTTTGTGGAAAAGGGTTATGATTTAAATATGATGGGGGATGTAGAGAGAGAGGTGGCATTAATGGATAGAGGGAGATTAATAGTAGAAAAGAATCAAGAGCAGAGGGGACCCCCTGATATCCCGTTCATCTCTACATTTAGTGCACAATATAGGGAAGTGGAGAAGATTTTTTGTAAATATTGGTCGGTACTACAGCAGGATGCTCAACTTAATCTTATTGTTCCACCTAAGCCTAAATTTATTTATAAACGAGCGCCGAATCTGAGGGACATTTTGGTACCTAGTTGCGTTGAGCCGCCAGTTAGAACAAGAGCCCCATGGCAAAGACCGGGTTATTTTATATGTAGAGGGTGCTGTATCTGTAGTGACACGGCTAGTGTGTCTACAGATATAATTAGGTCAAATTATTTCCAGAAAGATTTTAAAATTAGGCAATTTATGACTTGTGAAACCACATATGTGGTATATGTTTTAACTTGTGGGTGTGGCAAACAGTATGTGGGCAGGACCACACAGCCATTAAAGAAAAGATTATATCAACATATTTACAATATAAAGAAAGGATATAAAAGTGTGTCTGCCCACTATTTGGAAGCCCATGATAAAAATCCAGGATGTCTCAAAGCTGCTGCGGTCGAGTCTGTACGATCGCATTGGCGTGGGTCTAACCGATTGCAGCAGCTATGTAAAAAAGAGACGGAATGGATATATAGATTGGGGACCCTTGCCCCTAGAGGACTCAATATTGAGTTGGATATAAACTGTTACATCTCTAATGATTAGGTGATGTGGATATTATTATGATGCCTAAGGTGTAGGGGGATATTAGGGGTTAATGTTAAAGGGGATGTAGTTATTATGGCTTTCTTAGCACATAGAAATGTTTGGAGTGATGCACAGTATACAAGGTTATTAACATGTGTGGTTAAATAAATTGGTGTTGAGTTGGGGTTGAATAAGGGGAGTATACACCTTGGATGTCCTTAATTATTGTAACAATGGGCATCATGATATATATATATATAGGTGGGGGTATTTATTATTAGTTCACTGTCACTTTAAATTATAGGAGTATCAGCATAAGGGTGGATTATATATGTAGAAGATTACAAGTGTATCTAGTATGCACCCAAGTACTTTATAGGGAATACGTAATATAGGTGTGAAGTATAATTAATAATGTATGTCACTATAAATATTTAAGGTCACTTTAATAGGAACAGATTGCTAAAGGTTTATCTAGTTAGAAATCAGAAACTTTTATTTCGCCAAGCACGACTGGGTCGTGCCCGGAATTGGGCTTGGCACTTACAGGGTACTGATACACGGTACACAGTAGTTACAGATAGAGGACATGCAGTAGTAACAGAACATTATACAGAAAAACAGAGCATTAAAGAACATGTATGCAGAGGGAGACAATGGCATAAGTTACAATACAATAAAAAAACAACCAAAAAAAGTACGCTTGAGCTATGTGCAAAGTGCCTCAGTGCGTCTTGGTATTTTGGGGTGGGGATAGGCATTTCCATGGCGAGAGTTCAGGAGGTTGACAGCAGAGGGAAAGAAACTGTTCTTATGTCTTGAGGTCCTGGTGTAGATGGATCGGAACCGGAGCTTCCGGCTCGAGGGGAGCTGATTAAAGAAGCGGTAGCCTGGGTGTGAGGGGTCGTTGGCGATCTTTAATGCTCTGGTGTTCAGCCTGGAGTGGTAGAGGAGGTCCAGAGTGGGAAGGGATCTTCCGATGATCCTCTCTGCAGATTTGATGACCCTCTGCAGTTTGAGCTTGTCGCTGGCGGAGGAGCTGGTGTACCAGACCAGGATGGAAGAGCATAGGACGGATTCGATCGTGGCTGAGTAGAAATTTGTCAGCAGTTTTTGGGCCATACCGAACTTTTTCAGTTGGCGGAGAAAGAAAAGTCTCTGTTGGGCTTTCCTCTGTGTTGAGGTCGTGTTGGTGTTCCACCTCAGGTCATTGGAGATAGTTGTGCCCAGTAGGCGGACACTGGGGACTCTTTCCACTTCCATGCCATCCATGTGGATTGGAGGCGGGGTAGAAGCGCTCCTCCTGAAATCAACAATCATCTCCACCGTTTTTGCTGTGTTTAGGACCAAACCGTTCTCTCTGCACCAGCTGCATATGCTTTCGACCTGGTGGCGGTACGCCTTCTCATCGTTTTTGGTGATGAGACCCACAATGGTCGTGTCATCGGCAAATTTGATTACTTTTACCGAGTCCAAAGTGGATTTGCAATTGTTCGTATACAGAGAGAACAGGAACGGCGACAGGACACAGCCTTGTGGGGCCCCTGTGTTGGTGATCCTAGGTTGTGAGGAGATGGTGCCTAACCTAACGACCTGGGACCTGTTGGTGAGGAAGTCCGTGATCCACAGGCGTAGGGTGGGGTGAACTCCTAGCGCAGCGAGATTGTCCTGAAGTATTTTAGGGCTGAAGTATTTTAGCACTTATCTGCACTTTAGGAACGAGTTTTAGGTAATATGTTTATGTATGTATTAAGTAGTAGGCATTGTGGCACTTTAAAATGTGTAAGGTCACTTTAATAGGTCATATGGGGAGTTTGCAATAGAATTATATTGTGGATTTATACAGTATATCATGGTATGTAAGGGGGAAGGTGGGAAATATTGTTAATTCTTCCATGAAGGGAGTGGTTTAGAAATGTTTGTAGTGCGCGCATCGTGGGATATTATGCCAGCACGCTATTGAGGCTGTCTAGCAACAAGTAGAGGGCGGTGCGGCGGGCGTGACTAATAGCGGAGGAGGCACGGTGTGCGCGTATATGTATCCGACGTCGGCTATGACCTCCAGCCCCTGAATGAGTCACGGAGTGTGACGAAACGCGTAGGGCGGAGTCGGAGGCGCGCTGACGTCAGAGGAGGAAGTTGCAGGCAGAGCTGTCCGTGCTGCTTAGTAATATCCGCGGTGAGCGGTTACGGAATAGTTTGTAAGCCTGCATTATTTTAATTGGCCTATTTTAATAAATGGATTTTACTGCTACCCGGTGACTCTGCTACTCCTTGGCTGGCTGGATTAACGGAGGTGGATGTTATACGCAGTTTAACAAGACACGCTTCTGGTGAGTGTACCCACAAAGGGGGAGCTGAGCCTTATAGTCCTATTCTGGTGGTGGCACTACCCCCTGGAGTGCGGCACGGGGTGCTCATTGTTACTAGTTGAAGACAGTGCTGGGCACTATGTGCATTTTTTTATCTTTTTTACAGGGTTCAGTAAGCGCAGTGATCTTGTGTGGATTAAAAGTCAAAAATAGTGAGATATCTTGCAAAGGGATGCAGCACTCTTGAAATTGCAAAGCTTCTGAAGCGCGATCATCGAACAATCAAGCGTTTCATTCAAAATAGTCAACAGGGTCACAAGAAGCGTGTGAAAAAAACCAAGGCGCAAAATAACTGCCCATGAACTGAGAAAAGTCAAGCGTGCAGCTGCCAAGATGCCACTTGCCACCAGCTTGGCCATATTTCAGAGCTGCAACATCACTGGAGTGCACAAAAGCACAAGGTGCGCAATACTCAGAGACATGGCCAAGGTAAGAAAGGCTGAAGGACGACCACCACTGAACAAGACACACAAGCTGAAACGTCAAGACTGGGCCAAGAAATAACTCAAGACTGATTTTTCTAAGGTTTTATGGACTGATGGAATGAGAGTGAGTCTTGATGGGCCAGATGGATGGGCCCGTGGCTGGATTGGTAAAGGGCAGAGAGCTCCAGTTCGACTCAGACGCCAGCAAGGTGGAGGTGGAGTACTGGTTTGGGCTGGTATCATCAAAGATGAGCTTGTGGGGCCTTTTCGGGTTGAGGATGGAGTCAAGCTCAACTCCCAGTCCTACTGCCAGTTTCTGGAAGACACCTTCTTCAAGCAGTGGTACAGGAAGAAGTCTGTCCTTCAAGAAAAACATGATTTTCATGCAGGACAATGCTCCATCACACGCGTCCAAGTACTCCACAGCGTGGCTGGCAAGAAAGGGTATAAAAGAAGAAAAACTAATGACATGGCCTCCTTGTTCACCAGATCTGAACCCCATTGAGAACCTGTGGTCCATCATAAAATGTGAGATTTACAAGGAGGGAAAACAGTACACCTCTCTGAACAGTGTCTGGGAGGCTGTGGTTGCTGCTGCACGCAATGTTGATGGTGAACAGATCAAAACACTGACAGAATCCATGGATGGCAGGATTTTGAGTGTCCTTGCAAAGAAAGGTGGCTATATTGGTCACTAATTTGTTTTTGTTTTGTTTTTGAATGTCAGAAATGTATATTTGTGAATGTTGAGATGTTATATTGGTTTCACTGGTAAAAATAAATAATTGAAATGGATATATATTTGTTTTTGTTAACCACTTGCCGACCGCCCACAGCCCATGGGCGGCGGCAAAGTGGATGCCTTAAGGACCGCAATACGCCTGACGGCGGCGGGTCCTTAAGGCAGTCCGGGGAGCGATCGCGTCATCTATGACGCGTGCTCCCCGCGGCGAAAGGTCCTGCCCACCTTGCCCGATACCCCGCCGGCCAATTAGCAGCGCCGGCGGGGTTTAAAATTACGATCTGGGCCAATAGAAATGTATAATACACTTTGTTTACATGACAAAGTGTATTATACAGGCTGCCTCCTCCTCCTCCGCACTCTTCGTCGCACGGATCGTCCGAGGAGGAGGCAGCCCTGTAGTCAGCGCACAAAACAGGTTTTTTGCACCCACAGACCACCCGATCGCCCACCCCAGCCCTCAGGACCCCCCCTGACCACCCCAGCACAGCAGTATTTGCACCCAAGCACCCCCTAATAAACCCATCAATCACCCCCTGCCACTGTCTGCCGACGCTATATTGTAGGTTAGGTCCCTAACTACCCCCTAGGGTCCCTTGATCACTCCCCCCTACCCTCAGATCCCCCCCCAGCCCCCCACCCCTGTATACTGTATACTACTGTATACATCTGCCTCACCCACTAACCACCTGTCTATCACCTGTCTGTCACTTGTCTATCACCCCTTGTCACCACCACCCATCAGAGCAGACCCTAAACTGTCCCTTGGGGGAACCTGATCACCCACTCAGACACTCAGATTGTCCTCAGACCCCCCCTCCTGATAACCTCCCCAGTGCATTGTTTACAACTATACTCCCCTGTAATCACTCACTGATCCCCCATCGGTTACCCCCCGGTGTCTGCCACCCATCAGATCAGGACCCAATCTGCCCCGTGCGGGCACCTAATCAACCCCCCTCACCCTCAGATCGCCCTCAGACCTTCCCCCCCCCCCCCCCATCACCTTCCCAGTGCATTGTATTTGATTGTGCTGTCATTGTATTTGATTATGCTGTCATTGTATTTGATTGTCCCGTGATTGGCCTGTGATTGTCCCGTGATTGGCCTGTGATTGTCCCGTGATTGGCCTGTGATTGTCCCGTGATTGGCCTGTGATTGTCCCGTGATTGGCCTGTGATTGTCCCGTGATTGGCCTGTGATTGGCTGTGATTGCCCTGTGATTGGCCTGTGATTGGCTTTGATTGTCCAGTGATTGGCTGTGATTGGCCCGTGATTGGCTTTGATTGTCCCGCGACTGCCCTGTGATTGTTTCTGATTGCTTCTGATTCCCCACTCGCCACCACCCCCCTGTCACTATCCTAGTGATCTAAAAACAGTGATCAGTGGAAACTGTCACTTTTTTAGATCACTAGTGTTAGCAGTTAGGCCAGTTAGCTAGGCCCCTTTGTTAGTGTCAGTTAGTGCTCAGCCCACTGCACCACAGTCACTAATTAGCGTCATCACTGTCGCTAATCAACATTGTTACTATATAGTATCTGTAAGTGATCATTACTGATCGCAGTCAGATCTATTAGGGTCACTAGGATCCACTAAAAAACGCAGTGTTTGCCCGATCAGGTCTGATCGTTCGCCTGCACTTGCGTTCAGCCCACCCCACCGCAGTGACAGATTTTTTTTTCTGATCACTGCAAAAACCACTGTACACTAGCTGTGCACTGTAAACGTCAGTTTTGATTTTTTTTTATCAAAACTCAGTGATCACAGCTTTCTACCGCTCAAATACTCCCTTTCGCTAAGTAGGTGCTCTTTTTTCTGGGTAGTCTCAGAGGAATACCCCCTAAATGTAGCAGTCCACCATGGCAAGAAAGGGGTATTCCGATGATGAGGTTCTCAGGTACATGGCCCAGTCGGATGAGGACGATTGGGACGAACCATTCGACGAATCATCTGGGTCAGAGTTTGTACCTGAATTGAGCAGTGGCTCACTGACCGATAGCGATGACGAGGTTGAGGTCCCGGCTAGAGCCAGGCGTACCACACCCCATGTCGTTGGACCGCAAGTGGCGCAGGATCAGCCTCAAGGGCAGCAGAGTGGTGCTCGTCTGAGATTTCATGGTGGGGCAGGCACCAGCAGCACAGCATCTCCTGGACCTAGAACCAGTACTTCCGTACACCCTGGTGAAGTGGCGAGCACCAGCATGGAAGTTGAAACTGGTTCGGTGGCACGTGCAGTAACACCCCAGTCGCAGCCACCAAGTAGACGGGCCCGTACTACCCCTAGTTTACCAGAGGTGCTGGCAAATCCAAATTGGCAATCCCCTGATACCGCCGCACCCGTACTGCCCCCTTTCACAGCCCAGTCTGGAGTCCAGGTGGAGACAGATAATCTAGGATCGCCCCTAGACTTTTTTTTATCTGTTCATCACCCAGGATCTCTTAGACCTAGTCGTGGCAGAGACCAACCGTAGAGCCACACAATTTCTAACTGCCAATCCGAATGTCTTCCTTGCCCAGCCATTTCGGTGGAAACCAGTCCAAGTTTCCGACATTAAAATTTTTTTGGGCCTTCTCTTACACATGGGACTAATCAAACAAAATGTGTTGCGGTTTTATTGGTCTACAGACCCATCACAACATGTTCCCTTGTACTCTGCTGCCATGTCCAGGACACGATTTGAGAACATCCTGCGCTTCCTGCACTTCAATGATGACGAAACCTGTCATGAAAGTGACCACCCTGCTTTTGACCGGCTCCACAAAATTCGGCCCCTCATAGACCACCTGTCATCAAAATTTGCAGATGCTTATACCCCTGAACAGCAAATCTGCGTAGACGAGTCCCTCATACGTTTTACCGGGCGCCTTGGTATCAAACAGTACATCCCAAGCAAGCGCGCCCGGTATGGGGTGAAACTGTATAAGCTCTGTGAAAGGGCCACAGGCTATACATCTTATTTTAGGGTCTATGAGGGAAAAGACTCCAAATTGGAGCCGGTCGGATGCCCTGACTACCTGGGGAGCAGTGGAAAGGTTGTGTGGGACTTGGTGTCACCCTTGTTCCAGAAGGAAAAAAACCATCTTTATGTGGACAATTATTACACAAGTGTGGCCCTCTTTCAGCACTTAAAGTTAGAAGGAATCCGATGCTGTGGCACCGTGCGGCATAGTCGCCGGGGCTTCCCCCAACGGCTCATTACCACCAAAGTTCAACGGGGGCAGAGGGCCGCATTGAGTGCTGACGACCTGCTCGCGGTAAAATGGAAGGACAAGAGGGACGTTTACTTTCTGTCCACCATTCACGCAGACACGACAGTCCAAATTCAACGGCGAACTGAGGTCATTGAAAAACCCCTTGTCGTCCACGAGTAGAATACCAACATGGGAGGGGTGGACTTCAATGACCAGAGGTTAGCGCCCTATTTACTTTCCCGCAAAACAAGGCGCTGGTATAAAAAAAGTGTCCTTTTATTTATTTCAATTGGCAGTTTACAACAGCTTTGTTCTCTACAGTAAGGCTGTGAGAACTGGATCGTTTCTAAAATTTCAGAGACAGATCACTATGGAACTCCTGTATCCAGGAGGTGTCCGGGCCCAACCCCAAGATGCAACTAGCCGGCTGCATGGAAGGCATTACGCCTATCCGATTCCGAGTACCCCAGGTCACCGAATCCGAAGAAAACGTTGTCGTGTCTGCAGCAGGGCTGGAACAAGGCGTGACACCACTGTTTATTGTCCCCGCTGCCCTGACCAGCCTGGCCTATGCCTAGGGGAGTGTTTTGAGAGGTCCCACGAGCAGGTACACTATTAGAGAGTAGGGAACTACAGACACAGCGGTAGGCACACAAGGGTCTCTCAGTGCTATTTCACACTGCTGCGATGCGTTAGGGCAAAATGCCTAGCGAAAGTCACACTTTGCGGTCCCCCCCTACGCCGGAAGTGCTCGACTTAACGCTAGTACATGCCTACGTTACTGCGTGGCTTCTGTGGCAATTTCGATCGGCCCGGAAGTCATGTTAGTCTATGGCGACGCAGTCCATTACTAGGCCGAATGCTACTCTTGTGGTATTCCCTGAAGGTCTGTTTTGGACGATACGGTGCGGCGGGCTCGACCCACCGGATATGTCAATATGCAGTGTGAAACCAAACATCTGGTTTCGAGAGATCGTAATACACAGGGCTGCCAGAAACCTCTCCTTTCACTTGGGACAAAATGCGTAATGTACTTCGCCACAACTCTGTGCGATTTGCACTTCGCACATTGTCCCATGGGGGAGGAGAGGTTTGTCCTCGGGAGGTAAGTTAAAAAAAAAAAACAGGTAAGCAAAGAAGCTAATGTTTAGTTTGCAATGTTAAGGTTTTTATTAAAAAAGTTCAAAGTTTATTAACCACTTGAGGACCTAGGGCTTTACACCCCTTAAGGACCGGCCACTTTTTTTCCATTCAGACCACTGCAGCTTTCACGGTTTATTGCTCGCTCATACAACCTACCACCTAAATGAATTTTGGCTCCTTTTCTTGTCACTAATAAAGCTTTCTTTTGGTGCTATTTGATTGCTGATGTGATTTTTACTTTTTATTATATTCATCAAAAAAGACATGAATTTTGGCAAAAAAATGTTTTTTTTTAACTTTTTGTGCTGACATTTTTCAAATAAAGTAAAATTTCTGTATACATGCAGCGCGAAAAATGTGGACAAACATGTTTTTGATTAAAAAAAAAAACCCATTCAGCCTATATTGATTGGTTTGGGTAAAAGTTATAGCGTTTACAAACTATGGTGCAAAAAGTGAATTTTCCCATTTTCCAGCATCTCTGCCTTTTCTGACCACCTGTCATGTTTCATGAGGGGCTAGAATTCCAGGATAGTATAAATACCCCCCCAAATGACCCCATTTTGGAAAGAAGACATCCCAAAGTATTCACTGAGAGGCATAGTGAGTTCATAGAAGATATTCGGCAAAAACTCGGTATACAGAGGCGCCAGAGTAGAGTAAAACGTTTTAAAAACCGCTTAAAATAAGAGGGGGATGTTAAGGTGGACTCACCTCCCTCTTACAAAAAAAGAAAACTCACTTGAGTCTCAATAAAATAGAATTGTCAAGTAATTTATTCAACTCCACAAATGCAACGCGTTTCGCGGGCGTGACCCCGCTTCCTCAGGCAAAAATGGGAGCACAACTCAGTGGGTCAAGCAATAAGTTTGAGCGCCTCGGAAAATGACACTTTGTGAAAAAAAACAATAAAAATCAATTTCCGCTAACTTGTGACAAAAAATAAAATCTTCTATGAACTCACCGTACTACTAACAGAATACCTTGGGGTGTCTTCTTTCTAAAATGGAGTCATTTGTGGGGTTCCTATACTGTCCTGGCATTTTAGGGGCCCTAAACCGTGAGGAGTAGTCTTGAAACGAAATTTCTCAAAATGACCTGTGAAATCCTAAAGGTACTCATTGGACTTTGGGCCCCTTAGCGCAGTTAGGGTGCAAAAAAGTGCCACACATGTGGTATCGCCGTACTCAGGAGATGTAGTATAATGTGTTTTGGGGTGTATTTTTATACATACCCATGCTGGGTGGGAGAAATCTCTCTGTAAATGGACAATTGTGTGTAAAAAAAAAAAATCAAAAGATTGTCATTTACAGTGGTATTTCTCCCACCCAGCATGGGTATGTGTAAAAATACACCCCAAAACACATTATACTACTTCTCCTGAGTACGGCGATACCACATGTGTGGCACTTTTTTGCACCCTAACTGCGCTAAGGGGCCCAAAGTCCAATGAGTACCTTTAGGATTTCACAGGTCATTTTTGTTTCAAGACTACTCCTCACGGTTTAGGGCCCCTAAAATGCCAGGGCAGTATAGGAACCCCACTAATTACCTCATTTTAGAAAGAAGACACCCCAAGGTATTCCGTTAGGAGTATGGTGAGTTCATAGAAGTTTTTATTTTTTTGTCACAAGTTAGCGGAAATTGATTTTAATTGTTTTTTTTCACAAAGTGTCATTTTCTGCTAACTTGTGACAAAAAATAAAATCTTCTATGAACTCACCATACTCCTAACAGAATACCTTTGGGTGTCTTCTTTCTAGAATGGGGTCATTTGTGGGGTTCCTATACTGCCCTGGCATTTTAGGGGCCCTAAACCGTGAGGAGTAGTCTTAAAAACCAAATGTCGCAAAATGACCTGTGAAATCCTAAAGGTACTCTTTGGACTTTGGGCCCCTTAGCGTACTTAGGGTGTAAAAAAGTGCCACACATGTGGTACCGCTGTACTCAGGAGAAGTAGTATAATGTGTTTTGGGGTGTATTTTTACACATACCCATGCTGGGTGGGAGAAATATCTCTGTAAATGACAATTTTTTTTTTTACACACAATTGTCCATTTACAGAGAGATTTCTCCCACCCAGCATGGGTATGTGTAAAAATACACCCCAAAACACATTATACTACTTCTCCTGAGTACGGCGGTACCACATGTGTGACACTTTTTTGCAGCCTAGGTGCGCTAAGGGGCCCAACGTCCTATTCACAGGTCATTTTGAGGCATTTGTTTTCTAGACTACTCCTCACGGTTTAGGGCCCCTAAAATGCCAGGGCAGTATAGGAACCCCACAAGTGACCCCATTTTAGAAAGAAGACACCCCAAGGTATTCCGTTAGGTGTATGGCGAGTTCATAGAAGATTTTATTTTTTGTCACAAGTTAGTGAAAAATGACACTTTGTGAAAAACAAACAAACAATAAAAATCAATTTCTGCTAACTTTTGACAAAAAATAAAAATCTATGAACTCGTCATACACCTAACAGAATACCTTGGGGTGTCTTTTTTCTAAAATGGGGTCACTTGTGGGGTTCCTATACCGCCCTGGCATTTTACGGGCCTACAACCGTGAGTAGTCTGGAAACCAAATGTCTCAAAATGACTGTTCAGGGGTATAAGCATCTGCAAATTTTGATGACAGGTGGTCTATGAGGGGGCGAATTTTGTGGAACCGGTCATAAGCAGGGTGGCCTTTTAGATGACAGGTTGTATTGGGCCTGATCTGATGGATAGGAGTGTTAGGGGGGGTGACAGGAGGTGATTGAGGGTGTCTCAGGGGGTGGTTAGAGGGGAAAATAGATGCAATCAATGCACTGGGGAGGTGATCGGAAGGGGGTCTGAGGGGGATCTGAGGGTTTGGCCGAGTGATCAGGAGCCCACACGGGGCAAATTAGGGCCTGATCTGATGGGTAGGTGTGCTAGGGGGTGACAGGAGGTGATTGATGGGTGTCTCAAGGTGTGATTAGAGGGGGGAATAGATGCAAGCAATGCACTGGCGAGGTGATCAGGGCTGGGGTCTGAGGGCGTTCTAAGGGTGTGGGCGGGTGATTGAGTGCCCTAGGAGCAGATAGGGGTCTATTCTGATAGGTAGCAGTGACAGGGGGTGATTGATGGGTAATTAGTGGGTGTTTAGGGTAGAGAACAGATGTAAACACTGCACTTGGGAGGTGATCGGACGTCGGATCTGCAGCGATCTATTGGTGTGGGTGGGTGATCAGATTGCCCGCTAGGGGCAGGTTAGGGGCTGATTGATGGGTGGCAGTGACAGGGGGTGATTGATGGGTGATTGACAGGTGATCAGTGGGTTATTACAGGGAAGAACAGATGTAAATAATGCCCTGGCGAATTGATAAGGGGGGGTCTGAGGGCAATCTGAGCGTGTAGGCGGGTGATTGGGTGCCCGCAAGGGGCAGATTAGGGTCTGATCTGATGGGTAACAGTGACAGGTGGTGATTGATGGGTAATTAGTGGGTGTTTAGAGGAGAAAATAGATGTAAACACTGCGCTTGGGTGGTGATCTGATGTCGGATCTGCGGGCGATCTATTGGTGTGGGTGGGTGATCAGATTGCCTGCAAGGAGCAGGTTAGGGGCTGATTGATGGGTGGCAGTGACAGGGGGTGATTGATGGGTGATTGACAGGTGATAAGGGGGATAGATGCATACAGTACACAGGGGGGGGGGGCTGGGGAGAATCTGGAGGGGTGGGGGGGGGGGTGATCAGGAGGGGGCAGGGGGCAGGGGGGTAAAAAAAAAAAAAAAAAAAAAAGCATTGACAGATAGTGACAGGGAGTGATTGATGGGTGATTAGGGGGGTGATTGGGTGCAAACAGGGGTCTGGGGGGTGGGCAGAGGGGGGTCCTGAAGGGTGCTGTGGGCGATCTGGGGCAGGAGGGGGGAAATCAGTGTGCTTGGGTGCTACATAGGGTGGCTGCAGCCTGCCCTGGTGGTCCCTCGGACACTGGCACCACCAGGGCAGGAGGCAGCCTGTATAATACACTTTGTAAATATTACAAAGTGTATTATACACTTTGTATGCGGCGATCGCGGGGTTAACATCCCGCCGGCGCTTCCGTATGGCCGGCGGGATGTTGCGGCGGGTGAGCGGCGGCAGGCGCCAGCGGAGGATCGCGTCACGGATGACGCGATCGCTCCGCCCATGCCCTTACAAGGACCGCCGCCTCTGTGGGTGAGCTGGTCCTTGCAGGGCACACTTCCCGGCCGCCTCTGTGCGTTAGGCGGTCGGGAAGTGGTTAATGTTAATGAAGTAATTGCTTTGCTGCTTGCTTGTTTTGTTTTTTTTTGTATTTTTTTTCCTTTTTCCATCCAATAACCTTCCAGGTGGACCGAGCGAACGACTAACCAGCTGCAGCACTGATGGTGCATCCTGACAGAACATTGCGCGTCTGTCAGCTTACACACAAGTCGGTGCATGCAGCGCTGCAGGACGAGATTTCTCCTCAGCAGTCAAAAAGATACGTTTGCCGAGGCATATGGGCCGAGGAGTGGTGTTGGGGTTTCATATGCTTTGGCAAGCACTTTGTCTCAAAAAAGAACTCTGGCAATGATTTGTTCATCCACATCGATCGGTGTGAATGGATAAATCAGGTTTGCCAGGGCATACGAGCTGGTGGGTTTGGATGCCAGGACAGTATAGGAACCCCACAAATGACCCCATTTTAGAAAGAAGACACCCCAAGGTATTCCGTTAGTAGTATGGGGAGTTCATTGAAGATTTTATGTTTTGTCACAAGTTAGCGGAAATTGATTTTTATTGGGTTTTTTCACAAAGTGTCATTTTCCGCTAACTTGTGACGAAAAATAAAATCTTCTATGAACTCCCCATACTACTAACAGAATACCTTGGGGTGTCTTCTTTCTAAAATGGGGTCATTTGTGAGGTTCCTATACTGTCCTGGCATTTTAGGGGCCCTAAACCGTGAGGAGTAGTCATGAAACGAAATGTCTCAAAATGACCTGTGAAATCCTAAAGGTGGAAACTTTTTTTTTTTTGTCACAAAGTGTCATTTTCCGCTTACTTGTGACAAAAAATAATATCTTCTATGAACTCACTATGCCTCTTAGTGAATACTTTAGGATGTCTTCTTTCCAAAATGGGGTCATTTGGGGGGTATTTATACTATCCTGGAATTCTAGCCCCTCATGAAACATGACAGGGGGTCAGAAAAGTCATAGATGCTTGATAATGGGAAAATTCACTTTTTGCACCATAGTTTGTAAACGCTATAACTTTTACCCAAACCAATCAATATAAGCTGAATGGGTTTTTTTTTTTAATCAAAAACATGTTTGTCCACATTTTTCGCGCTGCATGTATACAGAAATTTTACTTTATTTGAAAAATGTCAGCACAGAAAGTTAAAAAAATAATTTTTTTGCCAAAATTCATGTCTTTTTTGATGAATATAATAAAAAGTAAAAATCGCAGCAGCAATCAAATAGCACCAAAAGAAAGCTTTATTAGTGAGAAGAAAAGGGCGTAAAATTCATTTAGGTGGTAGGTTGTATGACTGAGCAATAAACCGTGAAAGCTGCAGTGGTCTGAATGGAAAAAAAGTGCCTGGTCCTTAAGGAGTAGAAAGACTGTGGTCCTCAAGTGGTTAAAGAGTAACTGTTAGCCCCCAAATTGAAATTTAAAACACTATTGCAATGTTTTATTTATTATATAAGTGAGCCAAAAAGCCAATGCACAAGTTAAAAATCAATCTAATTTTGTTACTATGTAACCTTTTCCCCCAGCTCCGGACGCAAGCCGCATATCAGATACTATAGCATGCAGAGCATGCCTATGTCTGGCCGACCCCCCTCTCCCCCCCAGGACCAGGTGCCAATATATTCTCCCCACCGCAGCTGACCGCTCTGACACGGAGACAGAGCGGCAGCACTTCCAGAGCAGCACCGCAGAGCAGCCAGCGCCGTGCATCTCTCACATGTGATTCTCTCACATGTGACTCGGCGGCGGCTGCTCTGCGGTGACGGTGCTGGAAGTGCTGCCGCTCTGTCTCCGTGTCAGAGCGGTCAGCTGCGGTGGGGAGAATATATTGGCACCTGGTCCTGGGGGGGAGAGGGGGGGTCGGCCAGACATAGGCATGCTCTGCATGCTACAGTATCTGATATGCGACTTGTGTCCGGAGCTGGGGGAAAAGGTTAGATAGTAACAAAATTAGATTGATTTTTAACTTGTACATTGGCTTTTTGGCTCACTTATATAATAAATAAAACATTGCAATAGTGTTTTAAATTTCAATTTGGGGGCTAACAGTTACTCTTTAAGTTGCCTAATAATTATGCACAGTAATAGTCACCTGCACACACAGATATCCCCCTAAAATAGCTAAAACTAAAAACTACTTTCAAAAATATTCAGCTTTGATATTAATGAGTTTTTTGGGTTCATTGAGAACATGGTTGTTGTTCAATAATAAAATTATTCCTCAAAAATACAAAATTGCCTAATAATTCTGCACTCCCTGTATTACCGCAAAGAATAATTTCCGCATTTTTTTCCACATTCACTAAAAATACCAATAACAACAACAATAATATTTCTATAGCGCTTTTCTCCCTGGGGACTTAAAGCGCTGTGACCCTGCATTATGCAGTCTCAAAGGCTAGGGAAAAGAGGTGAGTTTTTAGCCTTTTTTTAAAGCTGTCCAGAGAAGGAGCCTCTCGTACTGATTGTGGAAGTGAGTTCCATAGAGTAGGGGCTGCATAGGAAAATGCCCGGGCACCAAATGTTAAGTGTATCCTGGGAATAACCAGCTTCATCTTGTTGGCAGAGCGGAGAGTGCGTGGAGGGGCATAAAGTTCCAATAGATCCGCTATGTATTTGGGTCCCATGTGGTTTAGAGCCTTGAATGTCAGCAGGCAGATCTTAAAATTGATTCTCCATTTTACTGGCAACCAGTGAAGAGTTTGCAGTACTGGGGTGATGTGTGAGCTGCGGGGGGTATTGGCTAGGAGTCTGTCTGCAGCATTCTGTACTAATTGTAAGGGGCACACAACCTTATCTGTAGATCCAATGAACAGGGTGTTGCAGTAGTCTAGGCGGGAGGATACAAATGCATGAACCAGGGTAGGTAGGTCTTCAGCTGGGATAAGGTGTTTGATTTTCGCTATATGTCTTAGATGGAAGAAGGAAGACTTGACGACAGCTGATACCTGCTGTCTGAGTTTTAGATTTCCATCCAGGATCACCCCAAGGTTTCGCACAGAGTCTTTATACTGTATGGTATCTCCCCCAATTGCTAGTTTGAGGTGGTGAGCGTTTTGAACTTTATCCATCATGTGTGGACCACCTACCACCAACACCTCTGTTTTGTCAGAGTTCAGCCTCAGCCAGCTGGTGTTCATCCAATTTTGAAAATCCACTAGACACGCATTTATGGATGCGGATGGGTCTTGAGTGCCAGGCTTGAAGGACAGATACAGTTGCTCCGCATGTTTCCCGCATGCGGTAACAATGCGTGAAAAAATTGGGGAAACATGCGTAATTACATTGTAAACATGCGGAAAAAAAGTGGCAAAAAAAAAATATTGTACCAAAAAAAAAAAAAATTTAAAGTCCAGCAAACACGGCACTCAAGGCTCCAGACTCCATTTAAGTCAATGGGAAGCTAAATATATCACCAAGTACTAGTAGGTGATTAAAAAAAAATAAAAAATCAGTCGTTAAAGAGAACCCGAGGTGTGTTTAAAGAATGTTATCTGCATACAGAGGTTAGATCTGCCTATACAGCCCAGCCTCTGTTGCTATCCCAAACTCCCCTAAGGTCCCCCTGCACTCTGCAATCCCTCATAAATCACAGCCGTGCTGTGAGGCTGTGTTTACATCTGTAGTGTCAGTCTCAGCTGCTCCCCCGCCTCCTGCATAGCTCCGGTCCCTGCCCCCGTCCCTTCCCTCCAATCAGCAGGGAGGGAAGGGATGCAGGCGGGGACTGGAGTTCTGCAGGAGGCGGGGAGAGCAGCAGACTGACACTATAGAGATAAACACAGCCAGCTCTGACAAGCTGTTTGTCAGCAGCGTGGCTGTGATTTATGAGGGATTGCAGAGTGCAGGGGGACCTTAAGGGGTTTTGGGATAGCAACAGAGGCTGGGCTGTATAGGCAGATCCAGCCTCTGTATGCAGATAATATTCTTCAAACCCACCTCGGGTTCTCTTTAAAGGGATACTGTAGGGGGGGTCGGGGGAAAATGAGCTGAACTTACCTGGGGCTTCTAATGGTCCCTCGCAGACATCCTGTGCCCGCGCAGCCACTCCCCAATGCTCCGGCCCTGCCTCCGGTTCACTTCTGGAATTTCTGACTTTAAAGTCAGAAAACCACTGCGCCTGCGTTGCCGTGTCCTCGATCCTGCTGATGTCATCAAGAGCGCACAGCGCAGGCCCAGTATGGTCTGTGTCTGCGCAGTACACTCCCGGTGACATCAGCGGGAGCGAGGACACGGCAACGCAGGCGCAGTGGTTTTCTGACTTTAAAGTCAGAAATTCCAGAAGTGAACCGGAGGCGGGGCTGGAGCATTGGGGAGCGGCTGCGCCAACACAGGATGTCTGCGGGGGACCATTAGAAGCCCCGGGTAAGTTCAGCTCATTTTCCCCCGACCCCCCTACAGTATCCCTTTAAGTCAGAAATAAGGCGCCTTTTTTTTGTGAATTCTGATTTTTTTTTGTGGGAACTAGCGACTTTTGCGGACTTTTACCGCATGTGTATAGTTAATGCGTAAAATTTTACGCATGCGGTAAATGTTCATGCATGCAATTTTGTGAATGTCAAGATGGTCTCATTTCAGTCGGGAATTTACCGCAAGTGCATTTCCGCATGCAGAAACTGATTGTGAATAGAGCCCATTGTCCCTCCCTTTAGTAAGCATAGCTTCACCCTTATTACTCCAAAACAAATATCACCACATTGTTATCCCACTTATAAGAACAAGTATAGGCATTTCTCCCATCTGTCAAACCCTCTGTTGTGTGCCCATTACCATTTTCCCACTTTTGCCAGATGATGTCACATACTAACGGCCAAGAAAGTCACAACAGCTCATGGAAGATAAGAATAGGCAAATCATGTAGTGATCACTGGAAGGTGCTGCACAGAACCAGGGCTGTGGAGATGGAACAAAAATCCACAGACTCCGACTCCTCAGGTTAGGTTTCCACCGACTCTGACTCCTCTAATTTGCATATTACAATCTTGTTGATTGAAAGTATGTAACATAAAATGCATCGCTTAAAGAGAGTCTGAAGCGAGAATAAATCTCGCTTCAGACCTCATAGATAGCAGGGGCACGCGTGCCCCTGCTAAAACGCCGCTATCCCGCGGCTTAACGGGGGTCCCTTCACCCCCAAATTCCCTCCGTACAGCCGGGGAGCGCTTCCGCATTGGGGCAGGGCTTACCGCCGCAGCCCTGCCTCCTGCGCGTCTATCAGACGCGTACCTCCGCCTCTCCCCCGCCCCTCTCAGTCTTCCTTCACTGAGAGGGGCGGGGGAGAGGCGGCGATGCGCGTCTGAAAGACGCGACTAGAGGCAGGGCTGCAGCCGTTAGCCCTGCCTCCAGGAAGAAGAAATTCACGACTAAGTTAACGACTAAGTCTTGCGGGGGTGGGTTTGGGGGTGAAGGGACCCCCGTTTAGCCGCGGGATAGCGTCGTTTTAGCAGGGGCACACATGCCCCTGCTAACTATGAGCTCTGAAACGAGATTTATTCTCGCTTCAGAGTCTCTTTCACTGCCAACACTTAGGAATTTTAAAAAAAGACAACTGAAGTGAGAGGGATATGGAGGCTGCCATATTTATTCCCTTTTAAAAAATACCAGTTACCTGGATATCCGGCGGATCTTCTGCCTCTAATACTTTTAGTGATAGACTAAAACTAGTCCTTGGTAAGGGCCGGTTTCCACTACACGCAGATTGGATGCAGAAAATCTGACTCCAATGAATGTCTATGGGAAAAACTGCATCAGAAAAACCACGTTTAGTGGAAATAGGCCCATAGGCATTTATTGGAGTCAGTTTTCCTGCATCAATTCTGCATCCAATCTGCGTGTAGTGGAAACAGGCCCTAAGAGTACTTGTAGAAGTTACAGACAGGAACAAAGAACATCTATAAGGCCCTAGGCAATGTAACTGTGGGTACATGTAAGAGTGATGTGCAGGTACTCTGCAGGTAAACCTGAGACAGATAAAATTAAAGTTTTATACATACCTGGGGCTTCCTCCAACCCCCTTCTGGCTAATCAGTCACTCGCTGTCCTCCTCCGCCACCTGGATCTTCTGCTATGGGTCCAGGTACTTGAGCCAGTCGGGCGTAGTGTGCAAGCACACACTCCACTGCTGGGAGCGTACTACACTTGCACAGCACTATTGCGCAGGTGCAGAATGCTCCTGGCTGTGGGAGCGTCAAACGGCCGGACTGCATTGACTGGCTGAATTACCGGGACTCATAGCAGAAGATCCAGATGGCGGGGGCTGAAGGAAGCCCCGGGTATGTATAGCATTTTTCATTTCATCCGTCTCAGGTACCCTTTAATTCATAGTCATCAAACCAAATTTTAACAACATATTAAATTATTTGATTTCATGAGCAAAGGGAGTGCATAAATTTGTATAAACCAGCATCAGCGCAGAATTATTTCCATCTCATTGACCATCTCTATCAGTGACACAGCTACACATCAAGCTTTATTCTAACAGCATAGATGTTATTTAGTATAAATAAAAGATTCCTGTGTAAACATCATATATACAGTCACAATCAGATATGTATATCTGACTTTAAAAATACGGGGACTGCTTTATTGAAGCAGCACAAGTAACTATTTTTTGATTGGCTTATTTCATTTTTGTGGACTAAGCAGAGCTATTACTGTATAAATAAATTATTTATGATGACTATTATCTGAGAAATAGAACATTTTATCATAGTTTCTACTTAACCTGCTGGGCGGTCTGGACGAGCTCAGCTCGTCCAGTACCGCCGGAGCCTGCCGCTCAGGCCCTGCTGGGCCGATTTGGCTCAAATAAAAAGCAGCACACGCAGCCGGCACTTTGCCAGCCGCGTGTGCTGCCTGATCGCCGCCGCTCTGCGGCGATCCGCCGCGAGCAGCGGCGAAAGAGGGTCCCCCCAGCCGCCTGAGCCCAGCGTAGCCGGAACAAAAAGTTCCGGCCAGCGCTAAGGGCTGGATCGGAGGCGGCTGACGTCAGGACGTCGGCTGACGTCGATGACGTCACTCCGCTCGTCGCTATGGCGACGATGTAAGCAAAACAAGGAAGGCCGCTCATTGCGGCCTTCCTTGTTTATTCTGGGCGCCGGAGGCGATCGGAAGAACGCCTCCGGAGCGCCCTCTAGTGGGCTTTCATGCAGCCAACTTTCAGTTGGCTGCATGAAATAGTTTTTTTTTTATTAAAAAAAAACCCTCCCGCAGCCTGCCTGGCGATCTTAATAAAACGCCAGGCAGGTTAAAAGGAACACTCCCGCAAAACAATTCATTTTTAAGCACCCCCCCCCAGTAGTTACATCAATCATATAGATGCTTCACTGTGTAATTGTTTTAATTTTAATGTATGTTCTTTTAAACATCTATATGACTCTGTATCCTGTCAGCGTCAGTCCCTGCAGTATCGCTGACGGAACTTCTGTAACTAAAAATCTATGTAGGGGAGGCTTGTCAGGTATTGTAAAATAGATGACAGATGGTTTAGTCCTCTCTCCCCCTAACTGCCATTCCTGTGTAAACTCACGCACTGTCCAGCCAAAGGCCCCCCGCACTATCTTCCCTGCAGCCAGGCATTCGGGGAGACAGCTGTCAGTGCAGTCACGGCTGCAAAGTGAGCCGCTCCCCCCCTCCATTCAATCACCGCCGCTGTTTCGCCTTGTACGGCTGCGCAATGAGCCGCTGGAGCTGCTCTCCCTATGTATTCATTCACGCGCTATGCTTTTTTCCAATGACTCGCAATCGCAGAGCAGCTTTAGGAGATCGGGTTATTCCCGGATCTCCCGTCAGCGATACTGCAGGGACTGACGCTGACAGGATACAGAGTCATATAGATGTTTAAAAGAACATACATTAAAATTAAAACAATTACACAGTGAAGCATCTATATGATTGATGTAACTACTGGGGGGGTGCTTAAAAATGAATTGTTTTGCGGGAGTGTTCCTTTAATTACAGTTTAAATTCATTAGGAGTTGGTGCATTTTTTCCCTGACTCCGACTGCAGGTACCCAAAAATTGCTCCAACTCCTCGACTCCACAGTCCTGCACAGAACTGGTAATTATACCAGGGCTGTGGAGTCGGAACAATTTTGGGTACCCGGAGTCAGAGTCAGTGATTTCATAAACTGAGGAGTCGGAGTCGAGAGCTGGAGTCGGATGATTTGTGTATAAAATCCACAGCCCTGGTAAGTATTAGACTAAGGAGTCGGAGCCATTTTGGGTACGGTTGGAGTCAGTGATTTCATAAATTGAGGAGTCGGAAGATTTTTGTACCGACTCCACTGCCCTGAATTATACCCTGTTCAAGGTCCTTCCCCATGCTGCTCTGCAGTACACTCGTGTAGGGGAAAATAGGAAGCCGAGAGAAGAGGAATACTGCCTTGAACATTTGGGCTTAGGTTTGATTGTGGGGGACTGGTCTATCAGCAAGCAAAGTTGGGAGATTTCAGATGTTCCATGTTTGGCCAGCATCATGAAGGAGAAATACAAGTATGCATCTTTAGTTCCCAAATACTGTGGGTGAATCTTTTCACCAACATTAGACTACACAGGTCTGGTCAATATAGTGTGTGACCCCTGACTTAAGGGCCCCCCTGATGCCCAGGGCCCTGGAGAAATCGTCCAGTTTGCCCCTATGGAAGTTTAGCCTTGCAAGTATCTAAATACACATAATGCTATTACTAACAAATACAAAATACCAAAACAGTTGTTGGCCAATTCCTGGAAACAGAGCAAAACTACTCTTGGGTTTAATTAAAGTACAATTCCATTTGATTGTCATCTCAGCACAGCGTTTTATCACGGGTTCTGGCTGCTTACACAGTTAAATGGAGCACAAGATCCTCTGAATAGACACAATGACCAAATTAGGACATTCTTTTAAGTGTTGCAACTATCTAATCAAAGTTGTGTCATTAAAGTGCTTGATTGCTCAAGCACACTGACTGGCCTGACACAAACACTGACAAAATAAGATGTATAAACAAAATAAAGGTGGCCATACATCTATCGACCAGGTGGCCGATCGACCGTCCGATTCGATAATTGTTATCAAAATCAGATAAAAATCAGTGCCGCCAAGTGCATGTCCGATTGACGATGCAACCAATTTTCGGCCGAGCGTGTCAATCAGACATGCTGCAAGATGTCGGTACATTATGGATGATAGGGTGCGCGGCAGTAATAGCTGGTGATGTCGCGATGAGAAACAAACGTGACAAGACTCCTGGCAATGTCCTCCCCAATGTGCCTCCCTGGTTCCCAGTGCAGTATACATTACAGTATATATATATATATATATATATATATATATATATATATATATACACACAGTACATCCGCTGCTGACTCCAGGCTCTGTCCATATACGCGCCGTGCGTGGTTGGTGGCGTATAGGTGGGCGCGTGTGACATCACACACATGCCCACGTTACTCCGGCAACCATGTGGGGCACGTTTGTACGGATGACGAAGCCAGTGGCTGACGTGGACAGGTAATGTATACTATATTGGACACAGGGTGGGGGCACATTACCACATGCGGCATCACAAGCCCAATTCCAGATTGATTTCGGCAAGAAACTTATTGGGAATCTGCCTGTGGTGTATGGGCACACACACACACACACACACACACACACACACACACACACACACACACACACACACACACACACTCTAAAAAAATACCTGTGTCTGAATAAGAGGGTTTGGAAACTGTAACCTTTTCTTCAAATCTTCTGACATTTTCTAGAGTTACTGAAAAACACAAGAATGTGCATGCTTTCATTAATGCCACATCATTCTAAATTATGAAAAGCGTAGCTGGCAAATATACCTGCAAAATAGCAAGCTGCTAAAAGGGAGCATTTATATTCTGAACAGTAAGGATAATGGCAAAAAATGACAATTAGGCAGGGTGTGCTTGTAGAGTCAAAGTAAGAAACACGCCCTCTACAAGCACTTATCTAATAGTAGCAGTATGGGTGTTTTCACATTCATGTACATGCCACCAGCTGACAACAGACCTCTCTTTACCAAGACGGAAAGAGCCAGTTGTCCATATGTGAAGCAAATGCACAACTGTGTCTACTCTGAAGTATCCACTAACACGACTAGCTACAAAGCCATACCAACTGCTTAAAATGTAAGTTACTTCTTGAGGTTTTTATCTGCCAAAATGCCTATTTGTTGTTTGAGTCTGAAAAGCTGATTTTTTTTAAATAAAAAAAAAAATATAGAAAAAGACTAGTAACATGTATTAGTATATTTTCTTTAACACTAATCCAAGAATCATTTACTATACATACAATATTCCTACAATATATAAATATATATATATATATATATATATATAATTTATTTTTTTTTGCACAAACTGGCCTTTACTGATACAGCAATGTAAAGTGCAAAAACAATGTCTAAAGTATTGGAAGGGCTGATGTACATAAGCCTTTTACATTATGTTCTTTTTGACATTGGTTGATGTATTACTTCGCATACAAGCTTAGAGGTATATTTACAAAAAATTGAAAAAAAAATGTTGAGACCAATTTTGATGCCTACTGGAAGGTGAGCCAGTGTACCAGGGTAATAAAAGCCTTTGAGACATATTATGGGGGACATTTGTGACCACTCAGTAACTTCTTTACCACACTGGACTAATAATAATGTTTGGAAAGAACACTGCACCTGTGCAGTGCATTTTGGAATTGGTGCTGTGCACATGCTGCAGCAGCCAACTGAATATCAGAAAGATATTAATCAATGGCAAACAAAAAAAATTACATTAAAAACATATGGGAAAAACATTATTATAATTTAATTTTTAAGGTGGTGCAGAAGTGTTGGGGTGTCTTCAATCTAGATTCTAATCAAGAGCCTTCTCATGCCTCTCTACAGCCATGACACTGTTTCTGAACACTCAGCATAACTATACGGTGTCCTATGTGCAAGCCAGCAGGTTAGGAACAGCAAGGGATACATTGTACACAACACTTTGCTAATCAGCGGCGATCAGCAAAGCACTGAAAAATTTTACATGGCATAATAAAGAGCCATGATGAGACCCACCCACTTGATAAACAAGTAAATGTGCTGGCGCAACAGGTGAAACAATTATGAACCCCCACATACTCCACTACTAATGTGTATTGGGGAAGCCTGGGTATTGTGCTTTGCTGCTGGGGCGGAAAACTGCAAAAGACTGTCCTATAATGGGGCAACGGACTACTAGCACAATTGTCTCAGGTAGCATCTATAAGTGTTATATCGGCCCGGAACCACTAGGAGCACTTTTCTGAGCACTTTGTGATTTGAAAAGCTCTTGCTAATGTAATGCTAAGGGTATGATCCCACTAGAGCAGGGGTCTCAAACTCGCGGCCCTCGATACAATATTTTGTGGCCCTCGCCAGCAAAAGCTTCCTTATAGTTCGCTTCAGTGCTCCCAAGTAATCCGCCGCATCCCCGCCGCTAAACGAGGGCTGCAGAGCCCCCAAATCGCCCGGGGGGCAATCCGCTGGCATTTCCTGGAGGGGCAGAGCTTCCAGCTTCAGCTCTGCCCCTCCAGACGTCAATCGGAGCTGCACGGATCGCCGCCTCTCTCTGTGAAGGAAGAGTGAGAGGGGCGGGCAGAGGTGGCGATGCGCCGCGATTGTGAAATTCCCTATGAGGCCCAGCCTCATCCTGACTTTGCCTCCTGCGGCCCCCAGATAAATTGAGTTTGAGACCCCTGCACTAGAGCAATGTGATTTTATAAAATTCCCCAAAATCATTGCATTAGCAAGAGCTTTTTCAAATCATTAGCACTTAGAAAAGGCATCTAGTGAGTTTGAGCCCTTCTACACAATAGATGCCCATACCATATTTTTTTTTCCAGCAGATTCTATCACTGCAATCAATATCTGTTAGAAATTAAAGCCTCAACATGCCAGCCTGATCATTAGATTTATTTTTAGCCAAAACCAATTGTACCAGACAGGTGATATCTATCAGGAGTGGCGGTAGATTGATGGCCCATAGCAATGCAATGCGGCGGTTCAACAGCTTAATATACACTGTATTTCATTCAGAAATCTATTAAAAATCTCATACCTCCCAACTTTTTGAGATAAGAAAGAAGTTTTAAATCAGGATGATACCATTTATTGGCTAACTAAAAAGAAAAAGAATAAGCAACTTTTGGCATTAATTATCATTAGCCTCATACTCATGTGCGGATATTTAATTCCAAAACTCTTTCTCAGCCTATATAGCTAAACTTGTGAACTCAGAATTTACGATGCCTCTGCGACAGTCCAACTCCCAGGTCTGTGAGCATGGTGTAAACATGGATTCTTATCTAAGCTAACAACCTCCCACCCCATTTAGATGTTCTGTTTCACTTAAAGGAGTTATCAGGGGAAAAAAATGAATAAAATAAGTGGTACTTTCCGGGGGCTTCCTCCAGCCCTAAGCTCCCAGCATGTCCCTCACCGCAGCTCTCTCCCAGTCCCCTGAGATGACATCAGGCCCTGTACTGCGTCTGCGTGAGCGGCGCTGTCAATCACCACCCTGTGGTCCGGAGCAGACTGCGCAGTCCACTCCGGCCCACGTGGCGGTGATAGACAGCACCGCTACGCAGGCCAACCGGGAGGTTGGCCTGACGCCATCGCCGGTGACCGGGACGGAGCTGCGGCGAACGGCTGCGGGGAGAGCTGAAGCGAGGGACATGCTGGGAGCTTGGGGCTGGAGGAAGCCCCCGGTAAATAGCACTTATTTTATTATTTTCCCTGATAACTCCTTTAAGGCATCTTAATGACATGTATTTATGCTTGAAAAAAAAATCTATGTATCCCCTTTTGATGTTGCATGTATAAAGCTGTCTGTACCATCAACCTGCAAGCAAATAGGATTTAAGCCCGACGAAGGCTGCAAAGCCGAAAGCTTGCTGATTTAAAACTTCATGCTTTTACTGATGGCTAACATGGTACAATACCCTACTGCTACAGATAAGAAAGAGGGACACTTAAGCCACACCCCCAATCACACCTCTAGGGATGCTCAATGAGATGCAAATATTTCCAAGTTCATGCAGAATTATGTATTTTTTTATGCAAATGTATAGTTTGAAATTGGACCAATAAATTTAAACCTTGGTTGGACTTGATTGGTCCATTTTCAAGCTGCATATATTTGCATAAAAACATACATAATCCTATATGTACGCAGAAATATTTGCATCTCAATGATCATCCCTACTAGCCACCAATAGTAGATAATAATAGACACCAATAGGGATGCCTGCGATAATTTTTTTTTTTTAAAAAAAGCAAAGCACGGCAGCGTGGTAGCAATCCAGGTGGATGGGGCTGGAGGAAGCCCGAGGGTGTGTGTGTGTGTGTGTGTGTTTGTTTCATCTCTGGTTCCCTTTAATATTTCATAAAAAGGTTTTATAATTCATGCTATACTGGTTCTTTTTATCCTGGTTAATTTTCCTTCATATTAATATTTGAAAATAAGAAAGATATATCAATTTAATTGATGGGAATAAAGTTAAAGGAAACACATTTTGCAGTAGAAAAATACATATATTTACACTATCTGTACATGAGACCTGAAAGAGGGACAAATAAGGAAGAAAGAGGGACAGAGGGATTTGGGTTCCCAAACATGGAGTGTCCCTACAAGAAAGGGACAGTTGGGCGCTATGAAAATCTATGTGAGAGGTCTGGAAGGACTCGATCAGATTGATCCCTTTCTGATCTGAGAGGGATCTATCTTTTGGCCACATCTCTGCAGTGCAGCTTCTGCATCGTTCTAACTTATAACTGCGTGCAGACTATATGCTGCTAGATAAGGCACAGGCATCCTCCCATGCATAAACACAGGCTGCTCTGACCATGCAGTCCGCACAACGTGCACGCAGCTTCCCGGTTCCCACTTGTCTTACCTGACACATCTACCCTGGATGCGCACACTAGTGAGGTCTGAGCGTGACGAAAGTCAGACTCTGCTACGCTACTGGTTCGTGTGACACATAAGGCGGGACTATTCTGATTTTGTGCACTCTGATTCGCTCAGTGGAAAGAGATGTGGCTTTACGAAGTGCTGTGTGTAGCAGTAGCGCGCAATTACTGCACTGCTGCTCAGCTGGCGGGGAATGGGATGTGGTTGCCGCGCTGTTCTGTTGATGATGATCATGTGGTTCATTCGTGCCAGTTTTTTCAGTGTAGTGAGCATGGAACATGTGCTCTAAACATTTGAGAGCTGCAGTCATTTCTCTAGGGAACGGTGGCTGGTACGTTCCATAGCACCAGGGAGACAGAACAAACCATAATGGCAAGAGTTATTTTAGCTTACTTTATTTTATTAATACAGAACATGAGATTACAGTGTTTGTTAACAGAGGCTGGCAGTCAGAAATGTTGCTTTTAAAGTAATATGAAATTCTCTCGAATGTCAGGTGTGTGTTTATATAAATGTGATGTTTGTTGGAAAAGATGGCAAGCTAGCTCATATGCAGTGTCAGCTCTTCAGTGGTGACTGGTGAGGGCTGAGCCAGGAAACTGAAACCTTTGATGAAAGGTGTCCTTTATGCTAGGTACACACCATGCAATTTCCCATCAGATCGATGGGTCAAACCGCTAATTTCCAGCCTGTTCGATCTGCTTCAAATCGATAACAGGATTGATTTTCAGATCACTATTGCATAAAATCGATCAGGAGCAGATTGGACGCAGGGCAGCATTTACCATAAGGCACTGTAGGCAAGTGCCTATAGGCGCCTTATGTGGCAGAGGCGGCTACCCTTCTTCCCTGAATGTCCCCTCTCTCAGCAGGGCTAGAGTGTGATGTCACTCACCACTTGGCTACAGTCTGGCAGCCGCAGCCAGGTAGTTGGGGGTAGTGATGGGAATTCCGGCTCTTATTGGAGAATCGGCTCTTCTGAATCGGCTCCCATTAAAGAGTCGGCTCTGAATCGGCTCTTCATTAAATATCACTAGACACCACTCAGAATCGGAGTAAAAGCGCCGCCCCGTCTCCATGACAACTCCAGACTGCTCTGACTGGGGCAATACCTACTGCTCTGCTCCGCCCTATACACTCGTACAAGCTGCAAGAGGAGGACTACATCTCCCAGCATGCCTCTGCGCCCTTTATTACAAAGCAAATCAGAGCTGTGCGGCTGAGGCATCGGCTCTTTCAAAACTGAGAACCGGCTCTTGTCGTTCGCAGCAAAGAGCCGGCTCTTAGAGCCGGCTCGTTCGCGAACGACCCATCACTAGTTGGGGGGGTGGGATCCGAGGCTTAATCAGTGCCTCCTGTGCACCGCACCCACTCTGGCCACACACACCTGCTCTTCTCATGTTGGTGGGGGGTGGACTTGAGGCAGTCTAAGGTGGTAAATTGTGTGCAGCCCCCGATTGTGTATAGACTGTTTTGTATGGTAATATATATAAGTTTAAGAATTTTTATTATTAAAGTGAACCTTAAGTCAAATGTAAAAAATGAGATTTACTCACCTGGGGCTTCCCTCAGCCCCCAGCAGCCGATCGGTGCCCTCGCATCTCCGCTCCGATGTCCCAGGACCCGCCGGCGAGCACTTCCGGTTTGGCCGTCACCGGCCGACAGGCATGGGAACGCGAGTGATTGTTCGCGTTCCCAGCCTGTATATCGCCCCCTATGCTGCTATTGCGGCCTGTCGGCCGGTGACGGTGAAACCGGAAGTGCTCGCCGGCGGGTCCTGGGACATCGGAGCGGAGCTGCGAGGGCACCGATCGGCTGCTGGGGGCTGAGGGAAGCCCCAGGTGAGTAAATCTCATTTTTTACATTTGACTTAAGGATCACTTTAAAGTACATGGGGGCCATGTCCAAGATTTTGTTTGGCAGGCTCACTCATTGATTTACACCACTGATAGGTTCACGTACATTTAGTTCTTTATGTGATGTAGGAAAATAAGGGCTGGGATTGGGGGTGTGGCCTGTGTTAAGGGGTGGAGTTTAGGGCACAAAAAATCTCAGGGGGAGATTTATCAACGCATTACCGACAGTTTTTTCTTCTTAATCTGTTCTAACCAGCAGGGAGAACAGTTCTGCATGATGATAATAACCCTTTTTAAAGAGAACCAGAGATGATCTAAAGAAAATATTTTATACATACCTGGGGCTTCCTCCAGCCCCATACGCACGGATCGCGCCCACACCGATGTCCTCCGCTGCCCGAATCTACGAGAACCGTCTCCCTGCTCTGCTGTCAGTCGGAGCCAGTCTAGCGTAGGAGAAGTGCGCTCTTTGCGTATCTCTGCAGTAGCTGCTGGAGAGATATATAGAGGGCGCACTTCTGCGTAGCCTGGCTCCGATGATGTCAGTGACAGAAGCCGGTTCTCGTAGTTGTGGACAGCGGCGTAGGAGCGATCCGAGCGTATGGGGCTGGAGGAAGCCCCAGGTATGTATAAAAAAAATGTTTTAGTTTGTCTCTGGTTCCCTTTAAATCCCAGGTGAAATGCGGAAAAGCCGCCGCATGTCCTGACAGCAAAGTGGCTGTTTCCGCGTCCAACGCGGCGGTTTGCATGCAGAAGCGTTCGCTTGGTGTGGCTGGGTCTGTTAGTGCACATAGGCAGATGGAGAGCTACGCGCGCGCGGGCCTGAACTCAGGACCTTTAGCCCAGCAGGGGAAGTGTCAGCTGATCAGGAAGATCAGCTGATTCCTGCAGGACTCATGATTGGCTGAATGGTTCGGGCGGGGCGGCAGAGTCCAGCAACTATATATTCTGCTGCTTGTCAGTTGCTGGTTGTCTGCCATTGCTAACACTTGCGTGAAGGCACTCAGACCATAGTCAGATCCTTACAGTGTGTTTGAACTAGGTGGACCTGGGAATTCACACTTAGCCAGATTCTGTTGATAGCTTAAAGTACTAATTGTATTGTATTATTTGTTAGACCAGTTCCAGGGTGTTGAGATCAAGGCCCTCACACCCAAGACTAGGAATACTGTATATCTTCTGTGTATTCTCTAGCATAGTTCCAGGGTGTTGAGATCAAGGCCCTCACACCCAAGATTAGGGAACTGTATTGTCTTTGTGTTATATTCCAGACTAGTTCCAGGGTGATGATGATCACGGAACTCACACCCAAGACTAGGCATTGTACATTATCTGTTATGACCTTCTGCTTTCCTGACCATCCCTCTGCTTTCTGATTCGGTACCACGCATATTTGTTATCACGTTGCCAAACCCTGCCTGTCTTGGATACCGAATCAGCCTTCTGTCTTTGTACCTTAACTGTCTGTCTGTTGCCGACCTGGCTAGTCCGACCTCGAGAACTATCTCCTCTGTTTAGAGATAGTTCACAGATCTGTCAGTGACACTCCACCCTTGGTGTCACTCGCACTCTGGTCCTTCCTTCACTCGGCCTGACTCCCCCCCTTTGGGAGCCTCAGGCCGAGAAAGGAGCCTGTCCTTCAGGCAGTATCCCATACTGCCTTGTATCCCCTTTACGGGGACCCTCCTCAAAGTATTACTGTTGCACCAAACACTTACACTTTCTCAGGTGTCTAGAGGTTAGACATATCTGATTATTGACGATTCCGCAGATCCTCAATAATTGGGTATATCTGTATTTGTTCTGTTTCGAATTCCCGCTTTATGTGTGAGGCATACTCCAGAAGACCCAGTCTGTATAGCAGTATAACTCCACACTGATTTAGAAACCTCCACAGGCAGTTTACTCGATGAAATAATGACTCCAAGTATAATCTGTAGTATCTTTACTTGCGTTGAAAGCATACAAAGATGTTTTTTAGAGCATATTCATAGTTAAAAATACGATGCGACTACAAGCACAGCAGGATCTCCTCACTAACTGAACTCAACTGTTGCAGAAACATCTAGACAAGGCTGTTGAGCAGGGAGTTACAGTTGGGAAATGCTAAATAACTAAATCTTGCAGGGGGACTGGAATATACTAATACAAAGAATATAAATAATGTTAAATAACATTAAAGGAGGCTGTTGTGACAGCACAGTATTCTTGGGGATACTGCGGATCGCCAAGGATCAGATTCTCTCTCTGGTTGCTGACACCGATCGTTACAGTAACCTTGTTAATCGTCATGATTTTCCTGTATAAATCGTTGGTTGTTACGATAAAAAATGTCAGTTAAATATATCATATAGGACCTAGGTTCTCAACGTGTGGTACGCGTACCCCAGGGGGTACTTCTGAAGATTCCAGGGGGTACTCAGGCTTCATATACTTAACCAAGTATAACAAATTTAGAGTTTTAGAAAATGATAAATCTTATTTAAACAGCACCAAATTAGGTGTTTTAGCTCATTAATTAAAATAAATAGTAAATGCTTGGAAATGATTTAGAACCAATTATGTACTACAATTAAATATATATTTGTCAAGGGGTACTTGTGATAATGTTTACTATACTAGGGGGTACTTGGTAACTATAGGGTTTTCAAAGGGGTACATACCAATAAAATGTTGAGAAACACTGATATAGGAGATACACACAGTGATATTCGAGAAGTGAAATTAAGTTTATTGGATTTATAGAAAGTGTGCAATAATTGTTTAAACAAAATTAGGCAGGTGCATAAATGTGGGCACTGTTGTCATTTTATTGATTCCAAAACCTTTAGAATGAATTATTTGAAATCAAATTGGCTTGGTAAGCTCAGTGACCTCTGACCTACATAGACAATTGAATCTAATTATGAAAAAGAGTATTTAAGGGGGTCAATTGTAAGTTTCCCTCATCTTTTAATTTTCCCTGAAGAGTAGTAATAATCTCTGATAGACAGAAGCGACGAATGGTGAGAACAGTCAGAGTCAACCCACAGACCAGCACCAAAGACCTACAACATAATTTTGCTGCAGATGGAGTCAATGTGCATCGCTCAACCATTCGGGGCACTTTACACAAAGAGATGCTGTATGTGAGAGATGCAGAGGAAGCCTTATCTCCGCCCAAAGCACAAATAGAGCCGCTTGAGTTATGCTAAAGCACATTTGGACAAGCCAGCTTCATTTTGGAATAAGCTGCTGTGGACTGATGAAACTAAAATTGAGTTTTTTGAGCATTATGCATGGAGGAAAAATAACACAGCATTCCAAGAAAAACACCTGCTACCTACAGTAAAATATGGTGGTGGTTCCATCATGCTGTGGGGCTGTGTGGCCAGTGCAGGGACTGGGAATCTTGTCAAAGTTGAGAGACGCATTGGATTTCAGCAGATTCTGGAGACCAATGTCCAGGAATCGGGGACAAAGCTGAAGCTGCGCCAGGGTTGAATCTTTCAACAAGACAATGACCTTAAACGCTGCTCAAAATCCACTGAGCTATTCATGCAGAGGAACAAGTACAACGTTCTGGAATGGCCATCTCAGTTCTCAGACCTGAATATAATGGAAAATATGTGGTGTAAGTTAGAGAGCTGTCCATGCCTGGAAGCCATCAAACCTGAATGAACTAGAGATGTTTTGTAAAGAGGAATGGTCCAAAATACCTTCAGCCATAACCCAGACTCTCATTGAAACCTACAGGAAGCATTTAGAGTCTGTAATTTGTGCAAAAGGAGGATCTACTAAATATTGATTTCATTTCTTTTTTGTGGTGCCCAAATTTATGCACCTGCCTAATTTTGTTTAAACAATTATTGCACACTCTCTGTAAATCCAATAAACTTCATTTCACTTCTCAAATATCACTGTGTGTGTCTCCTATATGATATATTTAACTGACATTTTTTATAACAACAACCAACGATTTATACAGGAAAATCATGATGATTAACAAGGTTGCCCAAACTTTCGCATCCCACTGTATATACAGTAGACCACTAAATTAGTAAATTTTAAAATTGCACAGCAAGACCCCTGTCCACTGTCTTTTGGCCACTGGACTTCAGACAAGTAGTCGCTTGCAAGTTTACTATCCTTGTTTGGTTGGTGGCTTGGATAGTGTTTAAACTAATGACATATTTCATGGCGAAATTAGTGGTCTATGCACGATTGTGCTTGTTGGGCCCTTTCTTTTAGCAGCAGCAAGTTTGCTACGATTTATTGTAGGGAGTGGCAGTTGTCTGAGGTTTTCCAGTAGGTCTCCTCAATGAGACTAGCTCCTTAGACCAGCTCCAACTTTTGTTGTCCTATTAGATGCTCATTATCTTCGGGGGCCCCCTCCGCCCCCTGCTCTGGTAGGTTTTAACCACTTTAGCCGCAGGGACATGAGTCTCACGTCTGTGGCTGCTGTGGCTACAGCGATCGTGATGGTCCCGGCAATGGGGGATTGGTGGCAGGGGACAGAAGTCCCCTGAGCCAATCCGGGCTTGTCCGGCGAGAATGGTCACTGTTTTTGTTCAAAAACAGTGATTGTTCTCAGATGGTGCTGCCGCACTCCCTCCCGCTCGCTCATTACCGCCGCCGATCTTTAGATTAATGTATGGGAACTTTACCATTCATTCATCTCCCCTCTAGGCCCCCATGATCGCCAGCATCAATGAGATGCCTGCGTCACTTCCGAAGTAACACAGCCAAGCATTACTTCTTATTTAGCGTACTTATTGTATACTAATAGGTAATAATGCATAGGGACATCTTGTGGCCAAATAGTAAAATTACACCTACAAACATTAGGGACTATTTTTTTTTTTTTTTGTAATATGTATGTAAAGAGGGTATTTTTTTTTTTTTTTTTTTATTAAAGTGCCGGGCTTGCGATTAGTGATGGATGTAAAACTGAAAAAATGCACATTTATATCCAAATAAAATATTAACCATAAATTGTACTAGAGATATAATTTAAATGTTGCAATAACGGGGACAAATAGGCAAATTAAATGTGTGGCTTTTATCCACAGTAGAATGTTTTATTTTAAAACTATAATGGCCGAAAACTGAGAAATAATAATTTTTTTCCTTTTTTTTTTTCTTATTATTCCCATTAAAATGCATTAAGAATAATATAACACTTAGCATAATATACCACCCAAAGAAAGCCTAATCGGTGGCAAATAAAACAAGGCATAGATCATTTTGCTGTGAGAAGTAGTGAGTTATTAGGGAATTAATGGGAGGAGCAACTGAAATGTGAAAATTTCTCTCGTCCATAAGGTGAAAACAACCCGCGGGCTGAAGTGGTGGTAATATTCGATTGCAAGGACAGTCAATGTTTTGCCTGATTGCTTGCACACTGTGGGCATGCACCAGTTTCAAACCATGAATGGCAAGGTAAAGGAAGGGCTGCCACACAAAAGAAAGAATAGGTGCATAAGCACTTTCCTTTACTGGGCATCTGTGGTTTATGAATTGTAATTTTTTTTCACTACAGGTTTGTTTTAAATATCGGCCATTTTACAGCCACAGGGGATTAGCTGTGTGGTTATTCTTTAATTAGTACTTGGCTCAGTACATAATTATACGCCACTTTGTTTTTAGGTAGGGAGGAAGGGGTAGATAACTGATTTGTACTTCTATGTGTTTTCCTCAGTTTATTAAAAATTATTGTTCACAGCTACAGAGGTGGCTGGTTCTCATTCCCTTGCTCCCCTTCTTATAGTGTCACCAATCTCACTTTTGCTGCAGCCTAACGGCGGTTTTGTGAACGCAATATGATCCGCAGGGACATATGTTGTACGGTCGCCGCTGTATGACGGTAATCATACCATGCACAATCACGGTTTACCGTTTTTTGGGGGCGGGGCAATGTAGTGGCGGGCACACGAACAGCGGGGATAAATAAATACTCACTTTCTGGCGGGTTCTTCACGTGTGAATTACTTACTTCTTTTTCCTTCTTGTTCTTCCTTCCATTTCCCTGAAACAGCCCCCTCTGGGTAGGAGAGGGAATGCAAAAACAGGAAAAAGAAAGAAGCCAGTACACGCGTGCAGGACCCGCCGGCAAATATTTGTACCCCCGCCGCTGCGTCCCCCTCTTCCCCCGGCTCTCTATGCTGCGGGCACCTATCCTGGCTACCTATGATGCGGCCACCTACTACTGGCTACACCTATCCCTGGTTACCTATGCTGCGGCCACCTACTACTGGCTACACCTATTCCTGGCTACCTATGCTGCGGCCACCTACTACTGGCTACACCTATTCCTGGCTACCTATGCTGCGGCCACCTACTACTGGCTACACCTATTCCTGGCTACCTATGCTGCGGCCACCTACTACTGGCTACACCTATTCCTGGCTACCTATGCTGCGGCCACCTACTACTGGCTACACCTATTCCTGGCTACCTATGCTGCGGCCACCTACTACTGGCTACACCTATTCCTGGCTACCTATGCTGCGGCCACCTACTACTGGCTACACCTATTCCTGGCTACCTATGCTACGGCCATCCATTACTGGCTACACCTATCTCTAACGCCACCAGGACTTTTGCAGGAGCAGGGTGAGCCTTTTTACAGTTTTACCTGGCACCCTCTTCTCCCGGCGGCTTAAACATATATATATATATATATATATATATATATATATATATATATATATATATATATATATATATGCTGAGGGAGTGGGGCACCCCATTTAATGTAAGGGGGTGGGGGGGCGGGTCCAAATAATTGTATTAGACCGTAATACCGTGTAATTTCATACTGTTGTAACCCCAATATGTTGCGGTTCACCGTGTAATTGTAACACATGGTTGCTGAAGAATTCTGAGAAATGCAGTGTAATGAATGGAAATCGCAACTGCATTGGGAAGAATCACATCAAAAACACAAATGATGTGCATAGTGACGGCACTTGCATTTCCTGATGCACTTAAATACGGAAGGGGCCATAGGTCTGGAACCCACTAGGAATCGCTGCAGAGCTGTGTGCAGCGATTCCTAGGGGGTTTGTGATTGCGATTCCCAGATGCTTGGAAGCACTGTACAGTAAACTGTACAGCGCTTTGGATGACTGTTTTTTTTTTTTCCTTAAATAAAACTTTTTTTATACTTACCAGGCGTCCTTCTTCCATCCTTATCCCCGCCCCCTAAAGGAAGAGTTCATAGGTGCTTCTCTAGGTCCAATCAGAGAAGCGCCTGGGACCTCTTCCGTTAGGGCGCAGAGCTAAAAAAGGAAATCGAGACCCCTGATGAGCATGTCAAGTTTTATTTAAAATAAGCAATGTATGCAGCACTTAAATACTTTGCATTGAACACTCAAAAAGCTGCATGTCCTGCGATTGCGATTACCCCTAATGGCAATCGCTGTAATGGGTTCCCCCTCACACTCACTTTTTTTTTTTTTTTTTACTTAGAAAACGTTGTTTATTAAGATACGGCAGCTTTAAAAATAAGCTAATAATTAACATTTCAAATCAACATAAGAGAGGCAGAATTTCAAGTAATTGAATATCACAGGAACTCATCAACAGTTGTCATGAAAAGCAAAATACTGTAGTCAAGATAAAATGTGTTATACATGCATCTAAGCAAACAAACTAAACTTAATAAACAAAAAGGGTCTGGGAACACGCAAGTGGTGAATCTACATTGCCACATCTATACAGGAAAAGGAAAGAAACTATGCCAGATAAGTAAATAAGTATCAAAACACATTTTCCCCACAATAACGGGAGTCCAAGGGCCCATTGTCTAGGTTTGCAAAAATAACAGGAAAAATCAGGTTTCAAACTTAAGTTTCTTTATAGGACCTCCAAACGTCTCGTCATTTTGTTGAAGCGATCAAGGTTTTCTATACTATGATAAAACACCTTTTCCATTAACATTAAAGAATCCAGACACTGTTTAACCAAAGCTATATCCAGGTCAGGGGATCTCCACTTAAAGGCTATACACCACTGAGCAGCTAAAATCCTTAGAGGGCATGGTGTCTACCTGGGATGTCATCATTAGGAGAATACAGGAGAGCCTGGAAGGCAGTCAAAGATACTGGAAATTTCAGAACTTCTTGAATCATCACCTTCAAGACCACCCAAAATTGAGTAGCCCTGGATCAGTCCCAAAAGTATGAAAAAAAGTGCCTTCCGCACGCATGCACGGAAGCAATCCGATCTGATCGAGGGGTAGCATTTATGAAGCTTAACAGGAGTATAATACCAGTGGAAAAGCAATTTAATCGCCATGTCCTTATATATGTGTGGCTTGGCTACCCTAGCAACCGCCCCCCACTCGCTTTCATAGGCAAAGCGTTTTTGGGAATCGCCCTCGATTGTCACCGATCCAAAGCACTGCCAAAAACTTTCTAGTGGGTTTCTACCCTTTGGGTTCTTTCACAATGCAATTATATTTCAATTACTGGTATATTCAATTTCACATTGAGTACAGTGTGGCGGGTTCTTACGGATTAACGCACTGCATGCTGTTTGTTTACCAGGCATTGTGCAAATTTACAGTGGCAGTGAAGAATTGTATGCTTCACTGTATAGCTGCACTGCAAGTCTAACGCACAGTGCGACTTTTCAGTACTATTGCATTGCAGTCTTACTGCAACATTCACCGAGTGAAAGACCCTTATTCTCAGCACAGAGAGGGCTCAGGTATTTAAGGTTGGACTAGTGGGTCAAGCTGCAACATTTCGGTGGAGAATACGATAGTGCCCTCTTTGTCTTCATGTCTCACCCATTTTTCCTAATGAGCTGGGTCAATGTGAGAATCCGCTCAGCTGCCTGCACAGGCAGGCAGCCTTTTGACCATGGTTTAGGTTTGCTTGCTGCAGGACTCTGGAAAGGAGACCTTCTGTCAGTTGTGCAGCTTGTGTTGCTGAGGGATTTGCATACATTAGTCATGCAAATCCGTTACCTGCCTTCTTTTGATGACTGGCACTATAAAAGCATTCTGCTCCCAGAATGCTTTGCTGGACATTTCCCTTCCATGGTCTGTTCCTGATGGACACTGCTGGAGTGTCAGCCATTGCTATCTAGTATAGTTAATTCCTGGGGGTTGCTTTAGGCTCCCCTTCTAGCCCAGTCAGGTTGTATTGTTTGTATTGCCTGTTCTGTCTGTCTGTGGGGTGCTAACCAGAGCAGCGGTTGCTACTGGTAGGCCCTTCTGTTCTGTTATTATCTTCTCTGGATCGCACTAGTCTCTTTGCGCTAGTGCTGTGGATCCTTCTGTTCTGTCTTCTGGGATCGCGCTAGCCACTTTTCGCTAGCGCTGGGGATCCTTCTGTTCTGTCTTCTGGGATTGCACTAGCTACTTTTCGCTAGCACTGGGTATCCTTCTGTTCTGTCTTCTGGGATCGCGCTAGCCACTTTTCGCTAGCGCTGGGGATCCTTCTGTTCTGCTACTCTGTCTCCTGGGATCGCGCTAGCTACTTTTCGCTAGCGCTGGGGATCCTTCTGTTCTGTCTTCTGGGATCGCGCTAGCCACTTTTCGCTAGCGCTGGGGATCCTTCTGTCGCTTGTCCCTGTTTTCGTGTGTCTGTCTTGTCTGCTGCGCTTGCTGGAGGCTCGGTGAGGTAACCGTTAAGCAAGCGCTCGCGTCCTCTGTTTCATGTTTGTCTGTTAATGGTTAGTTAGGTGTGCTTGTCTCTATTGTGCTTATCACGTGGAGACCGCGCATAACCGCGTGCACTGTTGCGAATGAGTGCGGTGTTCGCGGTTAGCTAGCGTTTGTTATTTTCCGTATTTCCTTATTGTATTATTTGCTGTGCCTTTGCTACTCTCGTGCTCCGCCTTGCTGTACCTTGTCACGTCTGGCGATCGCACCTCTCGCGATCGCGTTCCTGCTTCTTATCTGCTGTGGTGTGTGCACAGTCGCGGGTTGGCGACTAATTTTATGCACACACACACAATCTGTCTCTGTGCTCACTTTCAATCGCTTCTCTTGCGATTGCGTTTCTTCCCTTCGTACAATTCCTGTCTGGCGTGTGTGGTAGGGCAGAGGAGCTGTTCCTCTGCACTCCACAGCTCCACCTGCCGACAGGAATTTCCCTCTGCAGGTGCATAGCACCTACCCTGGGTGTCCTCAATTATACGCTTGTGGAGGAAATCCGCCGCGTCAGCGCACGTCTGGTGCGCTGACCACGGAGACGATTCCGCAATCGTTACAGTCAATCAGTCCAATTCAAGAGTAGGGGCAAAAAGTGATCACACTTAACACTTTACAGTATGTTCAGGCTGCAGAGGTACAGACGGGGAGGTGTGGTCTTCATACACCCTTAGGTCCTTCTAGCCTTCGTCTACCGTCTTCTTCTGCCATCTACCATGAACCCTTAGATGTTTTTAATAAAAAGGTGCAGATTTTCTCCTTCCTCACAGAATTTACGATTGCCCTATCAAGTTGCACCCAGAAGTTGATATCTTCCCACAATGTAAAGTCTGTGATCCTATTGGACTCCATTGAGGAAAAAAAAATTTTCCCCTACCAGAGTAGAGATCTTCTTTTTACAACAAAGGTGTACGTTTCAATTAAAGGGAATTAAATTGAACTACAATTAAAAATCACTACTCACACTCTCTTATGCCTGAGCTTTTTCTGAAGCTTAGGTCTCCAAACTTGACCTTCATGGAGCCTAAAACTTGTTTTGCGTTTGAGAATATGATGATAGAATACTGCATTATGCACCAGATCTGTGCTCTATGAATGCACAGTTATGCCATTTGGACTATGTAACGTTCCAGTTATGTTCCAGTATTTTACTTATGGTTTTTTCTGTAATTTGTTGGTCATCTACAGTATGTATTGTACTTAGATTGTGTTCTAATGTTCGCTCATTAGAAGAACATCAAATCCATGTAAAGAATGTGTTAGGAAGACTAAAGCTGTGTATACACACATGAGATTAATATGGCCTAACAGGGATCAGGACACAATCTTTTGGGTGACTGCACATTCAAAGGCTGTACAGACACAGCACCAGCCTGCAGGCTAACACCACCTTCTTTTATCCTCTCAAGGTTGTTTACACATTGAGAAAGCCGCTTAAGTGCATTTTGTGCAGATTAAAGTAAACTTTTGTTATTAAAGTGTTCATGACCAATAAGAAGCGTATTTATCCAGGCATAAGACCTGATGCTTCAGCAATGATTGGTACCAGATATGCCCCTTTGCAGTGGAGAGGACTATCAAGAAACGATAGTATCAGGTGGGGCAAGTAGCATGGCATGATCGGATGAGAACGCAACCAGGGATTTATCTGGAGATATTGCAAGGTGGTTCATTTAGGGCCCCTTTCCATTATAAAAAAAAGTGATTTATTCTTACAATAATTATGT
This sequence comes from Hyperolius riggenbachi, assembly GCF_040937935.1. Lineage (NCBI taxonomy): Eukaryota > Metazoa > Chordata > Amphibia > Anura > Hyperoliidae > Hyperolius > Hyperolius riggenbachi. The sequence continues at coordinate 386,238,577 of NC_090646.1, read as the reverse complement.
ATAAATGATTTAGTCAGTGTTTGCCCATTGTAAAATCGTTCCTCTCCCTGATTTACATTCCGACATTTATTACATGGTGACACTTTTACTGCTGGCAGGTGATGTCAGTGGAAGTAGCTGTTACATGCTTTTTTGGCAGTTGGAAAAAGCTGTAGACAGCTATTTCCCACATTGGCCTCAATTCACTAAGCAGTTTAGACTAGTCTACAGATGGTTTTTAGTCTACTGATGGTTTGGTGTAATATTTTAGACCTGTTTTTAGACCTGGTCTAACACTCAGTAATTCACAAAGGCAAACAAGGAGTAACCACGCCCACTTTTTCTGACCGAGATTAACCAGCTGATTTCTTGTCAGTAAAGTAATTCTGTGAGGTATTTTAGATGTGAGGATGGAACATTTTGAATTAATTATGCAGGAGTTTAATTGTATGCAGAGGAGAGCTCATCAAAGGAGAAGGATGTCAGTCATAGCTACTTGTTTGTGAATTGCATCTTTTGATCATTTCCCCTGCTTTACCCACCTAATTACCAAATAGTTTAGACCAGGTCTAAAAACAGGTCTAAAATAGTTGGTAATAGTGAATTCCCCTTTGATGCAACTGACCAAACCACCAGTAGACTAAAAATCATCAGTAGACTAGCCTAAACTGCTTAAAGCCAATGGGTACCGGATTAAAAAAGAAAAAGTCAGATACTCACCTAAGGAGAGGGAAGGCTTGGTCCTAATGAGCCTTCCCTCTCCTCTCCCGGTGCTGCGCTGGCTCCCCCGTTCGCGTCCGCCGCCGCAGGGACTTCGGAGGTCTTCGGGAGCACTCGGCCTTCCGAAGATGGGCCGCTCCATACACGTACGCGCGAGGGCGTCATAGAGGGCGCTCGCGCATGCGTAGTATGGAGCGGCCGCGTCATCGGGAGCCCGAGTGCTCCCGAAGGCTTCCGAAAGCTCCCGAAGGCATGCGGAAGTGGCAATATTTGACCGAACTGGTCGAATACTGCCACGGGGGATCCTGCGCGGGACCGGGCACCGGGAGAGGAGGGGGAAGGCTCATTAGGGACCGAGCCTTCCCTCTCCTTAGGTGAGTATCTGACTTTTTCTTCTTTAATCCGGTAAACATTCACTTTAATGAATTGAGAGCAATGCAAGGAAGTTCACAGACAGGAAACTGCCAGAACCATGGTCCTCACAGTTTCCTGTGGGAGGGGTTTCACCACAATATTAACCATACAGAGGCCCCTGATGATCCGTTTGTGAAAAGGAATAGATTTCTCATATAAAAGGGGGTATTAGCTACTGATTGGGATAAAGTTCAATTCTTGGGTATTTAGCAGGTAATGTTTCAAAGGGTAAAATCTGGTCTTCTGCCATAATATCAGGCAATGTAGAAATACTTAAATCAATCCATTTATGATAAGAAATATCAGGAATACTAGTGCGGAGATGGGAAGTGCTATTTTTATCATATCAGGACTAGTATCCTTAGGGAATCCAAACAGCCTTTTAAAAAAATTTAAAGTCCTGTTGATTTCTGCACCAGTTGTCAAAGTAGAGCTTGAATTTTTGCCAAAAGTTATTTATATGCACCAAAGTTTGCAATTTCACATAACAATAATTTTGTGAAAATATAATGGATTTTCCGCAAGATACACATTTTCTTGAAAATTTGTTTTCTCATGCCTGATGACTTCAATGCTTATGAAGAAAACATGCTTTTTTCATGCATTACCATATTTTTTTTGCATATTCTTATCTATATGAAATGTGTTTTCTCATGCCCATAGACCTTAGTGCACTTGGTAAAAGTGTGTTTTTTCTCGTGCAGATATTTCCACAAAGTTTGTTATCTACAAAAATATGTGTTCTCATGCCCCAATGTCCACATATATTCTTCTCATGTCTGCAAAAAATGTATTTATTTTTTTATGAAAATTATGGCAAAAAAGATGAGTCATGTTCGCTTTTCACTAGTAACCAAGCATGCAGACTCTGCTCTATCCTTGTGGATGCAGTTGAGTTCTGTTTCTGTGTACATAGTGTCTAAAATAATCATTAGCATAGCCATAGCTCATAAACACTTGTGTGATCAGTTTGATCAGCTGATAGATTTGTATTGCTTTGCACATGCCCAGTAGAATCAAGCTGTTAGTGCATGGCTTTTCCTTGTCTATCCCCTTCAGGGCTGGTTCTAGACATTTTGCTGCCTGAGGAAAACTTGTGAGGATGCGCCACCCACCTCGATTTGTAATGATTGCACAGCGCCCAACAATTTACTCTGCTTCATTTAATGTTCCCCCCAGGAACATTGTGGCGATGTTGCAGGTATGATGGTGGCTACCCTCTACTGACCGGTTCAGAGCCAAGATCTGACTAGATTGTGAGGTACACGGGGTGATGTTTGTTATGGCACTACTCCTTTACAGCAGATTGGATTTTATCCAAGATTATGATATGTGAAAGGACACCCGAGGCGAAAATAAACGAATCCCAACAAAATCCTCAGTGCTACATCCAATACTCCAGTGGTCAGCTAGAGATGGCAACAGCTGAAGTCCCCCAGTGCTCAAACAAAGATAGGTGACCGTCACCGGATAAGAAATCAATGGTCCATCAGCTGATTCCCAGACAATCTAATATTTATTCACAATGCACACACAGTAATGTATAAAAAACTGTACACAAAGTACTCACATTGAGGGCCCTTATGACAGGGACCCTTCAGCAATAAAACAGCATCAAGTGCACATCCAGTGCTCAAAAGTGGATAAAACGTTGGCGTAAAAGCCCAGTCTCCACAGCTGTGGAGGGCTCTCAATGTGAGTACTTTGTGTACAGTTTTTTATACATTACTGTGTGTGTGTGTATTGTGAATAAATATTAGATTATCTGGCAATCAGCTAACGGACCATTGATTTCTTATCCGGTGACTGTCACCTATCTTTGTTTAAGCACTGGGTGACTGCAGCTGTTGCCATCTCTAGCTGACCACTGGAGTATTGGATGTAGCACTGAGGATTTTTTAGGGATTCCGTTTGAAGACAAGTGGATATTGGTTACCTTAGCAGCTGTGAATACATCCGGAGTACTGTGTGTAAAGGGAAGCACTGTGCGGTTTACAAAATCTTTGTGAAAATAAACTAAGAAATAAACAATTGTATCTATCTTCCCTCACCTAAAAATGACTTTTTAAGATACTCCACAGTTTTATTTTATGTGTAAAATGTGAGGAGGAGGCACACCTTCCAAAAATAGCTGGGATGTGCGTAGGCCATCCGGAGACCAACTGGATAAGACTGTGATGAAAGATAGGACGGCACCATCCTAAATGAATTATAGCTCTTTTTATTGAAGTGTCATCAAGACAGCCTGTCACAAAGATGTGACGTTTCGAAAAGGGTTTCTTTATCAAGCAAGTGACAAGCTTAAATAGGTACACATAACACACAGTTTATATACCCCACCCATTCACAAACCACTCCTACACTGAAAGTCACCAACCAATCATCGGCCCTCTACTCTCCAGCGGACCTGATGGGGAACTTATAGTGGTGCATATGAACCAATGCATATAGTGCAGCTCACCTGTCCTGGCCTCCACGCCCCACGCCGCCAAAGACCCACTCAGAGGCTAGCGCCGCCATCTGCGGCCTGGCCTACGCCCACCGCAAGCGGACGCGTCTACCGCATTGGAGTGCGTCTGACATCAGAGCCTCGTGACCTACCCGAAACTGATAGGCCACTCAGCAGGGCAACGCGTGGAGCGCAAAGGTCGCATGCTACGCAGATGGTAATGCGTGCATTGCGTACCTCTACGCATAGACGTCACCCTGTAGGCATCTGTGTAGGCGCATCTCCATGGCGACGCCAGTCCCCGCGTGAGCCGGCCCCATGACAACGGGGAAGCCAGTAAACCAGCAGGTTCTGTAAAAAGATAAAGGCCACTATCTATATGTGCAAATAACCTGAAGAAAAGCTTTAAACATAACATAAGGGGACAAAATAATGCATCTGAACTAAATACACAAAGACCTAGCAGAATAGTAACACAATGTCAAACGCAGCCACATATCACAGGAGCGGCAGCAGATCATATTCTCCATTAAGTCCTCTTGGATGCAGACAGTCAAGTGTCCTAATCCAAAAGGCTTTCCTATAAAGGAGTCTTTTTAATCTACTTCCCCCTCTTTTATTACGAGGGATTGCTTCAATGATCTGATATCGCAAATTATTGACTCTGTGACCACATTCGACAAAGTGTGCCGGAACCGATTTGTCAATCAATTTATTCCGAATAGCAGATTTGTCGGCTGATATTCTAACTTTCACCTTAGAAGTTGTTTGGCCCACATAAATAAGCCCACAAGGGCATTTCAGTAAGTAAACAACATATTGTGTATCACAATTAAAACATCCCCTAATGTAGAACCTTTTACCGGAATGAGGGTGAACAAAATATGGGGACCTAATGACTAAGTGACAGTGCACACAGTTGAGACAAGGGAATGTTTCCCTGCGAGACAACGATTCTGGAGGTCTAACAAGTGTCCTCATCTCCGCGTGAACCAACTTGTCACGTAGAGTTGGCGCACGTTTGTAAGAAAGCAGAGGAGGCTGTTGAAATTCGTTAATTGAGGGGAAGAAGTGCGACAAGGTAGGCCAATGTTTTTTTTTAAGTATTGCCAATAGAATTGCTCCAAATATTGAACCGTGAAACAAAAGGCAAACGATTGCCTGCACCCCTTCTCTGTTGACCAGCCAAAGATTCACTCGCCTCACCACGTGCAGACCGCACTAAGGCAGAAGGATACTCACGGGCCAGAAATTTGCTGGACATTTCATTGAATCTGGAGTCACGTATCCTGCCATCACACACTATACGATCTATTCACATGAACTGGCTTTTTGGGATAGAACGTTTCATATTTATGGGGTGAAAACTATCGTAGGACAAAATAGCATTCCGATCTGTTGGCTTGATATAAAGGTCAGTGCCTAAATTCCCCGACTACAAATATACCATCGTGTCTAGAAAACTGATGCGTTGGCGATCACTATGAACTGTGAGGCGGATAGCCTCGGACTGATGATGTAAATAAGTGACAAGCTCATCAAGGGTCGAACGCGGCCCCGCCCATACGCAAAATATCATCTATGTATCAGCCAAATTTTGGCATATTTTTGAAAAGTATGATTGGTATATACAAAACTTTCCTCATAGACGTTCATATATATATTTGCGTAGGACAGAGCCACGTTCGACCCCATCGCTGTACCCCGCACCTGCAAATAAAACTGATCGTTAAATACAAAATAATTACAAGTAAGCACTATACGCAACAATTCAATCACAAAATGGTGCCGGCCTATCTTTCATCACAGTTTTATTTTATGTTTAAATCTACTTTAAGTTTTTTTAACTGTTTTATTGTTTTTGCTCAATGACACATTCATTGAAGTATGCCAGAGCTAAAATATATGAACTATCAACCTTTTTATCTCTTTCCTGCTCTCCGAAGCCATTTTCTGCTTGGAAAGTGTTTTATAGTTGGAATTTCTTATCAATGAGGGTCACACTGTAGTCACTTGCTGTCTGAGTCAGGACTGAGTCAGCCACTTACATACCTGATATTTAGCTCTTTCAGGCAGAAAAAGAAAAAAAGGAACACAGCATAGTTATTTGTGTGCTAGGCACTGTACATACCCATATCTATCTCATCATAAATAACAAATAACGTGTGTATTGCACTGTTCATGTTTTGATTTTAGTGATTTTTCTACAATAAAAAAAAGAGAAAATCCTTCTTAGCATTTCCTATTTTAAGTGTGGCTATTTTTAAGCCAATCCTGATGTCATTTCCTCCCTTAGTCTCCTCTGCCTGTTTTGCCCGCCCTTCACTATAGAAAGTACATTGGCTCAGCATGAGAAATATTGGCGAATCGGAGAGGAACATAGGTGTGGGAGGAGAAAACAGGAGGGAAAGAGGCTTCAGCATTAGTTAAGTCTGAGGCGAAATAGAGAAGCAAAAAAGGACAACCCAGCATGCCCTGCAACTTTCTTTTTGCATACCAAATTTTGTGTGTACCAAATAAGTCAGGTAAACAGGGGAATGATCATTTATCAACAAGAAAAGTAATAGTGATTTTAACTTTTGGATTGCCTGGTTAGCATCCTTATTACTTGTGTACCAGATAAAAATAAAGAATTGATTTTTGATTTTATGCCCGACAGTTACTCTTTAAGCGAGCACTATGCACTTTGGCTATTGATATTGTCTTGCACTTCACTTTGCTGATATTGCTTATTGTTGGTATTAGCATTTGGGACGCTGTTGGATTTCTTACGTACTGTATTTTGAAATTGCACTTGCACTTCTTTACTGCTGCCAGGTGATTTAGATTTGTGTATTTCTCACATATTAAGGTTGTTTACTATTGGTACTAGTATCTGGATATCACTGTGCTCCTCTTATCCTGTCAGGACCTATTTATGCCATTATTTGTAGTGATAGTGATATTTTGAAAAAGTGGTCACAACAAAAATGATTCTTAATTTTTTTTTTTTATCGCTGTTCTTTTCTTTTTCTGTATACTGTAATCTTATGATGTAAACTTTTACTGCATATATTCTTCTGTATTGTTCATCTGTTTACTTGTTTCTTCACTTTTAATGCAATTTTCTTCTAGCCGTCTGTCCTTTTTCTAGTCTTCTGTCCTTTTTCTCTTTCTTCTGCATTCTTTCTTTTTCACATGGACCGTGGGACCCATCATTGACAACACCTCTGCTTCCTCCAGCACCACTGCTGGGCATCCCAGACAATACCACTTTGTGACTTAACTCTGCTGGGTTTCCAGGCACCTCCATTTTAAGGAATCCTAATGGTCAGTGTGCTGACCTATAGGAAACCCCGGCTGGAAATTCAAAAATGCTTTGGTTGGGGTTCTGTGTATTGCTGTAATAGAACAGCTGTGTTGATAAGTTTACATACCCTGGCAGAATGTATGATTTCTTAACCATTTTTCATAGATTATGAATAATACAAAAAAACCTTTTCTTTCTCTCATGGTTAGTGGTTGACTAAAGCCATTTATTGTTAAACAACTGTGATGACTCTTTTTAAATCTTAATCACTACACAAACTACCCAAAGGAACCTGATCAAAGTTTACATACCCTGGCGACTTGGCCTGATAACCTGCACACAACTTGACACAAACTGGTTTTAATGGCTATTAAAAGTAACCATCTTCACCTGTGATCTGTTTACGTGTAATTAGTGGGTGTGTATAAAAGGTCAACGAGTTTCTGGACTCCTGACAGACCCTTCCAACTTTCATCCCGTGCTGCACTGATGTTTTCTGGATTCGTGTCAGCTTGCATGCTGTTGAAGTTAGAGTTTCGCAGGAAACGTGTCAGCTTGCATGCTGTTCTACCTTTTGCTATTTTTTATGATGGTCCAATAAAGTATTTGGTTTTAATTCATGGAAGGTGTGCAGAGGAAACTTTTGAACGCTTCTCTCAAAATGGACCAGTGGCTATTGATTATTTTTTCTATTATATCTGACAATATATTAAATGTTGTTACACAAGGGATTCTATTATTACAATCACCTTTAACCTTCCTTTTAAATTTACTAAATCTACTATTGCTACCTGTCTTAATCCTGCTACTATCCATTAAACAACTTATTGGATACCCTCTAGCCAAAAATGTATACTTCAGCTCTTCTAATCTACAGTCTCTAATTGCAGTGTCACTAACTATTCTTTTCACCCTCTTAAACTGACCTTTTGGTATGTTATTCTTCACATGCGGGACATAAAAACTATTATAATGTAAGATAGAATTTCTATCAGTGGGTTTTATATAGAGGTCTGTGGTCAAGCGGCCCCTTTCTTTAATCACCCATGTGTCCAAAAAATGAATCCTCTTACAATTACTCTCAATTGTTAATTTTATCTCTGGACAGGCTCCATGCAGCTGTTTTACAAAGGCTTCTAGGCTTATTGATAAAGATCTAAGAAGATTCTTATTGGTAGAGAATCCGAGGATACCTATCATATATACCTTACCAAAGATTCACAAAAGGCTACATAATCCACCTGGCCGACCCATAGTGTCGGGGGTAGGGTCAGTTTTTTTCTAATATTGCGATTTTCTTGGATAAGATCTTGAAACCCATTGTACTGACTCCGGATTCCTATCTTAGGGACGCAACACCTTTTTGTGACAACTATTTCAACTTTTGACAATTTAAGTGAAGATGTGCTATTAGTTACTATGGACGTGAATAGTCTGTACACTTCCATACCCCATGATGGGGGATTGGAGGCAATTGAACATTATTTACGAATTTGTACGGATTTTGACAAAGCAGAGGAGTTTTTTAATCCAGTTACTGTGTCTCGTATTGAGATACAATTACTTTCTTTTTGGCAACACTTTTTACATGCAGCGTAGGGGCACGGCAATGGGCTCGAACATGGCCCCTTCCTATGCAAATTTGTTTATGGGCCTCTGAGGACGCTTTTGTTCTAATTTATTTTTTTGTAAACATGTTTTGCTTTGGCGTCGGTATATTGATGATATTTTTTGTTTTTGGGAGGGGCCACGTTCGAGTCTAGAAGCCTTTGTAGAACAGCTGCATGGAGCCTGTCCAGAGATTAAATTAACAATTGAGAGTAATTGTAAGAGGTTTAATTTTTTGGACACGTGGGTGATTAAGGAAAGGGGCCGCTTGACCGCAGACCTCTATATAAAACCAAAAATTGAAGAGAGAGTCGCACACCACTGTGGAGGTGCCGGACCATAAAGGAATGATAGCAAAAAATCAAAGAAGGTCCGCACACTCACGTGATCCAAAATCGAGGTTTATTCAACCAACGTGACACAAGTCCACTCCATAAACCGACGACTCGTTTCGGGGCCCCGTGGGTCCCCTTTGTCAAGGTAAAACAGTACAGAATGGTAACAACGTGTAGACTGACAGTGCAACCTAATAAGCAACCAGTTCAACTCATAATCCCACCCCCCAGATTCAAACACATCCACATTAGCATATGTCAACACATCATCACATGAGAGGCATCGAGCGTCCTCTTGACATCCACAGTGACCCCTATGTAGAAATAGCAGACAGTACCTAAACCACTGAATACCTCTGATGCACAGCGCAGTTATTTGTCCCCAAGCAGCTTCATACAGTTTATCTACCCCAATGTTTTGTTTAAAAAAGAGGCCAAATGTTGGCTTAGGTTTATAGACGATGTCTTTCTGATCTGGGGTGGTGAGATGAATACATTACAGGAATTTGTGACATTTCTTAATACCATAGCGGAGGGTATTATCTTTAACCCAGAGATGTCTGAGGAGAGCATCACCTTTTTGGATGTTAAGGTTAGCAAGGGAGTCAGGATGTTTAACACCACTTTATACCAAAAGCCCACTGATCGTAACAGTTTGTTGCGAGCTGAAAGTTATCATCCTCCACACCTGGTCGAATCTTTGCCGATATCTCAGTTCCTCAGAGTTCTGAGAATCTGCAACACTGACGAGGAGAGGAGCAAACAGATTCTGTCCATGAGGAACAGGTTTCTGGAACGAGGGTACCCCGAGTCCATCTTGTCCCGGGCACTTGATAAGGCCAGGGAGAGATTGGACGAGGGAACGCGAGCGAACCGTTCGGTTGAGAGCATTCCGTTCGTACAAACGTTTGGACCAGTGGCCAAACAGATCAAAGGATTTTTGAAGAAAAACAATGTCATCCTGCAGGCTGATAAGAAATTGGCCCCAGAGGTGAGGGAGAGACCGCTTTTTGCTTATAAAAACTGCAGGAACATCCGGAACACTCTGGTTCAGGCTGACCCTTGGCAGAAATATATGCGCAAACCCTTCAAGTTTTCGGAACGCACGGGTTGTTACAGATGTTGCAAATGCAACATCTGTAACTCCCTGATCACGGGAAGTACGTTTGTTCACCCACACAGCGGGAGGAAATACATGATCAAAGATTATGTTAATTGTGACACGGACTATGTGGTATACATGCTAAAATGTCCATGTGGGATGGCCTATATTGGCAAGACCACAGGCCCCTTCAAAAAGCGTTTTCAGCGACATCGGAGTGACATACGGACAATGTACAAGGTAGTTGAGAAAGGGGAAACCCCCGACTCCACAAAACCTGTTGCTCTTCACTTTTTAGAACAGAAACACCAGGTTCATTCCCTTAGGGGAATGGTGATTGAATGGGTTCAGGCACCTAGACGTGGTGGGGATCGTAAACGTTTGTTACTGCAGAGGGAGGCTTTTTGGATTTATACTTTAAACACAGTTGCCCCCGCAGGTTTAAACACCTATAATGGTCTGGCCTGCTTTCTACCTGTAAGGTAATTTATTGCTTTGAATACTGAAGAAGGAATTGCATATGTAAAGTTGTAAATTGTGTGTATATATATATATATATATATATATATATATGTGTATTATATTTATACTTTTCTCTTTTTTTCAGGCTCCTTGTCCTTTCTGGTTATTGAGGGAGTCTTTTGCAGCTGTTCTTCACGGTGTTTTCACTTTTGAGTCTTTCTATCTTGGTGGTATGTAAGTACTTAGTTCTCTCTATCCTATCCCAACTATGGCTCCTACTATCCTGACATAGTTTTCCTTGCTATAGGTTTCCCTATGATACCAGTATACTGCTGGTATGGGTGGACATTATTTGTTAAGTTTATATGCCAGAATCATGTGAACCTCTTTAAAAGTTGTTATTTTGTCTCCCTAGGTGCCATCTGTGTGGCCCTTTAAGCAGGTGTTTGTGGTTTGGTATGGTCTCCTAATGTGACATGCACACGCACGCTATACAAACGTTGCAAGGGGCCACTAGATGGCTTGGTGATCTTTGTATACACATATACGGCTTAGCCTCCTCTCATGGGGAGGCGGGGCTGGCCGGGATTTCGGATGGGAGGTAACTTCTCGCTAGGCAACCATTACGTGACTGGGAGGTTGGACGGCGAAGCGGTCTGGCCAATCACAGAGCACCTTTTACGCGGATGCGCCAATCAGAGCGCATCACAAGCGGCCGGCAACGGAGAGGGATGACGTAGCGCTCGGTGAGAGACTCTCACGGGTGCCTGTCATACCCTCTCGCACAGAGCATTGTGGGAGAGGCGGGATGTCCGCCCCGTGCATGTCGCAGTGGGAAGCTGTATGAAGCTGCTTGGGGACAAATAACTGCGCTGTGCATCAGAGGTATTCAGTGGTTTAGGTACTGTCTGCTATTTCTACATAGGGGTCACTGTGGATGTCAAGAGGACGCTCGATGTCTCTCATGTGATGATGTGTTGACATATGCTAATGTGGATGTGTTTGAATCTGGGGGGTGGGATTATGAGTTGAACTGGTTGCTTATTAGGTTGCACTGTCAGTCTACACGTTGTTACCATTCTGTACTGTTTTACCTTGACAAAGGGGACCCCACGGGGCCCCGAAACGAGTCGTCGGTTTATGGAGTGGACTTGTGTCACGTTGGTTGAATAAACCTCGATTTTGGATCACGTGAGTGTGCGGACCTCTATATAAAACCCACTGATAGAAATTCTATCTTACATTATAATAGTTTTCATGTCTTGCATGTGAAGAATAACATGCCAAAAGGTCAGTTTTTAAGAGGGTGGAAAGAATAGTTAGTGACCCTGCAATTAGAGACTGTAGATTAGAAGAGATGAAGTATACATTTTTGGCTAGAGGGTATCCAATAAGTTGTTTAATTGATAGGAGCAGGATTGAGACAGGTAGCAATAATAGATTTAGTAAGTTTAAAAGTAAGGTTAAAGGTGATTGTAATAGAATCCCTTGTGTAACAATGTAATATATTGTCAGATAGAATAGAAAAAATAATCAATAGCCACTGGTCCATTTTGAGAGAAGGCCTGCCATATGTACGAAAATTTTGTGAACGTCCACTTACGTCCTACAAAAGGGCCCCCTCTTTGAGAGACATCATAGTCAAGGGGGACATAGGGCCAAAGAAACTATCCAAAACTATGAAGAATGGGACTTATCCATGTCTCAACTGCCACCTTTGCAGTTATATTATGAAAGGAGACACAGTTACCCACCCCTGCAGGGGCACTAAGTTTAAAATAAAGGGGCACTATACATGTGACTCCAAGTTTGTTGTCTATTTGCTGAAATGCCCCTGTGGGATAGGATACGTGGGACAAACCACACAGGCCCTTAGAGATAGGCTAGCATCCCATAAGTCTACAATTAGGAATAAAAATCTAGAATTAGCTGTTTCACATCATTTTACCACTCATAATAATGGTTTATCACAGTTGCGGGTTCAAGTGCTAGAAGGGGTCCCTATATTGAGAAGAGGAGGTGATAGACAACAACAGTTACTTAAAAAAGAGAATTACTGGATTAAAAAATTAGAGACCTTGGAACCTAAGGGTTTAAACAGAGAATATGATCTAACAAATGTAATGACCTAGAGGGATGGGTTTGTAATTTCTTGCATTTGCTGAGTATTGAAATAATTGTATGTGAATAGTCAGTTGGGCGGTGTTGCAATCCAGGCCTTAGTATATAGTAATTAACTACCCTGGCTGTACAAGCGGATTATGCCGCTTGTTTTTTGGCTGCAGTAGGGTGTGGTTTGCTCCACCCTGACAAACAGTGTTGTGCTTTTGCTGTATTACGTATGGCGCTGGTGGCTTTTAGGATGGATGGGGCCGCTCTCATCCCCTTTGCTGCCGCTGTTTCTATTTATTTTATACATAGGATCTTTGTAATCCTTTATTTATTAGCATTGTTTACATGCTTTAGAGCGGACGTTGTGGCTCAATTCCTTATTGGTTGGCGGTATTTTGGGGGGCGGGAGCCGCTCCATGCGTCTTCATAGTCGCACTGTTGAAGTCTTCAAGCGGACGTTGTAGCCGCGGCTGTGATTGGTCGGCGGCTAGGGGAGGAGAGACTGAGCTGAGCGGACGGTATCGGCCTTATTGTGATTGGCTGACGCAGCGCTATAGTGAGTTACACGATGAGAGACAGAATTCTGTGGTGTTTAACACCGGAGATTAAAGTCTGAGTGTTAACATATGATCTGGGCTTCATTTATCTCTCCTCAGGTTTACGTTTATAGATTTATATGCACTGTATGTAAATAAATGTTATAGGCATACGCAACATATGTGAATATTAGCCTATGGCAGTGATGGCTAACCTTGGCACTCCAGCTGTGACAAAACTACAAATCCCATCATGCCTCTGCCTCCACAAGCTATGCTTAGAGCTGTCAGAGTATTGCAATGCCTCCTGGGACTTGTAGTTCCACCACAGCTGGAGTGCCAAGGTTAGCCATCACTTGCCTATGGGCTGTAGTAGCTCATGAATATGTACTCATTCAAATGTTTAGATTTGCACAGTCTCCCATCAGGTCCTCCTTTGTGTTTTATATAAGCAGGCTTGATGAGATGCATGTCAGAGTGTGTGCCTGAACTATCTGAAGAAAGAGCTATACTCTGAAAAAAAGTGCATCATGGTGACCAAGCTCACACTCGTTAATGCCTGTTGTGGATTTCAAAAAGCTTTAATAAAATTACTGAATTTTAGACTGCGGATCCTGACATCCTATTTGACAAATTAACCTGTGCACTCCAGGATTGATCACTGCACGTCAAGTTCCACTGGTGCTGTCACAATTGAAGATTATTGACCTCGGTGTAAAGTAAACAGATAACATGATTCACTTTTGCAGGTTGGAAATAGGTTCAATCTCATACAATTCATTCACTCATTTCATTCAATTCTCAAAACATGCACAAGGAACACAACTACAGCAATTCCAATAACTTTCAATGGAAAATCATTGTTTAGTCTGTGCAATACATAATTTTATATTTTGCTTGTTTAGTGATGAGCTTGAATTCTGCATAGTAGTAATTTCCCCGTGACATTTGGAAATATGATGCAAAATAGTAATGCGAAATTTCAAACTATTGCGAAATTAATTTTGCACATAATTGTAATTATAATGCATAGCTTTGCATTGACTTTCCTGAAAGATTCAGCTATGTAAAGATCAATGACTTCAATGCATTTGGTAAAAATTATTTCATTTTGCTTGCATGGCCATACATTTTCACACACATTCTCACTCATGTGAAAAGATGCTCAAAATATTTTAGAGAACTCTATAAACGTTAATGTTGCATAACTTTCGAAAATTATGAAAAATGGAGAATACCTGCAAAATTGCAATTCTGATCAATATTATGATTGTGAGGGTTGTGCAAAATTTCACAAAAGCAAATTACTAATTATGATCACGCAGCTCTTGTTGAGAATCAACCCTGGTACTTTTCAAAACAGGAAAGCATCATTTTTCAACAGAGCAAATATATGGCATATATTGTAGGAGCCTTTGATTTGCCCCATTTGACTCGTTTAATTCAGAGCAGATGATGTATTTGCAGGCAGGAAAAACTAAACTAGCACTGTAAAATACAGTAAGAGTTCAGTAATAAACAGGAAATAAAAATGAGCCTTTTTAAGAAGCAGCCAGCACACTTATTTTAGGGGTTCTAGGTCAGGTGTTACTTGTACTGATGGCAGTTTATTCCAACAGTCCATTTGTAATGGTCAAGTCATAAATATTGCCCACTAGACATGTAAACTAGCTCCATACATCTCTTATCACTCTGCAGTGTTTATGATATCTTTGCCAGGGTTACATTTGCACTTGGCTTCTGGCTTTGGCCGTGGTGCATAGCGTTAATCATACACTTATCCAATGTTACAGGCTGAATTTCTCTCTACCTCTAAAGTAAGAGGAAAATGTGTAGATGTCTGTTCTACAAATGCCAGGATATAATGTACATTCAGCCCATAACAACTGCTTTGAGTTACAGTATTCTAACACTTCATTAAACAACAGAGGCATTCTAATGTTAGAGCCCTCTTATTGTTCCTATTGTCAGTTTCATTACTTTAATGACTAACAGAGTGTATGTACAAAGCCTAGAGGACCTCGCCACCAGATTATTCCAGCAATAATTGCCTGTTTCGGACAAGGTCAAATAAGGACAATAGGCAATAGCTTACAGTGCCCTCTAGTTGTCAACATAATTATGGAAAAAGGATCCGCAAACCAGACTTGGCTCAGTGAAAAAATGTCTATTCTTTATTTAGAAAAATTCCACATGACAAAATAGTGCAATAAAATCTCAGGATCGACTAACGCGTATCGGGCCTACAATCTGCCCTTAGTCATCAAGTCCTTATTGTCTGTTTACAAATTACAAGTTTCCAAAGTGTAGTTTATCTTGCCCTAAAAGCTGTCATTGCATTTTATTCTAACTGCTTTTTATTATATATTAGCATCTTCTAATGAGCTGTTCTGAACTGTGTGTGTGCCTGAAGCACAGGGAGCTTCACAGAGAGCTCCTTTTCACTTGTTAGACTGTGTTTGCACACATGTATCAACATTGGAATGCAAGCAAAGATACTGTTATCTCCCGTTTGGAGGTGGATTTGAAGCTAAATAGCAGAACAAAGTGCTTTGTTTAACCATTTCAGTAATGTTCTGCTGAAAAAAATGTTTCTGGGATAGTAGCTTTCAAGCTGTGAGGAATCTTTAAGAGCAAAGTAGAAGTGCTGACTTTCAGACCACTTTAAGCAATAGAAAAAGAACAATGATTATAATAATTACAACATGGGTGAGCTGTGCTCATGTAACGGTTATGTGTTTTGATAGGTTGAATCCTGCCTGAATATAGGTATATTTGTCACGACTGAAACAGGGACCATAGTGACATATAATGGGATGTAGTCAATTATTCAGGATACCCACTATGTTAATTAACCCAGTTTCCACATCAGAAAAAAATCTTATATCTATATATGGCTGTTTAGCAGAATTCTCCTCCCAAAGCATTCTGGGAGACCAGGTGCAGTTTCTACTGACTTCAGAGCGCTCAAGAAACATTCTGTAGATATGTACCTACCAGCAGTAAAGGTGCAGAAAATATTTTATAATGGTCAAACATTAACTAAGTAATTTATAAAGTAATATTGTTAAAATAAGCAATTTTATTCATTATATTTAGTAAAGTTACTCTTCAACTCAAACATCCAAATGTTGGCATCTACTGTATTTTTCACAAGCTGATAGTTTTCTGTATGCTTTACTGAATGACTGTTATAAGATACATGTTTAGCGATAAAGATTTTAAATAAAAGTGCAACTTCAAACATATTAAAACACACTTAGTTTTATTTCTACTGTAGATTTTATTATAAGTTTGGATGAAATGTGTCGGTGCTGAGACAAGTGGATATAGTGAGTCAGAGAGAGAAGATTCTTCACACTGTTTCCATGTTTGTAAACACTCAGACAGAAAAAAAGTCTGTTTACATCATTAGAATGTCAACAAAATTACTGTAGCATCACAACTGCAAATTCACACTTTATGCTAACAAAAGAAATCAATGGTTAACTTTAAAAACAGCATAAAACCTAAAGAAATACTACGTTTAACCGCTTTCAGATGGCGGTGATTGAAATCTACACCGTTTGGAGGCTGTTTGTTTGTCCTGCCAGGACCTAGAGGATCGCGTCACTGTCCCCCACCGCAGCTCACTCGTCCTGCTGTCAGTATAATGGCAGAGCTCTGTGAGTCGGTCAGGAGCCAGTTTCATTGGCTCCTGACCCTGTCATCAATGTGAGTGAATCTCATTGGCTCACATTGATCACAGGGTCAATGAAATTGGCTCCTGACTGGCTTACAGAGCCCTGCCGTCATAGAGACAGCAGAGTGGGTGGGGTGAGGCGACGGGTGTGCGGTGTGAACAGTGGTAGCGGCGATTCGTTTGTATGGGCCCTGTTTCTGGTACTAGTGGTCTCTGTTCCTTAAAGGGCCAGAGACCGCTGGTACTAAAGGGGTTCAAAAAAAATACCTGAATTTACTTCATTGTGTGGGAGGAATAATTTGTTTAAAAAGTCACTAAGACTGGGTATTTAAAGTACACCTGAAGCGATGTAAAATATATGCAAAAGTTTGGGCAACGTTGTTAATCGTCATGTTTTCCTGTATAAATTGTTGGTTGTTATGATAAATGTCAAATATATCATATAGGAGACACACAGTGATAGTTGAGAAGTGAAATGAAGTTTATTGGATTTACAGAAAGTGCACAATAATTGTTAAATTAAAATTAGCCAGGTGCATAAATTATATTAGAACTAATTATTAGAACTCAAATTGGCTTGGTACGCTCACTGACCCCTGACCTACATACACAGGTGAATCCAATTATGAGAAAGAGTATTTAAAGAGTAACTGTCAGGCTGCAGAAGCTAATTTAAACCTCTATTCTCCTGTGTTAAACTGTTTAGAAGGAAGCCAAAAAGCATTAGTGAAGATAAAAATCTCTCTTACCTTTGATCTGTGCTTATCAGCAAAGCTGTTATAGACCCAAGAGGACGCAAGCCGCATACTATACTGCAAAGCATTCTGGGGCCCTCCCCTCGGCTGCTAATGAGACGTTACAGCAGCTTGTAATCAGTCCAGCGCGTAGCACTGATAAATCTCTGGGCAGAGTACACTGCAGGAGTCAGCTATTGTTCCTAGCCACATGGCTCATTAATATTCACTGCACACTGTGTTATTCAGTACGAGCTTTTCTGTGATCAGGAAGCAGGCAGGACATGACGACACATTTGACAGAAAAACATGGAGCCTGCCATGAGCTGTCAGGAGCATCTATCTCTGCATATACTATATACAAATTCTGTGAAATCCAAACGTGGACAGTGAAATGCATATGTAATGTAAGTACAGCCAATCTTTAGCTACTGATATATGTGTTTATTTTCTCTGAGACCTTATACCTAACAGCTCCTCTTTAAGGGGCTCAATTGTAAGTTTCCCTCCTCCTTTTAATTTTCTCTGAAGAGTAGCAACATGGGTGTCTCGAAACATCTCTCAAATTACCTTTCACCATCATGGTTTAGGGGAAGGATACAGAAAGCGGTCTCCCAGATTTCAATTGTCTGTTTCCACAGTTAGGAACATATTGAGGAAATGGAAGACCACATGCTCAGGTTAAGTTAAAGCGGACCCAAACCAAACAATTTTTTAATTCAAAATATTTAGTTGCACCACTCTGACACATACAAAGATAAATAAACACTCCTTCAAGCCGATGAGCATTTTAGTGCATGCTTTTCACTCTTTTCATAACTAGGGTTATACTGGGGGCAGCCACTAGCAATCCCTCCATTGCCTGACACCACCTACTCCACCAGTTTGCCGGACTCTGTCCCTGCAATATGAAAGGAAGGGAGGGGTTCCTCCAAAAAATGTAAAATATTTTATATTTGTCATCATGCAGTGCAGCTGAAAAAAGGCTGCTATTTATTAATATAATTTAGAAAATAGATTTCTGAAATCATGTATTGTTAACCTCCTTAGGGATAACTCTGTGCTGGACATGGGGTAAGCCGCCGGAGGGTGCCGCTCAGGCCCTGCTGGGCCGATTTACATCATTTTTTTTTTTTTGCTACGTGCAGCTAGCACTTTGCTAGCTGCGTGTGCATAACGATCGCCGCCGCTACCCGCCGATCCGCTGCTATCCGCCGCTCCGCCCCCACGAGACCCCTGCGCTGCCTGGCCAATCAGTGCCAGGCAGCGCTGAGGGGTGGATCGGGACACCCGCTGACATCAGGACGTCGATGACGTCCGTGACGTCATCGCGATCGTCGCCATGGCGACGGGGAAGCCCATACAGGGAATCCCGTTCAGAACGGGATTCCCTGCAGGGTAAAAGCGCCGGCAGGCATCGGAGGGGTGGGAGGGATAGCGAAGGGAGGGGGGAAGCATGTAGCTAGCGCTAGGCTAGCTACATGCTTTAACAAAAAAAAAAAAGTGCTGCGCTGCCCCCTGGCGGATTTATTGTACCGCCAAGGGGGTTAATTTGGGTCCACTTTAACCCTCCTGGCGGTCTATTAAAAACCGCCAGGGGGCAGCGCAGCAGTTTTTTTTTTTTTTAAATCATGTAGCGAGCCTAGTGCTGTGCAGCGGCATCCCCCCACCCTCTTCGATCGCCTCTGGCGATCAAGCCCATCCGGAAATTCCGTTCTGAATGGGATTTCCATTAGGGCTTCCGGGTAGGATGACGTCACAGATCCACCCCTCAGCGCTGCCTGGCACTGATTGGCCAGGCAGCGCATGGGTCTGGGGGGGGCGGCGCGGCGGGTAGCGGCAGCGATAGGAGTGCACACGCAGCTAGCAAAGTGCTAGCTGTGTGTAGCAAAAAAAAAAAAATTATGCAAATCGGCCCAGCAGGGCCTGAGAAATCCTCCTGCACGGATTACCCCGAACTACGTTCGGGGTTACCGCCAGGAGGGTTAAGGCTCAAAGTGGCAGACCAAGAAAAATCTCGTATAAGCAGAAGCGACGAATGGTGAGAGCAGGCAGAGTCAACCCACAGACGAGCACCAAAAACCTACAACATCATCTTGCTGCAGATGGAGTTACTGTGCATCGCTCAACCATTCAGCGCACTTTACACAAGGAGATGCTATATGTAAGAGTGGTGCAGAGAAAGCCTTTTCTCCCCCCACAGCACAAACAGGGACGCTTGAGGTATGCTGAAGCACATTTGGACAAGCCAGCTTCATTTCGATATAAGGTGCTTTGGACTGATGAAACTAAAATTGAGTTATTTGGGCATAACAAGAGGCGTTATGCATGGAGGAAAAACACCGCATTCCAAGAAAAACACCTGCTACCTACAGTAAAATGTGGTGGTTCCATCATGCTGTGTGGCCAGTGCAGGGACTGGGAATCTTGTCAAAGTTAAGGGACACATGGATTCCACTCAGTATCAGCAGATTCTGGAGACCAATGTCCAGGAATCAGTGACAAAGCTGAAGCTGTGACGGGGCTGGATCTTTCAACAAGAAAATGACCCTAAACACTGTTCAAAATCCACTAAGGCATTCATGCAGAGAAACAAGTACAACATTCTGGAATGGCCATCTCAGTCCCCAGACCTGAATATAATTGAAAATCTGTGGTGTGAGTTAAAGAGAGCCGTCCATGCTGGGAAGCCATAAAACCTGAATGAACTAGAGCTGTTTTGTAAAGAGGAATGGTCCAAAACACCTTCAACCAGAACCCAGGCTCTCATTGGAACCTACAGGAAGCGTTTAGAGGCTGTATGTCACGCTTGGAGGTGTATTCTCCACGGTCAGCACGTGATGCATAAGCTGACGTGAAGGAGGTACACACACCAGCACAAGGAATCAGGATATCCCCAGTTTAGTGGAGGAGAGGACTGACTCCAATAAGAGATTGTGGTGCACAGAGCCGGTGCAGATCCGAACAGCCACAAACACTTTCGTAAATAACGTCTCAGCGCAAAGTAACGCTGAGCGCATAAACCAGGACTGAGGAGATCAGGACAGGTAGACAGAATGAACGCTTGCTTAACTAGCCACTACTTAGTGACAGCAAGCGTCCACAATAAAACCAACTGGAATGAGGTAGCCAATGCGTTTGCAGCAATGGCGTGCCTCACAAAGACAGGACAGGATAGTCAGGAAATAGCAGGATCAAGATAGATGAACGTAACACAGATAAATATACAATAAGTATGATTTCCTAGCGTATTACAATTACAGCTATCAATGAAACTATTTGTAACGTCTGACTAACATATGTATATATCGGCAATGAACCGATATATGACATAAGCAGGAACTCTGACTAAGACTGGAGTAATACAGGGAACAGGACTCAGAAGGATTCGCTATCTCTTCGCAGAGATGAACGCAATCCACAAACAGGACCAGGAACAGGATAACTAGCTCAGCGTGCTGGAACGCTGACTAACGGAACACAGGATATAAACAGTTCGTGTACGTATATATCAGCGACACTGATGTATCAACGTAACACGAATACAAGGAAAATAATAAACGTGCAAGTATGCGTATATATTGGCGATGAACCAATATATGACACAAGCCAAGCAAAGTAACAACTTCTAGAACAAGAGCAGAACTAGGAGGACTCGCTGACCCCTTCGCAGGAGTCAGCGCAGTCCACACAGACCAGGAACGAGGTGGGGCACGAGCAGAGTAACAGACTGAATCTGAGACTATGGTAGCCCATGAGACATTGCAGGAAGCAGTTCTTTATACTGAGGTCATCCAATGGGAGCAGACCTGCAGATTCCCACACAAGTGAATGGTAATTAATCACAGGCTGATAGCAGGAAAAGGCAGACAATGATATGCAGCCTGCAGGAAAGGGACTGCCCCTCCACTGCAGCAGACAATGTTTGTTTACACAAGAGCATGTTAAACTGTCATTAATTTCAGAGTGACTGCAGATGGAATCAGCAACTAGTTTAAGTGCAAACCAAACTATGCAAGAAAATGCATGTAATGACATCAGAACTGCTTGGGTTACAATACCACTGCAGCCAGCAGTAAACGCTGCAGACATGATCATAACACTGTAATTTCTGAAAAATGAAGATCTACTAAATATTGATTTCATTTCTTTCTGTTGAAACAATTATTGCACAGTTTCTGTAAATCCAATAAACTTAATTTCACTTCTCAATTATCACTGTGTGTGTGTGTGTGTGTGTCTCCTATATATTTAACTGACTATATATATATATATATATATATATATATATATATATATATATATATATATATATATATATATATATATATATATATATATTTTACACATATATACTTACCTGAGGAGTTGGTGCCTCTGGATGGTCCAGAGGCTTCCTGGATCCTAATAGGGCTCACCAATCCAGCACTGGGTCCCTCTTCATCTTCTGGCTGTATTCCTGTCTCTTGGACAAACACATCTGTATTGAGCATGTATGAGGAAGGTCCTCACATGCCCAATAGAACAAAGCTGCTTGTACATGTCTTTTTCTCTTATTGGGCATTACTTGCAATGCCAATTTCACATCCAGATGTGTTCATCCACAGCTGTATTTGACTGCCGAGAGTCAAATAGGTATAAAGGGAGCCTGCACTGGATAAGCTGAAAATGAGCTGTATGAGGATCTGGGAAGCCTCTGGATTAACCTCCCCGGCGTTCTATTGAGATCGCCAGGGAGGCTACAGGAGGGTTTTTTTTTTTATAAAAAAAAATCTATTTCATGCAGCCAACTGAAAGTTGGCTGCATGAAAGCCCACTAGAGGGCACTCCAGAGGCGTTCTTCCGATCGCCTCCGGCAAGCATAAGTAACAAGGAAGGCTGCAATGAGCAGCCTTCCTTGTTTGGCTTTCCTCGTCGCCATGGCGACGAGCTGAGTGACGTTATGGACGTCAGCCGACGTCCTGACGTCAGCCACCTCCGATCCAGCCCTTAGCGCTGGCCGGAACTGATTGGTCCGGCTGCGCAGGACTCGGGCGGCTGGGGGGACCCTCTTTCGCCGCTGCTCGCGGCGGATCGCCGCAGAGCGGCGGCGATCAGGCAGCACACGCGGCTGGCAAAGTGCCGGCTGCGTGTGCTGCTTTTTATTTGAGGAAAATCGGCCCAGCAGGGCCTGAGCGCCAGCCTCCGGTGGTGAAGGACGAGCTGAGCTCGTCCATACCGCTCAGGAGGTTAAAAAAAAAAATATTGCGTCAGGTGTCAGTCATGCCTTAATAAAACTGGTTAGAAGCATTTGTCAATCTTGGCTTTTTATCACATTCAAAGATCCCTTGAACTGCTACGGAAAGTAATAATACAATACTCTAAACACTAATAAAAGCCTTCCAGTTGCATAATCGATACAAATTTACTAAATAAAAGAACATAATGTGTGACACCTACACCAACTTTACCTAAAACTTTGGTAACTGATCTTATCAATCTGTGCGATGCAGTATTTTCTTAAAGCGTCACATACATTTGCATTAGGGGCACAAAAGATTGGACATCGTGCATGACTGTATCATGGATATGGCATTCCTTTCCAGCTGACCATCTTTAAGGCTACTTGCACACCAAGACGTTGCATTTTAGGGGACGTTATGGTCACATAACGTGCCCCTAACGCAACGCATGGTAGTGCTGGAGAGGACGTTAGAGTGAGCCGCGTTAGGCGGCTCTATCCGCATAAGGTCTCCCAGAGTGGCGCTGATTGGTCGGCGGGACCACGTGATGCGGAGCGAGACACTCCCCATCACGTGGTCCCGCCGGCCAATCAGCGGCCGCCAGTGCAGTGCGTATTAAGTAGCCATGTGCGCGGATACTGTAGCAGCATCTCCCCGCCTCCTCTCCGCCCCCCACTGAGCATGTGCAAACAGTCTAACCATGCTGCACTTTCACTACAACGTGCAGCGTTACATATAACGCAACGTGGGCAGTGTGAACAGCCCACTTGTGTTACATTGCTGTGCGTTGGGGGAGCGTTACAGGCTGCACTAACTAGCGCCTGTAACGTCCCTGTGTGCAAGCAGCCTTAGGAAATCAGTCAGAACTATCAATATCCCAAAAGCCTGATCGCAGGCACCCTCATGAGCACAAACGCTGTTTCTAATTGTTGAAACAAGTCGAGTTTATATGTACTGGTGTACTTCAAAAATCAGCCCCTTACTCTAAAGCAATCAGACTTGTAAAATACTTGGCCAACTGTTATATGCAGGAAAACTCTAAGGGCCCATTTCCACTGGCGCGATTTCCACGCTGAATCCACAAAGTTTCCCTGCAGTCAAATCGCGCTGGGAAACTCTGCCATAGGTAACAATGTCACCGCCGGCCAAATCGCTTGCACTAGCGATTCGGCCAGCATTTTCATCTGAAATGGTGCGGGAGGCTGCGTATCCCATATCCGTGCACAGCTGATGGGATTCGTCTCAGTATCCGCACACCAGGAAGTGACGCTGCACATCTCACAGACGCGTGTGTCACAAGGGGAAACGGGACCTTAGTGTTGTACAAGTATCATCCTCCTTATACCAGTGCCTGAAATTCCTCTTGAAATTATGTTTCTCCCTTGCTTATATTATACTTTCATATGCCTGCAGTGCAGACTCGCTTTTTCTCCCCCAAAAGTGGGGGAAAAAAGTCACTGCGTCTTATAGTCCAAATGCAGGGAGTTCCTGACTTGTGAACACTTCCCAATACTAACCACCAACCCACCACAATGTCAGGGACTCCCTGAACTGTGCCCATGCAGAGGACACGGGGACACAAAGGGGCATAGAGGAGGACACAAGGATGACAGAGGCAGACACATGGGGGACACAGGTAGACACAAGGCATGAGGTATAAAGGGGGCATAATCCACAAGATGCCCCTTCACCATGGATGCAGTGGGTTTAGTATATATTAGGTGCGTCTTATGGTCAGGAGCGTCTTAAAATGTTAGTCCCATGCCTCCAGATCAAGCAACCACAAGCCTAAAGATAAAAAGATCTAGTAGTCACATGCCTGCAGGTAAATAAGTCAAGTAGGCACAGGCTTTCAGAAAAAATTATTAAGTAGCCATGTACCTCAAGATTAACATTTAAAAAGTGTACCAGAGACTACTACAGGTAGCCATACATCTAGCGATTTGGCTGTACGATTGACCATTCGATTCGATCATTTGATAGACTCGAGTGTGTTCCATAATTCCCAATGATGAAAAGTGGCTGATTTCATGTCGAATCGACCAGCTTAGTCAATCAAGCACGATGCAAGTTATCGGTCAATTGCACAGGAATCAGCTACTGTTCACATGTCATTCGATAGACTGAATCGATTTTTGCATTCAGAGCATGGAGACACCACATTGGTCAGAATGTGAAGGTGAATCGCATAGGATATAGTTTGTAGTGTGTGGGTCACTAGTCGATCAACCATACTGAAGTTGATTCTTTAATAAAGTTGATCGCTTTGTCGATTGAATCAGAATCGCTAGATGTATGGCTACCTTAAAAGAATCCTCAGGCTTTGTAAGCCCCCCTCCCCCGATTTATTAACGCATGGCTTCCTCCAGCATTCCCAGCGACATGTCCCATGACGCAGCTCTGCTCACAGCCCGGTGTCCCCGCCAGTACTGAGGCCGAGGTACGAGGGTCGGCCTCGTACTGCGCCTGCGCCGCTGTCAATCACGGCCACATTGTCTGCGGTGTACTGCTCAGGCACAATAGTTCTGCGTCTGGGCAGTACACCACGACAACGTGGCCCTGATTGACAGTGGCGCAGGTGCAGTACGAGGTAGGCCTAAGTACCGGCGGGGACACCGGGCTGTGAGCAGAGCTGCGTCGTGGGACATGTCACCGGGAAGGAGCTGGAGGAAGCCCCAGGTAAGTAGATCGGGGGGGGGGGGGGGGGGGCTTACAATGCCTGATGATTCCTTTAAGTATAGAAGCTTTATACATACCTGGAGCTTCCTCCAGCCCCCTCCGCACCGATCACTCCCACGCCTTCTTCCTCAGCCTCCTCCTCTCTGTAGAAGCCGCATAAGTTTGGCCAGTCTGCACATGCACAGTTCGGCTGTGCACGCACCCCCGTCTTGGAGCATTCTGTGTCTACACAGTAGTAGGATACAGAGCACTCCCGGCCACGGCATGCGCAGTGCACCCCGACTGCCCCCCCCCCCTCCCTGAGGTTTCTGGGGGACCAGCTCTGTTTTGGTACTGTCTTCGGAATGCTCAGTAACCAAGCATTCTGCAGAGATCACCTGCCAGTACTCAAGATGATACCGGCTGTGATAAATTTCAGAATGTGAATCGTGCAGAGGAGAGATTTTTCAATAGGTAAACACTGACAAATCTCCAGATAAGATTCCCATTTCCCAATATGCATTTTATGGTTAGAAACACTGCCCAACATGCAGTTTATGGGGGGAAATGCTTCCCAATATGCAGTTTATGGAGGGTAAACGCTACCCAATTTGCAGTTTATGGGAAGGAGACCGCTTCCCAATATGCATTTTATGGGGGAAACACTGCCCAATATGCAGTTTATGGGGGGGGGGGAGAAAATGTGCTGCTAGTGGGTCCCAGGCCTAGGTGGCCACACACCATACAATTTTTCAATTTTTTTTTCAATTCAAGAGTGAGGCCTCTTTTACAGTTTCAACGCAGACTAACGCACAGGAATACTAAGTCTGTGCAACATTCACAGTGCACACGTTGCGTTTGTGTGTAACAAGTTAGACTGTTTGCACATGCTCAGTAATGACTTGGAAGCATACTTTTCATTGCCTGTAGGCTCTACACTTTTATGTAAATAAAATCAGTTTTCCTCAGGGCAATTCCTATACACTGCCAATAATTTAGCAAACATTACTATACCAGCTTACCCCTTTTCTTTTCTCTGTCTGCTTTACCCGGCAATACAGGTGCACTAGGAGGGAACAAATGCCTAAGGCCTGTTACACATCAGAAACGTGCAGGAGAACGGCTCCTGCAGGCGTTGCGGCGTGTCGTCGGGAAACTCCGGTGCGACGCTGAGTAGCGGCGGTAGTAGTTAATTAACCCGAAGGGGAAACGGCGATTCCCGACGATAAAATGCGCCGAGATGCGTCGTATTGCAACGTATCGAAACGCAGCGTCGGGTGTGAAAGGTAAAAGGAAAGTCTATGGACTTTCCTTTTACCTTGGTTAACGCAAAGTATAGACCTTGCGTTAAAACGCGTAAAAAGGGCTCTGGTGTGAAAGAGCCCTAAGGGCTCTGGTGTGAAAGAGCCCTAAGGAAAGACATTTGGAAATCTGATATCCCTCTAGATGGCAATAATTCTAACCATGTAAATGAAATGCTGGCTTCAGAATGAAGATCAATATGGCCCACCAAACTGTTGTAATGACTGAAAG
Organism: Hyperolius riggenbachi; assembly: GCF_040937935.1. Lineage (NCBI taxonomy): Eukaryota > Metazoa > Chordata > Amphibia > Anura > Hyperoliidae > Hyperolius > Hyperolius riggenbachi. Next base: position 386,211,742 of record NC_090646.1, on the reverse strand, counting down.
GAAATAGAAGGCATGTCTGGGGGAAAATAATCATAATAGGCTACAGACTGAACTAGAAAAGGTAATGTTAATAGAACTACATTACAAAAAAGTTTGTAAATTGGATATGTAATATAATATTACCAATAATTAAAATAGAGAATGAAAATTAATGGGAGCAAGGTCTACAAGTTGCTTTGCAACTTTTTGGGGGCATTACGTTGTAATTTGCGCTGCGACCTTAACGTTGCATCAAAACGCAACATCCTACTGTAAAAGAGGCCTTACAGTCAATCTTTCTGATTGTAACATTTGAAAAATCTTACTAATGGTGGCCATACATGGTACAATTTTTTCATCCAATCTTACCATTTCTATGTAATATAAGGTAACTGCCTAAATTATCCTTTCAATATATTCACTTAATTTACCCTTGTACTACATAGAAATGGTAAGATTGGATGAAAAAAATTGTACCATGTATGGCCACCATAATGTACCTCACATGTGTTCAATTTTTCCCTATATTATATATATATATATATATATATATATATATATATATATATATTAAAAAAATTGAAAACTCAGAAAAATTGCTTGCATCTGTACCTTACTGAATTGTCAGTCTACCACACACCATAAATAAAAACATTGATTAGAAGTTTCTGCCACGATCGAAGGAAAAAAAAAAAAAAGCTTTTGATTTTTTTTTTTTTTAATACAATTGATTTTATCGAATTGCTGTAAAATTAGATATTCATTGTATTGTGTGTAGCCACCTATTAACATTCTTGTGCATAGCATTGCAGGAGGTGTGTCCACCATATATGGCTATACTCAGAGCCCAGCAGGTAGCCCAGGTGACAGGCTCCCTCCTGGTTATCAGTTGCTTCTTCTCCTCTCAGATGAGAAAGGCTTCTCACCATGACCCTTCAGTGGTCAGCCTTCATGCCGATCGTATTCTTTTCTCATGGTCGGGGACTTCTCAACCTGGACTCACCTTTTCTCTTTCATCCTTCCAAGCACATTTTAGTGATGATGTGTGTTTCTTTGTTTCCACTGTGCATTACATTTTTAAATTCTGCACAGCAATATAAATGTCTACACCCCCGGAGGTTTTTCTTTCCTCCCTTTTTCCCCTCTTTCTTCTCTCAGCACACCCTCCCCTCCTGCACTGTGCTCTGTCTGGCTAGCAGCGGCAGGAGCAGTGCGCATGCGCCTTAGTCCTGCCAGCCACGGGGCTTAGTGTAATGAGACAAGGGGAGAGAGTCAGACACATAGGGGAAGAGAGTGCAATGCTAGCCGCTGTCTCCTTGCTGCCCTCCACCTTCTCCTGATCCTCCCTCCTCGCTAGTGAGGCTAGTAGCACAATTATAACTGAGGAGGAATACTAGAGGCTGCCCCAAGCCCTAGGCATGGCCAGCTCGGTGAGTGCAGGGGGAGGAACAAACCATTAATGCAGCCTTCTGCAGACCGGCTACAGCAGCACTGCCATCTATGTAATATCACTGCTAACTTCAACCTGGATTCCAGGGCAGCAGCGCCGCTCTTCTAGCTCGGCACCATTCTGCGCTATCATTCCCTGTGCGGAGGTGAACAGAGGCCACATAGCGATAGAAGGAGACAGCTGGATGCAATGGGGAAGTAGCTGGACATATGGACCGGTGTCGCCGTACAGTGGAGCAAAGCTTGGGCTGCGGAGGACATCGGAGGGAGAGCCCATAGGAGGGGCAGATGATCTGATAGCTGCTGAGGATACCGGTGGCAGGCAGGCAGCACCTGGGGCCGTGTGATCTCTGCCTCCCCCTCTCTGCAGGCATGGATCAGGAGCCACACTAGCGGATCAGCACTACCCACAACTGGATCACAACCTGGATCGCTTGTTTTACTTTTTCATATTTGCGTTTAAGGAAAGCCCGCACCTGGATTACCGTATAGGAAGGGGGGCTTCTTGTGCTGCTGGGAGGAGGGGATGCCCTCCGGATTGTAATTAAGCACCTGCGGGAAGCGAGACCTGGATTGCTCTGAATTCGGATCGCGGCCGGGAGCAAGCGGTGGAAGGTGGATCGTGGAGCTGATCTGGCTGAGCCCCCATAATAAAGGCAGCCCGGAGTTCCAGGAGGCGCCGCTAGCATGGTGCGTTCACTGCCTGCTCCGGCGGCCCTATAGTGCTATATGTGCTGCTAATAGGCTTCTTGTGACAAGGGGTTAAACCTTACCGGTGACAACCCCCCACCACCTTTACACCCACCTCTTCCTTATTAGCATTGCTGCGTGCACCTAGCTGCTTTATGCCAGTGACACCTATAGCTCAGCGTTCTCACCAGTTACCATTTACACTAGTGTGTTTGTGTATGTGTATATGTATCTATCTTATCTATATATCTATCTATATATATATATATATATATATATATATATATATATATATATATATATATATATATATATAATTTTCAATCACGTGTTCTTTTTTTTGTTGTGTGCAGTGTTCATGTGTAGGTCAGTCACTTTTCTATACGCAGAGGAATCCAATAGTTCTCCATCAACTGGGCTTCACCTAATGTAATAGCCTATATTATAATCTGTGGTAGAAATCACATCAGTGCCCTCAGGATAATGTAATGGTGTGCTGTGTAACCAGCCTATCGCAGCAGTATCTCATACGGGTTCATTTTAATCACTATTCCCTTTTTGTTGCATGTGTTCTAAAAAGGGCAGTCTTTGAAATCTAGTGCTGATAGCAGTCTGGGGAACAATGTATAGAGCACATCTGCATGCCTAGAATCTACATGCACAGCTCCGATAGCATACTGAATACATTGATATTTATTTGAAACAAGCGTTCATAGGCAGCCCATGCTGTTTAACTGCAGCTCACCATTGTGCACGCTCTTGTACCTCATGTTTTTTTTTTGAAGGGTTGATTTTAAAAATGCAAATAGGCAGTTGTAAGAAAAAGGTTCTCTGAGACAGCGGTTACTGCAAACCTTCTTTAGAAATGCTTTGCAGATCTAATCTTTGTTCCTGTTAGTGGTTTTTGCTTTTTTTTTATCAATGAAATTAGCAATACAAATACTGTACTTTCTGTTGAACACTGCCCCCATATTTCAGAATTCTAACAGTACATGTAGTGAATAGTGATGCTGTTCTGCTGAAGCAGAAGTGTTTCCCATGGTATACACTGAAGCTTGGTATGGGCAACACTTTCATTTTCCTCCACTTTGATTAAATCCAACATATGTTGGTTCCCGCATATGCTGTGGTCCCGCAGCTCTAAATCTGCATTTGATTTTTACCAGGCGGACCAGAAAATTCTGCTTGCAGATTTGGGTAATCAGGAACTGGAATTTGCAGGGGATGATGTGGGTATTTTCACAAGCTAATCAGATTTGAGAGCTACTAAATGACAGCCAATTAATCAAGCTACCAGTTAGCTATGCTCCTAAAAAGTTTTGCTTCAGCCCCTGCAAATTCCAGTATCCTTTGGAGCCAAATGTCTTTCATTTTAGGCTAGGTGCACAGTGGGCATTGCATCCCCAGCAAAAGGGAATGCAACAGAACAGGAAAGTGGCATTGCAGGTTATCTGTGCGTTGCGTCGCATAGTCAATGAAATATGTGCTTCACTGTCGCTGGCAACGCATGCATTTTGCGTTAACAAACTGCATGCAGTGCGTTGGGATGCCGCATGCTGTTATAGCACTCTAGCTACACTACGGATGTCGCATAGGTGGTGCATTGCAGTTCGCGTTGCAATGCATCCTTTCTGCCAGAGCTTTTCAACCTTGTCCTCAAGTACCACCAACCGTGCATGTTTTGTGGAAATCCACACAGGCAGTTAATCAACTCTCTGCTGAGACACTAATTACCTCACCTGTGAATGTTTGTGGTTTTCTGCAAAACATGCACTGTTGGTGGTACTTGAGGACACGGTTGAAAAGCCCTGCTTTACGCCATAGTTCCCCAACCCTGTCCTCAAGGCCCACCAACCGTACATGTTTTTCAGGAAACCACAAACATTCACAGGTGAGGTAATTAGTGTCTCAGCAGAGCTGATCAAATACCTCTTTTGATTTCCACAAACTTGCACTGTTGGTGGGCCTTGAGGACAGGGTTTGGGGAACACTGATTATGCCAGACACATTTTCTGGTAACCACTTTTATCATACCTTGTGTAGGGTTTCCATAGGGTACTCCATTTCTTCTTGCAACCCAAAACATTGGGGGGTTAAGGAACAGTGAGTAATGTGTCTGTAAATTGCTGTGGAAAAAGTATGGGTGTCACATGAATAATTATGAAGAGAAGGAAAATGTATTTCACACACAAACCTAGTCACTCCCCTCCTTAGATGCTGAACTGCTATTGCTCACTGATCCCCATAGGTCTTTTCACAAAGCCTACTAACAAGGTTCAAGTTGGAGCAGTGAATAAGTGGCATTACTCTGCTTGATCCACCTTTTCAGTTTGTTTCTCAGTGCCTTGTTTGCTCTGGTCTGCCAGTGCTTGTCAAGCAACATTTAGTTTGGATATTATGCTAGGAATACACGGTACCGCTGAATCGAGCCGCTGGATCAATTCCGGCACATCCCCGTGGGTGCCTGGATCGATTCCCGCTCGTCCCCGCCGGCGCTTCATCTTCTGCTCGTTTTCTTCCATTGTCCTGCCCGCGGTATTGAGCACGGAATCGATCCGGCGGGTGATCGGACACGTCAGATTTTATCAATCGAGCCATCAGCGGCTCAATTCAGCGGTACAAAACGTACCGTGTATTCCTGGCATTAGGGTTGTAACTGATGCCCTCTTTGTTTCTGTAAAGTTTTTCTTCCTCAAGTACAAAAGAACCACTTAAGAATGTAGAAAGTGGTAAAGAAAATGCACAATTGCACCCTGAGGCCTTTAATCCAGCATTAGGACAATTAGGATAGCTCTAGACTAATACATTTTCTCTTTTCTTTTTTTTTAATTCCTTCTGCGAAAGACACCCACTACAGTATGTTGTAGTGATAATCTCCTTGACCTCATTTTCCCACCGTGGACTACAGTGAAATGATACAGCCCTAGTCCAGCTTGTAAAGCTGCATTAGTTTTTCCCAGGGCTGTACAGAGTTGGAGTCGGAGTCGGGGCAGTTTTTGGCACTCGGAGTTGGAGTCGTTGATTTCATAAACTGAGGAGTCGGAGTCAGATGATTTGGGTACAAAATCCACAGCTCTGTTAAGTATTAGACTAAGGAGTCAGAGCCATTTTGGGCACCCGGAGTTGGAGTCAGAAGATTTTTGTACAGACTCCACAGCCCTGGTTATTTCACAATATTATGTGCAGTCTATACATTTATTTATTTTTTTGCGATAGATATTAATTGTAAACATTAATCATTGCAGGCTGTGTCCTATAATTTCAATTACTATACAGAAACATATTCCATACTCCTGTATCCCATCATTGCCTCTGTGAGGTAGTCAGGAAGAAACTGACTGAGGGCTCTCACCAGTCTTTTACTGTCAGCAAAGATCACAAGACCCACTTCCTTGTGCTAGTGCAAAATCCTGTTGAGCTACTTTCACACTGGTATGTTAAGGGAATGAGGTGGGGGACATATGGAGGCTGTCCTATGTATTTTTATCAAATAATACCAGTTGCCCGGCTGTCCTGCTGATCTGTCTGAATCACACACTTGAAACAAGCATGCAGCTTATCTTGTCAGATTTTTTTTTTTCACCAGATCTGCATGTTTGTACAGGGTCTATGGGTAAATGTATTAGAAACAGTGGATCAGCAGCACTGCCAGGCAATGTGCATTGCTTTAAAAGGAAATAAATATGTCAGGCTCTATATGTCTCTCACCCCGGGTTCACTTTGTGCTAACGCAATTCAGTTATATTGTAATGGTACTGTTTGCATCGGGGCATTAGTAGTGCGGTACGGCAGGTTCGGTTACCACATAACGCAGCAGTTAAACATACTTTCTATATACTGTATGCGTCTCACTGCAAGCATAACATGCGATGCAACTTTTACCCACTTGTTTTGCGATCCTATTTTTCCAGTGAACGCAACTCAATTCCCCTGTGTGAAAGTAGCCTTTGTGGTCAATACTACAGCTCGGCAAAGCCTAATAAAGATTAGAATCTCCTGTAGTGCCAATGCTGGCCACAAAAAGATAATATTTATATTTAAACATCAGGAGAACACCCACACCGCTACTTGCTCTATTTTTACTGAAGGGATCTCTGAACCACATACAGTAAGGCTGTGTTTCAATATAACATTTTACATGTGTTATTTTATGTTAATTTTTGTGCGAAATTGCGTCTAGCATAATTGACAATCATTACGTGGGAAACTTCTGAAATGTTGTCAGGTTTTTTTTCCCCTGAAACACATGGGGAAAATCACACAATATGGAAATTAGCAGCTACTCTTTCATTGCTGTGCATTTTTTTTTGGTGCAGAAAAATGCAAGTATTTGCATGATGTAGAAATGCAGCCTTACTAATTTTTCAGGCAATGTTTTTGGAACAGCTGCATCAAGTATGCAAATTGTGTGAGAATCGTCACAGTTCTCTATTTACCTTTTATGTGCAACACCAAGCAGCTCCTGGTGACCCAAAACCATTATAAAAGCGATAGGCTTGCTACACACTAGCAATTCTGGATGTAATCCTGGCTTCAGGGGTATAAAGAGATAATTTGCATATTCAGTAGCGATGCATTGTGGGTAACCACAGATGTTCACTTAAAGCTGAATTATCGCAAATTCCTTCTGCTTTAAAGAGAAACTCCGACCAAAAATTGAACTTTATCCCAATCAGTAGCTGATACCCCCCTTTTACATGAGAAATCTATTCCTTTTCACAAACAGACCATCAGGGGGCGCTGTATGACTGATATTGTGGTGAAACTCCTCCCACAAGAAACCCCTCCCACAAGAAAAGTACATACAACAAGGTGTGAACCTTGTTGCATTGTGGAAAATAGCTGTTCACAGCTGTTTCCAACTGCCAAAAACCATGCAGTAGCTACATCACCTGCCAACACTAAAATGTTCACTGGAGTTCCTCTTTAAGAAAGCAAATCACTTCCCTATTTGTACAATGACAAACCTGGGAGGTGAGCAAGGGCTTTATATAAAAGTTGTATACTGATGAGCTTTAAACTACCAAGTACAGTTAGGCTATGTTCACATTATAAATCGCAAGCGCTGAGTATTTTTGTGCGTGATTTATTTATTTTTTTCAAGCGATTCCTGGCGTTTTCTGAGCATTGGGCGATTTTGTGTAAGCGCTTTTGATGAGCAATTGAGATTTTCACTTCCTGATGTCAGTCAGGAAGTGAACTCTTTGAAGCGGAAAAGAATAAATACAATGTATTTATTCTTAAAGCCCCATCTACACGATGGGACATTGCAGCGATCCGGCGGCTCGATTACCTGCCGGATCGCCTCTTCCGCGTGCCCCGGCATCAATACCTGCTCGATTCCCGCTCGTCCCCGCGCCGCGCCGCTTATCTTCAGCTCGATTCCTTGCCATTGTCCCCTAGCGGGGAGCGAGCAGGGAATCGGCGGAAGCAAGATCCGTCCTGTCGGATCTTATCAATTGAGCCGCATCAGCGGCTCGATTGATAAGGAGCATCGCGGCCGCATCTACGCGTGTAGATGCGGCTTAAAAGCGCTCAGGAAATCATTATGCAAAGCACTTTTTCAAGCGCTTAGTGATTTTCCCTATACCTTCCATTGAGCCACAGTGCTCAGGAAATGGTACAGGCAGAGCTTTTGGAAGCGGATTGTAATCAAACTGCTCATATGTGAACACTCTCATAGGGAATCATTGTACAAGTGCTTTTAGGGCGATTTCTAAAATTGCCAGTGCTTAAAAAAATTACACAAACTCTCATCGTGTGAACAAGCCCTTAAAAGGAACCTAAACTGAGAAGGATATGGATTTTTCTTTTTAAAATAATACCAGTTGCCGGACTCTCCCGCTGATCCTGTGTCTCTAATACTTTTTAGCCACAGCCCCTCAACAAGCATGCAGATCAGGTGCTCTGACTGAAGTCAGACTGGATTAGCTCATTCTTGTTTCAGGTGTGTGATTCAACCACTACTGCAGCTAAAGAGATCAGCAGGACTGCCAAGCAACTGGTATTGTTTAAAAGAAAACATCCATATCCCTCTCAGTTAAGGTTCCCTTTAAAGAGAATCTGTATTGTTAAAATCGCACAAAAGTAAACATACCAGTGCGTTAGGGGACATCTCCTATTACCCTCTGTCACAATTTTGCCGCTCCTCGCCGCATTAAAAGTGGTTAAAAACAGTTTTTAAAAGTTTGTTTATAAACAAACCAAATGGCCACCAAAACAGGAAGTAGGTTGATGTACAGTATGTCCACACATAGAAAATACAATCATACACAAGCAGGCTGTATACACCCTTCCTTTTGAATCTCAAGATATCATTTGTGTGTTTCTTTCCCCCTGCAGCTATCTTCCACTGAAGTGTCAGGCTGTTTCTTCCTGCAGAGTGCAGACAGCTCTGCCTGTATGTAATTCCTCAGTATGTGAAAGCCCAGCCAGCTCAGAGGAGGATTTATCCAGCTTGTAAAAGATAAGAGAGAAGAGAGAAGCTGCCCTAATCTAAATAATACACAGGCAGTGTGCAGAGAGGAGGCTGGAGGGGGGAGATGCATCACAGAACTACAACACTGAAGAACTTGGCAGCCTTCCAGACACAGGCTGACAAGTCTGACAAGAGAGAGATAAGTTGATTTATTACAGAGATGGTGATAGTAAAACGTGCTGCAGTAAGCCAGAACACATTAGAATAGCTTTTGGAACTTGTAGGATGATAAAAAACAGGATGCAATTTTTGTTACGGAGTCTCTTTTAAAGGGAAGGTTCAAGCAAAATAAAAAAATGAGTTTCCCTTACCTGGGGCTTCTACCAGCCCAATGCAGCCATCCTGTGCCCTCGTAGTCACTCACTGCTGCTCCAGTCCCCCGCTGGCAACTTTCCGACCTCGGAGGTCGGCGGGCCGCATTGCGTATGTTTTTATGCATTCCCACTAGTGCAGGAACATTAACACATACATTTTTACGCGTTAGTGGTTTAATGCGTAAAAATTGACGCATTGAACCACTAACGCGTAAAAATGTATGTGTTAATGTTCCTGCACTAGTGGGAATGCGTAAAAATGTACGCAATGCGGCCCGCCGACCTCCGAGGTCGGAAAGCTGCCAGCGGGGGACTGTAGCAGCAGTGAGTGACTACGAGGGCACAGGATGGCTGCATGGGGCTGGTAGAAGCCCCAGGTAAGTGAAACTCATTTTTTTATTTTGCTTGAACCTTCCCTTTAAAGAGACTCTGTAACAAATTTTTCAGCCTTAGTTCTTCTATCCTATAAGTTCCTATGCCTGTTCTAATCTGCTCTGGCTTACTGCAGTCTTTCCTAACTGCACTGTCTCTGTAATAAATCAATGTATCTTTCCTCTGTCCTGTTTGTCGGGCTAAAGCTTGATTGTGTGGAATGTGCAGGGCTGCTTGTGATTGGTAGAAGCGATACACACCCTCTGCAGGCCCCCTGCATACTCTGAATGACTCATACACTATGCTTAGCTGAGCCTATTAGAAGCTGGTTAGTTTGTTTGTAAACACTGCCTAAAACTGTTAATTACAAGCCAGGATTGCAGCAGAGAGTGGCAGAAACAGCACAGCGGGGCACAGGAGAAAATAATGAATAGAATGGTATGCTTTTTATTGTAAGAATATTAGAGTACAGATTCTCTTTAAGGTGTTCTTATATCAGATGATGTATGGGCAGATTGACCAAGAGACAGATCTCTCTGATCAAATGTGATTGGAGAGAGATCTGCTGCTTGCCCATACACCACAGGCTGATTCTTATCGATTTCAGAATGAAATCATTTGGGGAATCGGCCTTGTGATGCTGCATCCACTGCCCCTGGTAGTGTCCCTCCTAATTTAAAATGTGCCCCATGCGGTATACTTTACCTGTTGGTGTCCGCCGCCGGCTCTGCGCCCCATCGACATTCACGCGCCCCATGTGGTTGCCTGTATAACATGGGCACGTGTGATCTCACACACGCGCCCATGTTCTCGTAGACAACTATGTGGGGTGCGTATATGTGGACAGAGCATGGAGCCAGCGGCAGACGCAGACAGGTAAAGTATACCGCATGGGGCACATTTTACACGGGGGGTGGGGGTTTGGTTCTGTCATGTTCATGCTTGTCCTGAAGTTGCGTGCCATTATCTCTGCGCACCCAATTGAGCATGTCGGCCTTACATCTTGCAGCATGTCTGATTGATATACATGCCCAAAATTGGTCACATTGTCAATCAGGCATGCTGTTGGTGGCACCGATTTTAATCCTGTCCGATTTATAATTGAATTGGATGGTCGATCGGCTGCCAAGTCATCTGATGTATGGCCACCTTAAATCTGTGAACTGTATGAGAATGATGTTACCACTTTTGTTTTGTTTAGTAATGAGCTTCTATACGCCATGGGAGTGATGTACTTAGAATAATATATGTTCATATTTCATCCAATCATAATTTGTTTGGCTGCAGGGAGTTTAGTTGAATTGTAATGTTTCTTCTAGCAATGAAGTCAATAGAGACATGCTGACTCATTGGTAAAGGGAGCACTGTAAATTAATCTATAAACAATCAGACATCAGCTTTCATGTGATTAGAGGAGATGATGCAAAGAGTGAGGCAGGGGTGACACTTGGGGCTCTTTCCCACTAAGACGTTGCGTTAGATGCGACGTTAAGGTCGCATAACGTGCCCCTAACACAACACATGTGAGCTTTAAAGTTGGACGTTATATAGAGCCGCGTTATGCATCTCTTGATGTGTCCGTGCTGTTTACTTTTTGACGCATACTATCGGCCGAAAACGGCGCACGCGGCAAAAGACTGTGGAGAGCACGTGATCGGAACACTCCACATCACGTGGTCCCGCCAGCCAATAAGCGGCCGCTCCAGGAAGAACACTGCAATGCATATTAATTAGCCATGCGGCTGGCCACAATAGCGGACTCTCCCCTTCTCCTCTCCTGCACGAAAAGAAAAAAAACATTACTGAGCATGTGCAAACAGTCTAATGCGGCTAAAACCGCGTATAACTCACAGCATGCTGCACTTTCTTTAAACGTCCAGTGTTACACTGTAACGCAACGTGGGCACTGTGAACAGCCCAATGATTTTTTTTCATTACTGTGAGTTGGGCTGACTTACAGGCTGCTTTAACGTGCACCTGTAACGTCCCACTGTGAAACCAGCCTAATACTAGGTACACACTGAGATTTTCTGGCTGATTTACTGTCAGATTGATTATTTCCAACATGTCCGATCTGCTTTGTGATCGATTTCAGAGCATTTTACGATCGATTTCTGTCCAGTTCAATAGGAAATCGATCGGAAAATACTCAAATCGATCGGAAATCAGATTGGACATGTTGGAAATAATCGATTTGACAGTAAATCGGCCAGAAAATCTCATAGTGTGTACCTAGCATTAGGTGAATTGTGCACAGTTTTCCCGCATGCAGAAATACCCCAGATGTGACCTCTCATGTTAATCAGTGGGCTGGCTCATATTATTGCGGTACTTACTTGCATGTAAAAAAAATGCTGCTTGAGCCACTTTTTTGCACATTGCGTGCAATTCCCATTGCCTACTGGATTCAACTGCTGACTTGGCGGATGCATGCAGAAAACGCACACTAAGAACAAAAAAAATGTTCCTTGTCAAATATGTTCCAGTGTGAATAAAATAAATGCATAAAATGATTAAAGAAAAAAAAAAGTATTCTATGCAACCAATCAGGCTAAACCTCTCACTTCGAGAGTCTACTTCTGTAGTGCAGATTGATAAATTTAAGGGAAGAATTTATTGGATCACTATAAACTAGGTTAAAAACCTGTCTTCCCCCCCGCAGCCTTAGGTAGATTGGCGGACAGTGACTCGATCCATACGACACCTTGAAGATCGTGAAGAAGTTTATTCAAACTGTGCAGATCATACACCAATGAACAAATGGATAGGTCAAAAAATCATAGTGTGAGCAGCTAGCAGAAGCATGTAGCTGAGATGCAGGGTTGAGCTAGAATGAGCAGTGAGGGAGGAGACAAAGAGATGAGAGGAGGGTAAGGGAAGAGAGAGGAGACACACTTGAAAAAAGCAAACTATGCATGTGTAACATGACACGGACCCCAAATGTTGCCCAATCCCTGCGAGCGACAGTCCTTGTACATGTGGTCAAGGCTTGATACAGCAAATGACTGTCTAATCCCCATCAGAGGTCAGTTGAGTAGGATTTATTTAGCATATTGCATCATTAGATTCTGATTAGGTTTCAGTTGAAATCTGGGCTAGAATCAGTTGAACCATTGTTCAGTGCAGCTGATAACTATGCAGCCAGTTCTCACCTCCCCTAGCCTCCAGACCAGTGCAGCATCTTTACAGAACTGTCACAATCCTTGCAGGTGACAGTCCTCGTACGAGGCTTTAGGGCCCAACACACTTGCATGTTTGTATGCATTTTCCAGCACTGTCTGTAACATTGACGTGTGGCTGAAAAATGCACAGAAGCTGCAAGTGTGCCCAGACCCTAAAGGCATAAGAGGGTTGGTGTAAGAAGAGGTTGGTTTATTAGGTTAGGAAGTTAAAGGGAACCAAGCACCACTTTTCTCTTCCTGGCTTCTAATAGCTATAGGAGCTGCCATTTTCCCCTCCCCTTCTGGCTGTCAATTATTTATTGAAGTAGGAGAGAATAGGGTAATAAAGGCCTGTGCTAAAGCATGAAAAAGAAGTAAAATTAAAGTTTTTAAAGGTGTGTTTTTTGTTTTTGTTTTGTTTTTTTAGTCACATTGTTGGCATGAAGCCACGATCCGCAGCACCACTCTTGAAGAGAGAGCTCTTTATTCAGACACGTAATTAAAATCACATGCCAAAAAAAAAAATGGGCTTAGATGCAGCTACAGCCCGCTGTTTCGAATGCTTCTTTGTCAAGCTCATAGCTGCATCTAAGCCAATTTTTTTGTCATGTGATTTTAATTACGTGTCTTAATAAAGAGCTATCTCTTCAAGAGTGGTGCTGCTGATCTTGGCTTCTTGAATCGGCGACCCTTGGGCATCAGGGTCATATCAGCTTTAGCACACTCCTATCTCCATTGGAGTGCTTGGTCTAATGCTACATACACACTTGAGATAAAAGTCTTTGGAAAAGGCAAGATCACAGACCAATTTTACCCCCTTCCATGTAATATGAGAGCCATACTCTACACAGTCTAGTCTATGGAGCTGCACTCCCCATCAGATAAAATCTTTGCAGGATGCTGCACACAAAGATGCTGTACAGACACAAAAGATCAGTATCTGCAAAATATCTGTTTCTGCAAAAGATCCATTCCTGCAAAATGCATTCATAGTCTATGATATCTGCAGATCCTCATACACACCTTGTTTAACAGACAATCATCTGCAGATCAGATCCACCAGGAAAAATTTTCAGATCTGCAGATGATTGCCAGATATGCAGATGAAGTCTGTTAAACAAGGTGTGTATGAGGATCTGCAAATATCACAGACTATGAATGCATTTTGAAGGAATGGATCTTTTGCAGGAACAGATCTTTTGCAGATACTGATCTTTTGAATGTATACAGCATCTTTGTGTGCAGCATCTTGCAAAGATTTTATCTGATGGGGAGTGCAGCTCCATAGAATAGAATTGGTCTGTGATCTTGCCTTTTCCAAAGACTTTTATCTAAAGTGTGTATGTAGCATAACACTGTGTGAATCACATTGTTGGTATGCATTTTTAAAGTGCTATAGAGATGTCCTGGGTGCTAAAAATGGTGCTTGGTTCATTTTAAGGCAAAGTGCTAAGAAGTACGGTAGTTGCTAGGTGTGAGAGGAAGGTTGGGGTTAAGTGTGAATTAGGAGGTTTACGGCATAGGATAGGATGAGGTTAATAGTATTGGTTATGCTTGGGCTTTAAGCGGATCCAAGATGAAAAACTATAACAAGTAACTTATCTATATATCTTATCTAAAGTTTAGATAGTTTATACAGCATATCTAGTTGCAAACGGCTTCAAAAGTTTGATTTATTCCTGTGATACAATGAGGGCAGCAATTTTCTGTTTGTCACAGGCTGAGGGCTGGAGATGCTATCAGCTTGCCTGTGTGTAAATTCAGTCCCCTCTCCTCCTCCTCCCTCCTCCCCTCTGCCTCTGAAATCAATGCCTAGTAACCTTCTCCTCCTGCTGCCTAGACTGAGCTCCCATAAACCCTTGCTACAGTGCCAAGGCACAAAAGGAGCTGTGGGCGAGGCTTGTTTAGTTTATAGGGAATTAGAGTATTAAAACAAAGTATTTGTCTTGAGGAAATCCCTATAAACTATATATGAAAGGAACACAACTATGCAATGAGTAAAAGATTATCTTGGATCCACTTTAAAGAAGGGAATATTATGATGGGGGTAGGTCCATTGTTCATTGTCAGGAGAATAATAATGTTGAAGTTTGGGTTAAAGGTTAGACCTCAGGAAGAGGACTTCTTAATGAGGAATCCGTTAAAGTACAGCTGAAATGAGTTATATGGTGGCTGATATATTTCTTCCCTTTTAATCAGTACCAGTTGCCTTCCCTGTCCTGCTGATCTTATTGACTGCAATAATATCTGAATCACACACCTGAAATAAGCATGTGGCTAATCCAGTCACATTTCAGTCAGGAACATCTAATGGGCATGCTTGTTCAGGGTCTATGTCTAAAACTATAAGGACCGGTTCACACCAGCAGTGCTTTTAAAAGCAGCAATGATTTGAAAAGCTCTTGCTAATGAAATGGGGTGTATGTGTTCGCTTGAGCCATGAGATTTAAAAAAAACAAAACGCACATAGCCTTACATTAGCAGGTGTTTTTCAAATCACAGGGTTTGAAAAAGCGCTGGTAGTGTGAACCAGGTCCTTTCACACTGAATCCGTTGCATCTACAATGAACAATAACATTGCATCCCAACATGAAGCAATTATATTTCTATGGTATGTTCACACCTGATCTTGTCAGTGTAACGCACAGAATGCTGTGCGTTTACCAGACGATGTTTACATTTACTTTGGCAGCAAAGCATGTTTTCATTGTACTGTATGCTTCACTGTATGGTCATACCACAAGTGTAACACGTGATGCCACTTTTCGGCAACATTGCAATGCTATTGCACTGTAACTTGCACAGTGTAGAAGGACATTAGGCTGGCCTTTTAGTTAATTGTGGTATAACCACTGCAAATTACAGCTTTGTTTACCATGAGGCATGGTATATTTCTCTGCCCTCTCATTGGTCAATTAGATCAGTGTTCTCCCCAGGCTCTTTTGGCCGGGTGCTCCACCCGGCTAGTTTTGGTGAGCACCCGGCTGCCATCGCCTCACCTCCTCCTATGCTGTAAGCAGAGTTGTGCAGAGAAGCGCCAGCCCTGCACCCTGCATTCTCTCATCTCGCACCACCCAACTACTATTTCATGCCACCCGGCTGGAAAAAAATCTCTGAAGAGAATACTGTAGATGATCTGATATTGCCAATCATCCTGTGATTGGCAAAGACCTATAGGAGGCATTCTCAGCAGTACTACACATTGTGGCAATGTTTACTTTTAAATCTAGACATTTTAAAAAAATTCCATGGCATGGCTATTAGATCCGTGTGCAATCTCACATTGGCACGGGTGCCATGTCCGATTCAGAAACTGATGCTGCGCCCTAATGGAAACGTAGCCTCACTCTTTGTGGCCAGCAGTGTCATCTTTCTAGTCATCGCCCCCCCCCCCCCCCCCCCCTCTGCCCAGTCTAATAAAGCATTTGACCAACACCCTTTGAAAACACATTATTTGTTAAAGTCACATGTACCTCATCGCCCTGCACTGTTTGCAGAGAGAAGTCATAGTGTGAAAGAACTAGCCCGGAAGATTAGACCCTTATGATGTTCAGCTGCAGTTCTGGCAACAGAGTTAATGGGAATGGATAGATATAGGTGTTTGCCATGGTCACCCTTTTTAGCTCCTCCCTATATAGCTCACGTGGGTGATGATGTAATGGGCTACCTTGGACATCAACCACAGGCCTGGTATGTTCAATAAATTGCTTTGTGATCTCAACAGGAAAGACAATAGAGGCCAGAGTTTGTTTGTTAGATCACTTTGAGGTTACATTTTTAAGGAATGCAAATTAATGAACAGCTTAAAATCACTGCTCACTGCAGTACAAAACAGCGGGTATATCCTCAATAATAGCAACATTCTCTTTGCTATCTCATTTTAGAATTATCAGATCCTTAAAATGAGTTGGAAGTTATTGATCAGTTTTTGAGTAAAGCTTTAAAATGATTAAATTTGCCTGAAATCAGTTGTTTTCTTTCAGCAGTATGTAACATACTTGAGACATTAAGTGGTCATTATCCATTACTGTTGATCAGGAGAGGAGTAGGAGAATGATGTTGGTTTCTGTAGATGTTAGCAGACATCTCTCATCATGAAAGAACATTAGCCACAGTTGCTCTGCCAACTCCACCTCGGGGACAATGTAAATTCCTTTTGTTGGGCAGCTGTCTGGTTTTACAGACCAGGAAATGTTCCTAGGTTAGGAACACAAGAAACTAGGAGAATATTAAGCATCTTATCTTTGTGTGTTCCTTTTTTTCTTTTTTCCTTGGTGTGTGTTTTTTTTTTTTTAATACTTTTAGGGCTGGCTCAGATGGGCGGCTGGTAATGTCTTGTTTAGCTGATGCTTAACACTTTTCTGTTAAAGACGATACAATGGGATCTAGAGCAATATTTACATGAATGATGCCGACTGCTATCACCATTGTTTAAAAGAAGCTTCCGTTCATTTGAATGGAATGGTGGTAGATCCCTTATTGCATTATTATTTTTTATTATTTATTGTATTTATAAAGCGCCAACATATTACTCAGCGCTGGACAATAAATAGGGATACATACAATATTTAGGGGTGACATACAGCAAAATGACAATACCTGAATACAAGAAAGATCAGATCATGCAGCACAGTATGAGTACAAGGTAATGCTTAGTCAGTCACTGGATGGAGCATGGAGATTAGGCAAGTTAGGTTCACTCAGATGCATAGCATGAGTGCACAGTAATGGAGGTGCATGATCAGGTTGGACACAAAAGGAGGAGGACCCTGCCCAAAGGCTTACAATCTAAAGGGAGAGGTAGGGACACGAAAGGTAGGGGACCAGAGTTCAGCTGTGGGTTTAGAGCACTTGTGAGGGGTAGTAGGCCAGAGTGAAAAGGTGAGTTTTGAGGGCTTTCTTGAAGATGTTGGAGGGGGCTGCCCTAATGGGTGGAGGTAGGGAATTCCATAGTGTTGGAGCAGCTCTTGAGAAGTCCTGGAGGCGTGCATGGGACTGGGTGATGTGGGGGGCGGTTAGGCGAAGTTCATTGGAAGAGCGGAGTGAGCGGCTAGGTGTGTACCTCTGAGTAAGATCGGAAATGTAGGTTGGCCAGGTTTTGTGGACAGATTTGTAGGTCAGACACAGTATCTTGAATCTGATTCTGGACTGGATAGGAAGCCAGTGGAGGGATTCAAGGAGGGGATCTGCCATGGTGGAGCGATGGGAGGAGTGGATAATTCTGGCTGCTGCATTCATGATGGACTGCAGTGGGGCTGTTCGGGTCATAGGGAGACCAGACAGCAGGGCATTGCAGTAGTCAAGACGGGAAATTATGTTATTGCATGACACTTTTGTTGGCTGGTGAAAAGTCACGTCTACAAGCCTCATGTGAACCATCCCTTATTTGACTTTTCTGCTCTAGTTATGTCACGTCACTGTTCGATCTTTTCATACATTCATGCTGTTCTCTTGCTTGCTTTGCAGTGTGCTGTACAGGTAAAGCTGGAACTGGGTCATAGAGCCCAGGTAAGGAAGAAACCAACCCTTGAGGGATTCACCCATGATTGGATGGTATTTGTCAGAGGACCAGAGCACAGTAACATTCAGCATTTTGTGGAGAAAGTTGTTTTTCACTTGCATGAGAGCTTTCCAAGACCCAAACGAGGTAAGGAGCCTTGTTTTTATGGCTTAATGGGTTACATTGATTACTGTGGACTATCACATGGCTTCATGTTCCATAGGTATTTGATTTTTTTGTGGTATACAATATCATCAGATATTGGATTGTTAATTGCATAAGACAACATTTTTCTTCTTTGTTCTTGGCATTCTAGTACAAATATTTGTTTCTTGTGATACTTTCAAGATTGTTTGTTTAAAAGAGAATATCACTTCTCTATTGCCTTTTTAGTACTGCTATAGATTAACTGCTATGAGCAAAAATGTAATGCTTGTATTTCTTGCACATGGGAATGATTGTAATCAGAACTTTAGTATGTGTTTGTTTCCACATACAGTGTTTGACAGCATAGGCCAGAGCTGTCTAGTCTTGGGTGGTATAGATGGAATATGCTCTTTTTGGCAAATGATCCTATAATAGAAGGCACAAACCTCTTCTGTTGCCTGATTGTATTTGTCAGTTGTCTGAAGGAAGACTCAGAACTGTGTCTGCACATCTGCCACCATGTGTCTATAGCCAGGTTTAGGGCATATTAATATTTTTCTAGGCTTGGGACTAGGCTTTCAACTGTATATCAAGCTGGAGTAGTGTTTTGGTATATCAGGGTGCCTCTTCTATTGTTATAGATTCAGACAAAACAGTCATGCAGACTTTCATTATGAATTTTAAAGATCTTTGCATTTGCCAGTCTGGACTTATGAATGTGCTAAGAGTATGACTTTGGTAATATCTGTGAAATGTAACATGTTATATAATACAGGCACGGTAAGAGGAAGTCGAGTGATTGAGTGGGGGAGCTTGGGTTCAGGATAAGGGCCCGTTTAGTGCCGAATTCAGCACGTATCTGCAGCATTTCCTCGCAGGCCCAAGGGGTGGGAAACGCAGCCTATCTTCCACATAGGCCTGCAGTCCAGTGCACACCGCTGTGTGATTCTGGATTGCATGCTGCAGATTCCTGCAGCCTGTCTAATCCTTAAAGCTCTGCTCCCAGTATAAATAAGCCATATTGGCCTCTAGTAACTGCAGACCGATTTCCGATTGATCTCCGCATGAAATCTTTCAGGAATCGCCCATGGGACATCGCCTCACCGTCCCCAGCCGCGTTCCCACAAATATCAATTTAACCACCCCAGCATTAATGCTTTACCTTTCCCGTGTCCGCTGCTATGTTGGGGGGGTACATCTTTATTTGGGGGGGCGTGGGCGATTATAGCACAACATTACCGCTATGCCACTGGTCGAGCTTTTCGGCTCGAGATTTTCAAGCATATCCAATCAGTATATGCAACCAATTTCGTCCTAAAGTTGATTGCATCTTCAATCAGGCTTTCTGTTGGCAGCACCAATTTTTATCTGATTCAATAATTAGCGAATTGGGTGGACTATCAGCCACCAACTCTACAGATGTATGACCACCTTGTCTGTACTCTTTATCTTCTCATCACTATACTTCAGCACTCATAAGTAGTGAGTAAAGTCTTGTCCTAAAGCCATGTGTCTTGTGTACAAGGTTGCCTTAATCCCCCTTGAAGTATCAACTAGCCACATGTCTGTATAGACTTGGCCCTAAACTGTTGCTGTTGAGAGATTGGACTCCATCCCTGCCAGACAACAGTGTGTGTATGTTTGTCCATGCACATGTAGGAGTAGTGAAGAGTCATGTGTTCAACAATCCCAGTATATTTTAAAACCGAGCTAAAACCAGTGAAGCAAATATATTACTTAATCAAAGCCCTGTAGTGGATCCATGGATATGAATCTGGCATAACACAGGAGTGTTTAATAACAATAATAGCACAAATTCTGTTAGCAAGCCGATATTAATTGCATTTTCTGAGCATCTGTGCTGGACAGTGGGAGACGTGAGGAGAGGGGGGTAAGGAGTGATCATGTGGCAGTAAGTCAAGGTAAGCTGCAAATTAGTTGGCTATTTAGTAGTCAGTCTGAACTGCAATTTTCTTGTGGCTGGATGAGGGCTCGTTTCCACTATAGCAAATCCGCATGCAGGCACTGCATGCGGATTCGCATAGACAATACAAGTGGATGGGATTGTTTCCACTTGTGCGGGTGCGTTTTGGTGTGCGGGGAAAATCTGCACGGCAGAGCCGTCAGATTTCGCGTGTGGCAGGAATGCGGGCGCTTTTAATAGGGAAATCGCATGCGGCTTTGTCATGCGGTTTTCCCTGCGATTTCGCGTACGATTTCGCATGTAAGGCTATGGAACTTTACACAGGCAGTGACATGGTTAAATTCGCCTGCTTCCTAGCCATGCGAAATCGCGTGGAAAACAGCATGCGGAAAGGCATCCGCATGCGATTTCATCCGCAGTGGAATCCAGGCGATTCGCAACAGTGGAAACAAGCCCTAAGTAAAGAGGAGAGATTTTCAGAGTAAAAAACATAATCTGTGCTGGAATTGAACAGTTCTGTTGTCAGACACAAGTGCACAAAGAGCAAGAGCTTAAGTCATTTTCTTTTGATTTCTTTAATTTTAGTGAATTTGTAAAAAGGCTAATGTGCCATGTTTTAAAATATTGTAAATAACTTAATGTATGTTTTATATTGCACACTTGCATACAGTGTGTAAACGCTTTCTGTAATGACTCTGTTTATTGTGCTCGCTTGAATAAATGTATCTACCTCATAAAATATATTACCATTAAGTAATTTATTTTACCTCTGCACTCAGCTGGATGGCTTGGATAAGGAAATCCTAGTACACATTCGTATACGTCTCCTGCATTATGGGTCGATCTGCTGAATGCCACAAGCCACTTTTCCTATCTCCTATATTTGCTAAATGATTTGGCTGTTAGAACACTGGCTGGGATTGCAAGGCTAGTTTTACAGAAGTAGCTTGATGAAGGCATTTAAATCCCACATATGGAATGTTTAAGCAGTCAGATATTTATTTTCCAGAGTTTTGGATGGACAGACCTCCCGCCCTGATTTAATGTATACATTGTGCATGTCAGTCTTTGATTTCAGTCTCTATGTAAATAGATACCTCTAAGACCCCATTTGTGGGCGTCTTGGAGAATTACATTAGTCTCTCAATGGTTTATATTGTTGGTGTTTTGTGTGCTGCTCCCTTGCAGTGTCTTTGGTGGTGACTTTCGCAGTTAAGGCATTTGATTTATGTATGTATATGTGCATTGTATTTGTTGTGTGGCTGATGAATATATGAGGCAAAAACTCACACTGTACAGTATCCAGCTCTTGTTGCCAGTGCTAAGAAACCAGACTTTTTATTTCAAATTCAGGCAGAAGACTGTAAAGAAGTAGAAAGAGCTGTGCTGCATTCACAGATTTGAAAACAATCTTTATGTGAATGGTTTTAGCGATCAGTTAACCTGGCGTTCTGGGTAATGCGTACATAACTGGGGGGGAGGCAGCCCCTTTAGCGGCGAATCGGTGTGGAGCGGCGGCGATCGGACAGAACATGTTAGTGCTAGCTACATGTTCTGCAAAAAAAAGTAAGTGAAAAGACCCTCCAGGGGCAGAGCAATCCACCTTGGCGTACGTGGACGAGCTCAGCTCGTCCATACCGCCAAGAAGGTTTTTAAAGTGGACCTGAACTCTTGCACAGGACAGAAGGAAAACAGAGATAAATGCACCATGTATGTATTTACAGAGTTTAGCCTGTCTAATTCTCCCTCGTGTGTCTAATCACTAGTGGTAATTTGATCTCTCCCCATGTCACATGACTGCCATGGCAGATGAGCTCATTTGAAAGCACAGGATGTTAATATGTCTGCTTCCATGAATCTGGAAGTAGAAACAGTGCAGATTTATTGCAGGATTTGTATCAGCTGTCACAAAAATGTTTTTCTTTAAAGGTTATTATGCTGTTGCGTGTCTTTTAGAGCAGAGTGGAAATTCTGAGTTCAGGTCAGAGTGTTTGTGATAAATTAAAACATATATTATATTAACTTTCTATCAGATCATCATACCTTTTGCATCTTACCTTGTGTGCCAATCAGAACTGTTCACATTGTCCCATGCCTCAAAAGGTTGGCAGTTATGGCAACATCAAGGCTGAATTCTAAATGTAATAAGTGTGGACTGCTCAATTTCGTATACTTGCGATCAATGCAGCGTTTGCCCGCTCTCGTCCCGACTAGTTTCGGCCTTCCGCCGTCATTAGTGGGAAGTTTGTATCTAGTCGGGACAAGAGCGGGCAAACGCTGCATTGATCGCAAGTATACGAAATTGAGTACCACACTGAGTGGGAAGTGCATTAGCCTGGAGGGTCCCTACTGAACTAGGAACCTCGGAATGTGAGTGTCATTTGCTTGTATTCCTGAAAAAACTTTTATCCTAATAAAGTGTCGTTGGAATTTTTTCCACTGAGAGAAGCCCCTGTTTGTTTTGTGCACTGAGCTGCACTCCTAGGTACATAAGGAACCTATGTGGGATCTCTGGAGGTGGAAGAAGTGTATGGTAGCATCCTGATGTGGACTACTTGAGCACTGCTGAGTGACTGTCATAGATTGCATTGGATGAAAAAGGTTACAGTATTATACTCACAAGGCTAGGTTGCCAGAGAAGCAACCACTCATACGAGCATGTGGGGAAGTAACGTCCCCACTCAGCCTTGCGGATCAGTTTGCGGGGGTCACTGCTCCAAACAAAAAGGGGGTGTAATCTCACTCTAGGTGAGGCCGTCAAAGTGACTTCCCTCGGAGGGGGATCACTCGTCAAGACAGCAAGGAGGATTGGAGGCACCCAATAGAAGTAGGTTTGTGGATTTTGTGTCACCACAGCAGGCACTCAGGGCTGATGCAGCTTGACTTCTGTAACGGCACTTTTACTTGACCTGTGTTGTCTTTTGTGTACAATAAATTTGAATTTCTTAGAGAATATTGTATTGTTGGAATGACATCTTGAAGGCAAGACTTTCTTACCACCTGTTTTTTGCCACACAAAATCCACAATCCTACTACCCTTGGGCGCCTCCTACCCTCCTTGCAGGCTTGACGTTTTGACTTCAGTGAATTTTATATAGCAATAAACGCTGTTTCAGCGTTTTCCATCTTTACTGCCTCTGTCTGAAGTCAATCCTGATGTCATTTCCTAACTTACTCTTTTTTTTCCTCCTTGAAAATGCACTTTCATATCTAGATTTCTTTGTAAACACACGTGAGAACAGGTGTATTTCGGCAGCCTCTGCAGAGGAGTGTGTTGTATTTCCCTTCTCGGCCTCTTGTCATGCTGAACTACCCTCAGCCAATCGGTGAGGAGCTGGAGTATAGTCAGGTGATGGCTCTTTGCAGATGCTGATGCTTTGCAGATGCTGATTGTAGCGCTGTACTTTGCAAATAGATCTAAATACTGTGACTAGCACTTCCAAAGGGACATTCTCTGGAGTTGCTGCATAAAATATAAAAACAATTAGACCCATAGTCCTATACCTTTACTAACAATGGAAAATGTGGTAGGGTGAGCTAGGGCACTAGTAGATAGATCAGCTTATTAGCTGCTAATTGACACTCAAACAGTAATTCAAGAACCTCTTGTCTGTTAACCATATTTCTTTGGAATACATATGCATTATTAAATTCCATTCTCTTACTACCCCCATACCCCGGGGTCATACCCAACTGGATTAGTTCAGGTAATACTGCTGCTACAAAGACTCTCATTGTAGAGACAGTTTATTTGTCTAGGCACACTCACAATAGAGGTGCCGCTATCTCCCGTTTGATCAGTAATCTTTATTGACATGTTGAACTCCTGCAGTTTTAGAACAATGTTATAATAAATCCATTCTGCTCAGCTATGCAGGAATACTCTGATCCATAGGCGAAGAACAGCTGACTACTGCTTAGGCTACAGCTAGGATTAGAGCTGCTGCAGATGAAAGCTTTGTATCTGGAGCTGGCTAGTTCATAGGCTTCTTTCATACATGCTATTTTCATTTTTTTTTCCTTTCTAGCGGCCTACTTGCTCAGGTTAGTTTGGCATGTATATACATATAATTTAGGATGCGTACATCTTTATGCATCGCTTGTAGTTTCAGAGCTTTCTAAACGTCAGAGCGCTATTTATTGTTAAGTTGCACTGCTGTAGTTTTCAAAGTAAAGAAATAAACCCTTCTGGGATTTTCATGTCAAAGATTCTGTAATGTATCTTTTATCTGTATGCTCAGTGCTTTGTTCCTTATTGCAATTTAATAGGAATGGCTCCTGACTTTGTAATTTCCATTAAGGAAAAGCTCAAGCCTTAACCATGAACAATGGGTCATGGAAAGCTCTGTATACTAATTTGCTGAGCAGTTATGTCTGTTCCTCTTGTGTAAAGGTATATGTAAATTAATGTAATAAAATTGTCAGTGTGTGAAACAGCACCTTTCTTAGTTTGGTAATGATGTTCTGCACAAAGATATTTTATGGCAACAAATGCAAATATAACAGGAGCTGCAATCTGCATGTGTGTCAAAAACATGTTGTTTTGCTCCATCGTAGGGACTGGTAGGTCAGTTGGGCATGCCGGATCTTTGTGTGACCTTTTGGGGACCTATATACATGCGCTAGATCCTTGGCTGAGATGGTTTTTAATGGCCACCATGGCTGAGATTCCTTTTGTGCACACACTAAATATAATTTTACCTTAAAACAAGGTATTTGTGATAATTCGGCTGTAGGTGAGCAACTGTGTTTTCCCATGATGCATCATTCCTCAGTATGCAAATCCTCTCTTTATGCACTTGAAAGCAAGGCTGCACATCCAGAACCGCTGTTGTATAATGAGCCTGTAACTACTACATTTTACAGAGCCAGCCCAATCCATCATACATTCAGCCTGTTTTGTGTTTTGGACTAATTAGTCCTCATCAATGCATGGTGTGGATTGATATGGCTCTATGGGTTAGGGCTTGGACCAGTACTAAGGAATACCCAGAAAGCTCCAGGTGTCCCAGAGTTACACAAGTGCCCATGTATACGCCGGCAACCGCGTGGGGCATGTGTATTAAGACTTAGCCAGTGGCAGACAAGGACAGGTAATGCATATTCCATTGGTGGGGGGTACATTTTACATTAGGGGGACAGCGGGGTGGTGGTGGTGGTGGATGCAACGTTGCAAGGCCAATTCCCGAGAAATTTCAAATCGATCGGGAATCAGCCTCTGTTGTATGGTGGACAGGCAACAGATATCTTTCCGATCAGATTCGATCAGAAACAGATCTGTCTCTTAAGGCCCATACACACGGGCTACAACAGTTGCTGGAAACACATGGCGCGCGCATGTTGCGGCGACAGGTCCTCTGTGTGTATGAGGCGCGCCAAGGAACTGTTGCTAATCAGAGCTGTCGCCAGGCGATTGACTTGGCCAATTGCCGGCAACAGCTGTTGCAGGAACCGTCGCTAGTCTCAAGTCAGTGCGGTTGTGTGTATGCTAGTCTCTAGCAACTCTTGTGAGTCCGACAGTTCATTGAACTTGCGACAGAAGTTGCTGAGCAACAGTTTCCGCTATGTTGCAGACAGGTTGTTGCCGCGTGTATACAATCGTCGCTTGTATACAACTGTCGTTGCTGGAGATTTTCAACTGTTGCTCGTCTCCATGCAACTGCAGACATCCGTGCCTCATGTGTATGTAGCTTAAGGATGCATGGGTACCTTTACATTATCCAGATAAATTGTGCCACTAGCGATGTTGCCAGTGGCGTAGCTAAGGAGCTGTGGGCCCCGATGCAAGTTTTACAATTGGGCCCCCCAAGCACTCTATACATAACAATTGATACGGGGCACCAAAACCTACAAATGGCAACTACAGTGTCAGAGGTGCAAGAAGGGGATGGGGAACAGTGTGTTAATGATTACCACTATTCAAAGTATCTATACAAGTGATTATTGTGAGCACAGGACCAATAGAAAGATAATACTGTAGTTGAGGGAGGGCCCTTCGGGGCCCCTCTGGAGCAAGGGCCCCGATGCGGTCGCAACCTCTGCAACCCCTATTGCTACGCCCCTGGATGTTGCTCATTTACCACTTGAAATGTTGCTAACAGTCACTCATAGGTGACAGAAGACATCACCCGTTACAAGTGAGACCACAAGCTTGAAATGAATCAGTCTTCCAAAACCGTTTCTCACAAGAGACCATTTCCCTTGCAACGTAACCATTATGCTGGATACACACGGTGCGTTTCCGCACTCGATGCGCCCGTCGATTCGTCGACCCGATTATTTCCGATAGGTCCGATTCGAGTTTTGATGGATCGATAGGCCGATTTGACATACTTTACATGTAAATCGACCTAACAATCATGGAAATGCGCTCGGAAATAATCGAGTCGACGCGAATCGACGGGTGCATCGAGTGCAGGAACGTGAAGTGTGTATCCAGCATTGCACTTACCCAAGAGATCATTAACAGCATTCCTGGAGTTTACCTTTAAAATAGGTGGAATTTCTAATAGCAGCACACTGCTTTAACTAGCTTGTACCAAAAGTGGCAGCTGGAATGTAGTAGGTTTTAACAATGGTCCTTGTTAATTTTTATAGCACTGCATACATGAAGCATGGGAAACTGCAGTTTTGCTTCAGACAGACCAATGAAAAGAAACCCAGATCAAAAGAAGTGTAGTATTTGGCTAAGAAAACCGATGTTCACCCCCCCCTGGATTGAATCTAAAAGTCTGCCCTTCCACTGCATCTGAGTTGTTTCATTTAGAAGTCATTGTGGTAATGTACAGACCCAAAATTAGAAAAGTTTTATCTGACCAAATATTTTTGGACCCAACTGTAATAAATATATATATATATATATATATATATATATATATATATATATATATATATATATATATATATGATCTTCTCAGAAAATTAGCATATTGTGATAAAGTTCATTATTTTCTGTAATGTACTGATAAACATTAGACTTTCATATATTTTAGATTCAAATACACACAAGTCGTTCAAGCCTTTTATTGTTTTAATATTGATGATTTTGGCATACAGCTCATGAAATCCAAATTTCCTATCTCAAAAAATTAGCATATTTCATCCGACCAATAAAAGAAAAGTGTTTTTAAAACAAAAAAAAGTCAACCTTCAAATAATCATGTTCAGTTATGCACTCAATACTTGGTTGGGAATCCTTTTGCAGAAATTACTGCTTCAATGCGGCGTGGCATGGAAGCAATCAGCCTGTGGCACTGCTCAGGTGTTATGGAGGCCCAGGATGCTTCAATAGCGGCCTTAAGCTCATCCAGAGTGTTGGGTCTTACGTCTCTCAACTTTCTCTTCACAATATCCCACAGATTCTCTATGTTGTTCAGGTCAGGAGAGTTGGCAGGCCAATTGAGCACAGTAATACCATGGTCAGTAAACCATTTACGAGTGGTCTTGGCACTGTGAGCAGGTGCCAGGTCGTGCTGAAAAATGAAATCTTCATCTCCATAAAGCTTTTCAGCAGATGGAAGCATGAAGTGCTCCAAAATCTCCTGATAGCTAGCTGCATTGACCCTGCCCTTGATAAAATACAGTGGACCAACACCAGCAGCTGACATGGCACCCCAGACCATCACTGACTGTGGGTACTTGACACTGGACATCAGGCATTTTGGCATTCCCCTCTCCCCAGTCTTCCTCCAAACTCTGGCACCTTGCACGGTGGCGTAGTGGTTAGCTCTCTCGCCTTGCAGCGCTGGGTCCCTGGTTCGAATCCCAGCCAGGGCACTATCTGCAAAGAGTTTGTATGTTCTCTCCGTGTCTGCGTGGGTTTCCTCCGGGCACTCCGGTTTCCTCCCACATTCCAAAAACATACGGATAAGTTAATTGGCTACCCCTAAAAAATTGGCCCTAGACTACAGTACTTACACTACATAATATAGACATATGGCAATGGTAGGGATTAGATTGTGAGCTCCTTTGAGGGACAGTTAGTGACAAGATATATATATATATATGTATGTATGTATGTATGTATGTATATATATATATATATATATATATATGTATGTATGTATGTATGTATATATATATATATATATATATATATATATATATATATATATGTATATATATATGTGTGTGTGTGTATATATATATATATATATATATATATATATATATATATATATATATATATATATATATATATATATATATATATATATATATATATTGTACAGCGCTGCGTAATATGTCGGCGCTATATAAATACTAAATAATAATAATAATAATTTCCGTATGACATGTAAAAGTTGCTATCATCCGAAAAAAGTACTTTGGACCACTGAGCAACAGTTTAGTGCTGCTTCTCTGTAGCCCAGGTCAGGCGCTTCTGCCGCTGTTTCTGGTTCAAAAGTGGGTTCATACTTCCATCTGCTGAAAAGCTTTATGGAGATGAAGATTTCATTTTTCAGCATGACCTGGCACCTGCTCACAGTGCCAAAACCACTGGTAAATGGTTTACTGACCATGGTATTACTGTGCTCAATTGGCCTGCCAACTCTCCTGACCTGAACCCCATAGAGAATCTGTGGGATATTGTGAAGAGAAAGTTGAGAGACGCAAGACCCAACACTCTGGATGAGCTTAAGGCGGCTATCGAAGCAACCTGGGCCTCCATAACACCTGAGCAGTGCCACAGGCTGATTGCCTCCATTCCACGCCGCATTGAAGCAGCCATTTCTGCAAAAGGATTCCCGACCAAGTATTGAGTGCATAACTGAACATAATTATTTGAAGGTTGACTTTTTTTGTTTTAAAAACACTTTTTTCTTTTATTGGTCGGATGAAATATGCTAATTTTTTGAGATAGGAAATTTGGGTTTTCATGAGCTGTATGCCAAAATCATCAATATTAAAACAATAAAAGGCTTGAACTATCACTGAGTGCATCACTTGGCATCACTGCGTGTCTGGGTAGACTGTATGGCAAAAGCTGTTCATAGACTTTAAACATGAATCCACTGTTCAAGCACCTACAGTCCACCTGCCATCTGAAGATTATCCCCTAGATACAGTCAGTTTATATGGCTCAACTGTTTGAGCCAACAAGCTTTGTGCCAGTATTGCAGTGACAGGATTTCACTAATCACCACTGACGTTGCCATAGTCACATGAATATTTCCCCAGTGCTCAGCCCGAAAACTTTTCATGGTGGTTCATGGTTAAAAAGATCTTTCATTCTGATAACAAATGATCTTTCCTGTAGTGGTTGGTCAGCCAAACGTAATGAAAGAACTGTGCAAGGTGAAGGGTTTGATAGTCCTGTCTTTTACCTTCAACCATTCCCAATCTCTTCGGTTTTGAAGGTGCATTGTAAAAGCATCCTCACAGCGTTGTGGTTGTGTGCAGGCTCAGCACATTACATAAAAGGCAATGGAGTGTATCGTTCTGAGCTGGCACAGAGCAGCGTGAAGATGTTTACACTACATTCTCTGACCTCTGATTCTGGTGACAGATCACAGTATAAGTGGGGGTTGTCACACTTCTTATATCTTACAACTAGAGAAAACTATGCAGCTTGGCATTGGACTAATGAAATGCACTTCCTGTTCACTTCCGATTGTCCCAATCCAAAGCTGCATGCTAATTGCAGTAAATTTGCATACATGCAGGAATTATTACCATCTGGACTATCTCTACTTATGTTTAATAACAAGATTTCTTTTATGTGTATCTTAATTTTTAGAGAGACCAAAAGTATATTCATTGTAAGGATTTCAGCAAATGTTATCACAGCTGTTTGAGTAAAGCTTTTGAGACAGGTGAAAGGCGTGATTGTGTGATAGAAGGGTCTGTACACCTCCCACCCATTAGAAACATTAGTAGAAATGCTGAATTACAGGTTTTTGGTTTTACAGTATTTAGTTATTTGTGTTTATTATATTCCTGCATACAGCAGTAACATGGTTCCTGGTGTTTTAGGAAAAAAACACTGAACTCTATCAGCTTCTGCCTTGACTGCCCCTAGGAAAGTCATAAACATAAAAGTTAAGCCAAGGTGAGATTGATATGGAGGCTGCCATATTTATGTTCTTTTAAATACTACTAGTTGCCTGGCAGCCTTGCTGGTCTGTTTGGCTGCAGTAGTGTCTGAATCACACCAGAAACAAGCATGCAGCTTGTCAGATCTGTCAATAATGCCAGAAACACCTAATCTGCTGCATGCTTGTTCAGGGTCTATGGCTAAAAGTATTAGAGGCTGAGGATCAGCAGGAAAGCCAGGCAACTGGTATTGCTTAAAGCAGGAGGATCAGCCGTACTATGTCAAAACTATGTGAAAAAAACACATATAGAAGTAGATAAATACTTGATCTACTTACATAACACATGTATTGTACTGTCCACGTTTTGATGTTAGTGAATGTTTTATATAGTAAATGAAGAGAATTTTCTTCCTGGTGGGGGCCATGTCTTTTGGCTAAATACTGATGTCATTTCTTCCCTTAACTTCTTCTTTTATTTTCTCCTCCAATTGCTGAGTCACCTCAGCCTTGCTTGTAAACACAAGTGAGCAGGGGATCATGTTTCAGCTAGGCAGGGAAATAAAGGGAAGAGGAGGAATATATTATAGATAAAAAGAGCCCCCAGCATACAACTGAATGGCAATGGCAATTAAAGGGCAAGTGCTCCTAAAGTATGTGTTAACTCTAAACCATAACAGCGGAAAAAGTTTTGCAAGTTTTGAATGCAGGATTAGCATCTTTGTCACTTAATACACTCATACCGGTTGCTATTGAAATTTGATTTTTATGGTGACAATCCCCTTAAAAGAAAATAAATATGGTAGCCTCCATATCACTCTCACCTCGGGTTCCCTTTAATGTACTGTTTCTTCATGTACTTTCTTCATGGAAGATGGATTTATTGTTTGGATTGTGTGAGGAAACCTATGGAAGAACAGACAAAAGGGCATGCAGATATTATCCTTTAGTAGCTTTGCAATGCTAAAGCACTGGCTACTTGTAGTTATCTACTCACTTCTTGAAGCAGTGTTCTATCATGCAGTTTTCCTGGTCAGGAATCTTAGTGCTTCAGCTTTTCAGTGTGGGGGAAAAGAATAGTGTTGGTAGCTGGGTTGCAGCTAGTTCACAGTCAGAAAGGCTACATGTGCTCGGGAGGTAATGATTGGTGCTTTCTTTTTGTCCCACCAGCTCCTGTTTCTCCATGGGGGAACAGAGTTGATCCTTTCTTTATTCTTTGCCATGTTATTTGCAAGTTGAAGTTTTTCTTCTGTGTGTTTCCGCAATGTGACAAGTGCTGGGAAATTTGCCAATGTACATGGCCCTGCAGAGACCTTGTCATATTATAATTACACATGACTCTCAGCATTTTTTATGCCCTGGGAGCTGTTCAGGTTAAACTAAACAAGCCACTAGCTTTTAGAACTTAATTTTGCATATATACAGTAATGAGCACAGGACATGCTTTCAGACTGTAACCAAATATTTTACACTTTTTTTTTTTTTTTTTTTGCCTATTACTGTTGCAGAGTTCAGAGATATTGTGAGGAAACTGGTTTGTATGGTACGCTGGGAGTGAGTAGGATTGAGGCTGAAGTTTTAGTCAATCCATTCCATCAGCCCATGAGCAATCTTTTTCTTTATTTCATTGACTTTCAAAACGGTTGTAAAGAGGAATCCACACTCATGCCTCTTCTAGGGACTAGGAGGATGTAGTCTCAGATGTAAATATCTTCTCTTTTTATATTAGCTGTAGTGCTATAGTCTAATCCATTAGGCTAAGTTTCTGTTACAAGACAAGACAAATAACATTCATATTGCTTTGTTCTCCTGGCAGACTCAAAGCGCCAGAGCTGCAGCCACTAGGGTCGCCCTCAGTAAGCAGTAGCAGTGTTAGGGAGTCTTGCCCAAGGACACCTTACTAAATAAGACCTGGTGCACACCAGAGGAGTTTTTCTGAGCGTTTTGAGTTTTTAAATCTGCTGCTAATGTTATCCTATGTGTCTGTGCAAAAAACCCATAGCATTACATTGGGAAGAGCTTTTGAAACCTCTAAAAGCTCTTCCCAATGTAATGCTATGGGGTTTTTTACAAAACCGCATTGTCCAGTGTGCACAGACACATAGGATAACATTAGCAGCAGATTTAAAAACTCAAAACGCTCAGAAAAACTCCTCTGGTGTGCACCAGGCCTAAGTGCTGGTTTACAGAACAGGAAGAGCTGAGATTCGAACTCTGGTCTTCTGTGCCTGCCCTTATTCTTTTATCTTCCGCTCCTTTTCTTATCTTTTTTCCATTCACTTTTATCCGGAATTGAGCGGCGAAAATGATCGAGCGGGAGATCGGATGTGTCGGAAATTATCTATTGAGCCAACTTAATGGCTCAAAAACGAGCCCTGTATACCCAGCATTAGACTAGAGAAGCCAAAGTTTCGGGGCCACCAGAACCCTTATGTCAAGATGGTAATTGGCCAGATGACTTGCAGCATAAGACGTGTGGGTAATATACAAGTAAAATCTATCCTGGATCTTAAAAATTGATTGTCTGATCAAAGTTTCTATAATTTGTCCATTCATAAAAATATTTATTTAAATTGTGAATGCTTGACAGTTTTTTATAGTCCAGTTATATTTATTTATTGTATTTATGGCTAGTGTAAGGTAGTGATAAAATGAAATATCTCTGATTTAAATTTCAAGTATATTGAACTATGCAGGTTACAGTTGTGTTCAAAATTATTCAACCCTCAGTGAAATTGAGTGTTTTTGGCCAGTTTGACATTGATTTTGATCATTTCAGTCATCTTGTTTACAATTAAATCAGAGGCACTTGTAAGTCAGACAAATATAACATTTATAATGAAATAACCACAAATGTCTTTTCTGTGCTCACATCATTATCAGTTTTATTCAACCCCCAAGTGACATTCATTCTTAGTACAACATCCTTTTCCAGTTATAACCGCTTTTAAACGTGAAGCATAGCTTGACACAAATGTCTTGCAGCGATCTACAGGTATCTTAGCCCATTCTTCATGGGCAAAAGCCTCCAGTTCAGTCACATTCTTAGGCTTGCGCGCTGCAACTGCTTTCTTTAAGTCCCACCAGAGGTTCTCAATCGGATTTAAATCTGTTGACTGCGATGGCCACTCCAAAATGTTCCAGCCTTTAATCTGCAACCATGCTCTAGTGGATTTGGAGGTATGCTTGGGATCATTGTCCTGTTGAAAGGTCCAACGTCTCCCATGCCTCAGGTTTGTGATGGACTGCATCACATTTTCATCCAATATCTCCTGGTACTGAAGAGAATACATGGTACCTTGCACACGCTGAAGCTTCCCTGTACCTGCAGAAGCAAAACAGCCCCAAAGCATAATTGACCCCCCCCCCCCCACCATGCTTCACAGTAGGCAAGGTGTTCTTTTCTTCATAGGCCTTGTTCTTCCTCCTCCAAACATAGCGTTGATCCATGGGCCCAAACAGTTCTAATTTTGTTTCATCAGTCCACAGAACACTATCCCAAAACTTTTGGTTAGTTCAGTTAGTTTTGGTTAGTTCAGAACCACAAGCTTGGTGTTGAGCGGTTCTGTGGCTGCCACCTTCCCGACGCCTGTCGGGGTTAGTCAGTCGGGAAGGGATTAATTAATTACAAATAGGTAACCAATTTTTTCTGATTAATAAAATTAATTTTTATTTAACTGATAAGCTTTATGTTGATATCCTCTATAATAAAACCCCTTTGTCTCTGCGTCCTATGTCAGTGTCACTGCATGCTACTGCGCATGTGCCGCAGGGACAGACGTTGGATAGAAGCAAGACGGGCAGCCGGGCGCACGCGGCGGCGGTCATGGGAGGATGACAGACCTTTTTAAACGGCTTAGGTGTACTAGTCTAAACATAAACACCTTTGAGGGCCCGTTTACACTGGGGGCATTTTCCACCTTTTTTCAAGCGCATGCGATGTTTAAAATTGCCCACAAAACTCGTGTGCAATGATTCCCTATGAGAGAGTTTACAGCCGAGCGGTTCTTTTCCGATCCGCTCAGCAAAGTGGTGCCTGCACCATTTTTGAGGCGTTTTTGCTATAATGGAAGGTATAGGAAAAGCACAAAAATGCTCACAAAATCGCTTTGTGCAGCGATTGCGTTAACAGTTTTTAAAAAATAAATACATTGTATTTATTCCTATCCGAGTCAGAGTTCACTTCCTGACTTGCTTCAAGGAGTGAATTACAAAACCACGCTGAAAAAGCACTTAGAAAAGCGCATTTTACAAAAACGCAGCGCACAGTGGAGTGCTGGGAGGGGGAGGGGGGAAAGCAGCGCTCAAATGCAAAACGCTTGCAGTTTCATTTTTAGGTGTGAATGGGGCCTCAATCAATTTATATATTTTTTTATTTATTTTTTTTGCTGTAAAGCCCAATCTACACGATACGGTTCTTTGTACGATTCGATTACGATTCTATTTACGATCCGATTAAATCCGACATGTCAGATCGAGATTCAATTCGATTTGCCATTGCAAAACAATGGCAAATCGAATTGAATCAAAAGGCAAATTGAATCGAATCCCGATCTGACATGTCGGATTTAATAGGATCGTAAATAGAATCGTAATAAAATCGTGCAAAGAATCGTATCATGTAGATGGGACTTGAAGAGGAGCTGTTAGGTATAGAGTGTTAGAGAAAAAAAACACATATATCAGAAGCTAAATATTGGCTGTACTTACATTTAGGCCTGAACGATTTTAGGAAAAAATTGAATTGAGCGATTGCTGTCTGAAGTTGCGATTTCTATTCACGATTTCCTTCAAATCAAGCTTTGTTCCCCCTTTTTGCCTGTTTGTTTCCCCCGTCTCTCTGTGCTTCCTCTGGGTTTTTCTCTTGCCCCCTTTGTGTCTCTGTGCCCGTTCTTTCTCTCGGTCTCTCTCTTTGTGCCCGCTCTGTGTCTCTCTGTGCCTCCTCTGTCCCCCAAGCTGCAACAGTTGTGGACATAGCTTCAAGCACAAGTCCAGTGATGCCCGTCTATCCACTCCGCGTCCTGCAGGCTCTAATGCACGGAATACTTCCTGTATGTCATGTGACATACAGGAACCCAGAGTTTTGCCAAGCACAAGAGCCGGCAGACAGCGATAGAGGACAGACAGCGTTTCGACTCATGCGGATGGTATGTCCAATGCTGCGGGCCGCACGCACTGGGACTTTGGGGAAGTTTGAAGCTACTTCTTAAAACTTCCCCATGTGGAAATGACATGATCGCGATAATTGCCGCTTTGACGATTCCGAAATTGTGATCTTGGTGATCGCGATTTCGGTTTAAATTCGATTTATCTTTCAGGCCTACTTACATTACATTTGCATTTATAGCGGACTCATGCAGTATACTCTAGCGGGACATATGCCCTGTGATTTTTCAGTGCTGGCTGCTGTTACAAGCTGCTGTAACATGAGCCTGTAACGTCTCACTGAGAAAGCAGCCTTAGGGCATGATAGGGAAATGAAGGGGGATGACCCAAGGTACTGCAGTGGGGAGAAGAGGCAGCCCCAGAATGCTTTGCAGTATCTGTTATTCGGCCTGAGTCCTCCTTAGGAGCTTGGGAATATAGAGCCTTGCTGTTCAGCACACAAGCCTTTTTGGCTTCCTTCTAAACTGTTTAACACAGGCGAATAGAGGTTTAAATTAGCTTTTGCTAATTTCTGTGAGACAGAATGAGGCAACATCCTAACCTGCCTGCTGAGGGGAACTGGCCTGACCTCCCAGGACATACCCAAGGCTAGCTTGTCCAAACACCTCATTGAGTCTCTGTCCTAAGCTAAGTACTCACGGGGGGACAATTGTAGCTGTCGCTGCACACGGGAGCGTGTGCGCGACAGTTCGGAGACAGTTCGGCGACAGCTCGTCGCCAAGTCCCTCTGCATACACACGGCAGCAGAGGGATTAGCGATGCGGCGGAAGCTGTCGCCGAGGTTCCTCCCCCCCGCCGGATGCTCCGTGTACTGTGTGTGGGTAGCTGTCGCTAGCCCGCATACACATGCGGGGCTAGCGACAGTTCCGGCGAGGTTGCGGCGACGGCTGTAGCCGGCGATTGAACATGTCAATCGCCTGGCGACAGCTCCGACGGGCGACGGTCCGGGGCGCGCGCGTCATACACACGGGCGAACCGTCGCCGCAACACGCGCGTGCCACGTGGTTGCGGCGACGGCCGTACCCCGTGTGTATGAGCCTTTAGAAAGCCAGTAATCTTATCTCTTCTTCCCTAAGCTCAGATCACATTTTATTACCTTTTTGTAATGTTTTGTCTAGGAATGGTGTGCTCATCTGGTTTTCTTCAAAAAAGAATCAACAGTAAAATACCAAACCAAAGATCTATATTGTTGTAGTTTTATTTTAATGTAATTTGAAACAAGCTGGCAGAATGATCTTACATTCAGAATGCTTCAAGATCCAAGGAAAAAAAACATGAGAAAAACTTCCAGTCATGAATATTAACTTGCTAAAGCTAGGGATATTTCCTTCCCATTACTTTGTGCACAATCTAAAATCTCTCAGGATGCAGTGTCTGTGGTTTTATCCAGGAAAACTGGCATGGGAGAATCCCTGACTGGCCAGCTGACACCCGCACATAATTCTCCTCTCTAATGGCCTGTACTCACGGGCTGCAGAAGTGGCCTGTCGCCAGCACACGTGAGCGTGCTAGCGACAGGCCGGCGACAGCTTCTCTCCAGGTCCCTCCGCGTACACACGCGGAAGAGGGACCAGCGGCGAGACGGAAGCTGTCGCCGACGTTCCTCCTCCCCCCCGCCGGAAGCTCCATTTACCTCTATGGAGGTTGCTGTCGCTAGTCCGCGTACTCACGCGGACTAGCGACAGTTGCGGCGGAGGTGCGGCGGCGACTGTTGCCATGCGATTGAAACTTTCAATCGCATGGCGACAAGAGCGACGGGCGACAGTTCGGGATACGCGCGCGTGCAACGGCCCATACTCACGGGCGACCTGTCGCCGCAACACGCGCGCGCCGCGTGTTGAGGCGACAAAAGTCCCTCGTGAGTATGGGCCATTAGAACTGGAGCAGAGCACAGGTTTTGAATAGTGAACCGTCTCTCTGGTATCTGCTTCTGCTCTGTACATTTATTCATTTTCCATACATAGTTAGTTATTACGGTATACCCTGTTTTATTTCTTACTAACCGTCCATTTATCACAGCCATTTGCAAGTTTTCCTATTAGTTATCATGGAAAATTGGTCTTGCACTTGCTTATTAAACCTTATAATGGCAGAAAAAGGAGAAAATTGGAACACAAACAAGATTTTGTAAGATTTGTACTATAAATATGTTTATCTCATTACGCTGCATGTCACTTTGTTCCCCCCCACTCCCCCCCCCCTTCTTTATTTATTTTTTTTATTTTTTATTTTTAATACAGTATATGGATATAATGTACTAAATCGGCCCTGAATAAGGTGATTATAATGCAATATTGGTTTAACTTGCTCCCATCACTTGAATAGATCTAAAAAAAAAAAGGGGAGAGAGAAATAATATAATTAAAGGAAAACTATAAAGGTATGGGTGTGTACACCCTACATCAAAAGTGCAGTTTTAATCTACACACAAGTGCCACCATGCCAGTATTTTAAATAACGGTGCCACATAGCAAATCTATCTGGAATTAAAAATGCAACTTTGCTCTCACAGAATAACTTCATGGATGACCACCAGATAAGAAGCATACATTAGCGTTAAAAAGAGCGATTGAGGAGTAGGATAACCAACATTTTCTCACCAAAGTCAACATATTCGATAATCTGAAATCGATCCTTAAACTGGTTTTAGAACCCTTTTTTTGATCTAAACTGCATTCATAACACCTTGTTTTTTTAACTTTGCATTATATACAACAAAAGTACGACTGTTAATGAGATATATATTTTCCATACGCAGCCAATAAGCAATAAAAAAAAAGCCTCTGCATATGCAATTCCCTCCAATCCTGCACCTTAAGTTAAGGCCTGTGAAACCTTTCTAAATACACTAGGGCAGGGGTAGGGAACCTATGGCTCGGGAGCCAGATGTGGCTCTTTTGATGGCTACATCTGGCTCTCATACAAATTCGTAGGGGCTTATTCACTAAGTTACACTGCTCAAGCAGTGTAGCTTAGTGTGGCAGCGCAGGTAAAATTTTCAAATTAGTGTACGCTACTGCTGTAGCATGCACTATTAACTTACTTGTGCTACCCCAAAATGAACAGCTGCTCCCATTGTCCCACTCTGGACCCTGTCAGGTCCAGTGACTTTGTAGGACGAGATCCCCACAATTTGATGGGCCCAATAGGCTGCCTGTCACTTGACAGGCAGTCTATTGGGCCAAAGTGCGGGGATCTCCTCCTACAAAGTGAATCAAGCCCCCAAGTCAGTTAGGTAATTGTACAAGCTGTTAGTCGGTATTTCTCCTGCCTGGCTCTCAGAGAAATTGCTGATGTTGCTGAAACCCAAGAGAAGCTGAATATGTGTTTGACACTTCCGTTGCCCAGCGAATCAACTGTATACATATCACCATGACAACAGGGACGTGGGCTCTAATGTCCCAGTTTGAAACATATTGTATGGCTCTCACGGAATTACATTTTAAAATATGTGGCGTTTATGGCTCTCTTAGACAAAAAGGTTCCTGACCCCTGCACTAGGGGCTAATGAATGTAAAAATAGAAAAAAAAATACTCTTCAGTTTGCACTAGAAAAACATTTTATGAAATTGGATGTGGTTGTGGTCTTAATTTCTTTACCAAGTGTAAAGTTACTGCCACGTCTTGGCTGATTTACAATATAGGATCACACCTAATGTAAATGCATTTGTGACAATTCTATAAATCGGCATGGCTGACATTTGAATAATTTATATACGTTTGGCTTTCATCCATGTTAAGGTTTATTCTCCCACATGTTTTTAAGTTCTGTTTAATAATAGGTTAGATTTATTACATGTTTTAATGTTCCAGACATTGTTATAAAAATTCTAACTTAAAAACCATTCCCCTGCAGTGGCCTTTGTCATGTGCATGTGGTCTGCTCTGGCCACCGTACTCTATGTAGATTATACATATAATTTTCTAACTCGCGTATATATATATTATCTATCTATATATCTATCTATCTATCTCAGAGTGACGGTTTTAGCCACCTTAAAGGGAAATTGTACAGGCTTCCCCCGATATTGGTCTATGATAGAGACATATGACTGTGGTAGGGATTAGATTGTGAGCACCTCTGAGGGACTGCAAGTGACAAGACTATATACAGTGTAAATCTCTGCAGAAGATGGTTAGGGCTGTGTAAATGAACCAAGAAAAAAAATAGGCATGAGTGTTTTGTGAAAGCAGGTGGGTTTCATATTCTGAAAACTATATGGGCTGGCAGGCTTTGGTGGTGAGAGTTGGGGATTACATGCACTTTCTTGCTGACCACCAGCCTCAATGGTTAAAGAGCGAGCTAGCTGGCATCAGTCTTGCACAGTGCACATATGTATGTTTGGCAAGTGTGACACTGTACTGTATTGCATTGCATTAAATGAACAAGGCATATCCACTGGTGGGGAAACCTGCACGAGTGTGAACAGATCCCCATTCACTTGCATGGTACCGATCACTGCTTTTGATGTGCACAGAGCTGCAGTAACGTAACTGTACTTAGTGTGCCACAATAGAGGTGATTACTTCCCTCCAGGGGAACATGATTGCCAGGTGATATGACCCAAAGGTTAGCAAGTTGCATTCATGAGGCTTAGTAAATCAGGCCGAGCATTTGTCCAACCGGTCATACATTACATGGGATCAAGAAGACAAGTTTATTTGTGTAAATGTTACTGTTCTGAGGTTGTAATGTCTAGCTGCTGGAGTTACAAGTTATCCAGCTAAGCTTTGAAGAACCAAAAACCTCAGGATTTTTTTTCGGGGAGGGGGGACACCTGAGTGAAGGGAACTGTTCTGAAGTGCTGCATTGTGTGTGTTGCTTCTTGCTCATGTGGTAGCAAAAGTTATACATAATGAAAGTTCTTTAAGGATCTTCGGGAACTGCTAGCACGTGGGCAGGCAATGGGCATTCTGATAAACAAACGAAAAAGAGACGGCACACAATTAGCTGCAAAACTGTTGCTGTGTATTATGGAGCAAAGCACTGCATTGCATGTTACGGAATTCCGTCCTTCCTCAGATGCATAACCTGGTTATGCATCTGAGGAAGGACGGAAGTCCGTAACATGCAATGCGGTGCTTTGCTCCATAATACACAGCAACAGTTTTGCAGCCAATTGTGCGCCGTCTCTTTTTCGTTTGTTTATGGTGAACCAGCGACCGCCTGGGCAATCCGCTCGAGACTGAGCATCGGCAAAGTGTACAGGTCATACATACCTGGTGTACTGCTTCCAAGGCGTCCCTTCCACTAACTACACACAATGGGCATTCTTATCAGTTGTATGTCGCAGCACTTGTGTCTGGCCCATCCCATCCCATTGTGCCTGTTTTTCACTACCTCCCAAAGATCCACCAACTGGCCCGCCCCATAGTTGTGAGCATCGGCTCTTTGGGGGAGCGTCTGGGTGAGTATCTCAATGCACATTTCCAACCATTAGTTCAGATTTCCTAGTTTTCTTCTCGTCATGTTCTTTACAGCCTCAGCCATTTTGTGTGGGAGGAACATAACCAATGTGCGACCTTGGATGTTGTCTCTCTGTACTCCTGTATTTTGTACAGACTGGCTTTAGAGCTTTACTTGGTGAGGTATTCATCTTTTGACACACCTTTATATTCTTTTCTATTAATTTATTTTTTATTCAAGGTTTTTTTTCCAAAGATGCAGAGCTTCCATGGGTGACAGTTTTTCCCCTCTTTCCAATCTATACATCTATAAAGACGCCACCTCCATCTCATGTCCTTGCAACTGTGACTAAGGGTGTATTGTAAGCCCGACACGTGTCAGTTGATTCTGAGGATGTAATCGCTTTGGGCTGATGCACACCTAGAGCACTACTTCTGAGCGCTTTTCAAAACGCTAGCGCCTTGAAAAAAAGCACTTTGCTGATGTATTTGAATGGGATGGATCACACCAGCACGATGTGATCCATCCCATTATACATCTATAAAGACGCCACCTCCATCTCATGTCCTTTGCAACTGTGACTAAGGGCGTATTGTAAGCCCGACACGTGTCAGTTGATTCTGAGGATGTAATCGCTTTGGGCTGATGTACATCTAGAGCACTACTTCTGAGCGCTTTTCAAAACGCTAGCGCCTTGAAAAAAAGCACTTTGCTAATGTATTTGAATGGGATGGATCACACCAGCGCGATGTGATTTCCCCCCCCCCCCCTAAATGCTCTAAAAAGCACCTCAACAGAGCGATTTTCCAAGTTTTTTTTTTTTT
The DNA here is from genome assembly GCF_040937935.1 of Hyperolius riggenbachi. NCBI lineage: Eukaryota > Metazoa > Chordata > Amphibia > Anura > Hyperoliidae > Hyperolius > Hyperolius riggenbachi. The sequence goes on along the minus strand of NC_090646.1, from coordinate 386,170,297 downwards.
TTTTTTTAATAAAAGATGTAAACTTCCAGCTCTACTGTAAAAAAAAAATGCTACACCAAAATGCTGCAAAAATTGCTAGACATAAATAGAAAATACCTAGGCTCATGCCTAGAATCACTTAAAAAAATCACTTCTAAAAGCGCTGAGCATTTGCGATTGCGCTAGTGCTTTTAGGTGTGCACCGGCCCTTTCTGTGTCTGTCTAGTTAAGTCACTGGTTTTAATGCTCAATGGAGTCTGTGAATCATTCCCTCCCTTTTACTGTGGTCTGCCTGGTTAACTGGATCCTGCACCTGTGAGTGTTCTGCAAAGGGGGTTTCAGAGCGTTCTGAACTTTGTCTGCTAGGCAGAATTGTGTAGTGTAGTGTGACTGAAATACAGCACACTGCACTACGATGGTCCTTGCAAAAACTGACTACATGAGTATCAGTGATGAGAATACAGGAATTGAGTCTGAATAAGGCTTTTTTTTTTTTTTTTTTTAAGTTAACCAATAAATGGAATCATCCTGATTCAAAACTTCTTGCTTTTACTGATGGCTAACGTTGTACTTTATGCTACTGCCTCTACAGATGGTATTCTGTAGAATTTCTCAAGAACTGTCCTGAGTTTTCAGGTTGTTCCTGTGCTCCCCATCCTACTGTATAGGTCACAGTGATTGTGTTGTAGCAACTTTTCCTCAGACATGGGGATATTCTCCTTTCTAAAGGGGCTGCACGGTTTGCATTCTTTCTGAAGGAAAGCCCATAAAACAAAATTGAGTCACGGTTGACTGGATGCCTGTGACCCTTTCACACACATTACCTTTGTATGCCATAACCAGCAAACCTAGCCAGGATTTTCACAGTGGTGTTTATTGGAACAAAGATTTCTGCATTTTCCATTCTGTCCTCCGTTTTTACTGGGAAACTGTACTGTATGGCTTTCTGCAAAGGCTTTATAAGGAGCCCCTACTTGTAATGCAGATATTGCTTTATTAACGCTGCTCTTGTGAAGTTGTGGATGGAAAATCCCCATTGTTTAGAAACCACTTCGTAGTAAAATTACTTGTATTATTGATTTATATAGTGCCAATAGCTTTCTTAGTGTTTGCTATTATTGCTTGGAAATTGTTTATTTGTACAAATACCTTCTGTTTTAAGACAGTAAATTTCTGTTTTGCTTAGCGTTTTTAGTAAGGGGGCTTTTTAGTCCCTTTTTGCCCTATACACACTCTTAGGAGTTCTGGTTCACCATAAGCTTGCTGGGTAGTGTATAACTCTGGTTGTTACAAGTCCTACCTCATAGAGCAATATTATTCCTTGCCATGCACTGATGAGGATCAACCAGTCCGAACCAGTCTGTATGCGTGTTGGATTATTATGGCTCTGTACAATTAACAAGCTGACACATCATTGCATTCCAGCGGTTCTGGAGGTGTGTTTAGCTTCCAGGGACAACAAAGGGACTGTTTGCATATTCAGCAGTGATGCACTGTGGGACAGCTCATAAGCTCACTCCATCCAGAATAATCACAAATGCCTTCTGTTTTGCCCAGTTGTATAGCACATCTTGTGATGATTACTCATACAACTTAGTTGAAAGCAATTGGGTTCCTTAATTGGCTAATATGATCTAGGCTACACTATATGTTGTGTTACTGGGTTGCAGCTGATTGCTACCAAGGTTGCAAAGTGCCACTTAGTTTTATGCAGACAGGATTTATATTCTCCAGAACTACATTTCCTTCCCACCCCTCTTGTTAACCAGTCCTCTTCACAGTTTTTGTTTTGTAGAAAGCTGACTCTGTGGCAGGGTTCACACCTGAGGCAATCGTGGGCGGTTTCCCCCCCATGCAGAATCACACCGGATGTGACAGTTCACAATAATCGATCAGCTGGGTTTTGAAACTATGCTGTTCTGTCAGTAGAAGAAACTGGAGTGGAGATTCTTGTGATCATTGCTTATAGCAAGCGAATCTGTGGCCCAATAGTCTTGAATAGCAAATCCCACCTTAATTTAATTACAGTAACTAATGTACATGTCTCTCCATAAGTTCTGCTACACCCAAAGAACACTAGCTGTATACTGTGCACAGGAGGGACTCCCGAGTGTGTCTACTATATCAGGTGGTAGAATACACAAGATCTTGTGCTGCATCATAAAATCCTTTGGGGATTGATGGTTGCTAACGTAAGACTTCTGGTTTCGCTTCTAGTTGTCACGTTGCCTGGATCATCTTTCTGCTTTGATTCTCATTATTCTGTTTTCACAGACCTGTGATTACAGACTACGTCTTAGGGGATTTGCTGAGCTAAAGTATAATGCGTTACATCACTCTTTCCAAATGTAGTATGCACAGATCATTTATTTGGTTGGCTTGTTTATTTTCATTTGTTGTATCTCCACATATATGGTAATTTTTCACATATATATTTCTTATCCTAAAAAGGATCTGTACTGGTTTTAAGTCAATTTAATTTTAAATTGTATTTAAAATATTTACTTTTAAACATGATCTTTTTTCATACCTTGATAATTTTTGTAAAAGCTTAATAGAGGGTGCAGCATCGTTACTTGGTTTGCGGTAGCTTCTTGCCTGCAGACCGCTATCCAGCAATAGGCCAAATGGAGCAAAATGATCATACAGAATGCATTGTAATGTAATGCTGGGAATACACCATGAGATTTTTTTTGGCTGATGGTTCGATAGATCATTTCCGACGGGTCTGATCTGATCTTCAATCGTTTTTCTGATCGATTTCTCATAAATTTCTCATAGACGTGAATAGAAATCGATCAGAAAATCGATTGAAAAAATCGATCGGACAGCAAGTCTGCTGAAAAATCTCATTGTGTATTCCCAGCATCACACTTGAGTTCTGAGGTGGCCAGGAAGCTAATCAGTCTCTTATATAATACCCTAAAGGTGGCTATACACTGGTCAATTTGCCAACAGGTTCGACCCAACAGATAGATCCCTCTCTGATCGAATCTGATCAGAGAGGGATCGTATGGCCACCTTTAATGCAAACAGATTGTGAACCGATTTCAGCCTGAAATCGTTCACAATCTGTGGTGGTGCTGCTGCCGCCGCACCCCCCCCCCCTCCCCCGCATACGTGGAGGAAATAATTATTTGACCCCTCACTGATTTTGTAAGTTTGAATGAAGTCTCAGAACAGTATCATTTCAATGGTAGGTTTATTTTAACAGTGGCAGATAGCACATCAAAAGGAAAATCGAAAAAATAACCTTAAATAAAAGATAGCAACTGATTTGCATTTCATTGAGTGAAATAAGTTTTTGAACCCTCTAACAATAAAAGACTTAATACTTAGTGGAAAAACCCTTGTTTACAAGCACAGAGGTCAAACGTTTCTTGTAATTGATGACCAAGTTTGCACACATTTTAGGAGGAATGTTGGTCCACTCCTCTTTGCAGATCATCTCTAAATCCCTAAGGTTTCGAGGCTGTCTCTGTGCAACTCTGAGTTTGAGCTCCCTCCATAGGTTTTCTATTGGATTAAGGTCCGGAGACTGACTAGGCCACTCCATGACCTTAATGTGCTTCTTCTTGAGCCACTCCTTTGTTGCCTTTGCTGTATGTTTTGGGTCATTGTCGTGCTGGAACACCCATCCACGACCCATTTTCAGCTTTCTGGCAGAGGGAAGGAGGTTGTCGTTCAGGATTTCACGATACATGGCTCCGTCCATTTTCCCGTTAATGCGATTAAAGTGAACCGAGCATCATTTTTAACACCCAGGGCAGCTCTATAGCAAATAAAAAATGCATTCTAAAAATGTGGTTTATTATTAAAAAAAACTTTAATTTTACCTCATTTTTTTACATCTAAGAGTTAAATTAGCCACTTTGTCCGACCGCAAAGGACCTCTGGTCCCTGAGCAGGAGATGGTGAAAACAGATAAGAAATTACCTCTTTAGACTTAATTGACCACAAACAAACCCCCATTGTACTTCAAACAGAAAACATCAGTTACAGTTGAAGAATGTCACACCTAGCCTGGATAACAGCACTTGTAAAACAGCAGGGGTTGAGCTTCTGAACAATGTCAGCCCTTGCAGCTATTTGAAGCCAAGAGCTGCTTGGATCCCTTTAAGTTGTCATGTGCCCTTAGCAGAAAAACACCCCCAAAGCAAAATGTTTCCACCCCCATGCTTGACGGTGGGGACAGTGTTTTGGGGGTCATAGGCAGCATTTTTCTTCCTCCAAACACAGCGAGTTGAGTTAATGCCAAAGAGCTCTATTTTGGTCTCATCAGACCACATTAACTTCTCCCAGTCACTCACAGAATCATTCAGGTGTTCATTGGCAAACTTCAGACAGGCTTGCAGGGGGACCTTGCGAGCCCTGCAGGATTTTAATCCATTGCGGTGTAATGTGTTTCCAATGGTTTTCTTGGTGACTGTGGTCCCTGCTAATTTGAAGTCATTCACTAACTCCTCCCATGTAGTTCTAGGATGTTTTTTCGCCTTTCTCAGAACCATTGACACCCCACGAGGTGAGATCTTGCGTGGAGCCCCAGAGCGAGGTCGATTGATGGTCATTTTGTGCTCCTTCCATTTTCGAACAATCGCACCAACAGTTGCCACCTTCTCTCCCAGCTTCTTGCTAATGGTTTTGTAGCCCATTCCAGCCTTGTGCAGGTCTACAATTTTGTCTCTGACATCCTTGGACAGCTCTTTGGTCTTTCCCATGTTGGAGAGTTTGGAGTCTGCTTGATTGATTGATTCTGTGGACAGGTGTCTTTTATACAGGTGACTAGTTAAGACAGGTGTCCTTAATGAGGGTGACTAATTGAGTAGAAGTGTCTAACCACTCTGTGGGAGCCAGAACTCTTAATGGTTGGTAGGGGTTCAAAAACTTATTTCACTCAATGAAATGCAAATCAGTTGCTATCTTTTATTTAAGGTTATTTTTTCGATTTTCCTTTTGATGTGCTATCTGCCACTGTTAAAATAAACCTACCATTGAAATGATACTGTTCTGAGACTTCATTTCTTTGTCATTGGACAAACTTACAAAATCAGTGAGGGGTCAAATAATTATTTCCTCCACTGTACATGCATACATTACCTGCTCCGCTGGCGCGAGTCCCCGCTGTCACTGCTGTCTTCTTCTCCGCTCTGGTCTGGTCTTGTCTCCGGCATGCTTCACTTCTTCCTGCCAGGCAGGAAGTTTAAACAGTAGAGCGCCCTCTACTGTTTAAACTTCCTGCCGGGCAGGAAGAAGTGAAGCATGCCGGAGACCAGACCAGAGTGGAGAAGACAGCAGTGACAGCGGGGACTCGCGCCGGCCGGAACATGTCGGTCATCGGGCATTCGAACGCCACTATCGACGCACTCCCGACCCGCCGGCGATCGAGAAAAATCTTCCGCACGGACAAATCGACGGGAACGATCGATTTTGGACAGAAATCGATCGTTCTGTCAGCGGTGTGCACGGTGATTTCACAGCCAATTCGATCACTGTGATCAAATCGGCCGTATATCGGCGGAAAAATCGTTAGGTGTATGGGCCCCTTTAGGCAGCTATTGGCCACAAATGGTAAATAGATCTTTCTCCTGTGTTATTTCACATTTTATAAATACTAAACCCTTTTTACAGAGGAACTCCAGTGAAAATAATGTAATAAAAAAAGTGCTTCATTTTTACAATAATTATATATAAATGATTTAGCCAGGTTTTGCCCATTCTAAAAAAATTTAAATCCCTGATTTACATTCTGACATTTATCACATGGTGACATTTTTACTGCTGGCAGGTGATGTAGCGGCTGCTTGCCTTTTGGGCAGTTGGAAACCGCTGTAAACAGCTATTTCCCACAATGCAACAAGGTTCACAGGCAGGAAACTGCCAGGACTATGGTCCTCAGAGTTTGCTGTGGGAGGGGTTTCACCACAATATCAGCCATACAGAGCCCCCTGATGATCCATTTGTGAAAAGGAATAGATTTCTCATGGAAAAGGGGGTATTCGCTACTGATTGGGATGAAGTTCAATTCTTGGTCACGATTTCTCTTTAAGGAGACAGAAGCCTCTGGATCCTCCATAGGCTGTCCACGCTGTCACCCAGACCACTGAGGCAGTGCTCCTCTTCTGGCACAATCGTGGCAGTGCTACACCTGCGCAGTAGCATGGAGACGCTCGTTGGCTAACTATTCTGGCTTACTGCACTGGGACAGCTGTGCTCTTGTCTATAAGAGGTGAGCGGCCCCTGATGGTCCTTTCTGACAAGCCTTTGTCAGAATTCTTTGGGGGAAGGGGTGCTCGGTGGATGGTGTATAAAGCCAGTATGTGTATTTGTACCAAACATTTGGTTTGGGTACACTTTAAGAATTTTTGTTGTTTGTGTAATAGAGGGCTATTAACCTTCTATCGATAGTTTATGCAAAGAATGTCATCTTTTGTATGTACCTTAAAAATCCATATGAAATGTGTGCTGCTGCTTAGTTAAAGTGGATCCAAGGTGAACTTTTATTCATTGCATAATTGTGTTCCTTTCCTATTGTTTATAGGGCATTCCTCAAGCCAAATACTTTTTTTTTGTTTTATTACTCTAATTCCCTATAAACTAAATAAACCACGCCCATAGGTTTTCAGAGAGCCTTGGCAGTAGCAAGGGCTCATGGGAGCTCAGTCTGGGCAGGAGAAGGAGGAGGTGTTACTAGCCATTGATTTTAGAGGCAGAGGGGAGGAGGGAAGAAGGGGGATTAGGTTTTTTCACAGGCTGAGTGTTTAAGATACAGATAAGCCTGCCTCTGTGTAATGTTTACAAACTACATGGCTGCTGTTATTGTATCACAGGAAGAAATAATAATTTTCTATTAAAGCTGTTTGCAGCTAGATTTGCTGTGTAAACTATCTAAACTTTAGATAAGATATATAGACAAGCTACTTGTTATAGTTAGTTTTTCATCTCGGATCCGCTTTAATGGCAAGCGTTGACTGTGTTTGTGGGCATGTAAACACCATGATCCGTTCACTAAACTTTATTGGTGGAGTCAAAATGTGTGAAAAATGTAGCATTTGGTAGTCCATTTGAAATCAGCATATTGTGACTAAAGGTGCGTACACACGCACGACAGCAGCCAACGACTGGTCCGTCCGCACCTCCCGCTGGGCGGGTTTTCAGCAGACTGTAGTGCGTGTGTACGCACTGTCGGCGGACTGATAAGGCTGTTCCTGAACGGTCAGTCCGCCGACAGTGCGTACACACGCACTACAGTTTGCTGAAAACCCACCCAGCGGGAGGTGCCGACGGACCCGTCGTTGACTGCTGTCGTGCGTGTGTACGCACCTTAACAATGGCTTGTATTCACCTGCTGAGCCAGCTTACCAGTTTCCACGTTAGATGTTATCCCGCTGTAGACAGATGCAGACTGATATCGACCATTCTCAAATAATGGGGGAAGGAAGGGGTATAATTTGTTGTCATACCATGGGTGGTGGGGATGTTTCAGGTTGTGTTGTGTGTTATCACGGCTCAGCTGTTAATGAGCCGGCTGTATTACTTTTTATATAACTGAAAACCTTCAATAAAAAGTTACTTTTTCAAAATAAAATAAAAAATTGGTGGAGTGAAAACTTGATTCACTGCACTAAAATTGCTTGGCTCAGAGGGGTTTCAGGCCCAGGACATACTGGAGTAAGGGCTTCATTACCAAGTGCCTTTCAGCCGCCCAATTTTTTTCTATCTATATGATAGTAGTTTTTTGTTTTGTTTTGTTTTTGCACTGTATGCCTATATTTTTTGTGATGCATACATTGAAAGTTCCTGCTTGGCAGCATCCAGTAGTTCCATAGTTCCATATTGCCAATAGTGTGAAATTTTCAACCCCAACACGGAGTGTATACCTGACTGTGCCCACCTCCTCCCACTTCAGCACAACAGCTCTAGTTCCTCCTTGCTCACTTTGTGATGAAGCATTTAACCCCACAGAAGAGGTAGGATGGGATCTACTGTTTTTTTTTTTTTTTTCACATTAAAAGATGGCTAATGCCACCTCCCAGCTCCTCCCTGATTACATCTTGTAGAGCAGTGTTTCTCAACATTTTATTAGTGTGTACCCCTTTTAAAACCCTGTACTCATCGAGTACCCCCTAGCATAGTAAACATGATCACAAGTACCCCTTGACAAATATATATTTAATCGTAGTACATGATAATTGGTTCTAAACAATGTGCAAGCATTTATTATTGCTTTTAATTAGCTAACATACTAATTTGGTGTTGTTTAAATAAGAATTATAAATTTCTAAATCTCTAAATTTGTTATTCTTGGTTAAGTATATCAAGCCCGAGTACCCCCTGGACCCATCAGAAGTACCCCCTGGGGTACGCGTACCACATGTTGAGAACCTAGGTTGTAGAGGATGATGGGAAGAGGGAGGGGTTTCCACAGTTCAGAATGATGCGTATGACATATATACAAAATCAGTTTTGCAAACCCAAAAAAACAGGTAAAAATGAGTAACGTAAAAAATGAATTTATTTTATGAAAACCCTAATGAAAGGCTTGTTACACCTGCTACACAGTGTATTTATAGTGAGGGTTTGAGTACTGCTTTCAGGTGAAATGTATTTAGATGTGCTACCATCATAGTATCTACATTATTTGCAGTGTTGATTTTTATTAGCATATTGAGCCACAGTAGCTGTCCCTAAAGTGAAGTGCTTCCTTTTACTTATGGTACACTGTAGTAAGTTGTGACAACTCGGCACTCAAAATCCTTCCTTTGCGAGGGACATGCAGACCTGCACATGCAACATATAGGCAGAAAGACTTCACCCCAAAGCACTCCTGTACTACAGCACACAGTGGAAGCCAAAGGACGTGCAGCCGGTTAAAGAACACGGAAACAACTGGCAAAAATAGAGTACATCAAGGCAGACGGGGCAACTGTCACTTTAACTGCTTTATTCTATCTTCATGCTGCATTGGTACATTAACATCGGACACACATGGGTGTATACAAATCTGTTCAGATGTTGGTGCTGGGGTATGCAGGGTTTGGGTTACCAAGGAGATGAGAGGACAGCACTACAGCCATTTCACGCCTGACCGGCGCTTGTTTACGTGCTCGTGTCCTTGTAAGAACCACAGCGCTGCGCAGTTTCCTGTATAAAGTTCAGGAGCCGCACCTCCGGCACTCGTGATTGGTGTATGGAGTTGTGACAGGGAGGTCAGGGGGGAAGGGGCGGGGATCCGTGAGAAGAGTCTGCGATATGCCTGCCATGCACACCCATGTGTGTCCGATGTTAATGTACCAATGCAGCATGAAGATAGAATAAAGCACATGAGCCACAGCGGTGGCTCGAGCCATTTTAAAAAAATAAATAAAAAAAAGCAGCGACAGCTCGTCGCCAGGTACCTCTGTGCAACAGCCGTACACACGGCGCACAGAGGGACACAGATTTGGCGGAAGCTGTCGCCGAAGCTTCTCTTTGCAGCAAGATCCTGTCCCTATCTCCCCCTCTGCTGAGTGGTGGAACATGATCCAATACAACCCACCTCAACTGCGACACCCCATGACCTAGGGCATGAAGATGTTTGCCCACTGGGGTGTGGGTGTTGGGTTTGGTGGGATTGTATCCTCGGATAGAGCTCTTATGCTCCTGGATCCTGGTCTTAACATCTCTGGTCGTTTTGCCCACGTACATCAGACCGCAGGGACACTCCAATGCATAGACCACAAACACGCTATCGCACGTGTACATCAACCGAATCTGAATTCTTTCTCCTGTATGCGGATGATTCACGTAATCGCCTTTCATTATGGCCCCACAGCAGTTGCAGCCCATGCACGGAAATGTCCCTCTCTTGCTTGTTAATTTACTCATTTCAATATACCGTGTGGACAAGTCCACCTTGCTGACCATATTTTTAATGGTCTAACCCCTTTTGTATGAGTACAGTGGAGGCTCTTTGAACAATTCCCCGTATGTTGGGTCTTGTTGAAGAACTGGCCAATACTTGTTCACCACGTTTCTCACCAAGCCTGACTGTTTACAAAAAGTTTGCACAAAGGGTATTTTTCCCATTTGTCCTTTTTAGGTTCACCCCCCAATAACAGGGATCTCTGCACTTCTATTTTTGCCCTCGCTAGGGTGGTGGGATCATACCCCTTGCATACAAATTTGTCAGTGAGCATATTTGCTGCTTTGTGGTAACCTTCCTCTGTGGAAGCTATCCTTCTAGCTCTCATCAGTTGACCTTTAGGTATGGCTTTGATTACATTTCTGTTGTGAAAATTATCCACTCTCAGAAGGTTGTTCCGATCTGTTGGCTTAGTGTACAGATCTGTTTGCAACCCATCTGGAGTGACAGAGATCGCCACGTCCAGATAGTGGATAGCCCTATCCGAGTGTTCCATAGTGAACTTACAAATTACAAGTTACAAATTAGAATGTACAGCTGGTTGTTAATCTGTATATGCATTTCATAGATGTTTTTGAATGCAAATGTTACCTACGCTTATGTTTACTTAGGTGTTTATTTTTTTGGGTAGACATCTCTGTGTGTAGTGCCCAATAAGATGTGTCCCTTAGGGGTTAATGTTGTTTGCCTCATTACCACTGGTCAGCTGACCAAAGTGGGTGGGGTTCCTGTTGTGGGTGTGGTGCACTGGGCTTCATAAAGTAGCGTACACACGCCGGACTTTAGGCAACGACGGGTTCGTCGTTGCCTCCCGCTGGGTGGGCGTGCCAGCGACAGTCCGGCGTGTGTACGCTCTGTCGTCAGACTGATACGGCTGTTTCTGAGCGATCCGCCGGGCGGATCGCTCAGAAACAGCCGTATCAGTCTGACGACAGAGCGTACACACGCCGAACTGTCGCTGGCACGCCCACCCAGCGGGAGGCAACGACGGACCCGTCGTTGCCTAAAGTCCGGCGTGTGTACGGACCTTTAGTGGTTGTGCTGTTGGGGTTGCTTGTACACTTGAGAAAGGGGGAAACCCTGAAACATGTTGTGTTAGCCACCTGTGGATATTGTTTACTCGCCTTTTGAGTGCCTCCTTCTCATTGTATTGGAACTATATGAACACTGGTCAAGGAGGATGTGTAGTGAAATTGCTTTTTTTTTTTTCTTTTTTTTTTTTTTTTCTATTCCTTTATAAATTATTTACTCAGTGTTTGCACATTGTAAAATCTTTCCTCACCCTGATTTACATTCTGAAAGGATCACAGGTGGCGACATCTTCAGTCCTGTCAGGTGCAGCTCCGCGGAATGTTTGTTTCCAAGAATTCCAAAGCTAGTGAAAATAATACCTGACCTTCCAAAATGCTCTGAAAGGAGAATTCCACATAGCTAAACAGCCTAGACTAAAGATCACTGGGAGGGAGGTGCTACATACCAAGATACAGCAATATATAGATATAGGAAGTGTTTCTGATGCTAAAACCAGGAACATTACCATAAAAGTGGGTGTCCTGAATAATTTACTGCATTCTACTATATATCACTATGTTGCCTCTTTAACAAAGCACATCCAGCCAACTGTTACATGACTGTGCTACTATATGAATGATCTACTAGATCGGTAATTTTGTCGTACTGGGAAGCAATGAAAAGAATTGTCTCACAAGTAACATTTTACATTTTTAGTTGAAGTCGGCACTAATTGCTACATGTTACTTAGTTTAGTACAGAGGTGTATGCTAACAAGCTGATTTTAATTAGCGGATTCCTTGTTTTCTAAACTGGGGATGAAGGGAAATCATCCACTCGCAGGCCCGCTGCAAGGTTTACACTATTCCTCTGAGTGCACTAGGAAATGATTTTTAAATTGAGCATTATTAATGTGCTACTGATCTTGGCTGTCATACATCAAAGTGAGACTGAGCTGGAGAAAGCGGGATGGAGATTCACATGCTGCCTTTGTTGCTGTTGTCCATATCCGTTATCTCCATCTTGTTCTGACAACAACCGTGCCTTTTAGAGGGGGCACTGTACACCATGCGTCGTCTGACGGGGTTATGCACACAGCAAACACATTGGTTGTGTCTTCCTTTCACGTGCCTGATAAATCCATTTTAGAAGTCTTTAAGTTGTCATTATTAAGCTGAAGATTGATTGTCTCTGCTATAGAATCTGTCAGGGATGTCATTTTTGTAATGCTAATGTGCTTAAACGTTATCTGCCAGCTGCAATATTCATTCATTCCTTTAGATCCTCATTTTGCTTATTTCCACAGTTTCATCTGCCTGAAAAGGAGACTGAGCTACCTTTTGTGTATCACTGCTATCAGGAAGCTTGGCTGAGATAAAGAGGATGTAAATGCTAAAAGGGAACATTTCAGCTTGCGTCATGTTTCCAAACAAAAGGAATAAACCAAAACTACAACCTTGTAGCAAGGAGTGTTAACCTACTGAGCTACTAAGCTATTTACACACAAATTTCATTCTCCTTGCTGAAAACAATCACCTGTAATCATTTAAAGTGAAAATCTGGTGTGAACACAGGTGTTTCTGGCATCTGTGCCTCCCCTCCAGTGATCCGCCAAGTTGCATCTTACCCCACTGTGAGTTGCAATGGGACTTCTGCTCAATACCCTCCCCTGTCCGTAGAACAAAGTGGGCTGCTCAGCAGGTAGATGAGCATTACATTACTGGTCACAAGAAAAATGGCATCCATAGATATATGGACAGTTCATAATCGTCAGGGCCTATTTCCACTGGGGTGCCGCATCCATTTCCAAATCGGACGCAGCACCCGTGCTCTTGTAATGCCACAGCCGAATCACTATGGCTATGCCATGCACAGCTATAGGGATTCAAAGGTGTACTGCGGAAAACTTCAGCATGCCAAACTGCAGCTGCATATGATTCAGCCGGCTAGCCTATTGACTGAATAGACAGTGTTTCCCCGTCCAACTCGCATGCAGGGAAACACATATTCATTAAACGCATATTCGCATATTAAACGCATATTCTGCACAAGAGGAAACATGCCTTTATCCCCTATTTGTATTCAACTTACAGGACCACTATAGTGAAAAAAGTAAGCAATTACTATCTGACAGAACTAACAGGTTTTAGACTAGTCCATCTCCTCATGGGGGTTTCTCATGGTTTTCTTTATTTTTAAAAGCATTTCCTGAACAGGAGTTGCTAAGTCTTATCTGCCAAAATAAAAAGATAGCAGCCAAACTCCCTATCTGGGATGGGCTTCTGAGTAGCGATCTACTCGAATTCGGAATTCTAGTGAAGATAACTGCATTTGTGACAGCGGGATGGGGGGGTTAACTTACCCATAAGTCCGTGGAGCCTATGCGTGTCATTGCTGTCGTACACGACCTATGGGACGCGTTCCACTACACACTACAGCACTTCCTACTTCCGCCAGAAGGAGGATGTGCAGTAGTGAGTGATGGAACGCGTCCCATAGGTCGCGTATGACAGCAATGACACGCATAGGCTCCACGGACTTATGGGTAAGTTAACCCCCCCATCCCGCGGTCACAAGTGTAGTAGTTAATCTTCATTAGAATTCCAAATTAGAGTAGATTGCTACTCGAAATCCCATCTCTGATCCCTACTCGCTTGCATGCTATTTTGTCAGACTTGGCAGCTACTGTTCAGGGAATGCTTTTGAAAAGAATAAAAGAAATGCTGAGAACCCCCTCACTCCGAGGAATGGACTAGTCCAAAACCTGTCAGATTGTAACTGCTTACTTTTTTCCACTATAGCGGTCCTTTTATAGGGATGTAAGGCAAATAAAGCTGTATGCCTTGAAGCAGTAGGCTGTGGGGTTCAAATCAAGCTCTGGATACACATCTGCATGGAGTTAGTATAGCCCCCTTTTGTTTCAAAAACCAGGGAAATATTATAGTAAGAGATTCCCCCATAGAAATTGGTTTGACTGAGAAAGAAACATTAGACTGTAGAATAGATTTTGAGCAAACGTTGAAAAAATGTTCCTATTGAAAGATTGATAAGGATATACAGTATTGGCAGTGCTATGTGGAAATATTGTTGTGCTTGTTAAATATGTTACAATATAAGGTGCTTGAACAGTGGCAGAATGCATGTGTTAGTGACTTTATAAGCCAAGAGGGGCTTCTTCGACAGCAAGAAAGAATAAAGGTGAGCACACACTAATTTTCTGTAATGATTTTGGTTTTGATCAGATTAGCCTAAAATCCTTAATCTCCCTAGGAACCAACTAATATACTGCAAAGGTGTTCAAAACTATATGTAGGATGGAGGCATGGTCCAGGTTTGTTGGCTATGCCATAAAGCTAAAATGTAGTTTTGACTGATTACTTGCTAAATCAATAAATTTGATTGAATCTGCCTGAAATCATCATTTTCTCAACCGGGAGTGCATGGAGTCTAGCAGGGCTGTGGAGTCGGAGCAATTTTTAGTCAGATATACATATCTGATTGTGACTGTATATATGATGTGTACACAGGAATCTCTTATATATACTAAATAACATCTATGCTGTAAGAATAAAGCCTGATGTGTAGCTGTGTCACTAATAGAGATGGCCCAACGAGATGGAAATAATTCTGCGTTGATGCTATGTATGTATGCACTCCCTTTTGCTCATGAAATCAAATAATTTGATATGTTAAAATTTGGTTTGATGACTACGAATGAAAGGGTACCTGACAGGGCTGTGGAGTCGGAGGAATTTTGGGTGCCTGGAGTCAGTCGGGGAAACATGCACCAACTCCGACTCCTAATGAATTTAAACTGTAATTAAAATAGAAAATATGATAAAATGTTCTATTTCTCAGATAATAGTCATCATAAATAATTTATACATAAGGTAATAGCTGTGCTTAGTCCACAAAAATGAAATAAACCAATACAAATTAGTTACTTGTGCTGCTTCAATAAAGCAGTCCCCGTATTTTTAAGGTCAGATATACATATCTGATTGTGACTGTATATATGTGTACACAGGAATCTCTTATATATACGAAATAACATCTATGCTGTAAGAATAAAGCCTGATGTGTAGCCGTGTCACTAATAGAGATAGTCAATGAGATGGAAATAATTCTGCGTTGATTCTGATTTATGCAAATGTTTGCTCATGAAATCAAATAATTTGATATGTTAAAATTTGGTTTGGTGACTACGAATGAAATGGTACCTGAGAAGGTTGAAAAGAAAAGTTTTATACATACCTGGGGCTTCATCCAGCCCCCTTCAGGCTAATCAATCCCTCGCTGTCCACCTCCACCACCTGGATCTTCTGCTATGAGTCCTGGTAATTCAGCCAGTCAGCGCAGTCTGGCCGCATGCCGCTTCCACAGCCAGGAGCATTCTGCACCTGCGCAATAGTGCTGCACAGGTGTAGTACGCTCCCGGCGGCGTAGTCTGTGTGCATGCGCACTACACCAGACTGGCTCAAGTACCTGGACTCATAGCAGAAGATCCAGGTGGTGGAGGAGGACAGCAAGGGACGGATTAGCCTGAAGGGGGCTAGAGGAAGCCCCAGGTATGTATAAAACTTTAATTTCATCTGTCTCAGGTTTACTTTGTTACACAGTAGTACTATACTCTACATATGCACTCTCCACAGAGCTGCAGGAAATCCACTGAGAATGTTGTGCACATTGAACACAGAGGTGTTGTCTATCACCCATAAACCTGGTTCAGATTGTGCATGAAGAATGGGTAATAGAGGAAGAATCTCCTTATTCCCCTGCAGAGTACCTGCACATCACTTTTACATGCACCCACCGTTACATTGCCTAGGGCCTGATAGATGTTGTTTGTTCCGGTCTGTACCTTTTACAAGTACTCTTACCAAGGACTAGTTTTAGTCTATGACTAAAGGGAATAAATATGGCAGTCTCCATATCCTTCTCACTTCAGTTGTCTTTTAAAATTCCTAAGCGTTGGCAGTTAAGAGACGAATTTCATGTTACATACATTCAATCAAGAACACACCTCAATAAAGATAAAAGAGAGACAAAAGAGTCGCAATAGTGCAGACTGTTATTCCTTCTGCGTAACTACACCACTTGTGAGTAGCATGCACAGACACACACTAGTGTCCAGGTATAAGGGGCAGGGAATGGAGACCCACCACCGTCTAATCATACACTCCCCTCCGTTCCCAATGCTACCCTGCTCACCGTCAGGCTGCAGTGTAGGGGGGCATAGATATTCCTGCCAATCGCTGTGGTATGATTCCTCCTAGCACACCATATGCTGCAACTTTCAACTCCTCCAGGCTTGTTTTAGGCGTTACCACTGGTATAAGACCCCTCAGGCCAGCTGCATCATTACCTCAAAAACAAGCACAAATGCCTCTCATGTGTAAAATCTCACTTTAATATCCATAAAACCCATAAGTAATGCGCGTACATGTAAAAAACATCATAAAAGCATGTCGCAAGTCTTTACCGATCCCCTGGTCACGGGCCACGGCATTCCTCGTCTCCTACCGTCGTCTAGGTTCAGCGTCCTCCTTGCTCGTTCCTAAGCCACGCCCTACCGGTTTCGTCACTATTGTGACTCATCAGGGGCTGGAGAACTAGCTTCAAGAGGACCAATAAGTAGTATTCATTCGGCCGTACTGGTCCGCCTCTCTGCGCGTCATCGCGCTGTACGTCCCATTACTCATTTCCGCCCGCACTATCCGTAGTCTTACGGAATCCCACTGCGCTTAGCGTCATTGCGTCCACCCATTCATAGTTCTTCTCCTCCCCCCTTAGTTTCGTCCTAACCCCTCCCTTTGGTGACGTGGAAAAACAACCACGTATGCCATTCCCACTTACCATTAACCGTTCTAGCCGCAGTCTACAAACATGACAGGCGATCGGTTTACATATATATCCTGGGAGACAGTGCTACTTTGACTTACATAATTACTACCCTATCACTAACATATTACTACTATCTTCACATTTTTCCATTCTCCATCCCTCTGTTGTTACTTATTATTCTTTCATCTCGTAATTTCCTTTGTATATATATATTATATTTCTTAGTCAGAAAATTTCTTTATATTTATATTGATTGGTGTCTCTCACATGTCTTTGTTTCTCATGCTTCCCTTACCCTACATGATAGAGACGCTTGTATTACATCCCAATTTCCATTTCTCCCAATACTTTGCATTTATTAATCATCCCGTAAGTGCAACATACAGTGTACAATATACGCCACATCTGTATCCAATTATCTTCTCTTGCTCATTTGTTGCGTTACACTCCTTAATGTTCCCATCCTCCTCAATCATTTGTCAAAAAACAGTTGATGTCTAGGTCTACATTTAGACCCTCAGGGTGCATACTCCTTAATTTATAAATCCATTTCGTTTCCATTTGGCATACTGTACGTAATTTATGACACCCCCTCCAGTTAGGCTCCACCTTCTCAATTGCACATGCCTTTAGATGTTTGGGGTTACATCCATGTGCCACCTTAAAATGTCTGGGTACAGTATGGTTTTCATGCCCCTTAGATATCTTAAGGATGTGCTCCCCCAGTCTTTCTTGCAGTGTGCGGGTGGTACGTCCCACGTATCTGTAGCCACATGTGCACCACAATAGGTACACTACGTGGCTGCTTCTACACGTAATACACTGTTCAATTTTATATTCTTTCGTGTCTCCTCTTGCTGTAAAGGATTTTGTTTTTATCGTTATCCCCATTTTGCACGCTTTGCAATCTCTGCATGGGAAAAAACCTTTAAGCTTATTCTCTGTGTTACTTCCTGTAGGAGGGTTTACACAGCTTGGGACTAATTTATCTCTTAAATTGGGTGCCTTACGATAAATGAATTTGGGCTGTTCTGGAATTATCCTCCTTAGCTGCGGATCACTCATCAAGATTGGCCAATTCCTTTTAAATATTTTTTCCACTGTTTTATACTGCCTTGAGAAATCGCTCACATAGGCCAATTGAAATGGCTCCTTTTGTTGTGTTTGTTCTCTATTCTCTTTCAACAGTGTCTCTCTCTCCACATTGCCCACCTGGTATCTAATATGTTCAATTTCCTCTGTCTTATATCCTTTTTCAACAAATCTCGTACTCAGTGTCATTGATTGTTCCATGTAATCTGACAGATTTGTGCAATTGCGTCGCACCCTCGTAAATTGTCCTTTGGGGACCCCCCTTATCCAGTTTGGATGGTGACAACTGTCAGTAGGGATAAATCCATTTCTGTCTGTTTTTTTAAAGAAACATTTAGTGATCAGTTTATTGTCACATTTCATGATATTCAAGTCCAGAAATTGTATGTTCTCACTACCATACTCCATAGTTAGTGTTATATTGGGTTCTATGGCATTAATCTTATCCATGAATCCTGTTAGTGACCCTCTGTCCCCCTGCCACAGGAACACCAGGTCGTCAATATACCGTTTCCACAAGGTTATATTTTCTCCTCCTATTCTTATTGCTTTTTCTTCCCATATTGACATATATATATTTGCTAGCGATGGGGCATAAGATGCCCCCATCGCGCATCCGTACCTCTGGTTATAATATTTACCTTTATACCAGAAGTAATTGTGTGTCAATGTGAAGCGCAACAACTCCAATAGGAAATTTATTTGCTTATTTGCCAAGCTCCCATCTCCTTCAAGTGTGATTTTTACTGCCTCTATTCCCCCTTCATGGGGTATATTTGTGTATAACGAGGACACGTCTGCTGTTACCAGCAGCGTGTCCTCATTCACTTTTACCCCTTCCAGGGTCTGGATTGCATGTTTTGTATCTTTAAGCACCCTTGGTAGTTGGTTTACAATTGGCTGTAAGTAGAAGTCCAAGTACTGGCCCACCCGATGGTTGATGGACCCAATCCCACTTATAATGGGTCTGCCCGGGGGGTTTTGCAGATTTTTGTGAATCTTTGGGGTTTGGTATACCACTGGAGTCCTAGGTGCAGTTGGTACCAAAAATTTAAACTCATTGTCTGTTAATATTCCCTCGTTCAGGCCTCCCCTCAGGACACCCACTAGCTCCTCCTTGTATTTATTTATGGGATCCCTAGGTAACTCTTTGTAGGTGGCTGTGTCAAACACCAGCTTATCCAACTCCCCAAAGTATTGATCTTTGTTCAAAACTACAACGCCCCCTTCTTTATCTGCCGGGCGTATTACCAAGTCTTTTTCCTCCAGTAGACTTGTAACTTGTTCTTTTATATTGTCTTGTCTCCTGATTGGTATCTTTCTTATTTGATCATTCACTGTGTTTTTAAACACTTCTACTGCCTTGCAATTAGTTTGAGGGTTGAAAGTTGAATTATTTTTCATGCCTGATTGTTTGTAATTAGTGCTACTGTTTGCCCTGTTATTTGGGCCTTCCTTATCAAGGAAGTATCGTTTCAGATTTACTTTACGCATGAATTTATGCACATCTATAAATTGATTAAACTTGTTCAGATTATTTGATGGTGCAAATTTCAAACCCATACTTAGTATATTTGTTTCTTTTTCATCAAGATTCTTCCCACTTAAATTGAACACCCCCTCCCTATTTATTCTCTTCTTCTTTTGTTGCTTTCTTCCTCCCCTACAACCCCTTCTATGCCTCTTTTTTTGGACCCCCTCGGTGTTTCGTATGTTTCTGTTTGATAGGGCCCTCTTTCCCTGTATGGGTAATGATGTTGGCCCCTGTCCAAAAAATGATGGCCACCTTCCATCTGTGGGTCCAGATTTTCATATCTATTAGATACAGGTATTCCATACCTCTTAAATTCATTCCTTGGAGGGGTATATCCTCCATAGCCTTGGTACCAATTATCTCTTTGGTGGTTACCATATTGACCTCTCCCCTGGTATCCTTGGCCTCTATTGGGAGGTCTAATTCCTCGTCCTCTATTTCCATTCGGACGATTATGCAGAGTATTTTGATATGGTACTGCATTTGGTGTTATCGTGGGTTTTGTGACACTCACAACCTTCTCTACTGTTTGTATATTTGTTTCCATAGTTTCAGTTTGTATTTTCTTTTGCCATTTATAGGCTAATTTATTCTTATATTCTTCCGTATCTTTAATGTATTGTTTTTGCTTATCAGCAATAATTTCCTTTTCATTTTTATTCAATGTTTCCTGTATTCTATCAATCCTCTTCTTATAATCCTCAAAGTCCTTGTATGGTTCTAATTTTGTTCTCAAGCCTTCTATCTCTCCTCCCAATCTCTCTAACCTCTTGGTTTTCCTTTTTATATATAATTGAACCAATTGTTTGCCACATCTTTCAAAAAACTGTTCCCATTCTTCATCATTCTCCTCCCCCTCCTCCCCATCGTTAGGTGTCACATCCCATCTCAGTTTCTTCGGCACTATTCCCTTTTTTTTCATATTTTGTCAAAGTAGCAATGTCCCACCAAGTTTGTTGCTCCTTCACCATAACAGTATGTAACGTTTTTAGATCCTGATCCATCCCCCCCGCTCCCCCTCCCTCCCCTCCATCATCCCCAAAGATCAAATCTAAATTCACTCCTCGGTGTTTTCTTCTCTCAAAAAAGTCCATGTTGCAGCTGCTGTTTTTTAGGTAAAATTCCTTAAAAGTACACACACACAAGATTACAGCGCTATCAACCAATTTCAACCAGAGGTGGTGCGCTCTATATAGTTACCCAAAACTGTAAAACACTATTATCCACAAAGTTAGTAGCGCTCAGTCCATATATTTGCTTGTCCTGAAGTCTTCAAGATCTTTTGCCCATTACATGGAACACACCTCAATAAAGATAAAAGAGAGACAAAAGAGTCGCAATAGTGCAGACTGTTATTCCTTCTGCGTAACTACACCACTTGTGAGTAGCATGCACAGACACACACTAGTGTCCAGGTATAAGGGGCAGGGAATGGAGACCCACCACCGTCTAATCATACACTCCCCTCCGTTCCCAATGCTACCCTGCTCACCGTCAGGCTGCAGTGTAGGGGGGCATAGATATTCCTGCCAATCGCTGTGGTATGATTCCTCCTAGCACACCATATGCTGCAACTTTCAACTCCTCCAGGCTTGTTTTAGGCGTTACCACTGGTATAAGACCCCTCAGGCCAGCTGCATCATTACCTCAAACACAAGCACAAATGCCTCTCATGTGTAAAATCTCACTTTAATATCCATAAAACCCATAAGTAATGCGCGTACATGTAAAAAACATCATAAAAGCATGTCACAAGTCTTTACCGATCCCCTGGTCACGGGCCACGGCATTCCTCGTCTCCTACCGTCGTCTAGGTTCAGCGTCCTCCTTGCTCGTTCCTAAGCCACGCCCTACCGGTTTCGTCACTATTGTGACTCATCAGGGGCTGGAGAACTAGCTTCAAGAGGACCAATAAGTAGTATTCATTCGGCCGTACTGGTCCGCCTCTCTGCGCGTCATCGCGCTGTGCGTCCCATTACTCATTTCCGCCCGCACTATCCGTAGTCTTGCGGAATCCCACTGCACACCACTGCGTTTTTTCCACGTCACCAAAGGGAGGGGTTAGGACGAAACTAAGGGGGGAGGAGAAGAACTATGAATGGGTGGACGCAATGACGCTAAGCGTCCACATGCGCAGTGGGATTCCGTAAGACTACGGATAGTGCGGGCGGAAATGAGTAATGGGACGCACAGCGCGATGACGCGCAGAGAGGCGGACCAGTACGGCCGAATGAATACTACTTATTGGTCCTCTTGAAGCTAGTTCTCCAGCCCCTGATGAGTCACAATAGTGACGAAACCGGTAGGGCGTGGCTTAGGAACGAGCAAGGAGGACGCTGAACCTAGACGACGGTAGGAGACGAGGAATGCCGTGGCCCGTGACCAGGGGATCGGTAAAGACTTGTGACATGCTTTTATGATGTTTTTTACATGTACGCGCATTACTTATGGGTTTTATGGATATTAAAGTGAGATTTTACACATGAGAGGCATTTGTGCTTGTGTTTGAGGTAATGATGCAGCTGGCCTGAGGGGTCTTATACCAGTGGTAACGCCTAAAACAAGCCTGGAGGAGTTGAAAGTTGCAGCATATGGTGTGCTAGGAGGAATCATACCACAGCGATTGGCAGGAATATCTATGCCCCCCTACACTGCAGCCTGACGGTGAGCAGGGTAGCATTGGGAACGGAGGGGAGTGTATGATTAGACGGTGGTGGGTCTCCATTCCCTGCCCCTTATACCTGGACACTAGTGTGTGTCTGTGCATGCTACTCACAAGTGGTGTAGTTACGCAGAAGGAATAACAGTCTGCACTATTGCGACTCTTTTGTCTCTCTTTTATCTTTATTGAGGTGTGTTCCATGTAATGGGCAAAAGATCTTGAAGACTTCAGGACAAGCAAATATATGGACTGAGCGCTACTAACTTTGTGGATAATAGTGTTTTACAGTTTTGGGTAACTATATAGAGCGCACCACCTCTGGTTGAAATTGGTTGATAGCGCTGTAATCTTGTGTGTGTGTAATTCAATCAAGAAGATTGTAATATGCAAATTAGAGGAGTCAGAGTAGAGGCGTCGGAGTCGGTGGATTTTTGTACCGACTCCACAGCCCTGGTACCTGATACGGATGAAAAGTAAAGTTTTATACATACCTGGGGCTTCCTCCAGCCCCCTCCAGTGGCGGAAATAGGAAGTGCAAGAGGTGTATTGACCAAATACGCTAGTGCGCATTCGCGATGCTAACGCAAAACCGATTTAAAATATCTTTGGCGCCATACACACACATGACTTCTGGTCGCCGTGGGTGTTTCTGATAACATGCTGTTGTTGCGTTAAATTGGGTACTTTCAGCACATAGCACTGCCGTGGGTATGGAATGCCCCATAGTTTTCCATTGCTTTACGTTATCCTGCAGTAAAAAAAAAAGGGTAACGCAACGTAATGAAAATTGCCCAGTGTGAAAGGGGCCTAAAGGTTTCTACTGGTGGAAACTGCACATACGTCGTCTACCCAACACACCCTGAAAAACATCTTATGCAAGCTACTAGTAAATTTAACATGGCGTTGTGTGCTATCTTGCATACACCGGAGGAAGGAGGAGATAAACAGAAATGTATAAAGCATTGGTGTGCCTCTTTTTGTTTAGTCAGTGGAAGCATTAAACAAAATACAGATCTGCAGATGGCTGTAGGTTACCAGTGAACACAGTTTCTCTATAATTCTCCCTCATTTTGTTTAATATTTTTGTTGTTTATACCTCCTGTATGGTTCATATCCTGTTCTTGCTGGTTTGTGCCTCGTTTCTTTTGTCATTGCATTGGCTGCTCATTTTGTTACTGCGATCGGGGACCATGCGCATAACACAAGTATGATTAGCTAACCGTGTGCTGCATTGAATTAAGAATAAAAAGGAATATTAAAAAGCTTTTCTACTCCTTTTGCAAGATCAAGATGTGTTTCTAAGATCACAGAAAAGACCATTATTAGGAGCTTGGAGACTGAGGTATAAAATTGTAATAAAGCACATTCTGCCTTTAGAATTTTAAACAGTGCAGAACAATGCTTGCAATCTGCACAGTAATGCTAGAAAGAGCTTGTCAGGGCTGTGTAGTTCTGTTCCATAGAGCACACTTAATAACATGGCTTCCAGGAGCAAACACAATGACAGACTGATACAATGTAAGGATAGGAGGAAACGACAAACAAAGGGGAATCTATTTGTGAGCATGTGGCTTTGCACAATTCCGAATGCAAGGTACAATGCCTTGTGCCTGACTCCTTTCTTTTCCCTATGGTGTAAATGGTCGACATGCTGATAAGTAAATGCTTCCTACACAGTGGGACTCGATGTACATTCAAATGGAAATTGCCACTGAAAGCAAATTACACTTTCCTTTTCTCTTCTGTTTAATTTTCTACCTATTTTATTTTTCTTTTCAGTTAGCAGGAATGGTTGGTCCTGTGTATTTTATGTGTGTGTATGTGGAGTTCAGCTGTACCTCCTTTAAAATGATCTGCTTAAAGTGCAGGCCTATGCACAGTAACAGCAATGCAGTACAGATGTAATCTCTTTGAAGTGCAGGTGTACTTATTACTCAAAAGGGTTAGGGGGACCTAAAGAGGTCCCTGAACAATAACACAAATATATTGTATTATTGATTTAAGGAACCGTGACTGGTTGTTGCAGTATTATAGCAGAGGTGTGCGACAGTACTGCTTTACAGTGCAATTTCATTTATTATTAATATGCAGATTAAATTGAACAAATCAAATACAGTTACTGTCAATTTGAACAGGTCCAGTTTTAAATCTGCTTACAAATTGCAACCATAAATGCATTCAGCCAGGGCAAAAGAACGAATCTTATTGCTCATTTCCACCTAGTGCAATGTCTGCTTTTCCATCTTTCACTAAAACCTGGTGCACACATCCAATTTTATTAACACTAATACTCCATGGGGGTGTTAAAATTAGTCAATCACTGGCCAATCAGAATTGGATGTGTGCACATACTCTGAGGTCTGCTACAAATCTTCCATTGGGATTGGCCAATATTGCCACCTCCATGCAGTATGAGGGCCAGCAGATCCTGAATACTATGAACCAGGGCTGTGGAGTCAGACTCGGAGCAATTTTTGGGTACCTGGATTCGGTGGTTTCATAAACTGAGGAGTCAAATGAATTTTGTACAGACTCTACAGCCCTGGTAAGTATTAGATTATGGAGTCAGATTAGAGGAGTCAGAGCAGTTTTGGTTCCTGGAGTCGGTGGTTTCATAAACTGAAATCAAATGATTTTTGCACGGACTTCACAGTCCTGTTATGATTGTGTAGGTAAGCTCTCATACTACATGGAAGTGGCCAAATTGACCAATCAAAATTACATGTGTGTAACAAGCTTAAGGGTCAACAGATATTGAATACTATGAACAGATTGTGTAGGTAAACTACGTGGAGGTTGTAAAATTGGTCAGTGATTGGCCTAACAAAATTTGATGTCTGTCCTAGGCTAAAGCCTAGTACACACTTTCAATTATGATTGTCCAATCACCAATTTTATCACCTTTGTGTAGTTTGAGGGTTTACCTACACAATCTGTTCATATTTGTTGACCCTCCTACTACATGGAGATGGTTAAATTAGTCAATCATAATTGAAAGTGTGTACCAGACTTTAGTAGAAAAGTTGGCCAGTCAAAATTGGATGTGTTTACCAGGCTTTGTCCTCCACATGATTAGAAGATGACGTTACCAGCAAAGTATCAGCTCATATGAAGGCCAAAAACACAAGCAGCAGAAATGACATGGAAGGAAAATGACAGGGAGCGTGCGCACAGGCAGACCTGGGGATTGATTTTCAAATTGCATGTGTACAGCCGTGTCAATTCCTATCCACAGCGCTATTTTCTTTTTACTGCTTTCCTTCAGAATCTGTCAGATCCCCCCCCCCCCCCCCCTTTTGAATGCATGCATATAAAGGTGTCACTTCGTTTTGTAAACAGATGTCATAATGTCACTGGTTCAGACATTTGAGGCTTTGAGGTTTAGGCCTTCAGTGGGTTAATAAGACCATGTTACTAATAATAGCTATTAACTTGAGTAGGGGCAATTGATCCCCTACCTCTTTATGACTGGCACCCAACTGCACATCCTTTTCTCTGAAGCCCTCTCATTTCCTCCCCTCATCAGTGTTCAGGACATGTACTCAAGAGAATAGTGTGGGCCCCATAAACCTATGATTGCTTTCTGCAGGTGCCAGACAAATAGGAAAAGTCTAGGCTAGACCTGAAAAGGATGATGGAAGTTAGTTGGACATTTACCAGCCACAAGAGACTCTGAGGGGACAGGGCTTGGCAATAATGTGTTTATGTGACTGTTGCCCATGCAATTCGGTAGATCTCAACTTTGCTGTCCTTTTAACAATTTACTGACCAGTTTCTATGTGATGACATATTCTAGTCATAAGCGTTTCTTTTTATTTAAAATCCTCTAAAGGGTTACGTTACTTGTTTTTGTCAATTTTAATTAGGTTAAAAAAAAGCATGAAACCGTAGAGCCCCAGTTATCCAGAACTCAACTGACCGGAAGTCTCAACCAACCAGAACAAATTGTAGCACGTTACACACTCCTAGGAGTTCTGATTCACCATGAGCTTGCTGGGCAATCTATAACTCTGTTGTACAGAAGTGATCAGGATATTGATCAAAAACTTGATTGGACTTGTCGAAAATTATTGATTCGACCCATCGTTCTGACAGGAAATTGCATGGTGTGTACCACTACCAGGCAATAGATGCATCTTAGCTGTTGCTTGATAGATTGATGTGTGATAGATTTATGCTGAAAACTAATGAAGATTGACTATGTAATTTGGTAAAAAAATTAAAAGGAGCCAAAGGGCCAAATTTATTTTGGGAGGGATTTCAACAGTTCGTGACATAGGACAAAATGGGTGACGCTATTGCACGTGTACTTTCTCTTAGGAGACCATATTTTTTATGTAGGGCAAATCATGGCTATACTTTCTATAGGAGATGTGATGGTAATTAGAGGGGGGGGTGCAGGCATGGCCATATTAGTGTCCGTTGTCAGCATATACTTGAGCCTTCACAATTCCCAACTTAAGAGGGTCAAATGTTAGGGAACTGGTTGTTACCACGCGAGCCTGCACTTCACCACCGTAGATCATAACAGAATACAGCAATTGTTTCCAAAACTGTCATCCAGAACAATCGGCAACAATCATTCCAGTGGGCCGTGATTGAGCATCTGTATGTAGCTTTAGTTTGGGTAGCTTAGCAGGCTGACTGGTATTTTTACAAGAGACCGTTACAAGCCTGACTGTGTATGGATACCCTGCATTGCTTCTCTTATGCTGTATCTAGAGCATACGTTTCCCTCAAAGCCATTGCTTTCACACTTTAATCATTTATTTTATTTGCAAGTTTGAAATAAGATAATGGATTCTCCTTTACAAGTTTCTATACTATTTGATCTTACTATTGCAACTCTTTATATACTTTCTGTTTAGTACATTATGCGTTATGGCCCATACTCACGGGCATCAAAAGTGGCCTGTCGCCAGCACACGTGAGCGTGCGGGCGACAGGCCGGCGACCGCTTCTCGCCAGGTCCCTCCGCGTACACTCGCGGAAGAGGGACCGGCGGCTCGACGGAAGCTGTCACCGACGTTCCTCCTCCCCCCGCCGGAAGCTCTGCATACCTCAATGGAGGTTGCTGTCGCTAGTCCGCGTACTCACGCGGACTAGCGACAGCAGCGGCGGAGTTGCGGCGGCGACTGTCGCCAGGCGATTGAACATTTCAATCGCTTGGCGACATCAGCGACAGGCGACAGTTCGGGGTGCGCGCCCGTTAAACGGCCCATACTCACGGGCAACATTTGTAGCCCGTGAGTATGGGCCATTACATTCTGCAAATGTCAAAAATAACAGCGTGGAATTCCCTTTTGGGAACTTCTGTTACGCAATACTTTCAGTGCTGCCTGTGATGATGCTGATGATAAATCTAACAACATGGGAATTCCCTTTCTCTAGAAGATGATGCCTTTTGTATGTAAACCTTGCTAGCCACCTCATGGATTCTGTGAATTGAAGTCACACTGCTACAGAAGCAACCGCCTCAAAAACATTTACACAGGATTCATACTGAGATGCGTGGGAAGCTGTTTTTAGTTCTTTTCTGAGATGAGTGTGATAACCTGATTCTTATTTATGAAAACCAAAGTCATAAGTCATACTAAATAATTAGGGTAGCTGAGAAGATTATAAACCGTGCTTAAAGCAAACCTCACAAGTTTGCTTCACAAGATCTCATATTTGTCATTATTTATTGTATTTATAAATTGCCAACATATTACGCAGCGCTGTACAATAGGATAAATGGGTTAATACAAGGTAGGACATATATGGAGCTCACAACAAAACAAGATCATGCAAATGATTTGATAACAGTATTTCAATGTCAAAATAGACTTCTGTTCTAGTCCACAAGAGGGGCTAATGACAGTAAAGGGGCCCATACACTGGTCGATTTCAGCCACCGATCGAATCAATCGATCGGCCATAAATCAATGCACGATCGACCAGCTGATTGATCGATTTGCAGCTGATTTGGATCGATTTTATCTATCTGACTGGATGGAAAATCTATGTCGATCTGCTGCTGGCAGCAGATCGATGGCCCATAGAGTTGCATTGGATCTAATGGTGCAATAATGTATTTAGATCAATTTTCAATAGATTTCCAATAGATTTCATTCTGAAATCAATTGGAAATTCTGTTCCTAGTGTGTGGCGCACATCAGATTCCTGTCAGATTCGGGCTGACAGGCATCTGACAGAAATCTATCTGATGGTCGAATCTGCTGCAAATCTATCAGTGTATGGCCACCATAACGCCGCCGGCAACAACTGCAAACAGGAGATTGCGTATAGAACGCGATCTCCTGTTTGGCTTCTCCTGTCGCCATGGCTACGGCCGATCGCCGCGTGGCAGCACCGATCAAGCTGTACGCGTGGCTAGCAAACTGCTAGCTGCGCGTACAGCACTTTACAGAATTTAAATCGCCCCACAGGGGGCTGAGCAATCCTCCGAGGCGGCTTACCCCGTGTCCAACACGGGGTTACCACTAAGGAGGTTAAGATTGCATAATGAAGCTGGAAACACTAGGGAGGGGACCCTGCCAGAGGCTTACAATCTCTAAAGGGTGAGGGTAAAGACAATCTGATGAGAGGGTGTCCAGTAGACCTTATGATGGTGCTGATGTAGGGGGGTATGTGGGCATGAAAAGGTTAGTCTTGAGGGCTCATTTGAAGGTATTAACCTCTTTAGGACCAAAGGTTTATCCCCTCTAGTAACCAGGCGTTGTTTTTTTGTTTTTTTTACAATTTTACAATAATTTAGCACTTTGCCATTTTAACAGATTTTTTTTTTTTTTGCATGGCCCATACAACTTCATAATCAGAAATAATTTTATTTCGCCTGGGTCAAGCCCGGGATTGGGTTTGGCACAATGGAGCGGTACATAGAAAGAAAGGCAGGAAAAACGTTAGAATGACAGTAATATCTCATACTCACATATAGGCATACACGAATATACAATCAACAATTAGATATACACACTGCTGAAGTCTGCCACCACTATGCAGGTGGTAGGGCACTGATAGAAAGTGGGGTTTTTTTAATGAATAAAAAATTATTATTTTTAAACGTATTACCTTTATTCAGGCCCCCCTCCCTCCCCTTGATCCAGGACTGGGATCCATACATTATGCTATGCCTACATGGCATGGCACTATAGTAGAGATTAGATCGTGAGCCAATCCGAACACAATTAAGTGACACTGTTTACATTTATAAAAAAAAACAAAAAACAGCCTGCCAGCCGCGAGCAAGTGCTGGCAGGCTGATTTCTGTGCTCCCCTGTGCCGGCTAATGAGCGCGAGCTCTCGTCTAATCTCGCGCATACCCAGATTACACAATCCTGAGTTAGACAGTCCTGGGGGAGCCACTCTGTGGCCGCCATCCTGTGTTAGGTGGTCGCAGAGTGGTTAAAGGGTGGGGGCAAGTCTGATGGCTGGTGGGAGTGAGTTTCACAGAGTAGGGGCAGCCCTAGTGAAGTCCTGAAATCGTGCATGGAAGTGAGATATGCCCGGTGTGACCAGGCGCAGTTTGTTGGAGGTTCGGAGGGGACGGGCCGGTATGTGCCTGTGAACAAGATCGGAGATGTAGGTCAGGCAGGTCCTGTGCACCGATTTGTAGGCCAAGCACAGAATTTTGAAATTGATCCTGAAGCTGATGGGGAACCAGTGGAGGGCTTTACAGAGGGGAGTTGTAGAGGCGCTGCGATGAGAAGAGTTTATCAGTCTGGCTGCTGCATTCACACACCGTGGGGCAGGAGTGTGCAGGCCATCTCTCTGGAACTACACTGCGTGGGGCAGGAGTGTGCATGCCATCTCTCTGGAACTACACACCGTGGGGCAGGAATGTGCAGGCCATCTCTCTGGAACTACACTGCGTGGGGCAGGAGTGTGCATGCCATCTCTCTGGAACTACACTGCATGGGGCAGGAGTGTGCATGCCATCTCTCTGGAACTACACTGCGTGGGGCAGGAGTGTGCATGCCATCTCTCTGGAGCTACACTGCATTTGTCAGGAGTGTGCATGCCTTCTCTCTGGTGCTACACTGCGTGGGGCAGGAGTGTGCATGCCATCTCTCTGGTGCTACACTGCGTGGGGCAGGAGTGTGCATGCCATCTCTCTGGAACTACACTGCATGGGGCAGGAGTGTGCATGCCATCTCTCTGGAACTACACTGCGTGGGGAAGGAGTGTGCATGCCATCTCTCTGGTGCTATGCTGAGTGGGGTAGGAGTGCAAGCACCATCTCTCTGGTGCTATGCTGCGCAGGGCAGGAGTGCGCATGCCATCTCTCTGGTGCTATGCTGCGCAGGGCAGGAGTGCGCATGCCATCTCTCTGTTGCTATGCTGCGCAGTTGATATGTGTGCGCCATCTCTCTGGAGCAATGCTGTGCAGGGCAGGTGTGTGCACGCCATCTCTCTGGTGCTTTGCTGCCTGGGGCAAGCGTGTGCAAGCCGTCTCTCTGGCACTATGCTGTGTGGGGCAGGAGCCCGTGTGCCATCCCACCACAAGTGCGCCATCCCAGGGTAGGGTAGGAGGGGGCAGACGGACACGCAAACGCACAGCACCTGGCTTAGCAATGACCAGTAATAACCTGATTCTTGAAAGAATCAACCACCATGCGCACCTCTTTTCTTTACCACCAATGTTGCACAGTGGTAATATACGCACTCATCTCTGCTCACGCCATGCATAATACAACTGTCTTTTAGATATATATAGAGTATTATAGACTGCTGCATTAGCGGAAATGAGGATGTCTCAGAATCCGACATATCAGAAGCAAAGTAAAGATGGGTCTATGATTTTGGCTGCGAGGAGAACAGATATACAGTATATATAGCTTTTCAAACCAGAGATCAGGTTTACTGTAAATTACTACTCTAATAAGGTTTTAAGTCTACATTATATCACGTGCATATGTAAAGTCAGATATATAAAACGGCTAAGGCTTCTTTCACATTACCAAACATGTGCAGGAGCCAATGTCCTGCTCGCGTTATCGGCCTGCGGAGTGACGTCGGGAGATTGCGTGCAATGCTGATCAGTGGCAGTAGTTCTAATTTACCCGATGGGAAAACGCAGCAGCTGGCTGTTATGAAGCTCCCAGATGCGTTGTAACGCTCTGGAATGCTTCGTCTAAAGGGACCCATACACCTAAGGATTTTCCGAAATACGGCCGTTTTGATCACAGTGATCGAAACGGCCGTGAAATCACCGCGCACACCGCTGACAGAACGATGGATTTCTGTCCGAAATCCATCATTCCTGTCGACTCCCGTCTATCCATCTGTGCGGAAGATTTTTCTCGGGTCGGGAGCGGGTCGGGAGTGCGTCGATAGCGGCGTTCGAATGCCCGCCGGCGCGAATCACCGTAGTCACCTCCCTGCTCCCGGCTGGCATCTTCTCCCATCACCTTCCGCATCACGGCATCAGTGTATAACTTCCTGTGTCACTGCAGTGACAGCGGAAGTACAAATAGAGGGCGCTCCATTTGAACTTCCGCTGTCACCGGAGTGACAAAGTTATACGCGGATGCCGATTGGAGAAGATGCCAGACGGGAGCCGATGCGAATAAGATGCCGGGACCAGGTGGAGAAGACAGCGGTGGACTGGGGGACTCGCGCCGGCCGGAACAGGTAATGTATGCGGGGGGAGCGGCAGCTCCACAGATTGTGATCGGTTTCAGGCTGAAATCGATTCACAATCTGTTTGCAGTAAGGTGACCATACGATCCCTCTCTGATCAGATTCGATCAGAGAGGGATCTATCTTTTTGTCTAATCTGATGGCAAATCGACCAGTGTATGGCCACCTTAATGAGAAAGGTAACATGAATGTCAAATAGACTTTCACGGTGCCTTTCTAAACGCAAACTAGGAGCGATCCGTCAAAACGCTCGGATCAGCTCCTAGTGTGAAAGAGCCCTAAGCATATAATAATGTCACAGTAGAAACAATGTTTAAAAGATAACTGCACTTTTTTTTCTTTCTTTTATTTATGCAAAGGCTTCACTTTCTTCCCATTACACCTGGTACTTTTCCACACCGCAGACTGCCTAACTGCACCTGCAGACACTATCAGCTTAGTGCTTGCAGCAGCCTTTATTCTTTGTTTACTTGTCTTGTCTGCTCAGTCTATTGTTCAGGAGCTGGGGGACAGTATTTCTATGCCTATTCCTATGAATCCTTTCTACTCTGCACTGGCAACTACTTGCTGGAGGTGTGTAAACAGCCATGATCACTGAGGCAAGGTTTCCACTTGCACCGGACAATGTGCGGCCAGTGGTAGTGCATGAGTGGAGAGCAGTCAGAAAATGTCCTTTCTCAGTTCAAGTTAAAACACAGCCTTAAGCCTTTTACAACAAAATACCCAGATAGGCCATGGTGACCCAGAACCACACACACACAGTAGACAAAACTCCATAGATGCAGCTGACTGGCGGGTTCTTTGTCAAGAATCTAATGCCTCATGTTTAGGATAAAGTAAAGTCTTTTTATAGGAGAACTGTAGTGAGAGGGATATGGAGGGTGGCATATTTATTTCCTTTTAAGAAATACCAGTTGCCTGGCTGCCCTGCTGAACCTCTGCCTCTAATACTTTTAGCCCTAGACCCTGAACAAGCATGCAGCAGATCAGTCGTTTCTGACATTTTTTGACAGCTCTGACGAGATTAGCTGCATGCATGTTTCTAGTGTGATTCACACTACTGCAGGCAAATGGCTCAGCAGGGCTGCCAGGCAACCGGTATTACTTAAAAGGAAATCGATATAGCATCCTCCATATACCTCTCGCTACAGTTCGCTACAGTTCTCCTTTAAACGTCTGACAAAAAGATTTTGCTGTGTTGGACAACAATCATGTGCAAAAATGTAGCCAAATGACATAAGCAACCGATATCTGGCACTTAACTAATCTGTCGTGTGGGCCAACTCGCACAACTGTTGGGTAGATAGTGTGCAGTTGGCCATGTGTACAATGACGTTTGAACAACATTGTTCTATTGAATGCGGACATGTCGTTCATACTGTCATGTTTGAAGGATGTCGCCAGTAAAGTCGTTTCCCCAACATTGGTTAATTGTTTTCCTTGACCTCTGCATGTCATGTGTACACGTACAGCTACCCTAAAGGCTCGTACACACGTCTGATGAAGGGCAACGTCGTCACCTCCCGCTGGGCGGGTTTTCAGCAGACAGTACAACGTGTGTACAGTCTGTCCTCGGATCGCTCAGAACAGCCTTATCAGTCCACCGACAGACTGTACACACGCTGTACTGTTTGCTGAAAACCCGCCCAGCGGGAGGTGACGACAGACCCGTCGTTGCCTTTCATCAGACGTGTGTACGAGCCTTAATACATCAACGAAAGAGCTAACGTGGATTAGGGAATTGTCCCCCTCTTTATCCCACTTGCCACAAGCAGCTCTGTCATGTGCCACACTGCACCTGGCACAAGCTCGAATGCATTGTTCCCCCTTCTTACCCTGCCTGCTGGAAGTGACTCTCGTGATGCACCACCAACCTGTCCTCCATAGCAATAATGCTCATGTCTTGGAGATAGCCTAGCAATGCTTCTGTACAGCACTTAACTCATGTTGGCCAAGGAGTTTCAATCCCTATAGGTGACAGTCATTGTGTACGTTAAGCACTTAGTGTCGGTTGCTGTGAAACAAAGGGGAAGGGGCCGAAGGAAGGCATTTTAGGTACCGTTACCATTCTGTAGACTTGATAGCTTTACTTTTGAATAGGAAACCCTGTTTCATTAGGGTTGTAAAATTATCCTTTAGGCCTCTTGCACACTGCAAGTGATTCCGATTCAGATTCCGCTTTTTAATCAGTTTTTACATCCGATTCAGATTCCGATTTGCAGTGTGCAGGGAGCAAACTGCAAATCGGAATCTGAATTGGATGTAAAAACTGATTAAAAAGCGGAATCTGAATCGGAATCACTTGCAGTGTGCAAGAGGCCTTACACTGGCTGTCAGACACCACACAGTAATGCTACGTACACACATGCGACTACGATCGTTCGTTGTTAACGACGAACGATCTTTTAATTGACGAAAGAACGACCGGAGTAAAGTTAGTTCTAAAAAGTGTGTAACGATCACATCGTTAGAACGAACGTTACACCACGTAAAAGCACTCAATGCGCCTGCGCATAAAATTGTAAAGTTCCCTGGAGAAAAAGTGAAATGCGCATGTCCAGCCTGGTACAAACGATCGTTTCCAACGATGTACTACTTTTGCAAACGATCGTCGTTGGTTAAAATCCGCCGAGACAGAACTTTCTTTTGTAGCGATTTGGCTCGTTCGTCGTTTGACTTAATAGTCGGTGGTTCGTTTTTTGTAACGATCGTCGTTGGTAAAGATCGGGGAACGATCGTTACAAACGACTATAGTCGCATGTGTGTACGCACCTTAACAGTGGTGAACATTTGCTGCTGACATGAATGAAGTGTGCCCCATTTCATTGTAGGTGATTGCAAAGGCCGACATTTCCAACCTTAGGAACAAAAGACCCAACATTTTTATATATGATAGTAATGGTTGCATGTCTGTGCCAAAATGTATCTGTATGATGTAAACAATATACCAAGGAGATTGGTAAATCTGAATTCCTAGACTCGCATACTTCAGACAGATTAGGCTACAATTTAGACGGGCAACAGGGCTGCCATTTTTTTTGCTTTGTTTTCATTAGCAGCCTTTGATGGAGGTTTTAAATGAAAAAAAATATATGTTTAATTGTAGAGCTGCAGTGAGATCACTTCCTGCAGCTGCAGCACATTTGCCTGCACTTTGGCTAAAAAATAAAAATGTTCACTGACTTGATGTTTGTACTTGTAGTACTTGTGTTTTTGCACTGTAATTGATAGGCTACTCAGAAAATGCAGCCTTTTTTTCTCTACTAAGGCAGGCAGGGATAACACTTTCTTTTTCTTCTGTTATTGGGCATTTAACTTTTTACAGCACTGTACGATTGCGGCGTTCTTGCGTGATCTTCCTCATCTGTTCTCACTTTTACAGAAAATAGATTGTGGTAAAATAGATTAAAAATGCATATCATGTGGAAAATGCAGTAGGCTGTCTCTACTACCCATGCGGACCATTGGCTTCAGTGGCAATGCACGTTTAGCTATGCACTGCAAAATGTGCACTATTTAAATAAGTGTGCTTCTGGCCTTAATATTTAATCAGCTTTTTTTTTCTTTTCTTTTTTTTTTTTTTTTTTGGGGGTGTGTGGTTTTTTTTGTTTTGGTTTTTTTTGTCATCCAGAGTTGCCCTTAAGTAAACCTGCCCATAACTGAGAAACAAGAACGTTATTGCAGAGTATTGTTAATCTGTCATTCACGCGCTTTGAGTCCTATGGGAGAAAAGTGCTATAGAAATGTTATTGTTATGTCTCTTTTGGAAACCACTCCCTCAGCATGAGCTATTCGAAATTCATGCCATTGATACTAAATTCTAACCGTACCATATCTATGCCTCAGCAGATATTTCGCTGTAGTCCAGCTTGTTTTGCATTCTAAAAAATGTGTTTTTCTGTTAGCTTAGACTGGTCTGGCCATCCTCCATTGACCTCTCTCATCATCAAGCCATTTTCATCTTCAGAAATCCTGTGTACTGGGTGTTTTTTGCACGATTTGTGTAAAATCTAGAAACTCTTTTGTGTGTGAGAATTCCAGGAATTCAGCAGTTACAGACCTACTCAACAGTCTGTCTGGCACACAGCTAAGTCTTATTTTGCCAGTTCCATTACAAATATTCTGCCCAAAATGCAGCATTTTGTTTTAAAATGCAAAACAAATGTGAATTGTTATTATTGAAGTCTGTGTGCCATGTGTTTTTAAAAATGCATGCACTTATAAATCCTCATATAAACACACGCTATGTGGTAAATAACCCTTAGTAAAATAAAATAAAATTGCTCATTGAGTGTTTGAATTGTCACTATTGTAATACATGTTCAGTATAAAAAAATAAAAGCAGAGCCAAGTAAGAGTTGCTCAACTTGTTTGGGATTGAAGTGTGGTACCTGCTCTCAAACTCCTAGATCATCAAATGGACTGTGTTCTCAAAAAACATCTATTACTAAGGCGTTTAAGACGCATACGCACACTCGACCGCTGTTTCCTGAAGTGAACAAAGAATGAGGGGTCAGTTGAGAATCAAGTGTCCCAATGAGGGGAAAAGGCAGCGATTATTATCCCAGCCATGTACACTCATCTGTCCAGGCAGATTGGTTCAGATGGTAATTGCTGTTAGTCATTCGAATCGAACAGTAACAAACAATCGCTCCATTCAAAGTACTCAGGTATGACTAGTTACATACTTCCAGGTCTTCATTTTCGCACTTCCATACCATTTGTTTGTCGCTATCCATTGGGGATTACGTGTTTTAATGTCAGCGGTCGAGCAGGTTAAGTACCAGAGAATTTCATGCAGTATCTTCATTAAAAAGTGGCTGAAAGTAAAGGTGCCCATACACTCGTCAGATTGGCAGCAGACAGATAAGAAATGCATCTGATGATCTATCTGATGCGTTTTTAGAACATTTTTTACCAGGATAGAATTCCAATAGATTTCAGTTTGAAATCTGTTGAAATTCGATCTGATGGCATTTTTTTGCCATCAGATTTCCATTAAGGCCAATGCAAACTGATAAGCAATCTCATCAGATCGACCTAAATTTTCCACCCTGCTAGTTCGATGGAAATCCATCGAAATCGATCGAAATCGGCCGTCGATCGGTCGATTGACCAACCGATTTGCGATCGATCGATCGATCGCGATCGGTCGGTCGGCCAGAAAATCGGCTGAGTGTATGGGCTGCTTAAACGTGTGTGTGTTTAGTAAAAAGTATTCATTTGGTTAATTTTGTAGGTTGCCCTTTGAGGGCCTCCTTTTCTCACCAACCTTTATTCCGTCCTGTAAGCAAAGATTTCTTGATATGAGTAGCGTTTCATGTTCTGAGCTCTTTTGTGGGGACTAGAAATTCCCCTGAGTGTGTGACTTGTGCTTTCACGGCTTGTACCCTTTATCAGAAGAGCTTTATCTACATTTAGATCTGCATCACAGGCAACTTGCTGTTAATGCCATTTCTTTGATGCTGCAAATTATTCATTCTGTGATCAAAGACTTTTTAGTTCAAACATGGCACGTCCTAAAGAGTTTCATTAATTCAGTGACAAATTGCTCTTGTGTGTTTTCAGCTTTTTATTACATGTGTCTAAATTTGTGCATGTATAATTTCTGTTGGGGCATTCGGAGTAGAGACTGGGTTGCCACACACAAAGCTATTAGGTTAAGCAGCTTGATGTATAGAGCCATATTGCTGAGCAGAAGCTTCAGATACATGTCTAACTTGGCAGCCCCATTTCTTTAGGACTCTCTTATGGTGAATTTAGTAGAGCCATAAGACATATAAAAATGATAAACTTGCATTTTTCATAAGAATACAGCAAATGACAACACATGTAAAACACAAAATATGCAAATTTACTTGCAAAAAAATTCTGTAAGCATCATGTACCCCTTTGTCAGACCACAACAGAAATGCTCTGAAAATATGTCAGTGGATGATATCAAGGTTTTCGCAATAAACAATTGTTGCTTATCAATTTAATGCCTGGTACACACCATGCAATTTCCCATCAGATAAGACAGGTTGATTTGATTATTTCTGACAGGTCAAATCTGATTTCCAATCATTTTCTGATCGATTTTCTATAGAAGTGATTGTAAAATTGATCAGAAAAATGATCGGAAATCAGATCAGTCCTGTCGGAAATTGATGCAACCAGTCTGTCTGACGGGAAATTTCATGGTGTGTACCAGACATTAGAGATGTTACCCAGTACAACCACGTGGATGTGCTTCTTGCTCTAAAGTCTGCTCTATCCTAGTAAAGGGAAAGGAGCACGGGGGGGGGGGGGGGGGGGTGTGCAGGAGTGTGCAATCAGGAGTCCCACTGTGCAGTGTGAACCAGGATTGCTGTCGGCCAAGGTATCTAGCATGTCCAGTCACCACTGACCAGGCTGCAAATGGAGAGCAGTTTCAGAAGAAAAGTGCAATTTTGCTGTTCGGGTAATACAATATTCTCAGTGTGAATCTTGTATAATCTCACATAATCTTACTGCTCCTTGGTGGATTCTAGTTCTTTGCTACACGATTCTGTGTGCCTTTTCTGTGTATGAGAAAATCATAATGGAGTTACAGTGAGGCATATCTATTAATACTGTTAAACTGGATCTCTAGGTACGGTAAATTTGCAGTGTTCTCTAGATACCATAAACAGTATCTAACACCTCTCACGTTTTTGTAAGTAATTATATCTTTTCATGGGACAGCACTGAAGATATGACACTTTGATATAATGTAACTTACAAAATAACTCAACACACAGCAATTAATGTTCAAACCGCGGGCAGCAAAAGTGAGTGCACCCCTAAGGGCCAGTTTCCACTGGCACGGTTTCTGCGCCAAATCCGCAGAGTTTCCCCACAGTCAAATTGCGCGGGGAAACTCTGCCATAGGGTACAAATGCACCACTGGGCAAATCGCGTGCGCGAGCCATTCGGCCAACCTTGCCATCCGAAATGGTGCGGGAGGCTGCAAATCCCATAGCCGTGCATGGCAAGGCTGATGGGATTCGTCTGTGTAGCCATAGATTCAGAGGTGCTGCCGCACATCTCGCAAACGCTTGCAGCTCTAGTGGAA
Organism: Hyperolius riggenbachi; assembly: GCF_040937935.1. NCBI lineage: Eukaryota > Metazoa > Chordata > Amphibia > Anura > Hyperoliidae > Hyperolius > Hyperolius riggenbachi. Next base: position 386,131,554 of record NC_090646.1, on the reverse strand, counting down.
ACGGGCCCCTAGGGAAGAATATCAAAATTCTGCCTAAAGTTTCAATATTTTATGTGCCCACCATTATTTTCCAGCACTGCCTTAACTCTCGGGCATGGAGTTCACTAGGGGCTTCACAGGTTGCCACTGGAATCATCTTCCACTCCTCCATGATGACATCACGATGGTGGCCAGGGTCGGCTCTGTTTGTTTCAGGAAGCAGCTGGTGCCTCCCTCCTAACTACTCTTTCTCTACCTCTTGTAGGTTGTGGTGGAATGGGGAGGTGTTGGCAGAAGACAGACTGCTGTTCAGTTTAACTAAGCTGCATTTAACTTAGCTTAGTAAGTCAGCATTGTAAACCCAGACAGCCAGTAAAAAATAATTCAAATATGGTATATGTATAATGTAATAAACTGTGGGGACTGAAGACTGATAAATTCCACAAAATTATGCATTGACGCAAACCTGCGACAGAAAAAAAAAGTTAGATACTTACCTCAGTTGAGGGAAGCTTCTGGCTGGTCCAGAGGCTTATCCAATCCTCAGCCACTCCCCCCCCCCCCCCCCCCCCCCTCTCTCTAGGACGCTCTGCTTCTTTGCAGCCCCACTCCCATCTGTTGCACCGTGCAGGTGTGAATATGGCCCTACCTGCGGAGTAGCACAAAGCCGCTCGTGCATGGATGAAAGACATGCATGAGTGACTTTGCTACTGCACAGGTGCAGGCTGTGTGTCTGCACAGTGTGGCAGCACTCCTACATGGACAGGAATGCAGCCATGAGAACATATTCTACATGTTCAGAGGCTCCCAGTGCTGAAAGCGAGAAGTAGAGGAGCAAGAGGTAAGCCTACTGAGGGTAAGTATTCACGGTCCTTTAAAGCGAATGAAGAGTGATAAACGTGTGTGTGTGTGTGTGTGTGTGTGTGTGTGTGTGTGTGTGTGTGTGTGTGTGTGTGTGTGTGTGTGTGTGTGTGTGTGTGTGTGTGTGTGTGTGTGTGTGTGTGTGTGTGTGTGTGTGTGTGTGTGTGTGTGTGTGTGTGACAGAGATGGTAATGTAAGGCTCTGTTTGTGCTGCCATAATTGGTGGGTGGTAGGGTTAATAACTCACTTGCTCTCTTGTAGGTCAATAGATGTCAGAATATCTGCCCCCCTGGCTTTCTGAAGTGTTCCAAAACTCTGTGGCTACCTCCATGAGCATTGCTGCATCCCGCCCCTAACTTGGCAGCCACCAATTGGGCCCCAGTTGCCGAGCTGGGAGCGGGCCAAGGCAAAGCAGTTAAAGGGTTGCCACAAAGCTCTGGAACACTTTAAACAAAAAAAGTGCCACAGCGGCTTTGCTAAGGGGGAAACGGAGCTCCACAAGTCTATTTGTTTACTGTTGAGTGGGTAAGAAATTAACCCTACCATCCGCCAATCCTGGCCACACAGTATTGCATTCATTGTTTTATTTTTTAACTCCTGAACGCTTTAATAAGCGCAAGCTTGAACTTGAGCTTTAAACCTTGAACTGAAAATGTCTGGTGTTTTTCCTGTCACTTCTGTTCACAGCCAATGGTCAATATGGTACTCTGTGGCAATCCAGTGGTTAAAATCAAATATGTGGAATCAGTAGCAGCCAGTGTCTTGTTTAAATAAAACAGTGTGGTCTCTTGGCTATATGTAGTAGTGATTTATTTATTTAGGGTGACAGAGTGGTTTTAATGCTTCAGGAAATGACATTCAGTTTCACTGATTTTGTAAAAAGTGAATGCGTAAGTGCTCATGCTTAACTGGTTCTGAACATTTCTGGCTTTGTGATTAGTGCTCCAACATTTATAACTGGATGAACAGAAAACTGTAAGGCCTGGAACCCACTGCAAACCGCAAACGCTAAACGCAACCGCTAGCAATTTGTAACAGCGGTTTGCAAGCGGATTCATGCGCGTTTGCGGTCGCGTTTTGCAACATTGTATTTTTTTGCCCAGCGGGTGCGTAGCGTTTTGCGGTTTGCGGTTTTATCCTGATTGGTCGTGTGAATAATTTTTCATTTTGTTACATTGCGCTGCACCGCAAAACGCTAGCAGAACCGCTCAGTTTAGGTTTTGCTGAGCGTTTCCACTAGCGTTTCAATACTTTACATTGAAGCGCTAGCGCTCCCAAAATGCTGCAGGTCCTGCGTTTGCGTTTCTGAGAAACGCAAACGCTCCTGTGGAAGTTGCCCCATCCATTAACATTAGCACAGCGTTTTGGCAAACTGCTAGCGTATCGCAGTGCTGCCAAAACGCTGCTAAAAGCGCTCCTGTGGGTTCCAGCCCTTAGTCCCATATCCCCAACCTTCTGTCTACTACAGTGGAAAGAGGGGTCTACATAGGTTTATAAAGAGGACCCGTCGCAGACTTAAATATGTGCATTTTCAGGCAGCGGGCATGTGTTATTAAAGTAAAACATTTAAAAAAAAAATTGAAAAAGCTATTAAATAATCCCTGCATGCACATACAGTACATACAATGCATTTACCGGTACTTAGATGCAGGTTGCACAAATATACTTACACTCCCATTACACTATTCACTTTAGACATTTGCATTAAACATTTATGAATCATTTCATGGACCTGGATTTAGTATCACGATAAACAGGGAAGTTTTATTTTTATCCATGAAAATGTGAGTATTTGAGGTGCAATAGTAGGTGTCAGAAAGCGGCAGTAAAAGAGCTCATTTTTAATATTGCTGAGTGCACATTTAAACATCGGAGGAGAGCTGTAGCCACAAAAAGACTGAACCCTAAATCACGAGAGTAATGTGTGAACGATACAAGGCTGAGAATTCTCTGTACAACCATTTAAGTGACTACAGTCTATATATACTTCCTCTGTGTGCCTGTGTTTCTTGTGTGGCAGTTTGCTGAGTGCATGTCTGTGTCACTGGATCATGTAGTATACATGTTGGCTTTTGAAGCTCCCTTGGGCCAGCTCTGGATATCAAAGCACTACAGGAATTCAGCAGTAAGTGTTTTATTGCTTGCCAGGAATCAGGCCGATTGGTAGAGGTAGCACACAAAATAGCTGGCTGTTTGACAATTTGGTGATATTTATGTCCTGCCATAAAAGACTGAGGGGAAAGAGAAAAAAAACAGTTAAATTGTATTTTGGAAACAGGAACTGGGCTATAAATGCAAATTGCTTTGCTGGTCTTTTAACCCCTTCAGTGCTCAATAGTCCCAGCATTGTTTAATACCTGCCTGGGGGCTGGGTAAAGAGTTGCATTTGGAAATATCTTTTTCACGCTAGTTTAACAATGGTCTGTCTGCTTTTTCCCCTGCTGAACAGTTTTGCACCACATCTATACTCAGATTATATGCCCTTCTCTCATCTCCACTTGATCTTTTATGAACCTCTTTGTCTAACACATACAATAAATACATTTAGGGCCCGTTTCCACTATCGCGAATCCGCATGCGTTGCCGGCATGCGGATTCGCACAGTCAGTACAAGTGGATGGGACTGTTTCCACTTGTGCGTTTCCCCGCACGTTTTTCTGTGCAGAAAAAATCTGCAGGGTAGGGCCCTCAGAATTCGCCTGCGTGTGGAAGGCAGGCGAATCGCACGCAATGTATTTAATAGGGAAATCGCATGCGTTTTCCCCTTGCGTTTTTTTCCGCGATTTCGCATGCGATTTCGCATAGGTATTAATGTTAATTTACACAGGCAGTGACATGGTTAAATTCGCATACAGCCTTACCTATGCGAAATCGCATGCGAAATCGCGGCAAAAAACGCATGCGGAATCGCACCCGCATGCGATTTGCCTGCGGTGATTCGCCGGCGATTCCGCAACGCTATAGTGGAAACGGGCCCTTACACTTTAATGCAGCTTTTCTTTTCTTACTGTGTCTACACTCGAAGAAAAAAAAACTTTTATAGGCAGGAAAGTAATTTTTAGACAATATTCTATTAGGCTACTTGCACACCAAGACGTTGCGTTAGGTGCTACGTTAAGGTCGCATAACGTGCACCTAACGCAAGGCCTGGTGCTCTTCAATGTGGACGTCAGAGTGAGCCGCGTTGTGCAGCTCACTCTGGAGTCCGTGATGCGTACTCTTGGATGCATGCGGCATCACGTGGTCCCGCCGGCCATTCGCCGCACAGAGTGGCCGCACCAGGAAGTAAACACTGCACGTCACAACGTGCAGTGAATATTAATTGGCCATGTGCCTGGCCGCTCTCCGCTCCTCCCCAACATGACTGCACATGTGCAAACAGTCTAATGCGGCTTAAGCCGCTGTAACGCCGTAGCATGCTGCACTTTCGGAAGAACGTGCAGCGTTACATGTAACGCAACGTGGGCAGTGTGAACAGCCCACTTGTGTTACATTGCTGTGCGTTGGGGGAGCGTTACAGGCTGCACTAACGTGCGCCTGTAACGTCCCTGTGTGTAAGCAGCCTAAAGGAAAAAAAGACAAAAAATCCACTTTAGGGCAGAAAAATGTGTAACTTAGAAAGTGATTAGTACCTCATTCAGGTGTTCCCTGCTTTTTACAATAGGAAAATGCACACACATTTCCTGTCAGTAAGGTCTCTGTAAACCTTTTTTGGCTTTATTGTGAACTATGGTGGAACATGGGCAAGGACGGGAATTGAAGGACAGAGCATAAAATTACGCGTACGTTTAGTACGTTCATATGTTACGTACATCTAGTAGATTTTCATTACATGAAACGCTTGTGATTGTTCCAGGTGACAGTCTGTTGTGTGCAGAGATGTTTTCTGAGGTCATTCGCTGTCTCTTCAGAATTTCATTGAGTTACAATACTCCAAACCTAGGCTGTAATATTTACCCCTAGTTTGCAGTGGGACACCGCCTCATTCTGTTTCCTCCACTCTTCGTAAAGTAGTACCTGCTGCTCAGACGGAAGATAAAGAAGCCTGTGTTATATACCGGTAGTCATCATTGCCAAATTGCCCTCTAAAATCAGAATTCCATAGGATGACTCTGAGCAGTGAATATCTAACCTGTGCATTGCTCAGGCTTTGTACACACACTAGATAGTTCTCGGTCTAGGGGGCTGGTCGGGGGTACCTTTGACAAAAATGACAGTGGTGACAGTGGCCCCAATTTGTTGACAAAGTATTTGTCATGCCCAGTCATGTTTATTCGCAGGCCCACCTCTGACCTAGGAGACCAGGTTTGAATCGTGGCTAAAGCCAGTATCTATTTAGCAAGGACTCCTTGGTTGAGACTCCTGAATACTGCTGAGTGGCCTAGTGAGTGCACCCTTAGTGGCTGCAGCTCTCAGTCACTTTGTCCGATAGAAAAACAGTTTAGTATAAATGTATTATTTGTAATGCTTGTGTGCATAAGCAATACTGTCTGTCTACAAATCACAAGTGTAATGCTTGGGGGTTAACCTTTGACCACCCAGAGCAACAAGATTGGTAGCTGAATAATGGAAGAGGCTACACAGGCTGCTCAGAGCAACTGCAGCTCTGGGCTTCCGATATCGCTACAAATAAAACACAATGGCAGTGCAGTGCGATGTTGCACTGCCTTAGCAATAGCACGCATTCAGACAGGCACTAGATTGGAGCGTAACTAGTAGCAACCACAGCTCACAGTCACGTCCACAGAAGCAGAGCAAGCAGGCTAGCAACAATCACCAGCAAGCATCCACACAGACAAAACTACAGGAAAGAACATAACTAATAGCAACACAACTATGCTAGCTAAGCACGGGTGGTCACGATAAGCACAACCTACCGAAACGTGCTAAACAGACTAGCTAACACAGTAACTGAAAAATCTCCGTAGCTCGAATAAAGAAAATAACCAATGACTCAACTAATGGATAAATATATATTTATCAAGAACTAGCTAAAGCACAAGTAATAAGGTCACATTGAACTACAATAACAGAACTATACAGAGTAGCACAGTGCCCAGCAGACCAGCATAGTGATCACTATGATGGGCGAGGTCTAAAAGGGAAGACAGACTTTTATGCCGGTATCGACCAATGGATGCAAGCATGCAAATCTCCACACAGCTGAATGGTAATCATTCAATCCTGAGCTGGCTTGATTACCATTTGCTAGCTGGTTGTGAATGCAAAGGACTCCCATAGGAAATACATGCAGTATTATGTAACAGCATGCCTGCAGGAAATCCAGGGCTATCTGGCCGCAGCTCAGCTGTAGTAAGCCATTGGTGGAATGATGACAGCATCCTGAGCTGCCCAGAACTGCAGAGCGATTGCAAATGACAATGTGACTCATTGCAAATGCACAACTGAATGCAGGCAGACGAGCCAGAACTGTCAGTTTGCGGCTCCACCGCAACAGACAGAGCACGCCACAGGAGGAATCCAAACATTATTATTATTGTTACAATCAACTATATAAATTTTTTCTCCATCGTGAGCAACTGCTAGCAATTGTTGTTTTCAATTTGAGTAGATTTTTCTGATTGAAGTGCAGTTGGCCGATGTGTACAGTGTCCTTAAAACAACTTTTGTTCTGGAGCATGTTTGCATATATCGCGTGAAATGTCGCTTCCGCTTATAATCTAATAACATAATAGCTTCAAATATTGGTGTGCGTGAACAATGTCATTTAAACTAATTGGCGCTTCTTTTTGCTGGGTAATGTCTTTTGACCGACCACATTGCTCGCTTGTGAGTGCTGACTGTTATGCCTAATATACACAATGAGATTTTCTGACAGATTTGTTGCCAGATTGATTATTTCCAGCCTGTCCAATCTGATTTCCGAAAGATTTTCCGATCGATTTCTCCATAGAAATGAAAGGATAATCGATCAGAAAATAAGATCGGACAGGCTGGAAATAATTGATTTGGCAAGAAATCTGCCAGAAAATCTCATTGTGTGTATTGGGCATTAATCTAGTGTGTGTGTATGGAAATTTAGGCCACTGGCACTTCAGGAAATTGCCACCTTTCCCCGTAGTGATCACAGTTTGCCGGCTCTAGGATTGCTTTGGCCAAATCCTAAAAGCTATGCAGGAGCCGTGATTTGGGTTTTGAAGAAATCAGTATCACATCAGTGGAACCACCGGCCTAGCGCTTTTGGAATTGCTGGCGATTCCAAAGCACTGCAAGTGGGTTGCAAGCCTCAGACTATGATCGGGACACATGACTATGGTAGGGATTAGATTATAAGCCTCTCTCAGGCACAGCAAGTGACAAGACTACCGTATATACAAAGTGTAGTGGAAGATATCGGCGCTATATTAATACTAAATAAATAAGTAAATACACCTGTATCTGCGGATGTTTGGAGTGGACATTGTAGGACTGTACCTTTTTAACTCCTGTGTCCTAGCTGGTAATTTCTGATGGCCTATAATGGTGGTGCTTCATAAAAGGTTCCTAGAAACAAGTTACAAGTGTGATATGCGACATGGCCACTTTAAGCTTCATCACAGGCATGAAAACACTTTGAGAGCATATTATATTCTGTGTTTCTCTATTAACATTTATAAGAAAACTGAATTTAGTTTTCCTGAAATACAGATTTCGCATGGGAGATTGCTACTTCAGAGCAGATGCTTTTGGGACATCGGTATTTTCTTTTTCCTCTCATCCTTTCATGAACGGAAATGCATTATTCATGCCTTCCTTAAAACACCATCAGCGATATGGAAATGTGATCTTGGTTATTAAAAGAAAACTCCTGCCACACAAAGATACTTTGAACTGTGTGGAAGCAGCTCTTCCTCGGTTAGATGAATGGATCCAGAGAGACTTTCCTTTCACTGATGTAGCGTGAATCCAATAATGCCATCTCCATGCCATTGCTCATCTATAGGTGGAAGCAGTGTGAACACAATGTCCTGTACATCAGCAATGCTCCGTTTAATAAAAGCTTGAGATGTTAATAAATGGTAATGTGCAATTCTTTTATGGCGCTCTGTGTGTAGCATCTACAAGTTATTTTTGTTTTCTTTGCCAATAAATGGTTAACATCCCCAAATTGAAATTCTGATGGGTGTAAAGCATCACCGTCCCCTTGAGGAGAATATGCAATGTTTTTGGGACTGATCAAAGCTCAAAAAACATTTTAAATTAGAAAGGAAGGGGTGATGACTTGGTCGCCTGAGGCTGAGAGAAGAGACCAGGAGTTGTGTTAGTGTAAATTGCAAACAATTTATACTCACAAAGGTGGGTTGCAATCCTTGCAACCACCGTATAAGCCTATGGGGAAATAACATTCCCTGCTCCGTTCTCCAGGACTACCAGAAATGGATGGTTGCTCTTCTTTGGAACTTTAGGATTAGTGGGACACCAATGGTGGCCACTAACGATACCGTTTGCTGAACGATCGTTTATGAATGATTCTTCCTATGAACGATTGGAAATTATCGTTTGGAACCACTAATGGACAAAAATCTCCTAACCAATCCGATCAGATTGACGGGATCAATCCAAAAATTTGATTGATTGAATTAAGCTGATTGGTTTGGTTAGGAGATTTTTTTTCCATTAGTGGTCACAAATGATAATTTCCGATCGTACATTTAAGTATTGTTCGTAAATTGTTCAGCAAATTTTATCGTTAGTGGGCATCTTAAGGTATACGCTCCTGAGGAGGTATAACTCTGATAAAAACAGGGGGTGAAGGCGCCTAATTGTATATTGATATATCTAAATAGAATTAATTAAGTAAGAGAGGTAATCTTACCTCTCTAGATGAACAGACAATCTATTGTTAGAAAGGATTTTATTGCAGCACAACGTTAAGGTGACATGTTTCGCAGGCTCTAATCCGCTTCCTCAGGTTAATATGACAAACAAGTGCCTTGCTGGTAACTATGTAGCAGTATGAGCACCTCTATAGGCCCCACATACATGTAAAAAAGGTGCCTGGAAAAAAGGGCGCACGGGATTGCCGCTAGTAAAATATCACTAAACTTAGCAATGTTCCACCACTTTATTTCAATAGTAAAATATCCTACCTAATCAAAGCGAAGTGTCGCTGCGTCCAGCAGTTTTGTCCCTGTGTCCCAGGATTTTTGTTACTGCGCATGTGCGCAGTAACTGACAGCTGGGACCAGTGAGCTGGACGAGCGAGCAAGGTGGGCGGGTGCGGGCGTGTGCGCGGCGGCGGCCGTAGACCTAGTGGGTAGGTACTAGTAGGTAATATTTACTGCTATTTTGGTATGCCTAACCCTACTCTCACACAGAACCCTTCCCTGGTGGTGCCTAAACCTAACCCCGCCCCCCTCCCCATGGTGCCTAACCCTAAGACCTAAACCTCCTGGTATCTCCTAATCCTAAATCTCCCTCCTAAAGCTACCCCCCCTTCTGCAAAGCCACTATATGCGGCTATGAAGGTAAATAAGTGGCAAGAGGGGACAGTTTCCAAAAACACAGGCTTGCAGAAAAATACATTGGTTTGCAGATGACATTTAGTTATCAGCAAGCAAATTATCAGCAAGCCTCCAGGTGCATCTGGTTGCCAAAATTTACCTTCATAGCCACATAATCTCCTCATCCTTATTAGAACTGGTTATATTGATCTGTAGAAGTGATGAAAGAGGCACTTAAGCTCCCCAAAAAAATCATTTTTACTCACCTGGGGCTTCTACCAGCCCCCTGCAGCAGTCCCGTGCCCTCGCAGTCACAAGCGGATAATCCAGCAGTCCCCTGCCGCCATCTAGTTTTGATTCTCCGACTGGCCTGGCCGTGCGTAGTCTTCTTCACGTTCCCATCCGCAATACCGTCCTGCACCTGTGGACGGGAATGCAAAGAGACACGTGGCCAGGCCTGCTGTCAGCTGAAAAGAAAGTAGCTTGCGGCGTGGGACAGGAGGATCCGCGAGTGACTGCGAGGGCACGGGATGGCTGCAGGGGGCTGGTAGAAGTAGAGTTCGCTGCCACTTAAAAGTGGATACATGCCCTTAATTGGATGAATAGCAACATGGACCACTATTCAGAAATGTCATATCGGTTATGAGCTTGAATGAGGACTTTAATGACATTCAGTTCATCGGGGTAGTTATTGTGCCAGCATGTCCAGCTCATCTCTACAGTTTGTGGAGTCCTTCAGATGGTACAGAAAGAATGATATGGCATTATAGAGGGAAATGCTAAGTATTTACACAAGTACATATACCTCTTAGAATTAAAACAAATCAAAGGAGTGGCAGTGGTCTAGTAATATACAGGGTGGGCCATTTATATGGATACACCTTAATAAAATGGGAATGGTTGGTGATATTCACTTCCTGTTTGTGGCACATTAGTATATGTGAGGGGGAAACTTTTCAAGATGAGTGTTGTCCATGGCGGCCATTTTGAAGTCGCCAATTTGAATCCATCTTTTGTTTTTTCAATAGGAAGAGGGTCCTGTGACACATCAAACCTATTGGGAATTTCACAAGAAAAACAATGGTGTGCTTGGTTTTAACGTAACTTTATTCTTTCATGAGTTATTTACAAGTTTCTGACCACTTATAAAATGTGTTCAATGTGCTGCCCATTGTGTTGGATTGTCAATACAACTCTCTTCTCCTCCTCTTCACACACTGATAGCAACACCGTAGGAGAAATGCTAGCACAGGCTTTCAGTTATCCGTAGTTTCAGGTGCTGCACATCTCGTATCTTCACAGCATAGACCATCGCCTTTAGATGACCCCAAAGATAAAGTCTAAGGGGGTCATATCGGGAGACCTTCGGGGCCATTCAACTGTCCCACGACCACCAAAGCACTTTCCAGGAAACTGTTCATCTAGGAATGTTCGAACCTGACACCCATAATGTGGTGGTGCACCATCTTAGTGGAAAAACTCAGGGAACGTGCCAGCTTCAGTGCATAAAGAGGGAAACGCATCATCATGTAGCATATTTGCATATCCGTTGGCCTTGAGGTTTTCATTGATGAAGAATGGCCCCACTATCTTTGTACCCCATATACCACACCATACCATCAATTTTTTTTTTTTTGTTCCAACAGGCTTGGAGGGATCTATCCAATGTGGGTTAGTGTCAGACCAATAGCGGTGGTTTTGTTTAACTTCACCATTCACATAAAAGTTTGCCTCATCACTGAACAAAATCTTCTGCGTAAACTGAGGGTCCTGTTCCAATTTTTGTTTTGCCCATTCTGCAAATTCACTGCGCCGATCTGGGTCATCCTCATTGAGATGCTGCAGTAGCTGGAGTTTGTAAGGGTGCCATTTGTGAGTAGCTAATATCCGCCAAAGGGATGTTCGACTAATGCCACTCTCCAGTGACATGCGACAAGAGCTAGGCTGTGGGCTCTTGCTGAATGGAGCTAGGACAGCCACTGATGTTTCTTCATTAGTGACAGATTTCATGCGTCGACATTTTGGCAAATCCAACACTAAACCAGTTTCATGAAACTTAGCAAGCAATTTGCTAACTGTAGCAAGGGAGATGGGTGGTCTCGTAGGGTGTCTTGCATTGAAATGTGCTGCAATGACCCGGTTACTGCGTTCACCAGACATCAACACAATTTCTATCCGCTCCTCACGTGTTAATCTCGGCGACATGTCAATGGCTGTAAACCAAGAGACACTTGTAAATAACTCATGAAAGAATAAAGTTACATTAAAACCAAGCACACCATTATTTTTCTTGTGAAATTCCCAATAAGTTTGATGTGTCACATCACCCTCTTCCTATTGAAAAAAACAAGTTGGATTCAAAATGACCGACTTCAAAATGGCCACCATGGTCCCTACCCATCTGGAACAGTTCCCCCCTCACATATACTAATCTGCCACAAACAGGAAGTTAATATCACCAACCATTCACATTTTATTAAGTTGTATCCATATAAATGGCCCATCCTGTACTTCCTGTACATGTTATAAAGCATGGTAGTGATAAACGTGTATGCTCTTGTTCTAACTGAATAACCTGAAAGCAAAGCACCTGCAGAAGCTGTACCATTGTCCTAAAATATTAGCAGACCTTGATGTTATGTGACCTGTGTATTCCACATCAGTTCTTGAAGAAAAAAAACCAAAAACCTTTTTTGCAAGTTTTATCAGATCTGAAACCATATTTCTTTGTCTCCTGGGTCTGTCTGCCAGGTTTTCCTGAGGCTATTAGTTGCCAGCATGCTCCACTGTAGTGAATGTGAAGTTACTTTAGGCTTTGGAAAACCTGGCTATGATTACTATAATAGTCTGGGAAATGGGCCAAGTTAAATATTCTTACACTTATTGTGAGGTTGCTTCATTACACTGTTGAAGGCCAGGAGCAGGAGAAAAAATGGATTGTGAATTGTATGTGTAAATTGTACTTTCCAATATTCCTAGATGAAAAAATGGAGCAGCTTTTAGAGCAGGAATATTTAGTTGAAAAGCATACCCCTCTACACCTTTAATTTTCCATGAACTCTGTATGCACAAAAGATGCTTTGTTTTTACAGATACCGTATATAAAGAAGTCAAGAAAAAAATCACTCAAAGCTCAGTCGTATGCAAATCTTAAATAAAAAAAAAAAAGTCTCTCCCGTAATGTGCCTTGTGCATAATTAACTAATACATTTTGAAAATATTCTGCTCAGGACATCCAAATATTTGGGGCGCTGGAAGGACTGTCAGCTTCCCTCTTTCCCCACAACGGGCTGGATCTGTGGAAAGGCCGTGTGTTGCTTCTTCCTTCTCCTCCTGTGTCTGCTCTCCACCCCTCCCCTCTCCTCAGCATCCTAGTGGCACGCAGAGCAGAGTAAATGCGGCTTCCTCTGAGAGTAGGAAGAGATCACCAACATAGGAAAAGGGAGCACACTGGTTGGGGACACTATAGAAAACATCACAGTGATGGGGACAATACATGGGAGCCTCACACCGACTGGGGGCACTATGGGAGAGAACCAGACTGGTTGTGTATACTATAGGGGAGCATCATATTGGCTGGGGACACAACACAAGAGAATTACACTGGCAGAAGACACTATGGGAGAGCATTACACTGGTTGTGGACACTATGGAGGATTTGTAAAACTGGGGACACTAGCGGAGAAGTGCTCTTGCTGGGTACACTCTGGGGGAGCTCTAGAACTGGGACATACCAGGTAGCACTATAACAGGAGACACTATGGGGAGGGCTTTAACTTAGTACACTATAGGTGGGCACGATAATTAGGGACATTATGGGGAAAAACTGAAGCTGGGAAAACTAGCAGGGAATTAAAAAGCCTCAGAGCATGTTCCCAAGGCAACACCGTAAGGGGAGGGCTATATACGGGGATACTGTAAAGGGATAACCACTATTACAAAGTGAAAAGTATTACAGGGTACATAGTCATATCGCTGACTGTCCACAGAGCAGCTCACATTCTAATCTGTACCATAGTCTTACTGCCCTACCATATTATTATTAGGCTTTTAAGGGTCTGCCCATGGAAACGGTGGGGGAGAGGAGGACAGGGGAAGCCTACGGACTATCCAGAGGTTTCCCTCTACCTAAATAAGTATCTAACTTTTTTTGTTGAATCGTCTTGGGTTCACGTAAATTACCGTATTCCAGTTACATATTCATTTTTTTTAGCACTTTTAGTACATTATCCAACCTTCTTACACTTGGTCTCTTGCTAGGTCTTAAGCTGGCCATATAATATCTGACCATGAAAAGGTTATTTTTCTGTCAGTCGACCCATTGATACCTAGCTCAAGAATCTAATGTCTGACATAGATTGCAGGAGACCAAATAAGTACTAGCTAGATCTGGTAGACAGATATATACGGGAGATTCTGTCAACTATTTATGCATGTTTGCGGCTTATGAAGCTTTGATTGAACCATGCCATTTAATGCTAGATAGATCAAAGGGGATGTGATTTTAATGAACATATGGCCCTTTTGGACTAATCTGCCCAATTATATATATTTTTTAATATTTTTCTATTTAAATGTTAATGTTATTATTTTTACTTACTGCAGCTGAATTGATGTGATTTCTTTGGTATTGTGATATTCATTCAAACTGGTTTAAATGTTCATATTTAATTTGATAAAAGGGCCATGGGTTGTTTATAATTGTGTTTAAAAGTTGATTTTCCAAGTGGTTTGCAGAACAATTAAAGGACCACTATCGCCAAAAATTGTAAAATTTAAAATACATGTAAACACATACAAATAAAAAATGTTTTTCCATATTTATATGACCTATAAATTACTTTTCTCCTATGTTGCTGTCACTTACAGTAGGTAGTAGAAATCTGACAGAACAGACAGGTTTTGGGCTAGTCCATCTCTTCATGGGGATTCTCAGCATGCCCTACCTTCTTTATAAAGACAGTACTTTAAAAGGATTTATATAAAGATGTTGGCCAGCCTCCCTGCACACTTTTTTTTAGCAGTTGGACAGAACTGCCATTAACTAAGTGCTTTTGAAAATAAAGAAAACTGTGAGAACCCCCCTTTAGAAGATGGGCTAGTCCAAAACCTGTTGGTTATGTCAGATTTCTACTAGCTACTAAAAGTGACAGCAAGATAGGAAAAGTTAATTTATGGCATATTTTACTCTGGAAGAAATGTACTTCTTATTTGTATGTGTTTACTTGTATTTTAAATTTTACAATTTTCACGATAGTGGTCCTTTAAGCATTAAAACCTTTGCTAAGAGCACAGTTGGGCAGGAATATACACAGGATAAAAGATAACTGCACAGCAAAATGTTTACCAGGGATTTAAAGACACAGCTTTATAAAAGAGAACAGAGCTAAATGTATTGTCTAGGTTTAAAAGGAAGGATTTTCTAAAAGCATAAAAAGGAGACGAATACCATATCGATTAGATATACTTATCTTAGAATAGCAATTCACAATCCCAGATTCCATTATGTCAGAACTGCTCAGGTCTTTGTTCTCAGAATAGATGACTACCTACCTATTAGCAAGACAAATCCCTCCAACTACCAAGAATCCTTGGACATTGTCTGCCCCTTGACCTAGGCCTGTCTGCTGATTTGTATTGTTTGAGAAACAAAATGTATATGTTGGCACCAGTCAGATCCTACAGGTATTGCCGACCCTGGGTACATGTGTGTCTTTTATATATCGCCATTCTGACTGTGTATACTGTTGTATAATTTGACATACACGTATTAGAATAGATCATTTACTGAACCAATCTTTTTCCTTCACTTTCCCTACACAAATAAGCTCTCCAGTAGCTCAGGGATGTGCTTTCTTACTCTAAAGGTAGCCATACACTGGTCGATTTGCCATCAGATTCAACCAACAGATAGATAGGTGATGCGGAGAAGGTGCCAGCCGGGAGGTGATGCGGAGAAGATGCCGGGAGCCTGCTTCAGGTAATGTATACCTGCGGCGATCGTACGCCGCTAGCGATACGTTCCCTACCCGCGGGCGATCGATGGTAATTTCCCGCACGGAGCGATCTACGGGATCGATCTATTTTGGGACAAAATCGATCAAAATGTAGCGTTTAGCGTGAACGATTTGACAGCAGATGCGATCCCAGTGATCGAATCTGCTGTCGATCAGCGGGTAATCGGCCTAGTGTATATGGCCAGCTTAAGCAATCCTAATTCTTACTCGAGCCTCCCTGTAACTTATTCATTACCCTCTATTTCTTTCATCTTACTAAACGCACGCACGCACGCACGCACGCACGCACACACACACACACACACACACACACACACACACACACACACACACACACACACACACACACACTGTGGATTGCCAAAAAACAGATTGCTGTTTTGCCACTCATCCCATTTACTTCTCCACCTGCTCCCTCTTCCCTCTTGCTGCCCTCTTTTCCTTGTTGATCCTTCCACTGGCTGCTAGTTATATTGAAAATTCTGTTCATATCCTAGCCCTGTAAGCTGTCCTCTCCACACATTTCCTCCCTAATATCAGATACCATTCTTTCTTTGATCCATACATAAAACCATTTTATGTATCTTCCACCTTGGTTACTTCCTCTCACTTTTGCATGCAGGACTTTTTATGAGCTTCACCCCTGCTTTGGAAAAGTCTTCCATGTCTTTTTAGTCACACTTTATAACTTTAAGGCACTGGTTCCATTTTAATGAGTATGCTACTAAATTTATGAAAGTTAGCAATGCAAAAAAGTTCACCCATTATTATAAAAAAAAATGTAATGGCTTAGGGGCAATAGAGCAACAGGTTTTAAGCCTGGCTACAAAACTTTGAAATAAGTCAAACAAATGGAAATAAGCTCAACTTGCAGAAACCTTAAAGGACCTCTATCGTGCAAAAATCTTAAAATTTAAAATAGACGTAAACATATAGAAATAAGTACATTTCTTCCAGAGTAAAATGAGCCATAAATTACTTTTCTCCTATGTTGCTGTCACTTACAGTAAGTAGTAGAAACCTGACATTACTGACAGATTTTAGACTAGCCCATCTTCTCATGGGGGTTCTCAGGGTTTTCTTTATTTTTAAAAGCACTTAGTGAATGGCAGTTGCTCCATCCAACTGACAAAATAGTGTGTAGTGAGCAGGGAGGCTGGCCAGCATCTTTGTATTAATCTTTTCAGGGAATGTCTTTATAAAGAATAAAGGCCATACTGAGAATCCCCCATGAAGAGATGGACTAGCCCAAAGCCTGCCGGTAATGCCAGATTTCTACTACTTACTGTAAGTGACAGCAACATAGGAGAAAAATAATTTATGGCTCATTTTACTCTGATAGAAATGCACTTCTTATTTGTATATGTTTTAAAATTTAAGATTTTTGGGACAGTTCCTCTTTAAATAGACATAGATAACTGTGAGTGTGAGAGTTAAAGGGATACTGTAGGGGGGTCGGGGTAAAATGAGCTGAACTTACCTGGGGCTTCTAATGGTCCCCCGCAGACATCCTGTGTTGGCGCAGCCACTCCCCAATGCTCCGGCCCCGCCTCCGGTTCACTTCTGGAATTTCTGACTTTAAAGTCAGAAAACCACTGCGCCTGCATTGCCGTGTCCTCGCTCCCGCTGATGTCACCAGGAGTGTACTGCGCAGACACAGACCATACTGGGCCTGCGCTGTGCGCTCTTGATGACATCAGCGGGATCGAGGACACGGCAACGCAGGCGCAGTGGTTTTCTGACTTTAAAGTCAGAAATTCCAGAAGTGAAGCGGAGGCGGGGCCGGAGCATCGGTGAGTGGCTGCGCCAACACAGGATGTCTGCGGGGGATCGTTAGAAGCCCCGGGTAAGTTCAGCTCATTTTCCCCCGACCCCCCTACAGTATCCCTTTAAGCTACGTATACACCAAGGGATTGCTCTCGCTTGGCAGGGATCTAGACTTGGTCCCTTGGCCAACAGTGCAGAGCCGATGCTATACAGATTCGTCACTAGGCTTTAGGGTCTTTAGCAGTCGTTGAACAGCAGCTGTACACAGGCTGGATTCACTCTTCAATTAATTTTGTTTCAATATTAACCTCCCTGGCGGTGAATTTCTGTCTGGAATTATGAGTCAAAAGCGGTACGTTGTTTTTCAAGAATTGTAGGCATCCAATTCTTAAGTCACAACTCACCAAAATATGCCAGAATAAAAGCCTGGTAGACATTCTGCATATAAATAAGACAACACAAATTTGTTGAATTAATTACATTTATGAATAAACTGAAAAAAATGTGAAACTGTACAAAAAAAGGTAGGCAGAGAGTAGTCAAAATCCAGGCAGACGTCGGTGCAGGCGGCAGGCAGAGTAGTCAAAATCCATGCATATATGTACTATTTCTGTGCAACTTGGATACTTTGTATGATGATAAATTTTGTGAAAGGGAAAAAAATTAAATCCAGGCATCTGTGCAGGCAGAGGAAAATATATATATATATATATATATATATATATATATATATATATATATATATATATATATATATATATATATATATATACCAAAGGATGAACAGCACAAACCGAATTTTCTGCAATACTATGCAAAGCATGCACGCAGCACTGGAGAACCCCAATCTCCATAAGAAATATATAAGTACAGAGGGTGCTGCAGCACACAACAGGAAAACAGTGACAGGGGCTCTTGGTTACGCTTTAACGCGTTTAAGCTCACCAACTGCGCCAAAGTGTCCCCGATCTGGTGAGTCCTACTCTAACCAGGCAAAATGCTAGTTTTTATCAGCGGTTTAGTGGGAACCATGCCAAAAGCCCAGGGGTCAGCTAAATGGGAGTAACCAAGAGCCCCTGTCACTGTTTTCCTGTTGTGTGCTGCAGCACCCTCTGTATGTATATATATATATATATATATATATATATATATATATATATATATATATATATATATATATATATATATATATATATATATATATATATATATATATATATATATATATATATATATATATATTATGTGTGTGTATGTATATATATATAATGCAATTCCCTACCCCGACCTGAGCTCAAACTTCCCATTCACAGCTCTTTTTTCCTACCTGGGAGGTTAAAATGCTAAAGTAACTTCATATTAAAAAATTATAAGCCAGTTAAAGAAATTAGTGATCAAAATTTTAGTGATCAAAATGTGCTAATTTTCATATCTTCAGCTTTGGGGGAAAAAAGTGCCATCGCACTGTTTCAGAAAGGTGTGGATGCTCCATTTGGTCGCATTTGATTGCAAACGTGCCGCTAAAGTGTATGCTGTAGTCCTGTTCAATTAAAGTCACAATACTGTTACTATTGGTGCCCGACCCTGCCCCTTTGTAGTGCATTAGTATAGCATCTGTAAGAGGCATAGGGCTCTGATTTACAGGGCACTGATAAGTTGAATTGTAAGCTTACAAGGGAAGGGCCCTCTCACCCTTTTGTGTCTTGGATTTTGCTACACATTTATTCATATTAATTATGTCACGGTTATTACGAATTCTGTACTTTGTATTGGATCTGTATTTTGTACCTACTCTGTATTTCGTATATTTGTATATACCATACTCTGTATTATTATGTACCCTCTGTTTTCCTATTTTGTACAGCACCACGGACTATGTTGGCGCTTTATAAATCAATAATAATTAAACAGAAACTGATCACAGCAAATCAAACTTTGCAAAGCTGATCAAACTGATCATGTGTCTTCCCTTGAGTTCTTATCAACCCAAACATCTCTGTAATAATGCCAAAACCCCTTATGCTAGGTACACAACATAAAATTTTCTGTCAGATTTACCTGCCAGATTGATTATTTCCAACACGTACGATCTGAATTTCGATCAAATTCTCGATTTTTTTTTTTTTTTTTTTATTGTTTAGTGATTTTCAACTAAACAAAAATCTATTGAAAAAACTATTGAGGATCAGAAAATCGATTCAAATTCAGATCGGACATATTGGAAATAATCGATCTGGCAGGTAAATCTGCCAGAAAATTGTACAGTGTGTACCTGGCATCACTGTACACAGGCAATAATCCTGGATAAAATTGATGTGATGAATTCTAAAGAGAGATGTACTTTACAAACCGCTCTAAACAATTACTTTTTTGCAATGGTCACTTCAAATGTGTGACTCCCTCTTTCATTTTGGTACTGCTAATAGTTATGGGTTCCCTTATTGAGTGAAGTAAAGGTCTTTTGATTTCAAACAACCAACCACAAGTAGCCTTTCAAAGTGAGATCCCATCCAACAAAAAGGTTCACTTTGTTTTCTATAAAATGAGCATTTGGTCATGTTTCAGCTGCTGTTCGGGGTTCATCTGGGGAAATTTGCTACAATTTGGGTACTGCTCTTAAAAATACTAATAGAATTGAGCTAGAACTTCACCTGGCATGCATATCTCTGCCTGACAGCCGAATTAAAATATCTGCTCAGTAACTGAAAAACAGCTGTAGGTTTTGATTTTCCTGTCATAGCTACTTTCTCCATGTGAGTGGAGATACCCAGAACTAGAGGACAGGCAAAATCTGTACAATACAAGCATGGAGAGCAATAAGGCTATGTGTTTGTCTTGGTACTGTATATGGAAAAGTAACAGAACTTCTTCAGATATGTATTGCTGTGTCTAGTGGCCAGACATTTTTCCTGACGTTCTAGGCATAAAAAGGTCATCTTGTCTTGAATGTCACTATAAAGTGTACCCAAGGCAAACCTCAGGTCAAAAATCACGATTGCCCAAGAAGAGATACTCCTCCTGTATACTGCACGGTGCTCTTGCCTTGCAGTGCTGGGTCCCCAGTTTGAATCTGGGCACTATTTGCACATAGTTTGTAGGTTCTCCTCATGTCTGCGTGGGTTTCATTCAGGCAGTCAGGTTTCTTCCCACATCCAAAATACCTAGAGATAAGTTTATTGGCTTTCCCCTAAATTGACCCTAGACTACGATACATATACTACACGATACATGAATAAACATATGACTAATTGTAGGGATTAGATTGTGAGCCCCTCTGAGGGGGACAGTGACAGACAATATACTCTGTACTGCGATGCAGAAGATGTCGACGCTATATAAATACTAAATAATAATGTGGTGTTTTAACTGGATACACTTGCCAATTGTATATTTGAAGCTGACCTTCATTTCCATCTGTTGTAACTACTGGAATGATCATTGTACAGACACACCGTCACAGTGTTCAGCACAAACTCAAGAGTTCCCTTGACTCATCCCTGGGTACTGTATTACTCCATTGTATTTCCCTAATGGTGGCCCTAGATTTTTTCCCCCTTTTTGTTAGGTTGAATTTCACTAAATTATTCTCTAGAACAATGAGGGGAATTTCTACGATGTGAAACATTAGTCACACTAAACGCTGATTCTAGCTTTAACCTAGTGTATGCAAAGCTACTAAAAAGGTCTGACTAGACTTCAACCTTAATAGTAAAAAAAAAAAAAATTCTTAGTTAATAAGAAATGATGAGAGTAACTTACAAATATTGTGGATCGCATGATGTGATGAAGTCGACTTTTTTTGTGTTCTTTTTGCCTTTACACTTTCTAAAATCATTACTACATGCTTAGCTTTGCTCCTTTTATCTGCCTGAAAGGAAAATTAGCTCCTGTAAGCCCTGTCACCTGTGTTGTCCTCACTTTTATTTTTTCATGAGGTCTATAAAACAGGACTGAGCAACATGTGGCTTGTTATTGTTTTCCACATTTCAAAGAGCATACAATATCACAGCTGTAGATTTGGCTAACAAAAGTATTGTGCTAGGAATAATCTTGCTGCTCTTGCTTTGTAATGGCACACTTAAAGGTTGCAGTGTACTATGTGCCAGTAACCCTGTAACCCTGTCTTTTCCAGGCTATAGAAAACTTCTGCTTGTAAAGGAAGTGGGACTTTATGAACTTAATGGAAATAAAAAGTCTGTGGAGAAGATCATCAAGCAGATTTAGTATGTGTGTGGCAAAGAGGCCCATGTAAATACTACCAGCTGTGTATAAGTCTTGGGTGTCCACAAGAGAGAGCAACAGTGTTCTGGAGCTGATTTGTCAAATGTTTCATACTATGTGGTCACTAACATTAAAGATGTAGTGCACTGCTCTGACGCCTCCCCCCCAACCCCCCCCCCACCCGCAAAGCACTTTCCATAAATATGGCAGTTTTCTAGTTATTTCATTGGGACCTGAGCTGTGGTAAACCTGACACTTTTCTATGGAGCTGTGTGGTCTTGCTGTACTCCACAATGCACGTGTGTATATGTATGGTCCGTTCATGTTATTTGTTGATTGCAAGTAGGAAATGGTTGGGGGTTCAGTTTTGACTTAACCTTCATTGTGCTTTCAGGTTATCATAATATATGCAGGCATTACTATCTCCTGAAATCTTCTTTATTAACGGGTACCCAAGAGGAATATGGAGGATGCCATTATTATTATTTTGTATTTTTATAGCGCTGACATCTTCTGCGGCACTGAACAGAGTATACAGTCTTGTCACTAACTGCCCTTCAGAGCAGCTCTTACAATCTAATCCCTACCATAGTTCTATGTCCATCCATTTCAAGCCAAATAATCAAAGTGCATAAACCAGATATGATAGTATCTAAGACATAAACAAAAAGAATTATCAACATCATTTATGACTCCAATCAGAAATTCTCATCCCAGTACAACAAGGAAAGAAACCCTGTGAACAGCCATCTCTTGGATGTACATAAACCATGAGACTCAACAATTTAGTCTTTTGTTTACGTCTTGATGCCCAATACCAAAGAACACACTGGACAACTTTAGAGGTATTGTGGAATACATGCCTTGACACGAGAGATGTTAGGGTGGCACAAGAGGAGGGTGTCCTCAATGTTGAGAAAGTAGCTGATTTTTTTGGTGCTAATCAATGTGTAATAGCCCTGGAAAAGAACATTAAAACTATTTAATGCATGCACATAACATCTGCAATTGTATGCAGTCATAAAATAGATTAGATACCAACTGGGCTGGAGGGCCAGAAAGCAGCCGTTATTTGAATGCAAGTGCAGAAACACATTCACTGTAAACAAGAACATTGATTAACATTAACTGTCAGTGTTAAGGCCCATACACATGTCTGATTTTTGCGAACGACGGGTCGTTTGAACATCCCGTCGTTCAGTCGTTCGCACGCCAAATCTGGCGTGTGTACAGACTATCGTTCGGGTGATAAGACTGGTTTTGAGCGATCCACCCGAACAACAGTCTGTACACACGCCAGATTTGGCGTGCGAACGACTGAATGATGGGATGTTCAAACGACCCGTCGTTCGCAAAAATCAGACGTGTGTATGGGCCTTTAATGTGTTTCTGCAGTGCAGAAAAACATGAAAAAACGCACAGTGAAAACTTGGCTACAAGCTTCAGGCTCCCACACTTAGTTGCAAAGTCGCCAATAATTCTAGGGGTTATTTTTTTTTTTTAAATACTGAGGAAATAGAAGTAAAAAGTAAAAAAAATCACCCAGGGCACCACTCCTCAGCAACTTATAAATGTATTCTTCTAATTCTAATACATTCTTATATTGTATTTATTAATAAGCTATCGTATATTCTTCTTATTGTCCGGGGCAAAAGGTCTTGTTTAAGTAACAAAGCAAAGAATAGATTTATGATCTGTTTTAGTATAGATTGCTTTATTCTGTGAGAAAAGTGTGTATAATTATACAGTATATAATGTCTGGAGTTGTAAGACTATAACATGCTGAGCAGTGTATAATGTCCCCTACTGTTTTTTTCTTTGATCAAGCATATTGAGACCTATAAATTCCAGGGCTTAAACAAAGAAACTCTGTGCTTAGCAAATAATTACTCTGAGCAGATTAGCACTGACACATTTTTGAATTGTGACAAAAAGGTGGATTACTTTTTTCTTTTATGTGGTCTTTGTTTTTCTTCCACATATAAACATGTTTCCCACCAATCTCTACTTTGTGACTTCGTCAAAAAAAAAAGGGGGGGGGGGGGGGGAACGAGGGCTTTGACTTCCTTAGGGGAAAAAAGTATTTTAACTACTTACTGCACCAGGTGCAGTATAATCACGACCTGGGAAAACTTCACTTTAAGTCCCAGGGCCGTGAATACACGTCTTCAGTGGCGGGTGGCTGCTGCGCGTTCCTGTCGCCGCCCCTTAGCGGGGAGATGAATGAATGGCAACAGCGTTCCCATTCATTAATCAAAGTCCCCGTGTCAATGAACGCTGGCATCTATTAGATGCCTGCGTCGTATTTTCCTGGAGTTACAGTGCCAAGCATTACTTCCGATTCACTTACCAACACTTCTATCTAAAATGAACTATTCCCTCCCACACTCTCCCATAGTACCCAAATATTTTTTGGGGGAAAAAAATACATAAAAAATAGTTACCTTAGGGACTGAACTTTTTTAATGGGTATGTTAAGAGGGTATTATACTTTTATTTTTTAATTCATGGGCTTGTAATTAGTGATGGACGCAAAAATTAAATAATGCACCTTTAATTCCAAATAAAATATTGGCACCATACATTGTATTAGGGAAATATTTTAAACGTTGCAGTCACTGGGACAAATGGGCAAATTAAATGTGTGGGTTTTATCCACAGTAGAACGTTTTATTTTAACACTATAATGGCTGAAACCTGAGAAATAATGAATTTACATTTTTTTTATTATTTCCCTAAAAATACATTTAGAATACAATAGTTCTTAGCAAAATATACAACCTAAAGAAAGCCTAATTTGTGGCGAAAAAAAACGATATAGATAATTTTTGTTGTGATTAGTAGTGATTAAGTTATTGGCGAAAGAATGGGAGGAGCGCTGACAGGTGAAAATTGCTCCAGTCCTTAAGGGGTAAAAACCCCTCAGTGGTCAAGTGGTTAAGATTGTTTTCCTGTACCTCGAATACATGGTGCAAGTACTGTATTACCTTCTCACACAGAAGGTAGCTGCAATTTCAAATTAGCATGTGTAGAAAAAGACACCTACTGAGTCATACCAGAGTAGTGGGGAAAGCATGCAAATTATTCCTTTGTCCTTGCTGGAAATACACCTTGAAATTTTTCGTCAGATGGGTCGATAGATAATTTCCGACAAGTCTGATCTGATTTCTGATTGTGGGGTTTTTTTTTTTTGTTTTTTTTTTAAATCAATTTGTATAGAAGTGATCAGAAAAACGATCAAAATCAGAACGGATCTGCCGGAAATTAATCTATCGACCCATCTATCTGAAGGGAAATTGCATGTTATATTCCCAGCATTAGTCAGGCATGCATCTAGAACTCTTACTTTACAATTAATGTCACATGCTTTTAGCTCATCTTGCATGCAACTAATTGATAAAGAAAAATGGCTAACAGCTTGCATCGAAGCAAGTAAAAACAGGCCTGAGATTTCAGCGCCGCCTTGGGCCGTAATAGGTGTTACTGCTAAAGCGGCGCTCAGACATTAATTTGGGCCCCATCAAAAGACTGAGCCAAATTACTATAAAAACAGTGTAATTCTGCCGCCGGCAATAGCTGCAAGCCGAATTACATATTTCCCCACTGTCCATGGCGGCCTGGAGGGGGGAATAGTAATTAACACTGCCAGTACCGGGGCCTGGCTCTTCTACTGACCACATATGCTATTGCTCCGTTGTTATTGCCTGATGAAGCGGGATCAAACCTGCGAAATGCGTTGCATATTTGGAGTTCATAAATTAAAAAAAATTGACTGTCTTTACTACAGTCGTTGTGTGTCTACTTGGAGGAGGTAAATTCACCACTACCTTCTCTATTTACCAATAATTTTTTTTTTTTAAGCTCATTTAGCTTCCTTTTATCCTCTTGGCACCTCTGTTCTCCTGCATAATATTGAGTCCACCCTGGGTGGGGGGTTGAACCCCCTTTTTCTCATCTACAGAGAGCGACTTCTTATTCCTGAGTGGGGTCAGGAAAATCTCCCCACCTGCCTTTACAGTGGTTGCCTAATGGTAACCCTGGTTTGTGATTATTAATATTTACTCTATCTAGTAACCATTTACCAGTACATATTACACTATTGGGGCTCTTGGTGTTCCTTGTTTTTATTTTGTGATGTGCATGTTCCCACAGTGATTTTTTTGTTTTGTTTTATCACAGACATTCCCAGACTTTTTAAAAATGAGTACTTTTATGTAAAGTAGTGCCAGTATTGCAGTATGCTGTTGCTTGCTTTGTGTCCTGTGAGCCAGTTGGCAATCCTTCATGTTTATTTTCATAAAATGTGATGGCTGTTTGTGTATTGAACATTTGAGAAAGAAAGTGTCTCAAGATAATTGTTTTTTTTCCACAATAAACAAATAAGAGGCTATTAACAAGCAGGCTGGAATTGTTATGTAAAACATGGCGACAAACATGAAGTCTGATAAGGGCTATGTGCTATGTTGGTGCTAATCAGTTGGACTTTGCACTTCATTTGTTATGTGACTGGGAATCAATAATGTTCTCTAAACAGCTCTGCTAATGAGGTCATACATGTGTTAGCCAGGAGACAGCATTACCATCTTCAGTCTCATTGTCTAATTATGTTGCTGATGTTGAAACATCACAACTTATTATTTGTGCTTGCCAGCATTCCAGCTCAAATTAGCAATGTTTATGTCAAAGGGCTAAATTTCCCAGCATGCAATGTGGTAGCCATGGATGTCAAGTCTCCCTTACACTGCTACTACCAATAGAGCGCGCCCTAGTGGCTGCTGCTCTGCTCTGGCGCTTTGAGTCCGCAAGGAGAAAAGCGCAATATAAATGTTATTTGTCTTGTCTTGTCTTGTGACACCACCGAGTCAAATTTGAGCTGCTTCATCTGCAGCACAGGGAGAAGCAAGATGGAAGCCAACTTAGGCCCTGTTCATACTGTCAGCGTTTATAGAACGCATAGAAATTCAAAGAAACGCAAGTTGAAAAACACATGCGTTTGTATGCGTTTTCTTGCATTCAAATGCGTTTTCTATTGCGTTTTGCACACACACTTCACACAGGAAACAGAAAAGAATTATGGGAAACGCAGAGGGAAACTTACACTAAAAACGCAATAGTACGCGTTTTTGATATGCATCTATACACTTTCATTGCGTCCGTTTCTGTGCGTGACGCACAGAATTGCGTGCAGCAATGCGGATGAGAAATGTATGCGTTTCATACGCATACATGTGAACAAGGCTATTATAAAACATTAGTAGCCATTTCTATGCGCAAAGTCTGCCCGTATGCGTTCTGTAAAAACTGCTAGAAACGCACATAGTCTGAACGGGGCCTTTGTCTAGTTTTTTTTTTTTTCAGAACAAATTGGGCTTTCTTTTGGTAACATTTAATTATAATAAAGCTTGAATTTTCCTATGTTTGTAAGAGAAAGTGTGCTAAACAAATTGGGGGGAAAAGTGTATTCAGATTTTATTTTTTAAACCAAAAACCTTATTCTGTTTGCTTTCCATGCAGAGAAGTCAAAAATACGTTGATATTTTTTTCTGTGAGGTACATCACAGGAAGATAAATAGACATACAATTTGGACTATCAGGATAAGTATCAGTTCTGCTTTTTGTGTGTGCAATATTCAACTTTTGCTGAGGCTCTGCCATACAACATGTAACAGTAAAAATCCCACCAAAAAGACACCATTCAGTAAGCTAGACTGCCCTAAGGTATCCATCCCTGGATTTTATTTTGTGTATTTATTTATTTTACAAAATATAGCTTAGAAATACTTCTTTAACCAATGTCATCAGTATGTTTTGCAACAATAAGGGTGCAAAGGTCTTGAGGGAGCTTTTGGCTTTACTCATTGAGATGCTTCTTATGTTATACCTTGGTAATGAGAATAGTTTTTTATTGGCAATCCGTTAATACTAAACCCTCGTACACGCTTACAAGGCATGTCGCCCGACAGGGAACTGCATCTGATCCCTCGGGCAACACTGCTGTACAGATGCATCACTAGCCTGCAGACTAGCAACATGTCCTGCTCCTGTGTGTGTGTGTGTGGGGGGGGGTACCCAGAGAAATTATGGCAGTAGAAAGTACTGGCCACCAGAGGAAATGTCGTCATGATGTGTACCGTTAACCAAGACCGATGCTTGGCAGGGTTCTGTCTTTATTATTATTATTATAATCATTATTGATTACTAAAATCTTTCTTACTAGATATTTTTTTTCTCAATGCCCTTCATGTAGCATTTAGCTTTTGTAAGATGGCCTTTACTGCCATCAGCTAGACAAAAGTTGCTTTTTACAGCTCCTGCCCATGACCGTGGCATTGTGCCAATTTGAGGGCTGTAGGCATTTTTGGACAAATAACACAGCACTTAGAACAAAGGTATTTCTTTCTTTCTCTGTTGGATCTAGTGCTCTTGAGGTCAGATCCCCAGCACCCACAGGAAAGCAGCAATTCTGCAGGCAAACCCTCTGCACCAATTAAGTAATTGAAAGTTCATGAGAAGCACCTTTTTGTACTTGGCGTATTTCAGAATATGTCAGAGGATGCTCAATGTTTCACATCAAAACTGTCCACCTTTCAGGTGCACCAGACAACAAAGGAACACACTGTTCAACTTTTAGACGTTCTTCCTGCAATTAGGTAAAGATGAATCAGCTGTGTATGTTTCAGCAGTACATGAGAAGTTCCAGTTTACTGTTCCTTAATCAAGCAATATTTCAGAACTTAAAGACTTTCAAGACCAGGTTATGACCTATTGTGATTTTACGTAGGACACCTAATTATGATTGAAAAACAAGCTGCATTATAGCTCTGTAAAACCAAAGCATGGTTAAGTAATAGAAAATGATGGCACCCATGTGAAATGTGGTTGTGTAGATGTTTTTTCCACTCTATATGCTTTTATGTTGAAAGTTTTATGTGTAACGGTTAATTTGGATCATTTTAGGCTCTAGGGAGTTTTACACTGCTTTTTTTGTGAAGTCTATATAAAATATTCATAACATGCACCATTAACACAATTTTACAAGCATCACAAACCTGCATAGCTGTTAAAGGGAAATATCATCTGCGCAGCTCCAGCCTGAACCATCTCAAGCTGCTGGTATTTCCGAGATTACTGTGGATTAAATGAGCAGCCAAAATGCCCAAATAAGTAAACACCAAATTCTATAAACATCTTTACAAATAAAGATTTTCAGGGATTTTTCTCTTTGATCAATTTGAAGAAATGGAAAAAATCTAAATGAATAGTGTACCAAGTTATATTTGTTGTTGTGAGACCACTAACTACTCTGTTCCAGATTCAATTAACATAATCTTCCCCTATTGTACAGGTTTTACCAATGTCACTTTTAGCCTATTAAATAAGTAGCAGAACATTTAATGTGGGCATTGGGTTCAGCAGGTGTCCAATAGACACCTTTGCAAATTATTGGTATTTGGGCGGTGATTGGGCACACAATATACCCGATACTAGCTAGCAGATTGGCTGCTATATAAAATGTTTAGTTAGAATAGCATATCAAAAATACGAATAAGGAGGAGCGACGCCTGTGTGGTGAGACCGTTTTATCACACGCTTAGGGAGGGTTAGTCTATAAACCTAGACTTACCTAGTCTAGGTTAGTCTGTAGTAAAATATAGGTACTAGAACATTACCGTTATCTACATCTTCCAATGCCTAAATGAACTTGCGTTGCCGAAATATGTACTCTCATTCTTGTCCTTGTTTATTACATCATTCTTCTTGAACACCTATACCTGAGAAAATATTCCCCAAGGAATCAGTCTTCTGTGTACTATCCTAAAACACGTTTGCAAGTATTCATTGTTTCATAACGACCCCCAGGTTTCCGTTGAAGAAGAAAGTGGTGTGTTTAACTGTTGGAATGCTGTTCTGCTATTTTTTCAGGTAGTAGGTTTTATGCTGTAAAGAATCTTTGATGCTCGGCATACACTGCTCGATTTTGCTGCTCGATTCTCCCGTTCAATCGTTTCACCGCTCGATTCCGCAGTCAATTCTCTTATCTTCCGCTTGTTCTTCGTATCTTTTTCCATTCACTGCTATCCGGAATAAAGCACTGAATTGAGCGGGCGGGAGATCAGACATGTCGGGAATTTATATATCGAGCCATCTTAATGGCTCAAAATCAAGCCATGTATACCCAGCATTAGAGCAAAGAAGAAATGCTGAGTTTCATACTACTTTAATGCATAGTACACACCATACAATTTTCTGTTAGATTATTTTCTGTAGGGACTGTTCATTATCTCTGGTGCATTGTCGTATGGTTATCTCCTGCTGAGTAGAACAATGCCTAATTGCTAGGCAGATAGATGGTTAGATAGATAATTTCCAACATGTTGGAAATTATCTATCTGGCAGGTAATCTAAAGGTGGCCATACACTGGTCGATTTGCCATCAGATCGACCAGCAGATAGATCCCTCTCTGATCGAATCTGATCAGAGAGGGATCGTATGCTGCCTCTACTGCAAACAGATTGTGAATCGATTTCAGCATGAAATCGATTCTCCATCTGTGAAGCTGCATATATTACCTGATCCGGCCGGCGCCAGTCCCCCGGTCTCCGCTGTCTTCTTCTCCTTGCCTGGCTCCAGCTTCACTGAACTTCCTGCCGGGGGAAGTTTAAACAGTAGAGGGCGCTCTACTGTTTAAACTTCCTTCTGGGACAGGAAGTGAAGCCAGCCGGAACCTGGAGCCCAGCGGAGAAGAAGACAGTGGAGACCAGGGGACTCGCGCCGGCGGAGCAGGTAATGTATTGCCGCTAGCTCTGGTCCTCGGGCATTCAAACGCCGCTATCGACGCACTCGCGACCCGCCGGCGATTGAGCAAAATCTTCCGCACGGACGACTCGACGGGAATCAACGGGAATGATTGATTCCGGACGGAAATCGATTGTTCTGTCAGCCTTTGCGCAACGATTTCACAGTAGATTTGATCAGTGATCGAATCTGCTGTATATCGGCTGGAAAATCGTTACGTGTATGGACCCCTTAATGCTGGGAATACATGGCTCGATTCTGAGCTGAGAAGATGGTTCGATAGATGATTTCCGACATGTCTGATCACCGTTCAATCGTTTTGTCACTCAATTTGTCATTGAATTAAGAATTTGAAATTCCAATAAAAAATATTGAAAACCAATTTGTCATTGAAGCGAATTGAAAAAAGATAAGAAAAACAACAAGCGGAAGATAAGAGAATCAAGTGGGCAAAACGATCAGGCGCAGAATCAAGCGCCAGAATCAACCCATGTCGTGTATTCCCAGCATAACAGAAAATCTAACAGAAAATTGTATGGTTTGTAACTGGCATAAAAGACAGACAAACCTCCAGAATCTCTGGTTTATAGTACAGCTATAGTCTTTTCATTTTATAACCCTAACATCCACCCTGTGCTCAGCTATACTCTACACTGGTATGGATGGATTGATATGGCTGTATGTTAGTGGTGGTGGTGCTACAGGGAACTCCGGTATAATAGGTAGAACCAGAGGCACTTTGTAGAGGTCCTAAAGAAACAGAAGACCTCCCTACTGAAGCAGCTGTGCTAAGTACAGTTTGTACAAAATGGCCACAAAGGATGTCTAGCGAAATGTCTACAGTTCTCTCACAAAAAATACCAATATGTATTTTCTCTTAAAACAAAGATAACACCCTCTGCGTTAAATAATTTATCAGCATAGGAAGCGTCCTGCAAGTTTTTCTAAGGTTTGATGATCTTGGTGACAAAATTATTCATCTCCTTCAGCCCCGAGGCTTCCTTACTATTTGCCATGGCACTAACACTGATTTGGATAACTTACTCTCAACACCTAATTAATAAAATATTTTATGACTCTAAGTTTGATATTTACCCTTTTACTGAGTTTTTAATACTTTTAACATGATAAATTATCTCCTGGGAGAAAATGAAGGCGAAAAGTGAATGTAATAAGGAGTCCTGTAGCTTTCTAAGGAGGCATCAGTGTATTGACATGCAAGAATCTGCTAAAATATATGCTGGCATCTTGTTTGCTATAGAGAAATGCTAGGTGAGATGGTTGAGATACTGAAGGCAAATTCATGATTACCCTTATCGTTTTCACAGTATTTAGTCAGTTATATTATTTTTGAATGTAATTCAAAACTCCCTTTTTTCTCTTGTCTTTTTTTACCTGATGATGTTGGTGGGATATTGCTGCTGTGTGGGCAATAGACAGATGAGTGAGCTGAAGGTGATATATAGCAGACAGAAACAAACTTGGTGGATTACTGAACCCACCCCAGGGAAGACTATTGAATGTGTATTTGCATGCAGCCTTTCCTTGAAACCATCTCGGGACAGAAATAATTGCTCTGCAAACAGTTGCAACAAGCCATCATTCTTGGAAGTATTGTAAATCTCGGCGTTGAAAGACAAATGGGGCTTGTAATTGTGGAGGCGGACACTGGATAATATGCCTGCAGGCTGTGAACAGACAGTTATGACATAAGGCAATTCTATGTTTCAAGTTATAGCTGATGTGTTTGTCTCAGAACTGTAACATACATGAGGCAAACCGTAATCAATATTGATCTGTGTTGTGCATAAATCAGGAGATGCAGAGACAGACCTATTACAATGTGACAATTTAATTGTTGCTCTTACGACATTCGATAGAAGTTGCAGGAGAGTTATTCTTGGCAGTTGCTGGAAAGGCATGTACATCCCTGTGTAAAATCCTGACGTGGATGTGTTGAGGATTCTCTGCTTTGTCTGCGATAATCCCATAACATTCTGCCTGCCGCAGTTTAGGCCTTTGAGGCAAACATTGCAAGTCTAAGAATGTTCCTCTGTTTAAGAGCTCTGCTTGCATTTACCTTTTCATCACAGCAAGATCTATATTAAAGCACACCATATTGCTAAAATGCATATTGTTCCTCCTCCAGGCAAGAAGGGCAAGTCAGGCTAACCTGACTTATTGCTGGCTTAATTTATTTTATTTTAAGTAAAAAAAAAATGAAAAAATGCTCCACTTTCATATCCTCATATGATTAGGAAGCTGTTATTTTAAAACAGAATGTTTGGTAAGGTGGGGTTGGGGTGGCGATATTTGCTCTAAGCAGTAGAGGAATGGGGTGGGTGGGATCAAGTGATGAACTCTTTGCTGAAGAGCTTTTCACTAGCTATGGAGGGCCCTTTCTCCTTGCAGCTGCTAGTTTTCTTAATAGATCCCTGGTCACATGACTGAAGGCTGGTTCACACGGGCGTCTGCTGAGCTTTCGCTTGGCGCCGCATTTAAACGATTAAAAGATAGCTTTTGAAGGCTTTTGGGAAGTGTTCAAGGCTAGCAGTTCTGGTCTCTGCTATTGTTTCTTGGCGTTTACCGCCTCTGAAAGCAACATGTTGCTTTTGAGACTGGACGCAACGCTGGGATCTACTGCCAGGCTTTCATGAAAGCCTGCAAAAGCCAGCTCTAAACGCTCCCATTCACTTGAATGGGACGGCGGTAGATCCCAAAAAACGCAGCGTCTGAAACGCTTAAACGCCACAAAAACGCCCATGTGAACCAGCCCTGACTTTTTCAAATGGCTGTATTAAATATGAAAATTCTGTGAGTGTTAGCTGGTAAAAACTGGGAAGTTTTAGTAAGGTTTACAATTGAGTGCTTTTGTATTTGAGAGAACAGCTTTTTTTTTTTTTTTTTTTTTTTAAAGTCTGCTTTAAGCCTTTCTTCTTTATTCATGTGTTATGGATTTGTGTTCTGTAAAAAGACACTCAGCTCTACATTTATGTAAACACATTATATGGTCTTCATTATAAATATTGGCCACGTCTTGCGGAATGACCCGATGTAGTTGCAGCATGGCATATAGGTAACAAAAGCAACAGAGGACATTTGCACTGAAAGGAAACTTGGAATGTCATAAAGTTTACCTTACCTGGGGCTTCTGCCAGCCCCCTGCAGCCGCCCTGTGCCCGCGGCGGTAATCAACAATCCTCCTGTCCCCCCTCCGCTGCTCAGTTTTGCTTTCTTCAGTCGCTGGCCAAGGTTTCTTTGAAATGCATTGTAAATTATCCAACCTAAAGTTCTGAAAATAAAACACAAACCAAATAAATATATATGCAATTTAATTGGAGCAGTAAATGTGGGCGTGGGAAGGCTGAACTTACCCAGGTTCATTATAAATATCACACGAAAGTTCAAGGCAATTTTAATGTGTACAGATTATGAATGCACTGTGAAAGCTAACAGGATGTGTTTGTACAAACAGCCAGGATTCAGCTGTAGGAAGCTGCACTGAGAGGTGTGGAGTCTACATAGTATAAATCTTACTACTGTTGCTTCATGAACACCTGTACTGATGGCAGCTTGAGGTTAATTGCATAGACTTGGTTAAAGTTTAAGGTGTTTTCATACCTTTGAGCAATGGTAGCACAAGTAGAGAAAGGCTGTTTGACCCTTTATGATTTTTCAATTTCTACACTGACACATTTGTGTTTTTGTAAAAACAATTTGCATTTCACTTAACTTGTTGCTTTTTTTAAGCCTTAATTTTAACCTGTAAAGATTAGTGACTGAGTTATTTTAATGGTGAAAAGGTTTGAATTTTTTTTTCTGCAACTTTATTTTCTATTTGCTAGAGCAGTATTCTTGATAACAGTGCCTGACTGGGATGTTCGCACAAAGGGTATGAGTGTAAAATATTGGTGTACTTAAACTTTAATGTGCTTAAAATAACTTAAAATAGGTGCATGCAATGTCCACGTATCATCGAAAGTCTCGCACACACATTAGACTGTTCTCAATTGAGGCAGGTGATTAGAGCCATCTCTGCTGATCTAGCCAGCCAGCTAGCTAAGGAACTTTACCACCGCAGGAAAATATCCATTAGTGTGTACTTGGAGTAGAGAAAATAACAGAATACTTGCATATCCATGCTTGCAAGACCTGTGTTCACCAATTATGTTCTTTAATTTTAAAGGACATTTTTTATCATCGATCATTAACATTTCCACTTTTATAGCCTTGTTGCCATTTTGCCAGAAATATTGGCCCCTATACAAATACATATATTTTTCTTCACATCTTTGAACCTATCAGGAGCAATTAAATACCAATAAAAGGTATTGAAGACTACCTGAAGTGACATGATCTGATGAGATAAACATGGGGTATATGTAGTACCAATGTGTTCCCATTTTATTTTTTTTCATTACAAGACTTAACCACTTGAGGACTGCAGGGCTAAACCCCCCTAGTGACCAAGCCATTTTTAGCAAAATTGGCCACTGCAGCTTTAAGGCCAAGCTGCAGGGCCGCACAACTCAGCACACAAGTGATTTCCCCCCCCCCCTTTTCTCCCCACCAACAGAGCTCTCTGTTGGTGGGATCTGATCGCTCCCCCATGTTTATTTTTCTTTAAATAAAAATTTTTGTTTTTTTTTCTAAAAACCCCTGTTTCTTTAAATGTATTTCCTCCCTCCCTCCCTCCCCACAGCCGGCCAATTATGGCGATCGGCTGTCATAGGCTTCTGCCTATGAGAGCCGATCGCTCTCTTGTCCCCCAGGGGGACAGCCGTGCCACACTGCTGTCCCCAGTGCAGCGCTGCTGCTCATCGCAGCGCTGCACCAAGTAAATAGACGGCGTGATCGCCGTCTAACAGTCTCCCGAGCGGCAAAAGCCGCTCGGAGACTGAAGGCGGGGCGGAGCTCCGCCCTCCGTGCATGAGATGCGCGCGATCTCATGCAAAATGGAGCCCCAGGACTTTACGCCAATTGGCGTTAGGCGGTCCTGGGGCTGCCGCTGCGGCCACGCCTACTGGCGTGACACGGGCGGCAGAAGGTTAAGCACCATACACATGCATGATTAAAGTTGACTGAGGTGGCCAATAACGTCTGCCTCAGCCGATAACCTGGCATATGTACAGCAGCCCCTGACATGCGACCACCGCTTCTTGTGCGCGCTGCTGGCCCCACCCACCACCACATATGTCGCAACTGCTTTGCTCAGTTATCAGCTCCATCATAGCAATAAAATGTGTAGTTGGCTGTACATTGAGCCCAGTGGTTTCTCCCGAAAGATCAGGTCCCTATCCCCTTCGGCGACGTCAGTCCGCCAGTGTGTACAGACAGTTTCTTTTCATCTCTGCAGTGAAGTTGAGCAGCTCTCATAAAAAGAAATCTGAAGCCAAAGCAGTTGTATCTGTCTACTGCAGATAACAGGATATGGTTGAAAAGCTCAAAGGGTCATTATTTCTCTGGGGGGAATTAAATTAAGCAGATCTACATCACACTGACATGGCTACTGTAATTTCAACCCTTAACCTGTTAAAGCAAACAGGCCATATATACGAGTCCAGTTTTCTCTTCGATGCTGCAAACAGGACATACAGGTGTGTCCTGTCAATCAGCAGCAGGTGTGCATGCTCCCGCCACTTGTTAATGGCGGGACTCACTCAGCAGTGATTGGTGAATGAAAACCAATCAAAGTGCCTGTGAATGAATTCATTAAAATGTATGTTAAAAGTTTAGTAAAACTGTTGACAAACTCTTCCTGGTAACAAAGGATGAAGTTTGTACCATCAGCAAAACTTAAATTTTAGTCAAAATTACAGTGTTACAGTAGAGTTGGTTGTAATAACTGCTGACTCTTCTCAACTAAGCACTAATATTTTTTTTCATTCGAAAATAGGCATGAATCAACAGTCTAGCAACTCTGGCATTTGCTTGAAAGTTTGATGTTACTGAGGGCATTACAGGGCTCATCGGTGTGCTCTTATGCTTTTGTTACGTGTTGCACATTGTTCACTGTTCAGATTCTTCAAAGTAGCTTTTCATTTTAACTTAGTTATTGTACAGAAGTAGAAATCCAAACCACCATGACAAGCAAATGCTGGCTATACTTCCTCTTCAGCTATGAAAGCCACATTTCTTGTTGGATAGTTCACTATTGCAAAGCTCAGATCACTAGTGTTTATAAACAAAGACAAATACTAGTGCCCAGTGTTACAGGAGTATAAAATGTCAATCACTCAGCTTGCTTGGAAAAAATGTATATATATTTAATAAGGTCTAGAAAATGACTGAAGGAAGAGAAAGAGGTATTTGTTCTTTCCGACCTTGGAACTTTGGGAGTTATTTTTTTCAGTCATTTCACGTGAATGATTTGCAGACCATCAAAATAAAAAGCATGTGTAAAGTGGATA
Source organism: Hyperolius riggenbachi (assembly GCF_040937935.1). Lineage (NCBI taxonomy): Eukaryota > Metazoa > Chordata > Amphibia > Anura > Hyperoliidae > Hyperolius > Hyperolius riggenbachi. Next base: position 386,095,058 of record NC_090646.1, on the reverse strand, counting down.
CTGTTACATTTAATGGCTGGAATGAAAACAAGGATGTTGAATTTCTTTTGAAATTTTCGCTATTGGAGATGTCATAGGAACGAAATGCTGCTAAATGTTAGAAGTCATGCTAAACACGGTACTTTCTTGCACTTGTTTGTGTTCCCTGAGTAACTTAAAGCAGCCAAATTAACAGCTAAATCTTTTCTCGCCTGGTGCTCTGTGGTCAGCTTCAGCTGGGGAATGAATAATGCATTTAATCTTTTAACGCAATGATTACTGATATAAAATATGTGTAAAGTCCCCTCCTCATTGATGTTGCAGCTACATTACGTTATTGTTTTGACTTCTGAGGGTAGCTATTAAACAGCAGCATCTCTAATTGTTTACTTCAAGCAGACTGTATAAAGGCTATATTTCTGCACCCATCCTCCGATCTGCACTGCTGCCCTGCTCCACTCTGTTCATGCTGACATTTCCAAATAATATAATATATTTGTACAGCTCTGCCACTTTCCACAGCACTTTCTATGGTAATATCTGTCCCTTAGTGGAGCTCGCAATCTAATCTTTTCAGTAGTCTAAAGCCAACTTGGGGTCAACCAAATCACAAAGTAGTGAATTTTGGGGTGACAACTACCATCACGCCCTATAGACTGCAATGTAAACTTGTGACTATGGGGCGCCAGAATGTTTAAGTTTGGCATGTTGACCAACAAGCTGCTTGATAGTGGGGGTAAGTAGGCGTGGCAATCGGAAAGTGGCATCAGTGTTTGGGAAGTGCCTGGCTAGATGCATGATAGCATCAGTAAACAGGCTTTGCAATTGGCAAGCAGGGTGAGGGGGATGGGCTTATGATTGGGATGGCCTATACGCCCATATATAAGATAACATTACAAAGACACTCATTACATTGCTTGTGAACATCTGAGATTATCTGCACAACATTCAACACTAGTGGGACTTAAAGAACAAGTGACACCCATGCTAACCTAGAAAAAAAAATACATATAAGTAAATAAATACTAGTTCTACTTACATAACAGATGTATTGCACTGTCCACGTTATGATTGCTGTGAATTTACAAAAGAAAAAGCAGATAATCCTATTCTAGACAGTTTCCATCTTGGTTACCTTTTGAATAAAGCTAATCCTGACATTATTTCTCCCTAGCTCTTTTCTCTTCTCTTGCTAATTGTGTATTCATTACCCGCCCTCCTCGCAGAGTCTTCAGACACTCCCACTGAGGTCTATACTAGGAAGTGCACTGTCTTATGTCATTAGGAGGGTGGGAATAAAGGGAAGAGGAGGACTATATTATAGATAAAGACCCCCCCCCCCCCCCCCCCAACATTGCCAATGGCAATGGAAATTAAAGGGCCAGTGCTCCTAAGATATGTGATCACTCCAAACCATAATAGCAGAAAACGTTTTTTTAAGTTTTTTTGAATGCTGGGTTAGAATTTTTATCACTTAATACACTCAGGCCAGTTGCTGGTGAAATTTGGTTTTTGTGGTGACCATCCCACTTTGAGGACAGGCTTGGGAGCACTGCTAGTGAAAAGTGTGTGAGGCAGGATCCTCAGAATGCACTAGGTTGTTCTACAATAACTTCTGGGCAGACAAATGCTTGAATACTCAAAACACAGTCTACATATTTCTAGCTTGCATTTTTTAATGAGGAATAGAAGCAGTGTTAGATACCGTAACCAAGCAAGTTGTCACGATCCACATCTGCTGATGACTGTTGTGAACTTATGGCATGAACTTCCACTATCCACCAGCAGGTGGCCTGTCATTGTGTAGAAGGACTTGCAGTTCTTAGCCTGGCCTGTGGAGGCCTCTAATGGAACTTGGATCATTTACCACCAACTGCTTCCTGTTACATGGACTATGCCTCTTCCTCCAAACAATTGCCAGAACCTCGCCCCTTGTAGGTCTGAGTTCTTGGACACTCCTGTTCCTTGATCCCTGATTCTTGTTCCTTGTTTGCTGATCTGATAACCTGTTGCTGAACCTATGCTTGTCCGGACTCTGCTTCTGTTTATTCCTCTGTGCCTCACCTGTATCTGATTACCCGTTGCTGACCCTGATACTCTGTTATGACTTGTCATTGCCTGTTCCCTGTGATACCGCGCTATTTGTATATATTTGTATGTTTGTATATATTCATAGTTATTAGTTAGATAGATAGGTTTGATTGCATGTTCTCGATTGGTTGGTGATCACCTGTATATATTTGCTGTATGTGGTTTGCATATATTTGAATCAATGTATATATGTATGGTATGTATCACTGCAATTCCTTGTAGTTGCACATAGCTTGCTGTGCATGTGGTTGCATTTATGCACCGTATTGTTTTCATTAAACACTTTTGCACAGTACTGTTCCTGTTTCAGTGTCAGTATTTCTGCAAATTGTGGTCATTCCTCGCAATAGCTGTTTGCTTCGTGACACAAGTACAGAAATAAAGCTTCTATGCTGTCCACTGCACAAAGGTACTAGTTTTGGGTGTGGAAGTCATGAAAGACACAAACCTCCACTCAGCAGGAAGTGACCATGGACATATCAGAGCTGCAAACAGTCACACAGTTTCACGTTTACTAGAGATTTGCACATCTAAATTTCCATTGAACACTAGTAAACATGTGGAGATTCTGCAGTTACATGCCAGAAGCAAATCACTTTATTGATGAGGGCAAGGGTTTGTGAAGACCTTTTTTAAAATGCCATTTATCATAACCTTGTAAAGCATTGAAGGATCCATACATCTGAAGTTTGATATTCATCACAGTTTTCATTTGAGACAGTTTTTCAGACAACATGCATACGTAGTGCCTTCCAAGCCAGAAAGCTGTGGCATAAAGTAACCAAAGCATTTTTAATACAAATACATAAATCACCTGCTATACACAAACTGGAAAGCTCTGCAGAAACATTGGGGTCATTTCACTTAAAGGAGTTGTCAGGGGAAAAATGCTAAAATAAGTGGTACTTACCGGAGGCTTCCTCCAACTCCAAGCTCCCAGGACGTCCCTCGCCGCAGCTCTGTCCGCAGACGTTCGCCGCAGGTCCGTCCCGGTCCCCGGCGATGACGTCAGAGCGACCTCCAGGTCGCTCTGTACTGCGCCTGCGCGAGCGTGCTGTCAATCACCGCCACGTGGGCCGGAGCAGACTGCGCAGGCGCAGTAGTACCTGGAGGTGGCTCTGACATCATCGCCAGGGACCGGGACGGACCTGCAGCGAACGGCTGCGGCGATGGACGTCCTGAGAGCTTGGAGCTGAAGGAAGCCCCTGATAAGTACCACTTATTTTAGCATTTTTCCCCTGACAACTCCTTTAACAGGAAATACTTTGTAGCTTGATGGCACTGCAAAATCCTGGGACATTGCTTGCAAGGACTGGGTAATTTATTGCCTCCTCCACTCCTGAACTGCTGATATAAACGTTTTAACATTTTTTTTCTCAATACTGTACTGGACACCAGTCACCCTTTAGATTATAGATGTAAATATCATAGATTGTAAGGCAGAAACCTCCTCTATTGTTTGGATGTTAAAAATCATTCTTGTACAGTGTGTATTTAAAGACATTCAAGGTGAAAATAAACTGATGAGATAAACAAATTGTATCTATCCTCCTACTTCTAAAAATGACTTTTTGAGAAACCATACAATTTTTTTTTAGTTTGTGTTTTAATCATTCACTGTCTCTGCACAACTCTTTGAAGTATGCCAGGGCTAAAATCTATGAACTATTGACCCTTGTTATCGCTTCTCTGCACTCAAAAACTTTTCTTTGCAAGCAAAGAGCTTTATGGCTGTAATTCTTTATCAGTAAGAGTTACTTACGCTATAGTCTGACAAGGGACTGGAGAGAAACTGTCACTTGCATGACTGAATGTTAATGCTTTCAATCAGAAAAAGAAAAAAAGAACACTGTTTAGTTATTTGTATGCTTGGCACTGTACACACACGTTCATCTCATCAGTTTATTTTCACTTTGGTATTTCTTTAACATGTTTATTTGTACTTTTATGTACTATTTATATATTCGTTACCCTCCCTTGGCTTTGGTGTTCTCTGACAGTGCTGTGGAAGAAGATGGCTTTTTACAAATAAAATGATTAAAAAAAAAGCTATGGGTTAACTTACACCTGCTGTAAAGAGCACAGACAACTCTCATGTAATCGTTCCACTACTTGCACTGCTAGCCTTCACTTATCCCTTGCTTTGACTGCACAGCTACTCTTTACATAACCTCTCCTCTTCCTTCACAGTCAGGCTTCACTTAGCCCCTCTTCTGCTTACACAGCCACCCCTCACATATATCCTATCCTCTGCATTCATAGCTAGCCTTCAATTAGCCCCTCTTCTGCATACACAGCCACCCCTCACATATATCCTATCCTCTGCATTCATAGCTAGCCTTCTCTTAGCCCCTCCTCTGCCTACACAGCCACCCCTTACACAACCCCACCTCATCCTTCATACTCAGCCTTCACATAATCCCTCCTCTGCCTTCATAGCCAGCCTTCACTTAGCCCCTCCTCTGCCTACACAGCCACCACTCACATACCCCCTCCTCTTCCTTCATAGCCAGCCTTCACTTAACCCCTCCTCTGCCTTCATAGCCAGCCTTCACATAACCCCTCCTCTGCTTTCATAGCCTCTCATCTGCATTCATAGCCAGCCTTCACTTAGCCCCTCCTCTGCCTACACAGCCACCGCTCACATAACCCTTCCTCTTCCTTCATAGCCAGCCTTCACAAAACCCCTCCATTGCCTTCACTTAGCCCCTCCTCTGCTTACACAGCCACCCCTCACATAACCCATCCTCTTCCTTCATAGCTAGCCTTCACTTAGCCCCTCCTCTGCCTGCACAGCCACTCACATAACCCCCCCCCCCCCTTTTCCGTCACAGCCAGACCTCATTTGGCTCAGCTTTGTCTTGTACAGTCACCATCACCCCTCCTTCTCCCGCTGTGCGTGTAAGCATCTGCTTTGTGAACTGCCCTGCAGGCACGGTTTTTAAATGTTTATTTTTAAAAAAACGCCATTTTATTTTCTTTGTGAAGGTGATAGAATGCATACCTGAATTAATGACTCCACTAGACACTATTTAAGAAGATTAATGTAAGATTTCAGAACAGAGGTGTTTTGTTTTCATAGCTATTGCTTTGATCTTTCTCTACAGTCATGTCTTTTTCTTCGGGGCACACAAATTGTGGTTTTGTGTGCATTGTCTATATGTCCATCATACAATTAAAGTCTCTGAATTTTATTGTACTGTGCCTTGTATGAACCAAACAGTAAAAATATCTAACAATCATTGCTTTAGGCCACAAATAAATATAACAAGCTATCATATGATCTTCCTTAGCAATAGTTGAGCACATAATTTAAAATGTGTAATTTTTCCGTTTTGATTATTAGGTCACGTTTGTTTTGCAGGGATTGTCTGTTTGTTGTAATGGCTGAAAATTACACATCGTAATCAACTTTTGTGTGGCTACATTGGTTGGAGGTGCCTGCTTACATGGAAGTACAGGGCTTGTTCACATGTAAGCGGAATCTCAGACAGCTTCCGATTCGCTTGCGTAGAAAAGAAAATGGAGAAAAAGACAGTGCAACCAGATCCCCATAGTCGTGCATTGGATGCGAGTTTGCGTTAGCATGTGTGCCGTGTTTGTTTCAGAAGTGGATCTGGCGCTCAAGTGACAATGTAGCCTTAAGCCCACCACAGACACAGGTCTAAATTACTATCTCACTGGTTAGTGCTCTGTTTAAATGTTGTTTTGATAACCAGGAACGACCATGTGACAGAGTTGATTTTAGACTCTGTGGGTGGGGGTGATGCTAGGATTATATCCCCCCACTGTTCAGATTGAAAGGAGAATGGCACAGCCTAATTCTTTATGAGGAGATTGCAGTCTATTTCACTGACGGTCTGTGGTGCAGGAAGTGGGCAGTGTCAGGGTATCTGACCAGGTACTTTAACGGCCTATTTCCACTAGAAGCATGCACATTTGCATGCTATTTTCTGGACATGAAATCGCATGCAAATGTGGTTTTTCATACGTATAGATTAGCTTTTTTACATGCAAATTTGCATGCGTAATCATGCACAAGGAAACTCTCAAAAACCCTCAAATGCAAAAATGGTTGGAATATTGCATGCAATGTGCAGAAACTGACAACACCACTGTGCAATTTTTTCTGCATAGAAATTCTGGATACAATGGGAACAGGTCCATTGAAATACATTGCTATGCAAATTTGTGTGCAGAAAATGCATACGTATTTGCAAGTAGTAGAAACGGGACCTAAAAGTGTTTTATTTGACATCAGCTAATCAAGGGGAAAAAGCATGATAAGAAAAGCTGTGTGACTAAGTTCCCTGCACATGTCTCAGAACTAGTCAGCACTTACCTAGAGGTGAGCGTTTTATTTTAGCTTTTGGAAAAGGTTTAAAGTACACCTGACCTGAGAGGGAAATGGAGGCATCTGTATTTATTTAATTTTAAACAATACTGGTTGCCTGGCTGTCCTGCTGATCTCTCTGGCTGCAGTAGTATCTGGATCCCACACCTGAAACAAGCATTCGGCTAATACCGTCAGACTTAAATCAGAAACCCCTAATCTGCATGATTGTTCAGGCCAGTATGTATGGTTAAGTTTTTTTAGAACCCTTGCACACAGTACACGTTGCATAACGCACACGTTATTATGAGTGTGAACTACAATGGAGACAGGAAATAGACTTTAATGTAAAGCCTGCATGCAGTGAGTTCAAGTAATGTGATCAGTTACAGCACAGAAGTATGACCAGCCCCATAGAGTTGTGTGGGCAGTAAGTTGGAATTCAGAATTATCCTGCAATGCAATGGATGTAGTGTGCAAAGGGCCCTTAGATGCAAAGGAACAGTAAGACAGACAACTGGTATTTAAAAGGAAGTATATTTTGCAGCCTCCATATCCTTCTCAGTTCAGGTGTACCTTAAACGTTTTAGATCTCCTTAACACCCAGTAGCCACACTGGTAAAGCAGAAAATCTGCCTCAGCCGTCAGTCAGGCTAAGGTATTATGGATGGCTTTACAGTACATTAATTACGCCGTATAGCTGCCCAGCAACTACTGATCTAATGGTAAAATCAATAGCTGCGTGTGCATCAGAATGTGGACATCCACATGGGTGGTTATGGTTGGCAGTCCACAAGCTGTACTAATATCCTGTAATATCTGTCAGCGTCCCACATTGACTTTGTGCAGGTCTGTATACTCACCATATGCTATGAACAGTGTATCCCCAAATGCTGCCCAAACTTAGGGGCAGCTGACAGAGGTGGTAGTCTGTGGCACTTCCTTATGCATGAAGTCATTCAAAGGGAAAGCAGTTGTGTGGCACATCCCACTTGCAAGATGATAGCCCTCCACGCATGTACACAGGCAACTCTCTATGGGGGACCCCTTTATGCAGTTCTTCCACCTGTCGCAAGACGTGTGCTCCGCAAATGTATCTGAAGAAAGAGTTCAATCACATCTATACAAAGAGGCAAAGAGGCGTGCACCTTCCGTCTCAGGTTTATTTCCTCATAAATGACATTCCATATTCTGTGCTAAACCTTTGACATTGCATATTGCATAGGTATTGTTGTGCATACAAAATCTTACGTGTCCTTGGACTAGGGGGTCCTCATAGTGAAAATGGAGGTGGGTGGTGGGTACGAGGTGGCAAAGCGACGGCCGTTTCGCGTCTCCTGACGCTTGGTCACGCTGCAGACCACTATGAATGGGATCCGTGAGCTTCCGGAATTAAGACGGAGCATAAGCCCCGCCCCTTCCGGTCGCATCACTTCCTCCAAAGCTGAGTTGGTTGCCATGGCTTCTGGGACGCTTAGTTCCGGGATCGCGGACAGAGACCAATGGTTAGCTTTACTGCCGTTGGTCAATGCGAAGTAATGGATCGCGGGTTACTAATGACGGTCTGTATAACAAAACTTGCCGCTCCTCTATATTTAGAGGTATATACGGCGAATAGTTACACTGGTACAGTGCTGCCCGTAGTGGGGCACATGCGCGGTGGGCTCCTTTTCAGGCCCCACCTTCCCCGTCAAACAGCATGTATTACAGCTGGATTAAAAGGGTCCGCTGATCCTCTAGGTTTGGCGTAACCGTTGCCATGGCACACGGCTTATGCACCATATGAGAAATGAGCACTTTAAAGAAAGATTTAATCTACGCTTTTTAGCATTAGAAAAACAGGATATTCCATCAAGGGGAGGGGATAGGGAGAGATTGCTCTTGAGGAGGGAAACCAAAATGATCTTGAGGACTGAAGCAATGGGCCCAATAGGCCTTAATGATAAAATCGAACTTTCTTGCATGTTGGACCCTTAAAAAAGTAGTTCCTTTTAAAAAAATGGACTTTGAATAGTATATTATATATACACTGTAAATTGTGGACTTATTGATGGAATATGATGCCTAATATGTATTTTAATTGATTGAAATGGTCATAATGTATATCTCTAGCTAATATTGGTAGGAAGCTACAACTAAAGGAGAAGGATAAGAAATAGTTAATACGAATAGAGCTTTGATTTTGGAGATGTTATGTTGTAAAGAATACCATTGTGAACTCTAGCCTCTTGACAGATGCCCTATCCTAGATGTATCAAATGTAGGTACGTTTTATTAATTTGAAACAGCATCCCCATGTGTTTTTAAATAGTCACAGCCAAGTCACATACACATTTGGCACCTTAAACACTAAAATTTGGTTGCCATGGCAACGGTTACGCCAAACCTAGAGGATCAGCGGACCCTTTTAATCCAGCTGTAATACATGCTGTTTGACGGGGAAGGTGGGGCCTGAAAAGGAGCCCACCGCGCATGTGCCCCACTACGGGCAGCACTGTACCAGTGTAACTATTCGCCGTATATACCTCTAAATATAGAGGAGCGGCAAGTTTTGTTATACAGACCGTCATTAGTAACCCGCGATCCATTACTTCGCATTGACCAACGGCAGTAAAGCTAACCATTGGTCTCTGTCCGCGATCCCGGAACTAAGCGTCCCAGAAGCCATGGCAACCAACTCAGCTTTGGAGGAAGTGATGCGACCGGAAGGGGCGGGGCTTATGCTCCGTCTTAATTCCGGAAGCTCACGGATCCCATTCATAGTGGTCTGCAGCGTGACCAAGCGTCAGGAGACGCGAAACGGCCGTCGCTTTGCCACCTCGTACCCACCACCCACCTCCATTTTCACTATGAGGACCCCCTAGTCCAAGGACACGTAAGATTTTGTATGCACAACAATACCTATGCAATATGCAATGTCAAAGGTTTAGCACAGAATATGGAATGTCATTTATGAGGAAATAAACCTGAGACGGAAGGTGCACGCCTCTTTGCCTCTTTGTATAGATGTGATTGAACACTTCCTTATGCATGCCAGCCTCCTGTGTGAACTATACATCCTTCTGTAAGCTTGTAAGGAAGAAATGTTTCTCTTCCCTGTGCTACTTATTCTACTAAATGAACAAATATCTATATTGCTGGATGTTTTATAAATCAATAATAATGTTTTCATACCACACTTGAATCATGTGTTTTGTACTTATGTTGCTGGATGCTAACATTGCACTCTGAGTGAACTATGTATATATTTATGGTCTCCACTATTATCCATATTGTACTCTGTGCAGCACCACTGAAGATAATAAGGCTATATAAATGAAAAATAATTATAACATAAAGTTATAGAAAATATAGGGGTAATAATCTGGCAGGACTGGAAGAGAGTTCTTAGATTTTACACACTGCCTGAGTGTGTCTGTAACACCGTGTTTATGTTGAAATATTTCTGCTTCTAATAGGAAATCACAATTTTCCTGCAGGTTGCAAATATTAATTAACATGTGTGCTGGTTTATGTGGTCTGCTCTCAAGACTGATTCAAGCTGACAGCTCTGAATTGAGGTTTAATCAACAGAAGAAATAAATAGAGCCGGAGATCTAGGCAAAGATTAGTTACAGGGCACCGTATAGCAGGCTGCTTTAAAGATTGTCTAACTCCGCTGTATGTGCAGAAAATAATTTTTATCTTAACCGACCCATGAAAATTGTGAAATTAATTGTACAAAACAGAACAGTTTTGTCACTGTATATTCCGCAAGTATTTTAGTGACTCGGAACCCTTGTGGTCAAGCAGCAGTTTTGTACACAGAAGTGCATTGCTCATTACCATAGCTATAAACTGGTTTCTTCAAACTTCACCAACGTGTAACTGAAGAGGTCATATAAATAGGCTGATTTTGGTTAAATAACATTTCATAATGAATCTATTACACATTACTGATTGGAGCTCTTTAGATTACTATCACATATTTGGCAGTGCATACGCTAATGATTTGGCAGATTTTTTCACTGCTGATTGATCCAGAGTGTGGTGATGATAAACTTGCCATTGTGTCATATGGTAACTATAAGTACAGGTATGATCTGGCGATCCTCATTACTGTTTGGCCTATGATACATCCAGTTGTTAACAAAGAATTTCCCACATGTATTTAAAGTTTAGTAAGCAAGCATAGGGACACCAAAGGCACGTTTGCACCGTTGGTGTCACCTGTCAGGATCGAGCTTAATCCTGCAGGCTGCACTGTGGGAAATGGGTGCCGTACAGATGCCGTAGCTCTGGTATACTAGAGTGATGGATAATGTTCCTATGGGATGGGCAGGAGAGATGACCGCAGAGGTGATGGAGAGTATTGTACTGGGCTAGTAAAGAGGAGAACAAATGTGCTCAGGGGAGGGTCACTGTCTGTTAAAGTGGACCCAAATTAAAAATACAAGATTTCAGAAATAATATCCCGCGTGTTTACATTTTGCCGGAGAGCCGCGATCGGCGGCTCTCCGGCTGTTCACGGAGACAGCCTCCGTGAACGGACATGGAAAGGCCGCTCGAAAGAGCGGCCGTTTCCATGGAAACTTGCAGACGACCAGTTTACGCCAATCGGCGTTAGCTGGTCGTCAAGAGGTTAAATGGGTCCGCTTTAAATATTCAGCATTCTGGATCTTAAAACGAGATCTTGAACTCTTGTATAGGTGCTGGATTCTCAGCCAAGTTGGCCACAAATGGTCATCTTGGCCAACTTCCATCTAGAGCAGGCTTTCTCAGCTGAACCCCAGGGTTCCTTGATGACTTTGCAGGGGTTCTCCGGCATTTTCCCCTTCCATGACTGTGATGGGCTGAGAAAGATTCAAAAGTACTTCTTTGGCTCCTCTTTACCCTCTTCACTCGTATGCTTGTCCTAAAGGTGGTAGTGGGGGAGTATTAATAGAGCACGCTATAACAGGGGCTACTGTATAAAGAAGCACTAAATTGGACATCAGAATAATGCGCACATTAATAAAAAAGCTTTAGAATAGAGAGGCAGTTTAACAAGCGGTACCATAATAAGTACTTTTGTAGGGGAGTACTAGAATTGTGGGGTCTTTAGCAAGAAACTCTAACATGCATGAATGTAATATAAAACCTTGTAAGGAAGAAACATAGAATGGGGGCTACACAACAAAGCTACTACAATGAACACACACTCTTAAAGACTATGCATGCTTTAACTTAAATCCCCACTCCACCTCTAATGCTGGGGTTTCTTGAGATCAAAAAAATATTTGAAGGGATCTCCCAGGGTAAAGGTTTGAGCAAGGCTGATCTATAGTGTGTAAGAAGCTTAACATATTGATGTGCTGCTCTGCCACCAGTAGGTGAATGTGAGCAGCATTTGGATTGGGTACATAATGCGTCACTAATAAAGCTACGGTGACTAATGTAAAGGGCAGATTTGTATGGTAGCATGGACCATTGAAACGGATGATCGATAGTTTCCAGTCTCCGTGGTAATTGATTGGTCGTGCACACTAACGGCCCAAAACCTGTTAACCAATTTAAGCAGATTAATGGATGTGATCCATATTTTGGACTGATCCCATCAATCTGATCGAATTTGCTAGCGGGTTTTCGGCCATTAATGTTCATGACCAATCATTTCCAATTGAAGGATGGTGTGAAAAAAAAAAAAAACAGCTCGACAGGAGAATTCCATAAGTGAAAGTGATGCTACTCCATATATAGCTATGCACAAGCACAGGCTGCCGAGTGTACAGAGCAAAGCGGGCGGCTGTGGATGGAGCGGCTGGGGTGACCTTAGTCCATGTACGTTTTTTTGACACTACATGCGATTCAGACCACAGATGCTGCCCGAACCCCCCTGGTTGTTCACTTCATGCCCTACTGTGCCTGCATAAGTATGGCCACACTGCTCATGCATAAGCAGCTTTGGCTTACTGTGTGCGCATGGCCGATCTTACACAGTTGTAGTACAACCGGGTCGTCCATAGAGGATCATGGCTATAACATACAGTATTTGACTAGCTCTTGTCAGATGTGTTCCAAAGGTCCACACTTACTGCAACAACGGGGGTGAGGAGGACAAGGAAGCCTCTGCAGGATCCAGAGGTTTCCCTCTACCTATGTAAGAGTGTAACTTTTTTTTATTTGGGCCGCCTCAGGTATAGAACCCAATGTAAACGTACAATGTACAGCACAGTTTACCATTAAATTCTGATCCAGCACCATATTTTGTAATCTTCCATTTTTCACTTTCAGCTGTTTTCTCGTTCGCCTGTAGAGATCATTAGGTCTTGAAGCGTGCACAACCATAACAAAGATTAAATGCCTACACAAAACAAGTGCATAATACATCATTATTGTGCCTCCCTGGCAAGTGACTGAATATCATCACCAGAATGAATGTAGCTCTCATTGAAAGCAAATAAACACGGCCACCCAATTAAACCATTTGTCATGCCCGGGTGAATTATTGTGTTGCTGCATTAGTTTAAAGTACTGTTTTTTTTTCATTGCAAAAAAAAAAAATAGTTTTGTTAGTAATTGAGTTTCCAATTAATCAGAGTCTCTTCCTAGTTAGTGCTTGCTGATTACAATATATTTAGTTCAAACAGCTTCCAGCGGTACTTCCTTCCTCCATATGTCTACCATATGCTGAGTGAAGCTGAACGAATAGGATAATTACTCTGCCGAAACTGAGGGGGACTTTTTTACATAACATTTTGTCAGTGTTTGCTTCTTTTATTTCATACATTTTTATTGTTAAAATCTTTTAGAAAATATTCACTGTTCCGTATGGATGGCAATGTGGTAGGATTTGTCTCTTGTTTGCATAGTGACAACAAATAATTGTGTTAGTCTAATTTACATCTAATTTGATTTCACATCTGTTTGTTTACTCTAAAATTGGTAGTAAATCTGAGATCATGTTATATTGATTGTGATTATATCAATCCATGTTGATGGTAAGCTGAAAGTATGTTAATAACACTATTAGGCAATAACGTAGATTATTGCCTGCAACTTGAATCAGAATCCGAATCGTTTATTTCGCCAAGCATGACTGGGTCATGCCCGGAATTATTTTTGGCACTATACATATAGCTCAGGGAGAGACATAGATGGAAAGAGACATAAACAGCAAGGCATCAAGTACACATTACATTACAACATTCCAATATAAACAATATATGCATCGCAGTCCCCAGTGTGACCTGAGGTACCTGGCAGTTAGTCTTATGGGCCGGTTGGTCCGGTCAGCTGATCAGCCGTAGCGTAGCTGGCCCCGCAGTCCGTCGGGGCCTCAATTGACGGTAGTATGTGGAGAGAATTTAGGAGGTTGACCGCTGAGGGGAAGAAAGAATTCCTGTGTCTTGCGGTTTTTGTGGAGATGGCCCTTGGCCTCCGGCCCAATGGCAGCATGCTGAAGTAGCGGTGGCCTGGGTGTGAGGGATCGTTGGCGATCCTCAGCGCCCTGGATTTCAGTCTTTTGTTGTGTAGTAGGGCAAGTGAAGGGAGGGGGCACCCAATGATCCTCTCCACTGACCTGGTGACCCTCTGTAGTATGTCCTTGTCGCTGGTGGTGGCGCCGGCATACCAGACCAGAATGGAAGAGCAAAGGATCGACACGATGGTGGCGGAGTAGAAGCTGGTTAGAATTTCTTGAGTCATGAAATAAGGTCATTTTTAATAACCTCAATTTCCAAAAATATTTTCGTGAAGTAACCGTAAATGTTTATAGCATATTCTTAGTGACTGTGGAATTTCACTGTGAGACTAGATTTACACTCATGCCAGGTTCCCGGCATGGAGAGCAAAGTGGATCGATGTGCAATATTATCCAGTGGATCAATGTGTCCCTCCATGCAATCGTGGTGTCTGTTGCAGCAGACATGCCCTTGATACTATGGTACACGTGTTCTGTACGGTATCAGGAAAAGTCGTATAAGATGGGACTTGCGTTCTGTGAGTTCAACAGACAAAACGGACATGTGTAAATGGAGGCTATATATAATCTAAGATCCGTGGACTTGACCTTTTTGTGCTTTGCGGGAAATTGTCCTTTATCGGGGGTAGTGTAGATTTAGATTCCTACAAATGCATTGCTTATGAAAGATTTTCCTTGTTTTGAAACACATCTCAGATGAATTGCAGATATACAATAGAAGAATATATTTAGCTGTAAGTGGTCCAGCTAATGTTTACATAGACATCCTTGCCTGTGCTGCTGGTAACATCACATTTGTATTGTATCTTTTAGGTCAGTTTAACATGTCCACAAATTGGATGGCTAATAAGTGTTATGATTACGGTACTTATTATCCAAGAAATAGGTAGGTGCTAAAGTCATATAGGAACTAGAAATGTAAAACGTCATGAAGGAGAGTGTAGGGGAGGTGAAGAACTGCTGGGAGCAATGCACAGTCAGCAGCTCCATAGCTTTCTAGTGCATTAGGCAGCACAAAGTTAGCAGTTGTGGTGTAATCAATATTGTATGAGACTTCTGATCAAATGTCAAGTGTAGCAGTGTGGTACTGCAGGCAAATGAGAGTTTGATTGTTTTCCTGATTTATTAGAAATCCTAGATTGACATAAGACCTCGAGGGCTTTAGTCTTTTCTTGTTAGAAGATTGAGATCTTACATTTAGTCACTAAAGATGGTCAGTGAGATGATGATGATGATTTGGAGTTGATGAACATTTCATGTTAGCCATATTCCATTTTTGCTGCATGCAACTAAGCCAATCAAACATTGTACAGTAGTTGAAATTCTTATCCTCTCCTTTACCATCTCTGCTGTTCACCACTCACCACCTCCATCTTATGAACTACAACTACACCTCATGTAGACAAATGGGCCCTGATCCAATTCACTTCTTTCTCCTAAGTTTTCTCCCAGGAGATAATTTTTCATCTTCTGTTTAAAATAACTTTTCAGCTCAACACTCTGCAATTGAAAAGGTACCAAAAAGTAGGGGAAAAATAGTGTTAAAAGTATTTTCTTGCTTGCTGGTGGCTTAAAGCAAATCTGAAGTGAAATTCAAGTTAGCCACGTGTAACCACGGGAACACTGCCGAACAGCATGTGGGTGCATAAGCAACACAACTATACTTTTAAATCGGGAGAAAAAATGCTTTAGGTTTGCTTTAAAATGGCATTTTATTGAGAAGATTTGAAAATGTCACCTAAGAAGAAAATTGAATTGGATCGGACCCATGGTTTCTATGTTAATGCAGCAATGCTGGCAAATGTAGTGTGGCTTGCCAAGTACATGTGGCCTATGAAACAGATATTCTGCCCATCATTTTGCTACTATATACGGACAATATTTAGCATTTGCTTTACTCAGTTTTAGGCCTAGTTTCAGGTTTTTTTTTGTAATTAAGTGCCTTGCTGTGGAGACTTATTCATTTTCTGTAAAATTGCACAAATCTAAATATTGTTTAAATTGTATTTAATGTATAGAAATTAAAGGAAAATTTTGATTTGTCCGTGACCGCTGGAAGCTGAGTATTCTTTTACAATGTTGTGTTTCACATGCCGTGCAAAAAGCTATTGTGGTGGACACAGATGAACACAGCTGTTTGTTGCGGCAAAGTGAAGGACTTTTACTTGAACTCTCTGGGGCTCGGTAATCAGGGCCTGTGTCTTCCAAAGTATTGTGTTTTGCCTTAAATTTAGTGGAGTATTCAGTAAGCAAATATGTAATTACTTTGAAGCTATGTACACACCGCCAGATGAAGTTGTATAAAACAACGGTTCCGATATCAAATTCAGAAGATCTTTAACGGTGCGATGTGAACAGCGGTAGAAGACTGCAACTGAATGCCAAACGATTGTTAAACAATATTATTGTTAAACAATGCAGATGTAGGAAGAAATGCCCATAGACTCTTCATTTAAAATAATTCACAGCTCTGTACAGACTGCTGACGATGAACGATTATTTGCCAAATTGATCAGTCGCGTCAGTCATTCAGTATACCTGAGCACCATCATGGCTCGTTTGTTTATCATTCCCATAAAGGACAACTGAAGTGAGAGGAATATGGAGGCTGCCATACTTATTTTCTTTTAAATAATACCAATTGCCTGGAAGTCTTGCTGATATATTTGGCTGCTGTAGTGTCTGAATAACACCAGGAACAAGCATGCAGCTAATCTTGTCAGATCTGACAATGTCAGAAACATGTGATCTGCTGCATTCATGTTCAGGGTCTATGGCTAAAAGTATTGGAGACAGAGGATTAGCAGGGCAGCAAAGCAATAGGTATTACTCAAAAGGAAATAAATATGGCAGCTCCTATATCCCTCTCGCTTCAGTTGTCCTTTAAGCTGTCATTTGTGCTTTGAGTTTTCAGTAGATATCTGAAAGATGTCATTCATTGTTCGTTTTTTTTTTTTAAAATTCTTCCTTTGTTTATGAGCTTGACTTATGTTCACACTACAATGTATATTGTTAATGTTTTTAAATGGTTTTGTATAATATAAAGTATAGATTAGATTTATTTTTCGTTTTTGTAAGAAGGGAGCTTCTAATCATCACAAATGCAAATTATTTTGTTTAGAATTCCTCCTTTGGTTTGGCAGTTAAAGAGAGTTGGTCCCAGCTGCTCCCTGTACATTTATAGGTTTGGCACAGCCACCCCAGCAGGCTTCTGTCATACTTGCGCTTTTTCCTGCATGCTACTACTTGAAGACTAACGAGTGTAGAGTTGCTCTTTGTTGATACACAGCAAAATTATTAAGTAGTTGTAAGTTTTCAGTATGACTGCGAATATGTGTTGCTAGTAACTTTTTCTTTCAGGCCCAGTGCAAACCGCAAATGTGCCTCCTTCTGCACGTTTGCGGTTTGCAGAAGAGTTTCTGCCTCAATGTAAAGTATAGGAAAAACGCAAACCGCTCAGGAAAACGCCCCATCAGAGCGGTTTTCCAGGCGTTTTTGTTACAGAAGCTGTTCAGTAACCGCTTTACTGTAACAATATTTGTAATCTGCTACACAAAAACGCTCCCAAAAACGCTAGGCATGTTTAGAAAACGTCTCTAAACATGGCTAGAATCGCTCTGAAATCTGCTCCAAAAACCGCTAGCGTTTTGAGGATCTGCTAGCGGTTTTGGTGTGCACTGGGCCCTAATGAGTATTCAGACAGATTATTGACTAACCTGTTGTGAGTAGTCCGAGACGAAGGTGAGATAACTCCCTCTGCAAATATGAAAATATCCTAGCTCCACAGGGGGACAGTGGCTGGTGCCAGCAAATATCCAAATATCATAGTTTCTGGTTAAATGCATCAGCTGCTAGAAGATTTGATTTGTTAATCCCACCATGGGTGGAGCTATTTGTCTTAGAAGAATGTTTAGCTCATCAGCCTAATAGGCTTGAGACTTGGCTTTTGTAATGTTAGAAGCTTTAAAGGGATACTGTAGGGGGTCGGGGGAAAATGAGCTGAACTTACCCTGGGCTTCTAATGGTTCCCCACAGACATCCTGTGCCCGCGCAGCCGCTCACCGATGCTCCGGCCCCGCCTCCGGTTCACTTCTGGAATTTCTGACTTTAAAGTCTGAAAACCACTGCGCCTGCGTTGCTGTGTCCTCGATCCCGCTGATGTCATCAAGAGCGCACAGCGCAGGCCCAGTATGGTCTGTGTCTGCGCAGTACACTCCTGGTGACATCAGCGGGAGCGAGGACACGTCAACGCAGGCGCAGTGGTTTTCTGACTTTAGAGTCAGAAATTCCAGAAGTGAACCGGAGGCGGGGCCGGAGCATCGGTGAGTGGCTGCGCCAACACAGGATGTCTGCGGGGGACCATTAGAAGCCCCAGGTAAGTTCAGCTCATTTTCCCCCGACCCCCCCTACAGTATTCCTTTAATGCAGCAGTAATGCTACAGTCTCTTCTTCACATAAAACATTACCAGGTGGAGCACTGAACAAATAAACACTGTTTTTGTTATTTGATCTATTTATAATTTTATTTTTGAAAATGTAGGCTTAATACATACGTGGATAAAAATATATGCAAAAAAAAAGCATTTATTCTAAAGGTTTGCACACACCTGTGTGTTCTTGGCTGAGTAAGCCAGTCAGGGTTATCTCTGATAAGAATCTAGTATGCTGCTCCAAAGCGTTGCAGAGAGATCCAGAGGGCTGGATTGTTTTCAGCTGAACATATTGTTCCCCTCCTTACCTCATCCTCTGGTAGCCACTCAGTTGTGCAGGCACTGTTGCCTTCAACCAGCTGCCCACATAGCAACAGAACAGCCTCGCAATGTGGCTGTGTGGTGCTCAGCCCTGGATTGTTTCCCAAGTGATCAAGTCCTGATTCCTGCTGGTGTTTTACACTGGCAACAACCTTGTGCATGTATATGCACCAAGTGTCCTTTTCCCCACTATGTGTGTATGTTAATGGGTGGCATGGTGGTGTCTCATGGATTGCATTCTTGTCTTGCAGAGCTGGCTTCCCAGTTTGAATCCCAGCCAGAGCACTACCTGCATGGAGTATGTATGATCTTTGTGGGTTTCCTCCGGGCTCTCAATTTTCCCCCCACATCCCAGTAACAGATGCAGTAATTGGCTTCTCCCTAAAATTGGCCCTAGACTTTGACGGACATATGACTTTGGTAGCGATTAGAGTGTGAGCCCCTTTGATGGACACTTGGTGATAAGACTGTATACTCTGTACAGTGGCACAGAAGATGTTAGCGCTATATAAATACTGAATAAAAATAATTAACTTGTATCATGCAGTTAGGTGCTTTTTACTGTTTTTATGTAAAATATATTTGATTAATTAGTAAATTACTGCGTTAATTGGTGAGTTGTTTAGATTTGTTTTCTTTTATATTACTATTTTTGGGAGTTTAGATGTCATGGTAAAGAGAATGGAGCTCACTTGTCCACATTTTGCTCTGGAGCTTGAGAGGTTTAGCTACAGCTCTGCTGATAAGGTTGGTAGCCTCTGCCTCTGTCATAGTAAGGGCCTATTTCCATTACACGCAGATTGGATGCAGAAAAACTGACTCCAATGAATGCCTATGGGAAAATCTGCATCAGAAAAATTGCATTTAGTGTAAACAGGCCCATAGGCATTCATTGGAGTCAGTTTTTCTGCATCCAATCTGTGTGTAGTGGAAATAGGCCCTAATGGAGCTTTGAGGCTAGCATTAACAAGCTCTGTATATTCTTAGTTATAGTGGGATAATGGGTGAATTGCAGCCACACAATAGCATCTTAACAGTTTTCCAGACTGGTCTCAAAAAAGTGGAGGTCGCTAGACTGGAACACAGAAATCTCTTGACTTGTATTCAGCCCTTTAGTTAAAAGGAGACACAAAAACAAATCCTCGCTTTCATGAAAAGAATGTCAAGGATAAAATGTTGTATTGTCACCTATCAATTGAGTAATGAAATTATCAGCTGTTTGTCGGTGTGTGCCAAGCTGGCCCTTTAAGCGTAGCCATGTCCTTGTGTTCCCAGATGACCCTCCAAGTAGAATGTGATATTTCTGAAACAGTCTGCTGCCACAGTCAAAGACCTTTTAATAAGCCACTTACAGCTTTACTATTTTTTGAATGATATTGTTTTAAGATGTACCCCCCTTCACACAGCCTCTCACATCAATAAACGTTGATTTTCCCACAGGAGGTTTAATGCCTACCATGTGTGTCTGTGCTGCACTCACAGTAGCCTCAAAGTCTACAGAGTTTCTTTTTGTTTTTAATTTATTCATTTATATCCCAGGGCAGAGAGTCCATTTCACATAAAACTGTTCTTCCAGGGGCGCTGTTAGCAGTGTTCCTTCGTACTGCTTTTCATCATTAAGCTTGTAAGCTTGCTTTATAAAGTGAATATGTTCTCTGAGACCCCACAATCATTTTATTAATTTTAGGGAGTGTTACAAGTTTGAACCTCATATACAAATATGTATATATACCGTAAGTCCTACACATCTGTGAATGATTGTAGCTGAGAAGAAGTTGGTGTGTGTTTTACGCAATGGATCTTATTTCTGAAATATGGGGATAACATGAACTAAGAATGGACTTCCATCTTTAACACTTTCCCTGCCAGCTGATTTGTCCTAAACTTGAACATCTACTGCCAAGCAGTTTTTAGACATTTTGCACTCATTAGGTTTACATAGGATTTTTGACAAGAAAACCTGCATGAAATAGGACTATTACATATTGTACATATTATATATTTTCTGTAATAAATTGGGCTTGAACACAAGATGTACTTTTTCCGAAGATTTAACATTTTTTGAGTGAAATATGTTTAAAAAATGAAATAGAAAAAATAAATTCTGTTGATGTTTTTTTCAAAGAATAATTACATTTACTGATCACAACTGTTGCTGTTTGTAAAAGCGCTGATTCTGCTGAATCCATCGATACCAGCTATGTACTGGTATCGCACTTTGCCTTTCCTGGAATAGGCGCACCAGTACAGGTAGCCAGATATAGGTGCAGCCAGTATAGGTAGCCAGATATAGGTGCCACTAATACAGGTAAGATGCAGCCAGTATATGTGCCGCCAGTACAGGTAGCCAGATATGGGTGCAGCCAGTATAGGTAGCCAGGAATAGGTGCCCCAGTATAAGTAGCAGGTATAGGTGTCCCAGTATAGGTAGTCTGTATAGGAACCCCCAGTATAGGTAGTAGGTATAGGTGCCACTACCGGGAAGGGGATTGACATCATCCTCCTTACCTCCTCATGGGCCCCATTCCTGAGGCACTCCTGAATAGCTGGAGCAACGGTGTAGTGTGTAAATACTCACCCGATCACTCACTATATATATATATATATATATATATATATATATATATATATATATATATATATATATATATATATATATATATATATATATATATATATATATATATATATATATATATATATATATGTGTGTGTGTATATATATATATATATATATATATATATATATATATATGTGTGTGTGTGTATATATATGTGTGTGTGTGTGTGTGTGTGTGTGTATATATATATATATATATATATATATATATATATATATATATATATATATATATGTATATATAATATTACAATATAATTTCTGTTGCTGGAATCAGGATATTTGCAGTATAAGTGGGTATTCTTAATAATATACAGAAAATGAACTATACTTTGTACAGCGCCACGGAATATGTTGGTACTCTATAAATCTATAATAATAGGTCATTATGGTTCCTCTTTAAGTGATGGGGAAAATCATTTGATTTGTAAATCACTATTGCTCGGCTGCATGAATATTCGCTCCCCCACCGATGTCAGGAAGATGTTGTTTGGACATTTCCCAGTCAGAAGTGATAACTTAAATTGAATCACTAATTTGCTTAGATGCAATAGCAGGGAGGTAAGACTCACATGCACTGAGTAATTTATTTCATGAAATTAAATTATACCCCAGAACTGTTACACTTGTTTTTCGGTAACTCTGAGGTTAACCATACGTGATCAGCACCTTCCTATTCTAATATTGCTTGCAATGATCGAGCCATGGAGGCATTTTTGTTTGCACTGAGCTCCTCTGTTCTTCTCCTTTGTTTTTAGAACTTCCTTTTTAAGTCCTTACAGCTAGGAATGGATAATGACAGTCTTTACTCTGTACAGAACACTGTTGTCATGGTTACAGAGAAGTACAATGTATTTATTTATTTTTTTGTCAGTTTTTTAGAAATTTTAATTCTGGCTGGATTTTTAAAGAGAGAAAACATTTAAATAACTTGATAAAATGACGACCTGCATAACCTTGATGTTTAGCTATGGCATAAGTTGCTTATTTTTTTTTATACTAATATGTACATATTGCTAAATATAATTTAAATGTAAGCAAAGGATAGGCACGATGCAAAGGAGTAGTTTATTGAAGGGCGCATCCAAAAGAACACCATTAAAACACGCGGTTGGCCTTTTTCGAACTGTTCGATTCCTCGTAACTAACCAGAACAGTCTGAAACCTGTCAGTCGTGTGTTTTTATGTTGTTGCGTTTGAATGCAATTTTCAATAAACTACGGTATTACTTTGCATCGTGTGGATCCTTTGCTTTATGTCGTTGGATTCGCCATCTTTGATCATGTGCTTCCCAAGGAGTTACAGGGGTGTAGTGGTATTACCTTCCTTTGTTAAACGTGAAAAAAAATGTATTTTGTGCAATAATTAAAACCTGCTAAAATCAGCGCACACAACTCAATATTATGTCTATGGCATTTTGTATAATATAAGTTGAAAGGTTTTTGTTTGTAAAGTAGTTTCCCCCCTCTAAAACCATAACATTTAGGGTTAGGATGGAGTTTCTTGCTTGGGAAAATAACCACTAAATACCTGGAAAGGAGCTACAGGAGATACTTATGGCCCATACTCACGGGCTACAATCGTCGCCGCAACCACGTGGCACGCGCGTGTTGCGGCGACAGGTCGCCCATGAGCATGGCGCGCGCACCCCTAACCGTCGCTTGTCGCTGCTGTCGCCAGGCGATTGACGCGGTCAATTGCCTAGCGACAGTTTTCGCCGCAACTGTCGCTAGTCCGCGTGTGTATGCGGACTAGCGACAGCAACCTAATAGCCAGTGCACTGAGTTTCCGGCAGGGGGGGGGGGGGGGAGGAACGTCGGCGACAGCTTCCGTCGCATCACTAATCCCTCTTCCGCGTTGTGTATGCGGAGGGACCTGGCGACGAGCTGTCGCGCACACGCTCCCATGTGCTAGCGACAAGCTACATAAGTAGCTCGTGAGTATGGGCCATCAGAGTACCCAGTTACAGGACAACTGAAGTGAGAGGGATATGGAGGCTGCCATATGTATTTCTTTTTAAAGGACACCCGAGACGAAAATAAACAAATGAAATAAATGATTGTATCTATCTTCCTTCTCCTAAAAATGACTTAAAATATTCCACAGTTTTATTTTATGTTTAAATCTACTTTTTTTAGTTTTAAGCTTTATTGTTTTTGCTCAATGACACATTCGTTGAAGTGTGCCAGAGCTAAAATGTAAGAACTATTGACCCTTTTTATATATTTCCTGATCTCAGACGCCATTTTCTGCTAGGAAAGTGTTTTATAGTTGAAATTTCTTATCAGTGAGGGTCACACTGTAGTCACTTCCTGTCTGAGTCAGGACTGAGTCAGCCACTTACATACCTGATATTTAACTCTTTCAGGCAGTGAAATAAAAAAAGGAACACAGCATAGTGTGCTAGGCACTGTACATATTCATGTCTATCTCTTCATGTCACATGTCACCTTGGGTATCCTTAAAGTAATACCAGTTGCCTGGCAGTCTGCCTCTAATACTTTTAGCCATAGACACTGTACAAGCATGCAGCAGATCAGGTGTTTCACATTGTCAGATCTGACAAGATTAGCTGCATGCTTGTTTCTGGTTTTATTCACACTACTGCAGCCTAATTGACAAGCAGGCAACTGGTATTGTTTACAAGGAAATTCATATGGCAGTCTCCATTTACATCTCACTTGTACTACTAAGTGCAAAACATTTCCTTATGTCCTTGAAAAGTCATTGCAAACATTGAGAGATACTGGTGTATAGTATGCCTTTAGCCTTTTCATTATATATACTGTCCTTTATGTGATATTTCTCCAGTGTACAATGCTGCTCATCATGTTTTTGTTTTTTGTTTGTTTTGTGTTGTTAGAGAAGTAAAATAAAAAGCCTCCAATAAATATGACCAAAGGGCTACACCAGTTCTTTATGAATTGGTTCCGTAGGAGGGATATGTTCATACAGTTCTTAGTTCCACACGTTCTTTTACCTCTTTGGAATTTTTCACATTTGATTGCAATCATTTCCTTATTTACAAATTATTATTTTTGACACATCATAAATATAAATGTGTAACCATTAAGCTATATGAGATCAAGTATTGTTGTAACTTAGCCTATAAAATCACAGGCTGTAAATTTAAGTTGTCAGTGTATAAGACGCTGCATTCATTTCTGTGACCTAGCAAGTGCATAGGTGAAGAGTGAGACCACCACTAACAATAACATCAAAAGGTAACACAAGATTATTACATTAAATTTAATGGTGCCTTCAATTATCTGGAGGGAAATTATGTGAAAACATCCCTTTGATCATTGCTTCATGCCTTAAGCAATACAACATTTGATTTTCTTTCATGTTGATATGATTTGTCTCAGTAAACAGATTTGTGTAGGGAGCAAACTACTATTTAGATCAAATGAAAAGCCTCAATGTTGTGTTTGTCATTAACAGAAAACTTTAGGATCCAATAGACGTAGGACAAAATCTGCCTAGTCTAGATTATAACGGGTTGGGTTTTTTTTATTCATTTTTTATTTTGATTGCTTTGCATACATCACTGCTGCTTACAGAGTGCAGAGGCTTCACATCTGTACCTCTCACCAAATTGTAATGTCCCTACCATAGTTGTGAAAACTCAATTGTGGAATTTTTGTGAGATGTTTGATTTTTGTTTTCTTATGCTTCATGACCATGATAGGTATTTCCCACAAAAATAATAATGGTACCTTTTGCATTTATGTTCCAAGAACGGCAATGCTTTTTCAGAAACACAGCTTCTGAAATATTCTGGCAACTATGTGATGCGGAGGAAGTGATTTTTTTCGCCACATGGCCAACGCTGATGCAACAACACGTTGGTATTTAACTTGCGCGCTGACGTGCGGCGACTGGAAGTCATGCAAGTCTATGGCACCGCACATATTTAAAAGCATTGGCGTGCATGCGCGGAAGCATATTTTGTCAATACACTTCTGCGCAATTACGAACGTTGGCCACAGGAAGTGAGCGCAACAGAGCCTCACTTCCTTCTTGGCTTGCAGCCAAAATTGAGATTTCTGCGCATTGCCGCAGTAATCTCCATATGCTTTTTTTTCCCCGTCGCACTGCAACCCGCAGGTCATCCTTAAAAACTAAAATATTTCACTGATCAAATGTGAAGCCGTGTAATAGTGTTATAGTTTCTTAGCATACTTGTTCTTCTTGTCCTAAGCAATTGTAAGTAATTAACTATGACACTCACTCCAAAGGTTCGACCGCACTGCAGGTTTTACTAGCATGCCACTTTGGACCTCTCGCAGTCCAATGAGGAAGGACACCAGCCTTACGTGTGACCATAAAGCAGTGCAGTTGGACATCTTTTGTAAGAGAAGATGGTTTCATGTTTGGCACGGCTAGTGGCACTTACCAATGCGTGTTTTTTGTGGCTAGGAAGCAGGTTTCTGAATTGTGCCCCTGAGCAAGTTTGTACTCGCTTTAAAGGACACCCAAGGTGAAAATAAACGAATGAATTAAACAATTGTATATATGTTTTCCTTCTCAAAAAGTTACTTTTTAAGATATACCACAGTTTTTTTATATTTAAATCTACTTTTTAAGTTTTTACGGTTTTATTGTTTTTGCTCAATGACACATTCATTAAAGTATGCCAGAGCTACAATCTATGAACTATTGACCATTTCTATCTCTTTCCTTTCTCAGAAGCCATTTTCTGCTAGGAAAGTGTTTTATAGTTGTAATCTCTCATCAGTGGGGGTCACCCTGTAGTCTGACCCAGTCCTGACTCATACAGGAACTGCCACTTACATACCTGATGTTTAACACTTTCAGGCAGAGAAAGAAAAAAAGGAACACAGCATAGTTACTGTATATTCTGGCGTATAAGACTACTTTTTAATCCTTGAAAATCTGACAAGTCAGGAGTCGTCTTATACGGCAGGTGTCATTGATGCTGGGTGGTACGCCGTATCCTTTTACTGACTCTCAGATCTCGCTGCTGAGGACTGTAGTGAAGCGGCGCAGGCGCACATGTGTGAGATCTGAGAGGCAGAGAAAGAGGTAAATAGGATACA
This sequence comes from Hyperolius riggenbachi, assembly GCF_040937935.1. Taxonomy (NCBI): domain Eukaryota; kingdom Metazoa; phylum Chordata; class Amphibia; order Anura; family Hyperoliidae; genus Hyperolius; species Hyperolius riggenbachi. The sequence continues at coordinate 386,068,780 of NC_090646.1, read as the reverse complement.
AGGGCGGGCCAGAAGGTTGAAAGAGGCGTGTTTTTATGGGCACAGCGCAATCTATTCTTCCATACTGCTGTGATAAACAGGTAGACAAGGAGAGCTGACCAATCCACCCAGCCAACCGACTATATACTGTATATACTCGCAAGCAAGATGAATTTTTGACCACCAAAAAGTGGGCCAAAAGTTGGGGGGTCGGCTTGCTTGCGAGTGATGTGGTCCGTGCCCCCCCCCCCACTCCCCCCCGCGGCCGCTGCTGCTATTAGCTTACCCGGCGGCTTTCTCTATTCCCCTCTCCGTCTCCTGCTTGCCCGTGTAAATAATTCACAGCAGCTCGCCCCACAGCGGCTGCTCTGTGATGAGGGAGGAAGCTGTAGGGAGAGCGGTTCCCATAGTAACGGCGATACACCTCGCTGCTACAGGAAGCCGCTCTCTCTACGGCTTCCTCCGTCATCACACAGCAGCCGCCGTGGGGCAAGCTGCTGTGAATTATTTACACGGGCGAGCAGGAGACGGAGAGGGGAATAGAGGAAGCCACCAGGTAAGCTAATAGCAGCGGCGGCCGTGGGAGTGGGGGGGGGGAGGGGCGCTATACTGAGCACTATCTACCTATACTGAGCACTATACTTGGGCACTATACTAGCTATACTGGGTCACTATACTAGCTATACTGAGCACTATTTACCTTTACTGAGCACTATACTAGCTATACGGGGCACTATACTAGCTATACGGGGCACTATACTAGCTGTACTGGGCACTATACTAGCTATACTGGGCTCTATACTAGCTGTACTGGGCACTTTACTAGCTATACTGAGGCACTACCTACTCATTCTGGGCACTATACTAGCTATACTGGGACACACTGGGGGGTCAATCATTTTTTCCTGGTTTTTCAGGTAAAAGTTGGGGGTCGGCTTATATGCGGGTTGGCTTGCTTGAAAGTATTTACGGTACTTTTATATACTGGATAACACATACAGTACAGCACCAGTATATATTCATACATAGCAGCAGTATATGATTTTTTTTTCTTTACATCTTAATTTGGTGTGCATTGGAAGAGGGGTAGTCTTATACAGCGAGTATATCCCAAACTCTATATTTTAACTGGAAAAGATGGGGGGTCATTTTATATGCCGGAATATACGGTATATTAGCTTATAAACATTGGGACCTAAAATAATAGAAAGTTACCCGATTCTGATGTTTCTGTTTCTTGCCGTGTTCATTCGTCTTTATTTTCCAAGCTGTGCCCCAACAGGCAAGGTTGAAAAAGGCGTGTTTTATGGGTGCAGCGCAATCTACTCTTCCATACCGCTGTGATAAACAGGCAGACAAGGAAAGCTGACCAATCCACTTAGGGAGAGGGAGAGTTGACCAATGAAACCAGTCAATCGCCTGTATACTGTTATATACTGGGTACCACATACAGTACAGCACCAGTATCTGTTCATACATAGCATATTTGATGTGCGTTGGAAGAGAGTATTCTTATACGGCGAGTATATCCCAAACTCTATATTTGAACTGGAGAAGTTGGGGGGTCGTCTTATATGCTGGAATATACAGTATTTGTGTGCTAGGCACTGTAGATACACGTCTATCTCATCATGTCACATTGTCACCTCGGGTATCCTTTAAGAGTGTGCTCCTATATAGCACTGGGAAGTGCTTGTCATGCATGCAGCATATGTGCATGCAAATATGCATGTGCATGCAGACATTGGTTTCCCTGGGTACTGAAATGCTTTAAAATCATGTGCTGGCGAGCCATTTGGTGCTGCAGTGGGTGGGATGCGAGGGGGAAATGCAGGGACAGTGCAACTCTGCTTACATCAAAGGAGGAGGATGAGGAAGCGAGCCGATGACAGCTGGGTGCTTACCAAAATTAGCTGGGTGCTTACCAAAATTAGCTGGGTGGAGCCCACGGCTAAAAGATCCTCGGGAGAACACTATGCTGTATGCTTAAAGAGAACCCGAGGTGGCTTTTAAGGATCCTATTAGCACACAGAGGCTGGTTCTGCATATAATCACCAGCCTCTGTTGCTATACTGTTCTCTCCCCCCCCCCCCCCCCCCGCGCTCTGCTGTCCCCCAAAAATCAAAACGCTGTGCTAGCACCATGCAGCGTGTCGCTAACAGGCTGTTTACATGTAGACTGCCACCCTCTGCCGCTCCCCCACCTCCTCTATAGCGCCGCTCCCCAACTGTGTCCCTTCCCTCCCCGCCTCTGTAAGCTGATTGGAGGGAAAGGATGCAGGCTGGGAGCGGCGCTATAGAGGAGGCGGAGAGTGACAGTCTGCATGTAAATAGCCTGCTAGCGACACACTGCGTGTCACTAGCATGGCGGTTTGATTTATGGGGGAAATCAGAGCGGGGGGGGGGGGGGGGGGACAGTATATAGTAACAGAAACTTGTGATTATATGCAGAACCAGCCTCTGTATGCTAATAGGATTCTTACAACCCACTTTGGGTTCTCTTTAAGTACCCTTTTGTTATCCCCTTATGCTTGTTCCAGTGTCCCTGTGTCTCGAATCTGTGGAAACCTTGGCCTGTTTTCTGATTCGGCTACTAACTGCCTTCTGCCACTGACTTGGCCTGCTCCTGACTTCATTAATTGCTGTTTTCCCTGACTTTAGCTTGTTTCAATTGCTACATTTGCCCTGCTAGAGTCCTGATTCATCCATTATTGACCCACGTTGTCTGACTGCCCAGATGCTTTTGCTTTCTGTTTTAGAATCTTCTGTCTCATCTACAGAAGTTTTGCAGATTGAGTTATGTGCTTATTATACCTGTCTAGTCAGTGACAATGGAAACCAGCTCTGCCCGTGGCAATGGAAACCAGCTCTGCCCGTGGCAATGGAAACCAGCTCTGCCCATGACAGCAGTTCAGTGACAATGGACACCAGCTCTGTCTGTGGCTGCAGTTTAATGACAATGGACACCAGCTTTGCCTGTAGTTGCAGTTGGGTGACAATTGAGTGACAATGGATAACAGCTCTGCCTGTGGCTGCAGTTCAGTAATGATGGATGCCACCTGTTTAATATTGCTTGCCCAGTGAAGAGTATGGTTACTAAACAAATGCATAGGCTACTTGTATAAAATAATTTGCATGTGTGAATGTGTTTGTGCGTGTGTGGTGGTTGGGGGGATTTGTGGCTAGTAAAATTGTCTTAATGTAGTGTAAAATCATTATGCAAATGTACTACTATTATGATTTTCACATGTATTATAAAAGTGGGAGGGTGAACTAGAGCTTTTAAATGCTGTCATTTAGTAACCTCTTCCTTGTGAGTTTTGTGGGAAGTACTTATGTGTTTGTTTTACAGCTTGGTGAGCATTACCATTGATCTGATGGGGGAGTGCCTGACTTGTGTCATAGCAGCTCCACTATACAGAGCTATCGCATCCAGACATGTTCACATAGCATCCCATTTATCAGATAAAGGGTAATCTTAGTAAGCCCCATAAATACTCTTGTATATAAACCAGGTTTCTCTGATACATTTTGGGAAGCTTGCCAGCATCTCGGTCTGTTAAATAAAACAAAGCTTGATGTGATAAGCATCTGTTATATGAAATATAGCCATGCTTTCCTCTGGGTAACATGACCATTTTACAGTCACTATAGTACATGTTATCATTTGTAGTTCAGGATTAGTAATTGCATATTAAAAAGCGCTGGAGACACCATGCTTTTTACAAAAAGGCATATTTCCCTTCTATTGGTATAGATTGTAAAACTTAGTCTCATATCTGAGATGTATTGATAATGGCACTGAAATACAGTTTACTTGGGAAAAAATACAGAAATCTATTATGCACATTCCATTTACTGGAAAGCACAGTTTCTGACATATTTTACTTAATCATAGCTAAATATTGTATATTCCTGTGTATAAGACTACTTTTTAACCCTTGGAAATGTTCTGAAAAGTCAGGGGTCATCTTATAAGCCGGGTGTCACTGATGCCAGATGATACAGCCTGTCCTGCTACCGACTGTCAGACCTTGCTGCTGAGAACTGTAGTGAAGTGGCGCAGGCGCATCATATGCGAGATCTGAGGGGCAGAGAAAGAGGTAAATAGGATAGAAGGGCGGGCCAAACAGGTGAAAGAGGCGTGTTTTATGGGCACAGCGCAATCTATTCTACCATAAACACGCGCCGCTGAACGGAAATGGAGAAAAACTAGACTTAACCAGGATTTCCTACAGTACAAGACCAACCTGCTGCAGTTCCACACTGCCCTTGCTCATGCGAAGCAGGAATACTTTAGCAAGCTCATCGGAGCACAAGCTTCCAACCCCCGGCGTCTTTTTGCCACTTTCAACTCCCTGCTTAAACCCACCCCCCCCACCCTCCGTTTCCTCCCTCTCTGCCACAGATTTAGCCACCCACTTCACCAACAAAATTGTCTCCATCCGCCAGGAAATATCCAATCTCCAATCTTCACCTCCAACCCCCTCCCACCCAGCTCCTCCTCCACCCTATCCTCCCCTCACATCCTTCCCTCCTACTACGACCGAGGAAGTCAACCACCTACTGCAGACTTCCCATACCACTACTTCCCCCCTTGACCCCATTCCTTCCGATTTACTCCAGCCTCACTTCACGGAATTGGCCCCAGTCCTCACTACCTTGTTCAACCTCTCCCTATCCACAGGCACCTTCCCCTCAGACTTCAAGCAGGCCACTGTACTACCCCTGCTCAAGAAACCCTCCCTCGACCCTTCGCTACCCTCCAACTACCGTCCTATCTCCCTCCTCCCCTTTGCCTCAAAACTCCTTGAGCGCCTGGTTCACAAACGCCTGACCCAGTACCTCAATGCCAACTCACTGCTAGACCCACTCCAATCTGGATTTCGGCCTGCCCACTCAACCGAAACTGCTCTCACCAAAGTGGTCAACGACCTTGCCTTAGCTAAAGCTGAAGGTAAATACTCCATTCTCCTCCTCCTTGACCTTTCAGCAGCTTTTGACACAGTAGATCATCCCCTACTCCTCCAGTCCCTCCAGTCCTTGGGCATTCACGATCTCGCCCTGTCCTGGCTTTCATCCTACCTCTCCAACCGCTCCTTCATGACCGCCTTCAATGAGTCCTCTTCCACCCCCAACCACCTCTCGGTGGGAGTCCCCCAAGGTTCGGTCCTTGGCCCCCTACTGTTCACCCTATACACATCCTCCATTGGCAAGGTTATCTCCTCCATGGGTTTTAACTATCATCTGTATGCAGATGACACCCAGATCTACCTCCACACCCCTGACATATCCACCACTACCATGGACAAGGTCTCCTCCTGCCTATCAGCCATCTCCTCCTGGATGTCCGCTAGGTTCCTGAAACTAAATCTAGACAAAACGGAATTTATGATCTTCCCACCCCGGCCATCCACGAACCTCCCAGATGTGCATGTCACTGTTAACCACACTACCATTCGCCCTACCTCTCAAGCCCGCTGTCTGGGTGTCACCCTGGACTCCGCACTCTCCTTCACTTCCCACATCCAAAACCTCACTAAGTCCTGCAACTTCCACCTTCGTAACATCTGTAAGATTCGCCCTTTCCTGACCTCTGCCACCACCAAACTCCTCATCCATGCCCTCATAATTTCCCGCCTTGACTACTGCAATGCCCTGCTGTCTGGTCTCCCTATGACCCGAACAGCCCCACTGCAGTCCATCATGAATGCGGCAGCCAGAATTATCCACTGCTCCCATCGCTCCACCACGGCGGATCCCCTCCTAGAATCCCTCCACTGGCTTCCTATCCAGTCCAGAATCAGATTCAAGATACTGTGTCTGACCTACAAATCTGTCCACAAAACCTGTCCAACCTACATTTCCGATCTTACTCAGAGGTACACACCTAGCCGCTCACTCCGCTCTTCCAATGAACTTCGCTTGACCGCCCCCCGAATCACCCAGTCCCATGCACGCCTCCAGGACTTCTCAAGAGCTGCTCCAACACTATGGAACTCCCTACCTCCACCCATTAGGGCAGCCCCCTCCTTCAACATCTTCAAGAAAACCCTCAAAACTCACCTTTTCACTCTGGCCTACCACCCCTCACAAGTGCTCTAAACCTACAGATGAACTCTGGTCCCCTACCATTCGTGTCCTTACCTCTCCCTCTAGATTGTAAGACTTTGGGCAGGGTCCTCCTCCTTTTGTGTCCTACCTGATATTGCACCTCCATTACTGTGCACCCATGCTATGCATCTGAGTGAACCTAACTTGCCTAATCTCCATGCTCCATCCAGTGACTGACTAAGCATTACCTGGTACTCATACTATGGTGTGTGATCTGGTTTTCTTGTATTCCTGTATTGTCATATTGCTGTATGTCACCCCTAAATATTGTCTGTAACCTAAATTAATGTTCAGCACTGCGTAATATGTTGGCGCTTTATAAATACAATAAATAATAATACCGCTCTGATAAACAGGGAAACAAGGAGAGCTGACCATCCACCCAGTCAATTGACTATATTCTTTTATATACTGGATAACACATACAGTACAGCACCAGTATATATTCATACATAGCAGCAGTATATTATTTTTTTTTTTTAATTTGGTGTGCATTGGAAGAGGGGTAGTCTTATACAGCGAGTATATCCCAAACTCTATATTTTGACTGGAAAAGTTGGGGGGTCATCTTATACGCCGGAATATACGGTATATTAGCTTATAAACATTGGGACCTAAAATAAAAGAACATTACATGATTCTGATTCTGTTTCTTGCCGTGTTCTTTTGTCTTTATTTTCCAAGCTGTGCCCCAATACTGACTCCCCAGATGTTCACCCTTTCAGATACATCTGGATTTGTACTGTTCAAAGCCAAAGAGTACACACTGGTCATCTCATCTCCATGTAAAGCAACCCTGAAGCCAGAATTAAAAAAAAAAGCCTCTGGATCCCATACAGCCTTCCCTGTCTTCTTGTAGTGTCCTCATACTACCGCTGTCCCCCTTTCAAATGTTGTGCCTTCAGAGGAAGGCCTTGGAAGCACATATGTGAGCCCGGACTCACACCTACACAGTATGCATGCGCTTATCTTCTGACATAATCAGGAAGACGAGTACATCTGTGGGCTGCTCGAGGAGGGCCGAATATGTATTCCACCTTCAAGTCAAATAACTTGTATGAGGGGACAGCGGGGGAATGAGAGCACAGACAAGTACCAGGGAGGCTCTATGGGATCTAATGCCTTCCCTCTCCACAGGTGAGTATCTAACTCTCAAGGGTTGCTTTAACTATTTTATGTGAATTTGGAAAATAGTTACTTTCACCAGTGATAGTTTCAGGGGTTCATATTGAAGATGATGGATGCTTATGTAATCAGGTGTTTAATACATTTCCAGGGAAGTGGCCATATGGGTACAGTGCCTAATTTGGCACCTCTCTAACCTAATGCCCCAAGTGGCTGTCACAAGTTCTGCCTGCTGTATGACTTCCTTGTTGAGTTTAGCAAGTTGTTCCTTCCCTGTCTCCTCCCCAGCTTAAACCAGTTTGAGCACCATCACATCACTAGAAGCAGTACATAAATTATTAACTTTTACTGAATGTAACTTAATGAAAAGATTGCTTATAGTTTACAATATTCCTTTATAGATTATTTAGCTAATATTTTCTGATTGTAAAATCTTTCTTTACCTTGATTTACATTTTAAATTTATCACAGGTGGCCAAATCTTTACTGCTAGCAAAGAGCATCACTGTTAAATGCTTGTTGTGCATTCCAAAGTGAGCAGAAATAATACCTGGTGGGGCAGAAGGATATGTGACACCATAGCCTAGGCTAAACATCATTGGGAGGGTGGGGTTTTTCATTGGCTCCTGAGCGCATGATCACGGAGAGCCAATCACATTAGCTCACATTGATAGACCGTGTTAGGAGCCAATGAAAGCGGCTCCTGACCGGCTGACATCGCTGTGCCATCATAGAGATGGCAGGGAGAGGAGCCTCCGGCGATCGGGCAGCGTCGTGACCGACGATCGCGGCAGGTATGTGCGGCTTCAAGAAAGGTGAAGCAGAAAAGGTTGTAAAAGATTTTTGTTTGGTGTGTTTAACTTAAAGGACAGATGCCAGCTACATAAAAAAATGAGATCTACTTACCCAGTGCTTCCTCCAGCCCCCCCTGGCGGGCGATATGTCCTTTGCCGCAGCTCCGCTCCCAGCTGGTGTCCTGAGGGCCCCTCCTTTGCAGATGCTGACCGGCATCTACAGTGCCTGCGTGAGCAATGCTCACGATTGCCCTCATGTGGTCTGGAGTGCTCTGCACGGGTGGAGGAGACCCTGGGACACTGGCTGGGAGTGGAGGGACATATCGGCTGCCAGGGACTGGAGGAAGCCCTGGGTAAGTAGATCTCGTTTTTTTATTTGCTCGGACCTAAAATGAGGCTAAATGGTGTGGAAAGAATGTATCATGTAAACCCATATCTATTTTGGTATTCCAGAACTATAAAGAAAAAAAGTGTGAAAATTCTTTGGCCACATGAACTTTGAAGTGATTTAGTATTTGGTTTTCTGAGGTTAGACTGCTCAGAAAGCAGGTGAGGGTGAAGTTACAATCCTGTGGCCCTCTGTGTATTCTGCCAGCCAAATGATCATAAGCAAAAATGCTCTTCTTACCCAAGCAAGCACATGGAGAGAAAGCAGGCAGGAGAAGCTCCATGTGTGGGCTATATGTGAGGAAGGAGTTTTTTCTAATGTGCACTCTACAGTCATATTTTTAGTGATAGAAATGTGTTAAATACAATATTTTCTGTAGCGAACATTGATACTTATACACAGCTCTGTTGGGTTTTTTTTCTGAGAAGACCTTTAAGTGTGGTAATATCTAGGTAAACCTGAACAGGAATCTGTGTGTAATGTGTACAAAGGTATTTCTTTATTGGTCCAAGATTTATCAAATATCCCAAGAGGTGCTTCTTTGCCTAATCCTTACAATCCTGCTGGATGAATTCTAAGCAAGCTGCCCGGCATAATTAAATACCATAGAATATATTTAGGAACATGCATAAAAAGGTCTCCTTTGTGCCTGGTTAATAAACTCACAAATTGATTTTCCATTTGTTTGTTTTTTGTTTTGTTTTTTGAAAGAGAAGGAAAAATGGTAGCTGAAAGTTAAACTAATCAAGAAATACAGTTAACTTAAACAAAAATGCTTAAAGCAAACCTGTGGCTTTCTAAAACCAAAAAGTTAGAGGTTTACCTCAGTAGAGTCAAGCCTCTGGATGCTACAGAGGCTTCTCCAATCCTTCTTTAGCCCCCTGCTGGCCGCAGTAACCCTCTTATTCGTGGCCATGTTCCTGCTCATGTACGAGCGTAGCTGCACTGCGTAATGCGTACTTGCTCATGCACAGAAGAAATCACCATGCACAAGGGGCTCCATGCTACTGTGCAGGCCTGGGCCGTCTTGCGCCCACGCAGTGTGGTCAGGCTTGTACGCAGATGGGAACGTGGCCACGCAAACATATTTGACAAGATGCAAACATATTTGACAAGGCCTTGTGAAATATGTTCAGAGGGTTCCAGCCCTAGAATGGCAAGCTGAGGGGATTATCCAGAGGCTTCCCTCTACTTTACTGAGATAAGTACTGGTAACTAACTTTCTCCTTAAATTTCACTTCTGGTACACTTTAAAACAGAATTCCCCAACCCTGTCCTCAAGGCCCACCAACAGTACGTTTTGCAGGCAACCACACACAATCACAGCTGAGGTAATTAATGTCTCACCAGAGCTAATTAACTACCTCTGTGAATTTCTACAAAACATGCGCTGTTGGTGACCCTAAGGTTTGGGGACACTGCTTTAAAATATATCATTCATATGCTACCTTTGTATAGTTTTGAAGCGAGTGCATAAAGGTATTAAAGATAAATTCATAAGTAGCTTACATGTCAGTTATTTTTCACTGCCCTCTTTTGTAGCTGAAGCGGTCAATTCACTGACTTACAGTGGCTTCCAAAAGTATTCGGCCCCCTTGAAGTTTTCCACATTTTGTCACATTACTGCCACAAACATGAATCAATTTTATTGGAATTCTACGTGAAAGACCAACACAAAGTGGTGTTCACGTGAGAAGTGGAACGAAAATCATACATGATTCCAAACATTTAAAAAGAAATAACTGCAAAGTGGGGTGTGCGTAATTATTCAGCCCCCTTTGGTCTGAGTGCAGTCAGTTGTCCATAGACATTGCCTGATGAGTGCTAATGACTAAATAGAGTGAATCTGTGTGTAATCTAATGTCAGTACAAATACAGCTGCTCTGTGACTGCCTCAGAGGTTGTCTAAGAGAATATTGGGAGCAACAACCCTATGAAGTCCAAAAAACACACCAGACAGGTCAGGGATAAAGTTATTGAGAAATTTAAAGCAGGCTTAGGCTACAAAAATATTTCCAAAGCCTTGAACATCCCGCGGAGCACTGTTCAAGCGATCATTCAGAAATGGAAGGAGTATGGCACAACTGTAAACCTACCAAGACAAGGCCGTCCACCTAAATTCACAGGCCGAACAAGGAGAGCACTGATCAGAAATGCAGTCAAGAGGCCCATGGTGACTCTGGAGGAGCTGCAGAGATCTACAGCTCAGGTGGGGGAATCTGTCCATAGGACAACTATTAGTTGTGCACTGCACAAAGTTGGCTCTTATGGAAGAGTGGCAAGAAGAAAGCTATTGTTAACAGAAAACCATAAGAAGTCCCGTTTGCAGTTTGCCACAAGCCATGTGGGGGACACAGCAAACGTGGAAGAAGGTGCGCTGGTCAGATGAGACCAAAATAGAACTTTTTGGCCAAAATGCAAACCGCTACGTGTGGCAAAAAAACTAACACTGCATATCACTCTGAACACACTATCCCCACTGTCAAATATGGTGGTGGCAGCATCATGCTCTGTAGGTGCTTCTCTTCAGCAGGGACAAGGAAGCTGGTCAAAGTTGATGGGAAGATGGATGGAGCCAAATACAGGGCAATCTTGGAAGAAAACCTCTTGGAGTCTGCAAAAGACTTGAGACTGGGGCAGAGGTTCACCTTCCAGCAGGACAACGACCCTAAACATAAAGCCAGGGCAACAATGGAATGGTTTAAAACAAAACATATCTATGTGTTAGAATGGCCCAGTCAAAGTCCAGATCTAAATCCAATCGAGAATCTGTGGCAAGATCTGAAAACTGCTGTTCACAAACGCTGTCCATCTAATCTGACTGAACGGGAGCTGTTTTGTAAGGAAGAATGGGCAAGGATTTCAGTCTCTAGCTGTGCAAAGCTGGTAGAGACATACCCTATAAGACTGGCAGCTGTAATTGCAACAAAAGATGGTTCTACAAAGTATTGACTCGGGGCTGAATAATTACGCACACCTCACTTTGCAGTTTTATGGGTTTTTTTTTTAATGTTTGGAATCATGTATAATTTTCGTTCCACTTCTCACGTGAACACCACTTTGTATTGATCTTTCACGTGGAATTCCAATAAAATTGATTCATGTTTGTGGCAGTAATATGAAAAAATGTGGAAAACTTCAAGGGGGCCGAATACTATTGCAAGCCACTGTATGTTGATTCTACATAGTATTTTAAGTTCTGCAACTGCTGCAGGCCTGAACAGTACAATAGTCTGCCTACTGTTGGCTATATTGGGTAACCATGGAAGATTGGGATGCATTAGTTCATATTTATACTCAGGAAATATTTTACAAAATATTATGCACATGTTCAGATTGACCGCATTTAGGTGGATTTCAGTAGACAGTATGTCTCTGAACATCTCAGATTTCATTCGGCTGCTTCTGTCCTGTGTAACATCACCAATAGCCAATAGTGTCCCAGTGCCACTGGTAGCCATGCATGCCCAAGCCCTCACACTGCCCTCACTGCGTTTTATATATGATGTGCTATGCTTTGGATAATGATCTGTCCCACACCTTCTCCATACTCCATTCTGGTAGAGAATATTTTTCTAGAACTGTGCTGGCTTTTTAGATGTTCTTTGGCAAAGTCCAATCTAGCCTTTCTATTCTTGAGGCTCATGAGGGGCTTGCACCTTGCAGTGCACCCTCTACCATATATAGCCACATATAAGCCAAGGTACCCACTTTTCTCTTTTCAAAAACCAGGAAAAAGTGATTGTCTCGCATATAAGCCCCTTCCACAGTAAAGCCTCCCTCCACAGTAGCCAGATGTGCCCCTTAGTACAAGTCAGCCCCCCTCTCCATACCCAGATGTGCCCCTAGGATGATACAGCTGTGTCTCAAGACACCACTAGATGGCATCATAGATATGTTACACTGCTGACACGTTGCTTGCACGCTCTGCTCTGCTGACATGTTGATTGCACGCTCCACAGGTAGTCTTGAGCAGCACACCATGTTACAGGGGGCCAGCTAGCAAGAGCAGGATCACTAATGCACAATCATTATGCTCTGCCAGTAACAAAACCTGCTCCATCTGTTCTGCTCCACATATAAACAAAGGGGGTAACTTTTCAGCACATTTTTTGTGCTGAAAAATTAGGCTGATACGCTAGTATATAAGGTATTTACTTTCATGGCAATCTTCTCTTTATGATAGACTTGGATATCGATACACCTATTCTCTGGAGAGTGTTGTTCACTTTGTTGGCTGTTGTAAAGGGGTTTCTCTTCACCATGGAAATGATTCTGCCATTGTCCACCACTGTTGTGTTCTGTGGACGTCCAGGTATTTTTCCTGAAGTGAGAAGAATACAGAGGCTGCCATATTTATTTCCTTTTAAACAATACCAGTTGTCTGGCTGTCCTGCTGATCTATTTGGCTGTAGTAGTGTCTGAATCACACCAGAAACTAGCATGCAGCTAATATTGTCAGGTCTGACAATAATGTCAGAAACATCTGATCTGCTGCATGCTTGTCCAGGGTCTATGACTAAAATTTTTTTTTAGAGGCAATGAATCATCAGGATAGCCAGGCAACTGGTATTTCTTAAACGGAAATAAATATGACAGCCTCCATATACCTTGATTCAGTTGTTCTTTAAATTTTAGTTCAGGGTGCGTAATTCAAATTAGGCAATGATTCATAATTGTTTAGTTTTCCAAAGTACACAGTTTTGTAGTACAAAAAAACATAAATGCCTAAAATGTAACGATCAAATGTTTTATTTAGCAATTTGAGTCTGTTTAGAAAATACTAAATATATGTTGCAGATTTGTTTGTTTGCTAGAAAAAGACGTTTGAAGGATTTTATATACATCTAATTAAAAGGGATGATAAGCAGGCTGGTGAATTAAGGTGTGTACACCCGCACTATTTCCTGTTACCTGTAGGGATCAGGATTCTATGCTTAGATCACCAGTTCTGGCCATAAGCCTATACAGACACATCCTTTGACTACAGCTGGATGACGAGTACAGTTGCTACTTATAGGGAAGAAGAAGCAGGGGTTACAGGGAAGCATCTTCTGTCCATTGGGGTAAGAAGGAGCACAATTTGCTTTGGCATTGTTTTTGCTTAAAGAAGTGTCACAATAATCTTAAAATTTAAAACCCATACTAATAAGAAGTACAAATCTCCTAAAGTAAAATTAGCCATAAATTACTTTTCTCCTAAGTTGCTGCCACTTGCAGTAGGTAGTAGAAATTTGACATTACCGACAGGTTTTGAGCTAGTCCATCTCTCCATAGGGGATTCTCAGCATAGCCTTTATTCTTTATAAAGACATGAAAAAGATTTATACAAAGATGCTGGCCAGCCTCCCTGCTCACTACACACTATTTTGCCAGTTGGACGAAGCAACTGCCATTCACTAAGTGCTTTTAAAAATAAAGAAAACCCTGAGAACCCCCCTATGGAAAGATGGACTAGCCCAAAACCTGTCGGTAATGACAGATTTCTACTACTTGCTGTAAGTGACAGCAACATAGGAGAAAAGTAATTTATGGCTCATTTTACTCTGGGAGAAATGTAGATTTTTGCGACAGTTCATCTTTAAAAGTCTGGCATGAGTGATCTTTAAAGAGAACCCGAGGTGTGTTTAAAGAATGTTATCTGCATACAGAGGCTGGATCTGCCTATACAGCCCAGCCTCTGTTGCTATCCCAAACCCCCCTAAGGTCCCCCTGCCCTCTGCAATCCCTCATAAATCACAGCCATGCTGTGAGGCTCTGTTTACATCTGCAGTGTCAGTCTCAGCTGCTCCCCCACCTCCTGCATAGCTCCGGTCCCTGCCCCCGTCCATTCCCTCCAATCAGCAGGGAGGGAAGGGATGCAGGCGGGGACTGGAGTTCTGCAGGAGGCGGGGAGAGCAGCAGACTGACAGTATAGAGATAAACACAGCCAGCTCTGACAAGCTGTTTGTCAGCAGCGTGGCTGTGATTTATGAGGGATTGCAGAGTGCAGGGGGACCTTAGGAGGGTTTGGGATAGCAACAGAGGCTGGGCTGTATAGGCAGATCCAGCCTCTGTATGCAGATAATATTCTTCAAACCCACCTCGGGTTCTCTTTAAGCAATGTTGGGGGACACCTGTGCACATGCTATATTCTAAGCCAAGACAGCCCCAAATGGTTGCACCGATCAAGTTCAGTCTAGCATGTGTACTATTAGTCTTTACCTAGATCATCCCTAAACAAAGGACAGAAGCCATAATTGTCGGATATCACTAAAGTGAAGCCAACTTTTTTTTTTGCTTGTTTTTTTGTTTTACACATTTTTGGGCTAGAAGTGGGAGGTCGGCTTATCTGCTGGTAATATACGGTGTTAAAAACATGCTTGCAGTAGCAACTATAAATTTGATGAAACTATTAGACAGCCTTGCCTAAATAAATCTTGGCAATGGCTGTCAGTGACATTGTACTGGCTTGTCAATGGCAATCAAAGTGTTAAAGCCCTGTATGTACACATGGTTAATCCGGGTAGATTGTTGAGATGTTGTAAAGTCACTAACCATATTTGTTTTGTGGAGTATGACAACGCTTGTTTTAGCATGAACATGCAAGTGCCCTTACTGAGAAAACCATAACCTTTACAGAGTGGGCAACAGGAAAATGTATGTTGGAAGTAGTAATCTACGAGGAAGGCTTTGTTTTGGAAATAATTATGCGACCTGTAAAGTGGAAATATGTTTTTCTCTCTTTATAACAAGTAGTTTATTTGAGCTTTAAATATGCATAATAGTTTCTTGTAATGTCCCTTTTATTAAATAAATATCATGGTTAAATCTGAACTTCTGAACTGTGAATAAGATTACATTGTGGTTTGTTACTGGAAAATATGACCAGATGATGGTTTTATCATCTGGATGCTCAGGACTTGCTTGAAGAGGAAAATGTTCTGATGTTATCTGCAGAGATAAGCCGGAGGTGCATCCACTGCTAGTATTTTTCAAATGATCTGTTTATCTGTAATATCTGTTTTCCGTTCTCCAAGTTTGTAAACAAGCCTTTCTAAAGAGTTCTGTGACTTCTGAGTTGTCATATAGGCATGTATGAATGTTTTTGGGCGGCTGAAATGTGATAGGAAGCATAATAGCAGCATTGGTGATTAAAGGACAACTGAAGTGAGAGGGATAATGGAGGCTGCCACATTTATTTCCTTTTAAGCAATACCAGTTGCCCGGCTGGCCTGCTGTTCCTCTGCTTCTAATACTTTTTGCCATAGACCCTGAACAAGCATGTAGCAGATCAGGTGTTTGACATTATTGTCAGATCTGACAAGATTAGCTGCATGCTTGTTTCAGGTGTGTGATGCAGGCACAACTGCAGCCAAAAGATCAGCAGGACAACCAGGCAATTAGTCTGAAGTGAAAATAAAAAGCAGATACTCTCATAAGGAGAGGGAAGTCTCTGGGTCCTATAAAGCCTTCCTATTCTCTTCCCGGTCGCCAGGCTCCCCCATTAGCAGTCTATGACTGGTCGTAAACTGCTCTCTTCTGCAGTTTTCGGTACCAGGCAGGCTCCCAAAGCCTAACTTTTCCCTACTGCGCATGCAAGAGCACCCTCTCGCACGTGCGCTGTACATAGTCACCGGTGTTCGGGAGCCCGAGTTCTTCCGAAGACTGCTGAAGTCTCCCACGGCAGCAGATTCAAACCGAGAAGCCTACGGTGGAACAAGGGGACCGGGAGGAGAACAGGAAAGCTCTATAGGACCTAGAGCCTTCCATCTGCTTAGGTAAGTTTTTTTTGTTTGTTTGTTTGTTTGTTTTTTTGCTCTTTATGCTTCAGACTTAATTTAAAAGGAAATTAATTTGGCAGCCTCCATATTCTTCTCATTTCAGTTGTCCTTTAAAGTGCTGTCCATACCTTTTTTAGCAGGCAGCAATATTAATTTATTATATATGTTTGGAAGTGGTCTAAGCTTAAGCCCCTCCAAGGATACTACTTGCTTGTCCTAGCCTCTGTGTTCATATACATGTTGTCAGGACATCGCACTGAACATTCCCTCTGAACAGGTTGAATAGTTCTTAGTAGCTTTTGTAAATGTATTGGGGAGTTGTGTAGCTAAGGAGCTAACGGCCCAAGTGCGTGTTTTACAAGTGTATTGATAATTTTTGTATGTATTGTGTATTTTTAACAGACAGAATGCACTTGTTTGCCTCTGAGGAAGCGGCCTTTGGCCGTGAAACACGTGTCAGTCATTGTTTGGTTCTGTGATTGGATATCTTGTTCATGTGACCGCAATCAAGGAAACTGATGTTTATGAAGAATTAAAAGATTGATGCTTTTCCTTTGAAAAAACCCTGTTTGCATGTTTTGTATATATCTAAGTATAGTGTGGGGTGGAACTGATTCGATACATTTTATTTGTCCTTTACAGTGTCAGAGGTGCTAGAAGGATATGGGAAACAGCTTGGTAATGATTACTACTATTCACAGCATCTATAGAAGAGATTATTACCAGCACAGAACCAATACTGCGGTTGAGGGAGGGCCCGCCTGGCTCAAGGGCCCGGTGTGGTCGAGACCTCTGCAACCCCCATTGCTACGCCACTGGTATTGGGTACTGAGCTGGAAATAAACAAATTTCTTTTAATTTATTTATTATGTACCATTTATAATGGAAGTAGCAGAAGCTGTTTCTTTGAGAACATCCTCAAATAAGCCTCTCCAAATATAGTAAGAAAAAGTCAGTTACATGGCAGGGAGGTCCGTGAATGTTTCTACTGCAGTGTTTTTAAGGCATCAGATGGCCTTTGCTGATACAAGACAACCATCTATAGACTGATCCGTGTTTGACCTTCTCAGTGTGGGCTGGTTGTTCTGTGTCAGCAAAGGCTGAATGAAGAATGCTTTAAAAGCAATGACTGAGATGTTCACATGGATCAGTGTCTCAAGTCTCGTGTACCTATGCTTTGCTATTTACTTCAGCTATGTATACAATTTGTAATTTAACTCTTTATACTGTATTCATGTCTAATATAATTTGTAACTAAGTGTATTTTGTATGTGTGTTTCAGTGTGCAAAGATCCACCATATAAAGTAGAAGAATCGGGTTATGCTGGTTTCATTTTGCCCATAGAAGTCTACTTCAAAAATAAGGTAATTTGTGAAATTCCTCTAATTACAGGTTAACTGCATCTATGCTCCAAAATTGTATTAATTCCAGATATGAGACACACCCTCTCATTTATACAGACACACACAATCATTAATACATAATCATAAATGCGTATACACATTCTTATTGATTTATAAAGCGCCATCATATTCCATGGCGCTGTACAAAGTAAGAAACAAACATGGGATTTATTTATTTATTATTTATATATTGTATTTATTAAGTGCCAACATATTACGCAGCGCTGGACATTAGTTTAGGTTACAGAGAATATTTAGGGGTTACAATACAGGAATACAAGAAAAAACAGATCACGCAGCAGAGTATGAGTACAAGGTAATGCTTAGTCAGTCACTGGATGGGAGCATTAGGCAAGTTGAGTTCACTCAAATGTATAGCATGGGTGCACAGTAATGGAGGTGCATGATCAGGTAGTACACAAGAGGAGGAGGACCCTGCCCAAAGGCGTACAATCTAGAGGGAGAGGTAGGGACACGAAAGGTAGGGACCAGAGTTCAGCTGCGGGTTTAGAGCGACTATGAGGGATGGTAGTCTAGAGTGAAAAGGTGAGTTTTGAGGGCCTTCTTGAAGATGTTGGAGGGGGCTGCCCTTATAGGTGGAGGTGGAGTTCCATAGTGTTGGAGCAGCTCTTGAGAAGCCATGGAGGCGTGCATGGGACTGGGTGATGCGGGAGGTGGTCAAGCGAAGTTCATTCGAGGAGCGGAGAGAGCAGCTAGGTGTGTACCTCTGAGTAAGATTGGAAATGTAGGTTGGACAGGTTTTGTGGACAGATTTGTAGGTCAGACACAGTATCTTGAATCTGATTCTGAACTGAATAGGAAGCCAGGGGAGGGATTCACGGAGGGGAGCCGCCGTGGTGGAGCGATGGGAGAAGTGGATAATTCTGGCTGCTGCGTTCATGATGGACTGCAGCGGGGCTATTCGGGTCATAGGGAGACCCGACAGAAGGGCATTGCAGTAGTCAAGGCGGGAAATTATGAGGGCATGGATGAGGAGTTTGGTGGTGACAGAGGTCAGGAAAGGGCGGATCTTGCAGATGTTACGAAGGTGGAAGTTGTAGGACTTTGTGAGGTTTTGGATGTGGGGAGTGAAGGAGAGTGCGGAGTCTAGGGTGACACCCAGACAGCGGGCTTGAGAGGTAGGGCGAATGGTAGTGTGGTTAACTGACATGCACATCTGGGAGGTTCTGTGATGGCCGGGGTGGGAAGATCATAAATTCCGTCGTTGTCTAGATTTAGTTTCAGGAACCTAGCAGACATCCAGGAGGAGATGGCAGATAGGCAGGACCTTGTCCATGGTAGTGGGGGATGTGTCAGTGGTGTGGAGGTAGATATGGCTGTCATCAGCATACAGATGATAGTTAAAACCCATGGATGATAGTTAAAACCCATGGAGGAGATAACCTTGCCAATGGATGATGTGTATAGGGAGAACAGTAGGGGGCCAAGGACCGAGCCTTGGGGGACTCCCACCAAGAGGTGGTTGGGGGTGCATGAGGACTCATTGAAGTAGGCTGTGAAGGAGCGGTTGGAGAGGTAGGATGAAAGCTAGGTTATGGTGAGGTCGTGAATGCCCATAGACTGGAGGGACTGGAGGATTAGGGGATGATCTACTGTGTCAAAAGCTGCTGAAAGGTCAAGGAGGAGGAGAATGGAGTATTTACCTTCAGCTTTGGCTAAGGCAAGGTCATGGACCACTTTGGTGAGAGCTGTTTCGGTTGAGTGGGCAGGCCGAAATCCAGATTGCAGTGGGTCTAGCAGTGAGTTGATCATTGAGGTACTGGGTCAGGCGTTTGTGAACCAGACACTCGAGGAGTTTTGAGGCAATGGGGAGGGGAGAGATAGGGCGGTAGATGGAGGGTAGTGAGGGGTCGAGGGAGGGTTTCTTGAGCAGGGGTAGTACAGTGGCCTGCTTGAAGTCTGAGGGGAAGGTGCCTGTGGATAGGGAGAAGTTAAACAGGGTAGTGTGGACTGGGGCCAAATCCCTGAAGTGAGGCTGGAGTAAATCAGAAGGGATGGGGTCAAGGGGGAGGTAGTGGTATAGGAAGTCTGCAGTAGCTGGTTGACTTCCTCAGTGGTAGTAGGAGTGAAGGAGGTGAGGGGGGGATAGGGTGGATAGAGACAATTTTGTTGGTGAAGTAAGTGGCTAAATCTTGGGCAGAGAGGGAGGAAACGGAGGGTGGGGGAGTGGGTTTAAGCAGGGAGTTGAAAGTGGCAAAAAGACGCCGGGGGTTTGAAGCTTGTGCTTGGATGAGCTTGGTAAAGTATCCTTGCTTCGCATCAGCAAGGGCAGTGTGGAACTGCAGCAGGTTAGTCTTGTACTGTAGGAAATCCTGGTTAAGTTGCGTTTTCCTCCATTTCCGTTGGCGCGTGTTACCCTCTGGAGGTTGCGAGTAAGGGTAGTGCACCAGGGCTGGGGGTTAGGGGGGCGGTTGCTGCGGAATATTGGGGGAGCAGCTTTCTCTAGGGCTGATGAGTTTTGCGATACTGAGCTGCAGCAAGATTAGGATAGGTTAGTGTGGGGAGAGTGGAGGAGAGGGCATGGAGGGGGTCAGCAAGGACACTAGGGTTGAGCTTGCGTAGGTCTCGCTGCCATCGACCAGGTGGGTGGGCGGGCAGGTAGTTTGGAAGTGCCTTCTGTGAGGAGGTTGAAGGTGAGAAGGTGATGGTCTGATGGTGGGATGGGTGCGATATCAAGGTCTGTAATGGTGGTGGATTTAGTGGATATAAGGTTGAGAGTGTGACATGCAGTGTGGGTAGGGGTGTTGGTGTGTTGTACTAGGGCAAGTGAGTTGGCTATGGTGAGTAGCCAGGTCGCACCAGAGTTGTTAGGTTCATCGATCGGAATATTGAAGTCACCGAAGATGATGGTGGGGAGGTCAGAGGAGGGGACGTGTGGGAGCCAGGAGGCAAGGTTATCGAGAAATTGTGGTGTGGAGCTCGACGGAGGGCGGTATAAGACCGCAACAGTGGCTGGGAGGGGATTGTAGAGGCGGATAGTGTGGACCTCGAATGATGTGAATTGTAGGGAGGTAGGTGGGGTGAGGACACGGAAGGTGCAGGATGGGGAGAGGAGCAAACCCACCCCTCCCCCTGGCCTGTTGACTGGTCTGGGGGTGTGACTGAGGTGAAGCCCCCCGTAGGAGAGGGCAGCCTATGCGGCAGAGTCAGAGGGGGTGAGCCATGTCTCAGTGAGAGCAAGGATGGTGAGGGATTTGGAGAGGAAGAGGTCGTGGACTGCTGTAACTTTATTACGGACGGATCTGGCATTCCAGAGACCGCAGCGTGGGGGAGCATGTGTTTGTGGGTGGGATGAATGGAAATAAGGTTGGGGCGAGGATGGATGTTTACTTTATTTGTGGACAGAGGGCTGTGAAGTGTGTGAAGCAGGTCAGCAGGGGATGCTTGTCTGGCAGCAGGATGTGGCCCGGGATTAGGTGATGATATATAACCAGCTGCAAGTAAGAGCAGGAGGGAGAGAGTAAGCAAATGTGAATGGGATTTAAATGTTTGAGGTTTTTGAGCTGCTGGGGGAAGAGAGAGATTTCAGGAGAGCTAAAAGTTCATGAAAAGCTAAGCAAAGTGAGGAAAGCAGAGCAGGTGAAATGAATATGGAGTGTGGTACATTGGGAGGATGCAAATAGCAATGCAACTTGTAGATGTTAGCAGACAGGCAGAACATAAGAAAAAGTGCAGTAAACATGGTAAATGTGTAATTTATAACCAGGAAGTTTCCAGCTACTAAGCAGTTTATATGGGTATGCAGGTAGTGCAAGCAAAGCTGTGTAAATAAAGAAGCAGATTCTACTTGGCAGTGCAACATATATCCAGCAGTGGCACTTTTAGAAATAGCATTGGAGGCAGTTCTGGATGCAGAGTAGTAGTTTCCAGCAGAGTCCTGTGGCTGTTGAATCCTGTTTGAATTCCTGGGTGGATTCTTGGTAAGTTGTAAAGCACTTTGTAATAAATGGCACTTAGGAATTAAATGGCACAAATTGACCAAGTGACCTCACTCCAGCGCTTAAATAGGTAGATAGCTGCCATGGTTGAATTGGAAGGGATTCTCAATTAGAAATTGGGAAAACAGTTCAGCTGTTTAATAATACAGACAATAGTAAACACTATTACATGAAATACAGAGTTGGTACAAAATATACGTAATTGGTACAAAATACAGAACTGGTAATCACAGTGACAATATTAATATAAATGTGTAACAATTTTCAAGACACACAAGAGGGATCATTAATGCATACACACATAATTATAAATGCATACACACAAACACACTCACATACACCAATATAATCATCACACACAGGCAACACACTCACATATTTAAAGCACATTAAAACCATTCAAAGAAATACTTATACTTGCTTCTCCTTGAAGTTATTATTCTTGTAGTGTTTTTATTATTTTGTATTTCTATAGCACTGGCATATTTCACAGTGCTTTACTAAAGCTATCTATACACGTCAGATTACTGTCACCCACTGAGATCAGGACTCGATCCCTTGGGTGGAAGTCAGGGCCAACAGCAACACATCTGTTGCTATGGAGGGGAGAGGTAGGATGATGCACAAAATGGAGAGGCTTCAAGCGCCGGCAGGGTGACTGGAAGAATAATGCACTCGGTGGTCATTTGGACGTCAGACTGGGTGGCATGCTGGATATTTAAGTATACACATGCTAGATTCTTGCCTGAAGCGGTCTTTATCAGCCACCACAACCAAGTTTAATCCAGCGTGCATACATAGCTTAAGTATATAGTCTTCTTGCCAGCTGATCTTCAGAGGGGTTCACAGTCTTAGCTGTGGCATCATATGCCTATCATAAGGGAGGGAGGAGAAGCCGAGAGCCCAATATAGTGCAGTATGTACCGTTACTGAAAGGTGTTGTTCATAGCTTAAAAAGAATAATACTCACAAAGGTGACTTACTTCCTTGGCACCCACTATGTAGGCAAATGGAAAGCTTAGACTTTACCCCACCAGTTAACCTTTTCCGGACCACCTGCATTAGATTCTACGCTGCACTTGTAGCTGTTCTAGACCGATGTGGGGTAGAATCTAGGCCGGCCTGCCGTTTCCGCTCCCGACACGATCGTGTGCACCCAGAGGGGGAAATTATGACAGCTGACATCTCCCCTCAGTGATCAGCAGACATCGCGTATGCCTGCTGATCACATGATCACTACGATCGCCGGCGGATCGTAGTGATCACTTTGACAGTGGTGGCGGCAGTGGGGGGAGAAGAGGATCCACTTGCCTCCCTGCCGTTCCAGCGACGATCTGCGCCCCCCTCTTCTCTGGCCGGCACCTCCGCTCCTAATGCCGCTCAGTTCCAGGTCCCAGCTTGATGACGTCTTTAAGCCGCGACCTGGAACTGAGCGGCATTAGGAGCAGAGATGCCGGCTGGAGAAGAGGGGGCTACTGCGGCTCATCACTGAAGCCTGGAAGGTGAGTGATGGCTGTTGGCAAAAGGGAGGATACCTGCCACCATGGGGGGCACTGCCCAGCCAGCCACAGAGGAGATCCAGCCGCCTGACTCCCCCAAACGCGCGCACCCCCCCCCCCCCACCGCAAAATGCCTGGTCCTTAAGGGGGGTTAGGCGGCCAGTCCCGGAATGGTTAAAAAGTCACTCTCTGTAGTATAAAAAAAAAGATTGCACCTTCCACCTAGGGTGGATATCAATAGGTATCACTGATCACAGTAATGTGGGCACCAACTAAGGATAAAATACATAAAAAACAGATCAAAATGGAAGTAGTGGCGGTCGTACCTCCAGGTAGTCAGACTCAATAAGCGTAGTTTTCAACACACACTGTATACACAGCACGGAAATCCGCGTACGGATGGAAGTCTGAGGGATCCAAGCAAATTGTTGAACAGACATCTTTACTAACCAGTACATATGAACAGATCATACAAATGCTATTACAACTGGAGGCACTTTAAAGGCTATATCCCCATGAATAGAAAACAGCATAAATGAGAGTGGTAAAGGGAAAAATCGGAATTGAATAGATGTAAACAACTATAGGCTTGGCTGTGACAGTGCACTGTCAGTTATAGTGTGTGAATGAAGAGGCCTCATGGTGTGCGCCCGGTGGAGGGCCCACGACTGTCCTAATATGAATTGGTAACCGATTGATTTGCATAGGCTTTGGCTGGGTGATCAATCTGGCAAAACACCATCATAGGGACAGTGGGTGAAGAGTATGTAAGCTCAAGAGGTCGAGTTTGTTTTTAGATGTATTTTAAGTAGTGTGAACCAAGTTTGTACCAATTACATTTTGCAGACACCTAAATAAAGAATATAAGCACATGTAGACGCTCTGGTTAATTATATTTTGGTTGAAACATCTAAAGTACCTACAAGTCTCCCTGGAGGTGTTTAAAAATAATTTGCATAGTGTGGTGCTGCTCATGTGTCCACCCCTCTCCGTAGAACAGTACATTTTGTCCAGCCAAGAGCAAAACCGTGTCTGTACAGCCATTGTCCCAAATTGCCACCTGAATTGACCTCCAAAGATTTATGTAGTTTTAGGCCTCTGTTAGAAAATGTTTCAACGTGGACTAACGCACAGCAATAGTAAGTCTGTGCAACATTCACAGTGCACACGTTGCGTTGTGTGTAACGTGTAGCAATATTTAGAAAGTACTGCATGCTGTGCGATTAGCAATAAATCTGCTGCGTTGTGTGTTGCATATGCTCAGTAATGTTTTTTTTTTTTTTGTTTTTTTTTATGTAACGCATTAGCCGGTTTCTTTCCATCACGGTGTGACGAAAACGGCGCACCAAACGCAGGGCTAAAGAATGTACTATAACGTCTAAGTTAGTCTTTCAATACATTGCATTAGAGGCATGTTTTGCGACCTTAACGTCGCATCAAACGCAACGTCCCACTGTGAAAGGGACCTTATGGTATTTACACACACTCAGTCACCCTTAATAATCTTGCACAGATCGTCAAGGCAACACCATGCGCAATGAGTGATGTACAAACATACTGCTTTACTATATTAGAGCGTGCATATCAAACAAAGGTTAAGAGTAATGAAGGGGTAGTGCATGAGCAAGCACCTATTGGTGGAAAAGGTAAATGACCCCACAATGTGCTTTTCCAACGTTCAGTTCTCAATGAAGTTTCCTTTGGTGTGTGTACAAGGCTTAACCTAAAGCTGAGTTGAGAAAAATGTTAAAATATGTATACATACATAATGTAAAAGATCTTCAGACACCGCATGGCCCCTGATCATGCCTGACCTCCCCTTTGTGCTGCTGCTATTGCCACCATTCTTTGCTCGCGTGGTAGCTCAAGGGTGCATGCTCTGTCCACTGTGCACAGTGGTGTGTAGCAGCCATCGCCAGGAGCATCCATGCGCGATACCAAATGTTCCACGAGCTGTGCATTCCCAGGATGATCTTGGCTGTTCTGCACAACCATTTGGGAGACATTATACACCATCAAAGTATGCATATTTTTTTTTATTATCAGAGATCATTTTGCCACAATGTATACATTTTCAATACATTCCAGCAGGGAATCCATTGAAAATTGATCAAACTGAAGCACTTCACTGTTCAATGAAGTGCAACAACATGGCAGGTTCAAGAACATTTGGGAAATAGTGATCACAACATGATAACGTTTGATCTGGTGACTGATAGGCCACGGGGCAGCGGGACCACTAAAACTATGAATTTTAGAAAAGCAAAGTTCAATCAAATTAGGCAGGCACTAAGTTTGGTGAACTGGGATAATGTACTACAAGGGGAGGACACTGAAGGGAAATGGCAAGCTTTTAAACTTATTCTCAATCAATATTGTAGTATGTATATCCCATATGGAAACAAAATGTCTAGGAATAAAAAAAGGCCTCTATGGATGAATAGAAAGGTTAGGGATAAAATGAAGAGAAAAAGGAATGCCTATAAGGTCCTGAAACAGGAGGGGACCGAGGCTGCACTAAGCAATTATAAGGAGTGCAATAAAAATTGTAAAAAAGAAATTAGACTGGCAAAGATCGAAGCTGAAAATCAAATCGCTAGGGATATCAATTCTAACCGAAAAAAGTTTTACAAGTACATCAACTCTAAAAAAAGAAAGGTTGACTGTATAGGAATCCTAAAGGATGAGGGTGGGAACTCAATGATGGATGACCAAGGTAAGGCAGAGTTATTAAATGCTTTCTTTGCTTCTGTCTTCACAAAGGAAACAGCACTGTTGCAAATTACAGAGGCAGAAGAGTCTCAATCTTCTAACTGTAATATTAAATACTTAACGCAGGAAGAAGTAAAGGCAAGACTAAATAAATTAAAAATAGACAAGGCACCTGGCCCGGATGGCATGCATCCTCGGGTCCTAAGAGAATTAAGTTCAGTTATAGCTAAGCCCCTTTATCTTATCTTTTGTGACTCTCTTGCAACTGGCAGAGTCCCAGTGGATTGGTGTACAGCCCACGTTTTCCCATTATTTAAGAAGGGCAAAAAATCTGATCCAGGAAATTATAGACCTGTAAGCTTACCATCAGTTGTATGCAAACTATTTGAGGGGTTACTAAGAGATACTATACATGACTTCATAGTAGAAAATAATCTTATTTCTCAGCAACTAACTAACATGCTCAGCTTTTATGAGGTAGTGAATGCTAATATGGATATTGGGAATGCTGTAGATGTGATATACTTGGACTTTGCAAAGGCCTTCGACACTGTTCCCCACAGAAGTCTGGTGCAAAAGTTGAGGATGCAAGGACTGGGGAAGAGTTTGTGTGCCTGGATAGGGAACTGGCTAATGGACAGAAAACAAAGAGTTGTGGTCAATGGATCTTACTCAAAATGGGAGACTGTTAGCAGTGGGGTCCCACAGGGGTCTGTACTGGGTCCAGTGCTCTTCAAATTATTTATTAATGACCTAGTAGATGCAGTAGTGAGCAATGTTGCTATTTTTGCAGATGATACAAAATTGTGCATCATCAACTCTCAGGAAGATAGTGTCATATTGCAACAGGATCTGGATAGGATGGCTATATGGGCACATACATGGCAGATGAAGTTCAATGTTGACAAATGTAAAGTCATGCATTTTGGTAGTACCAATGGTGTAGCACCATACAAAATAAATGGGATACAGTTGGGGACATCAAACTTGGAGAAGGACTTAGGAGTACTCATTGACAACAAGTTAAATAATCGTACTCAATGCCAAGCCGCTGCAGCTAAAGCGAACAAAATTTTGGGATGCATTTAAAAGGGAAATAAAAACTCAAGATGCTAGCATAATATTGCCCCTGTTTAACTCTCTAGTAAGGCCACATCTGGAATATGGAATTCAGTTCTGGGCATCACATTACAAAAAAGATATTGCAGTTTTAGAGCAGGTGCAGAGACGAGCTACAAAATTGATACGTGGGATGGAAGGTCTCGCTTACCAAGTAAGGTTCGATAAAATGGGTTTATTTAGTCTAGAGAAAAGACGCCTTAGAGGAGATCTAATTAACATGTATAAATACATCAGAGGGCAATATAATAGCTTGGCGGATGAGCTTTTTGTCCCTAGGCCTTCTCAAAGGACTAGAGGACATGATCTGCGCATGGAGCAAAAAAGTTTTAGCCATTTATTTAGGAAAGGGTTCCTTACAGTAAGAGTGATTAAGATGTGGAATGCATTGCCACAGGAAGTCGTTATGGCAAACTCTATACCTGCATTTAAAGGGGGCTTAGATGCTTTCCTTGCGTTGAAAGACATCCATGGCTACAATTACTAGGTTATGCCTAATGATGTTGATCTAGGGATTTTATCTGATTGCCATCTGGAGTCAGGAAGGAATTTTTCCCTTTTGGGGCTAATTGGACCATGCCTTGTGGGTTTTTTTTCGCCTTCCTCTGGATCAACAGGGGTATGTGGGGGACGGGCTGGAGATGTACTTTGTACTGGTTGAACTCGATGGACGTATGTCTTTTTTCAACCAAAATAACTATGTAACTATGGTCCCATTTCCAGTTGTGAAATTCTTCTCTGTTTCCACACATGCAAATGTTTTCTTTTTTTTTTTACATAACTTATGCAGATCCCCATGGCCATGCATAGCACAGTTAAAGTAGATCCAATGCAGATACATCAGCAGTACAGCGTCCGATTAGGAAATGGACACAACGCCTTTGCTGAAACAGGCTCTATGGCCTATTGATCAGCTGCTCCGCTCCAATCAACCAAAATTTTTAATCTTGTTGGATTAATACTTTCAATTGAGTTTTGGTCAAAATCTATAAAAAAAAATTGATCAATCAGATATTTTGGGGCAATATTCTCCCAGTCGTTGAATTGAATCTGCAAGGAACGGGAAAATCAGTGTGTGCATGGGTATCTTTTGTCTTCTATCTATTTTGGTCTACAGTTGCTGCAAGGCCTCATTGGAAATACACAGATTTTAATTTCTCAGCCGTTAAGGGATATAGGTACTGAATTGTAATGAAAGGAAAGACCTGCTCACTTTCCCTGTGCCCTCTAGTGGATTAAAGTTTTAGGGTGAGGTCACATATGCTAGAATCTTCTGCAGAGCTCTAGAGGGGAGCCTAGCTGTTTGCTGAATCACTACATAAGGATCACTACATAAGTGATGTGAGTATATTTTGCCTCTTTAAAACTAAGTATTTGCGATAACTCAACTTTAAGTGAGCAGCTGTGGATTCCCAATGATGCATAATTCCCAAATATGCAAATCATCTTTTTATACCCACTGAAGATATGCTCACATACAGAACTGCTAATGTATAGTGAGTCTATACCTTATACATTGTACAAAGCTACATCAACCCAATATGCATACAGCCTGTTTCAGACTATATTGTCCTAATCAGCGCAAGGCATGGATTGATATAACTCTAAAGGATGTGGTCTTGGACCTTTGGTTTTAAGAAGGCAACTTATACTCAGCATTGCTTTTAATTCAGAGGGCTTTACGGTCTCTTTTAACCCTTCTTGCTATCTGGCTATTCTGCTCCACAAATGGTGTGATGGTACAAAACTCTTGCAGCAATACAACTCTTTGACTACTTCTAATATCCTCACACTGCAGTTTTTGAAATATATGGAATTAGAGGAGCTGTTATGCTGGGTACACACGATACATTTTTCCACTCGATTTTCCACCCGATCGGTTTTTCCGCTTGATTCTGCGCTCGATTTTCTTATCTTTTTCCATTCACTTCTTTGAGAAATCGAGCGCAGAACCGATCGGAAGGAATATTTGCCATCTCGGGAATTACCTATCGAATCCCTCTATCGAGCGGAAAAACCTATCGCGTGTACCCAGCATTAGAGCAAATGCAGATGCAGGTTTTTACGACTCAGTAATGGCAAAGGTTCTATTTTTTGCTTGACTGGTTTGCTGTAACTTCATATTACTTATAATTACTGTTTGTTGGTTGAGAGATGAGATTTATTTATACCAGTGCCAACCTTAATGCTAGGTACACAGGATACAATTTTCTGGCAGATTTTCCGATCCATTTTCCGTTAACTTCTATGGAAATTGATCGGAAAATTGATTGAAATTCAGATCGGACATGTTGGAAAAAATAGATCTGGCAGGTAAATCTGCCAGAAAATTGTATTGTGTGTACCTAGTATAAAGCTTTGAAAAACAAACTTTACGTAGTTCAGATTCCTGGAAAGTGCTTTTTGCATCATTCTTTTTTTTTCCCCTTCTAGAAATGTTCTTTTTTTTTTTTTTTTTTTTTTTACTTAGCACACCCTTGTTGATTGTAACCTGACTGATTTTAATGAAGGCTTGGTAGCAACGCTCCTTATGTTGGGTAACATTTGCATCATAGTTTGAAATTTAGAAATTTTAAGTACAGTTATATTTTTCAACTCTGTACGTGTTAGTAATGGAATGAGTATAAGTATATGAATTATAAGTCAGTGTTTATAAGGGAATTTGCAGTGTTAAAATTATTTTCAATTTACATAATTCAGTGCTCTAACATACAGGAGTAATTTTTTTTACACCCGAAAAAGGTCTTTTATTTGTCATAATAGAAAGTTATGCACTTATACATACTAGATTTCCTTTCACATAATGTTACATAGTGGTAATTGTACCATATTCAATATATTACAGATTTAACACATAACCACAGTAATCCTAATATTTTACATATTGATCTCATTTTATTAAACGTTCAGTTTATCCAGCCTGTCTAATATACAGTGGGTTGCAAAAGTATGCAGCCCCCTTGAAGTTTTCCACATTTTGTCATATTACTGCCACAAACATGAATCAATTTTATTGGAATTCCAAATAAAAGACCAACACAAAGTGGTGTACACATGAGAAGTGGAACGAAAATCATACATGATTCCAAACATTTTGTACAAATAAATAACTGCAAAGTGGTGTGTGCATAATTATTCGGCCCCCTTTGATCTGAGTGCAGTCAGTTGCCTATAGACATTGCCTGATGAGTGCTAATGACTAAATAAAGTGCACCTGCCTGTAATCTAATGTCAGTACAAATACAGCTGCTCTGTGAGGACCTCAGAGGTTGTCTAAGAGAATATTGGGGGCAACAACACCGTGAAGTCCAAAAAACACACAAGACATGTCCAAGACAGGTCAGGGATCAAGTTATTGAGAAATTTAAAGCAGGCTTAGGCTACAAAAAGATTTCCAAAGCCTTGAACATCCCAAGGAGCACTGTTCAAGCGATCATTCAGAAATGGAAGGAGTATGGCACAACTGTAAACCTACCAAGACAAGGCCATCCACCTAAATTCACAGGCCGAACAAGGAGAGCGCTGATCAGAAATGCAGTCAAGAGGCCCATGGTGACTCTGGACGAGCTGCAGAGATCTACAGCTCAGCTGGGAGACTCTGTCCATAGGACAACTATTAGTCATGCACTGTACAAAGTTGGCCTTTATGGAAGAGTGGCAAGAAGAAAGGCATTGTTAACAGAAAGCATAAGAAGTCCCGTTTGCAGTTTGCCACCAGCCATGTGGGGGACACAGCAACCATGTGGAAGAAGGTGCTCTGGTCAGATGGGACCAAAATGGAACTTTTTGGCCAAAATGCAAACCGCTATGTGTGGCAGAAAACTAACACTGCACATCACTCTGAACACACCATCCCCACTGTAAAATATGGTGGTGGCAGCATCATGCTTGGGGGGTGCATCTCTTCAGCAGGGACAGGGAAGCTGGTCAGAGTTGATGGGAAGATGGATGGAGCCAAATACAGGGCAAACGTGGAAGAAAACCTCTTGGAAACTGAAAAAAACTTGAGACTGGAGCGGAGGTTCACCTTCCAGCAGGACACCCTAAACATAAAGCCAGGGCAACAATGGAATGGTTTAAAACAAAACAAAACATATCTATGTGTTAGAATGGCCCAGTCAAAGTCCAGATCTAAATCCAATCGAGAATCTGTGGGAAGATCTGAAAACTGCTGTTCACAGACGCTGTCCATCTAATCTGACTGAGCTGGAGCTGTTTTGCAAAGAAGAATGGGCAAGGATTTCAGTCTCTAGATGTGCAAAGCTGGTAGAGACATACCCTAAAAGACTGGCAGCTGTAATTGCAGCAAAAGGTGGTTCTACAAAGTATTGACTCAGGGGGCCGAATAATTACACACACCCCACTTTGCAGTTATTGATTTGTAAAAAATGTTTGGAATGATGTATGATTTTCGATCCACTTCTCACATGTACACCACTTTGTATTGGTCTTTCACGTGGAATTCCAATAAAATGTATGCATGTTTGTGGCAGTAATGTGACAAAATGTGGAAAACTTCAAGGGGGCCGAATACTTTTGCAACCCACTGTAGAAGTAATACACTACAGGTGACCTTATTATCAGAATCTGATTTATGCGTCAAGTTGCACCCGGAATTATTTATGGTACACACAGCATACGTTAAAGGATAACTGAAGTAAGAGAGATATGGAGGCGTCCCCATTTTATTTCTTTATAAGCAATACCAGTTGCCTGGCAGATCAGGTGTTTCTGACATTATTGTCAGATCTGACAAGATTGGCTGCATGCTTCTTCCTGGTGTTATTCAGACACTACTGCGGCCAAATAGACCAGCAGGGCTGCCAGGCAACTGGTATTGTTTAAAAGGAAATAAATATGGCAGCCACCATATCACTCGCAATACATTGTCCTTTAATAGAGCAGTTGACAGACATTAAGAACAGGCATTTAGACACTACAGATATACAGAGCAGGTCTAGACAAGTCAGATACAGCAATGCAACGCACACCTGGGAGGTAGGTATGGAAAGCTAAAGGATTTTGCAGGGGAGGTGACTGAGTTCAGGACAGACTGGGGGAAGAAGGAGTTCCTGTGTCTGATGGTTTTGGTGGGGATGGTTCTGAAGTGGCAGCCTGAAGGGAGAAGGTTGAAGTAGCACCTGTTGGGATGGGTGAGGTAGTTCAGTATCTTGCTTGCCCTGGTCCTCAATCTGGAGTTGTGTATGAGGTCCGGTGACGACAGGGATGACCTGATGAGCCACAGTATGACTCTTTTAAGTTTGAACCTGTTGGAAGAGTGACAAGAGCTGCAAAATATAAAACATTTTTTTGTAGAATGGGGAGTTGGAATCCCACATGTGCATGTTATTACTGTTCTTTATCTTTTGGGCTCAGAGAAATTGTAATCTTTAATAAAAAATGTATCTATTAGGCAGGGGCCACACTTATTTTAAAACGTGAGCAATTTGCAATGTTATGAAATCACGATCACCGCACTTCTAATGTATTTTGATGGCATCACAATTTTATGCGTTCATGTGGCGAGTTGCGGTTTGTGATTTTTCTGTATTCTAAATTCGGGGTAGCAGGTCTGCATTTTTCATGAGTGATTCGTGTTTCAATGGAAGTCAGTGGCAACACATAAGTACAAGTTTTTTGCACCATTTTGACATTAATTCGATACATTTTCATGTAAATTAACTTAACCACTTTTGCCACCACTACAGTACATCTACGTTCTCTGTGACTTTATCAAATCCAGGAGGAGGTAGATATATGATTTGCCCTTGCAGAACAGCTGTACACGATTAAGCGCTATCCCAGGTGCTCTCGGGTACAGTACTAATTGGTGAAAGGGAACATATTCCCTTCAAGCCAATTAACACACACACACACACACACACACACACACACACACACACACACACACACACACACACACACACACACACACACACGAACCATCACTGCAGTAGCCAACTGCAGTGATTCTTCATCTCTCCTCCTCCGTGGCCAGATCGCTAAAATAAAGCATAAAGCAGCTGCAAGCAGCCTGTCTCACCTCACCTGGTTCCTGCCACCATCCTGTAGCTGGAGCTTCTGTTCACAGCTCTGCAATCAGCCCAGCCATGCCGAATATCTGGATGATATCATGAAGCCGGGAGCGGCATCCACATTGGGGCCTGAGGACATCTGAAATGGGTTATAATTACTTGGGAACATCTGAGTAACTGGAGGGATCTAATAATGGGGGCACATCTGGTTACCTTGGGGGGGGGGGGCATAACCTAATACTGGGGACACATCTGGCTATAATGGGGGGCCTAATCATGGGGGCATATCTGGCTATAATGGGGAACACATCTGGCTATAGTGAGGGGTGCTAATCCTGAGGGCGCATCTGTCTATACTGGGAGGTGGCAAATACAGGGGACACATCTGGCTATACTGGGGGGGGGGACTGATATTGGGGACACATCTGGCTATATGGGGGAACATAACTGGAGGCATGGTTTTATTTAGCACTTTTTATTTTTAAGCTGGAATTGGTAAAAACTGAGAAGTAATGCATTTTTTTCATTGTTTTCCTCTTTTTCCCATTTTCTCAAAACAAAATTTTTCTTGGGACAAAATACCCACCAATAAAAGTAGTTTGTCTTGAAAAAAACGATAAATCGATCATTTAGGTGTCGTGAGTAGGGATACATTTATGGCTGATTAAATAGGGACATAGCTAAAACGTTAAAACTGCTCTGGTCCATAAGGGGAAAACAAGGTCGGGATGTGAAGTGGTTAATTAGCATGCATGGAAAAATCGCAAACTGAAAATTTGCATACAAACTCTCACAAATCAACTATCGATCATGTTTATTTGCTTATTTGTCATTCAATCCAGACTGTTTCTATCCTACAGGAAGAACCTAAGAAAGTGCGATTTGACTATGACCTGTTTCTGCACCTTGAAGGTCATCCGCCTGTAAACCACCTACGCTGTGAAAAACTCACCTTCAACAACCCCACGGAGGAGTTTAGGAGGAAGTTACTAAAGGCTGGAGGGGTGAGATGTCTAGTGATGTCTTAAACACAGAGTATGGCGTATAAACTTAGCTTATTACTACAGTCTTGAATTCTGCTTTAGAGACATTAATTTAATGTGTTTGGTAGTAGTAAATGTTTTAATATCTTTGTTTTCCTTTTTTGAGTTGTAAGTAGTAAATAAAGATAAAGTGCTATTTTGTTATCTTCATTGGAAAATATTTTCCGTAATTGTGGTCATGGGGATATGTGCAGAAGGATAGGGGAAATCCAGGGGCGTAACAATAGGCCCTGCAGTGCCTGCGCCCGCGGGGGGGGGGGGGGCGGCCCCCCCGCTGGGGCCCGCTCAGGGCCGTTTTTTGGGGGCTGGAGGGGTGGCAGCATGAGGGGAAAGCCTTGCCCACAGTCGGCGGGGAGAGGGGTAGTTCCCCCCCTCTCCCTCACCTCGGGGCTCTCCCCTCTGCGCTCCCCTCCAGCTAGTTAACGTGTGTGGGCAGCGGGCAGCAGCGGCGTCAGAATACATACCTTCTTCCTTGCGTTCCATTGCCGCCTTCTCGCTCTAGCGGCTGACGTCACTTCCGCTTCCGGAAGTGATGTCAGCCGCTAGAGCGAGAAGTCGGCGATGGAACGCAAGGAAGAGGGTATGTATCCTGACGCCGCTGCTGCCCGCTGCCCACACACGTTAACTAGCTGGAGGGGAGCGCAGAGGGGAGAGCCCCGAGGTGAGGGAGAGGGGGGGAACTACCCCTCTCCCCGCCAACTGTGGGCAAGGCTTTCCCCTCATGCTGCCACCCCTCCAGCCCCCAAAAACCGGCCACGAGCCTGGGGCCCGCTCTGAAATTTTGCAGGGGGGCCCGGTGGGGCTTAGTTACGCCCCTGGGGAAATCTCACCTACAGGAACACGCACAAACATAAGATACGTTTCTTAGATAACAGAGGGTGAGAAACTTGTGTCATGCTCTTCTTTTACTTTGCCAGTGGAGTCACTGATGGTGACATTACTTTACACTTCCTTTCACGATAACAGGTGTCCCCAAGGCAGGAATAGGAAATGCACAGTGATTGTTTGGACAGGGGAAGGATTAACCATTAACTTATTGAGGGTTGTGTGCAGAGTGTTAAAGAACAAGTGACACTCATGCTAAATAAAAAACACATACCGTATATACTCGCATACAAGACAAATTTTTGACCCCCCAAAAGTGGGTCAAAAGTTGGGGGGTCGGCTTGTATGCGAGTCATGTGGTCTGCAGACCCCCCGCCCCCCCACGGCCGCTGCTTTTACCTTAGCCGACGCTGCTTCTTCTATTCCCCTCTCTTGCTCCGTAATTCACAGCAGCGCTGCACGGCTGCTGTCTGTGATGAGGCAGGAAGCGTAGAGAGAGAGCGGTTCCCATAGTAACGGCGATACACATCGCCGCTACAGGAAGCCACGCTCTCTACTGCTTCCTGCCTCATCACAGACAGCAGCCGTGAAGAGTGCTGTCTGTCAGTCGGGTGGCACTACTTAGCCATACTGGGGCGCTATACAGGGCACTACCTAGCTATACTGGGGCACTATACTAGCTATACTGGGCACTATACTAGCTATACTGGGCCACTTTACTAGCTATACTGGGCGCTATACTGGGGCACTATGCTAGCTATACTGGGGCACTATGCTAGCTATACTGGGGCACTACCTACCTATACTGGGGCACTACCTAGCTATACTGGGGCACTATACTAGCTATACTGGGCACTTTACTAGCTATACTGGGCTCTATACTAGCTAAACTGGGGCACTACCTACCCATACTGGGCACTATACTAGCTATACTGGGCACTTTACTAGCTATACTGGGACACACTAGGGGAATAAGGCAGCCAGCACTTCCTACCCCCGGCTTAAATGGGGGTCAATCATTTTTGACTTTTTTATATAGGTAAAAGTGGGGGGGGGGGTCGGCTTATACGTGAGTATATACAGTATATAAGTAGATAAATACTAGTTCTACTCATGTAACAGATGTATTGCACTTTCCACATTATAATTCCTGTGAATTTTATAAAGGAAAAGCAGAGAATCCTATTCTAGTCAGTTTCCATCTTGGTTACCTTTGACCTCCTGACATTTCCTCCCTCACTCTTTTTTTTTTATCTCCTCTTGCTAATTGTGTAATTGTTACCCGCCCACCTCCCAGGGTCTTTGAGACACTCCCACTGAGGTCTGTACTAGGAAGTGCACTGTCTTATGTCATTAGAAGGAGGGAGAAATAAAGGGAAGAGGAGGAATATATTGTAGATAAAAAGATCCCCCAACATGCAACTGTTTGGCAATGGCAATTAAAGGGCCAGTGTTCCAAAGGTATAACTCCAAAAGGTGATAACTCTAAACCATAACAGCAGAAAAAGTTTTGAATGCAGGATTAGCATCTTTATCACACTCAGACCAGTTGCTGTTGTAATTTGATTTTTATGGTGACAATCCTGATTTAATTGTGCAGACATGTGAATAGAAGACTGGGGTGCTTGGTGGGGAGTTTAAACAAGGTATATATGCTCCAGCCTAATACTAGTTGTAGAGAAGCAATGTAGATCTTTCTGTAGGAATGGACATGACAGATACTATGGGTCTGATCCAATTCACATTTTCTTCCAAGTTTTCTCCTAGGTGATATTTCACATCTTATCAATAAAATGTCTTTTAAAGAGAACCCGAGGTGTGTTTAAAGAATGTTATCTGCATACAGAGGCTGGATCTGCCTATACAGCCCAGCCTCTGTTGCTGTCCCAAACCCCACTAAGGTCCCTCTGCACTCTGCAATCCCTCATAAATCACAGCCGTGCTGTGAGGCTGTGTTTACATCTGTAGTGTCAGTCTCAGCTGCTCCCCCGCCTCCTGCATAGCTCCGGTCCCTGCCCCTGTCCCTTCCCTCCAATCAGCAGGGAGGGAAGGGATGCAGGCGGGGACCGGAGTTCTGCAGGAGGCGGGGAGAGCAGCAGACTGACACTATAGAGATAAACACAGCCAGCTCTGACAAGCTGTTTGTCAGCAGCGTGGCTGTGATTTATGAGGGATTGCAGAGTGCAGGGGGACCTTAGGGGGGTTTGGGATAGCAACAGAGGCTGGGCTGTATAGGCAGATCCAGCCTCTGTATGCAGATAATATTCTTCAAACCCACCTCGGGTTCTCTTTAAGTCGCCAGCGAGCAAGAAAATAATTTTGATACTACTTGTTCACATACTTTTTGGTACT
The DNA here is from genome assembly GCF_040937935.1 of Hyperolius riggenbachi. Taxonomy (NCBI): domain Eukaryota; kingdom Metazoa; phylum Chordata; class Amphibia; order Anura; family Hyperoliidae; genus Hyperolius; species Hyperolius riggenbachi. Next base: position 386,031,670 of record NC_090646.1, on the reverse strand, counting down.
TTTTCAGTTGAAGAGTGCTAAAAAGTTATTTTAAACAAAAGCAGAAAATAATCTCCTAGAAGAATACTGGTCTTTAGAAGGAAACTTAGGACAAACATTCATTGACTAAGGACCAAAGGGGTCCAATGTACTTTTTCTTTTACATTTTCTCCCAGGAGATTTTTTTTTCTTTTGTTTAAAATAACTTTTTAACACTCTGTCACTAAAAAAGTATCTAAGTGTGTGTAAAAGTACTATCAATATTATTTTCTTGCTTGCTGGTGACTTAAAAGACATTTTATTGATAAGATGTGAAGTATCACCTAGGAGAAAACTTGGAAGAAAAAGTGCATTGGACCCATTTGGTCCTTAGTCATGGAACGTTTTGTCCTGAGAGATAATTTTCATCTTCTCATTACAATATATTTTGAGCACCTTGCAATTGAAAAAAATTGCCAAAAAGTAAGTGAAGAAGAACTTAACATTATTTTTATTTTTATTTTTTTTTTTTTTTTTTTGCTTGCTGGCGGCTTAAATGGCTTTTCATTGACAAGGTGGGAAAATATCACGTAGGAGAAAACGTTAATTGCATATGGGCTCAGAACCCTTATTCAATTCACATATTATCCTAGGCTATATACTCATACCTTATCATTGAAATGCATTTTAAAAGACAACTGAAGTGAGAAGGAGGCTGTCAAACTTATTTCCTTTTAAATGGTAGTTGCCTGGCATCCCTGCTGATGTATTTGGTTGCAGAATTGTCTGAAATACACCATAAACAAGCATGCAGCTAATCTTGTCAGATGTGACAATATTGCCAGAAACACCTGATCTGCTTCATGCTTGTTCAGGGTATATGGCTAAAAGTATTAGAAGCAGAGGATCAGCAGGATAGCCAGGCAACTGGTAATAAGGTAATAAATATGTCAGCATTCACATCTTTCTTACGTCAGTTGTCCTTTAACCACTTGAGGACCGCCCCCAGCCGATGGGCGGCGGCAAAGTCCGGGCCCAAACGACCGCAATACGCCCATCGGCGGGGGCGGCTGCGGGAGTGGCTATGCGGTGATCGCGTCATTCGTGACGCGATCAGCCGCCGGGGACTGGCTCCGCCCACCGCTCGTAGTAACCCGCCGGCCGTTCGGAAGCGCCGGCGGGTTACTAGCACCCGGATCGCCGCTGCACATATGTATAATAGGCTTTGTAATGTATACAAAGCCTATTATACTGGCTGCCTCCTGCCCTGGTGGTCCCAGTATCCGAGGGACCACCAGGGCAGGCTGCAGCCACCCTAGTCTGCACCCAAGCACACTGATTCCCCCCCCCGGCCCCCTGATCGCCCACAGCACCCCTCAGACCCCCCCCTGCCCACCCCCCAGACCACTGTTTGCACCCAGTCACCCCCCTAATCACCCATCAATCACTCCCTGTCACTATCTGTCAACGCTATTTTTTTTTTATCCCCCCCTGCCCACTGCCCCCTCCTGATCACCCCCCACCCCTCAGATTCTCCCCAGACCCCCCCCCCCGTGTACTATATGCATCTATCCCCCCTGATCACCTGTCAATCACCTGTCAATCACCCGTCAATCACCCCCTGTCACTGCCACCCATCAATCAGCCCCTAACCTGCCCCTTGCGGGCAATCTGATCACCCCCCCACACCAATAGATCGCCCGCAGATCCGACATCAGATCACCTCCCAAATCCATTGTTTACATCTATTCTCTCCTCTAAACACCCACTAATTACCCATCAATCACCCATCAATCACCCCCTATCACCACCTGTCACTGTTACCCATCAGATTAGACCCTAATCTACCCCTTGCGGGCACCCAATCACCCGCCCACACGCTCAGATTGCCCTCAGACCCCCCCTTATCAATTCGCCAGTGCAATATTTACATCTGTTATTCCCTGTAATAACCCACTGATCACCTGTCAATCACCTATCAATCACCCCCTGTCACTGCCACCCATCAATCACCCCCTGTCACTGCCACCCATCAATCAGCCCCTAACCTGCCCCTTGCGGGCAATCTGATCACCCACCCACACCAATAGATCGCCCGCAGATCCGACATCAGATCACCTCCCAAGTGCAGTGTATACATCTCTTCTCTCCTCTAAACACCCACTAATTACCCATCAATCACCCCCTATCACCACCTGTCACTGTTACCCATCAGATTAGACCCTAATCTGCCCCTTGCGGGCACCCAATCACCCGCCCACACGCTCAGATTGCCCTCAGACCCCCCCTTATCAATTCGCCAGTGCAATATTTACATCTGTTATTCCCTGTAATAACCCACTGATCACCTGTCAATCACCTATCAATCACCCCCTGTCACTGCCACCCATCAATCACCCCCTGTCACTGCCACCCATCAATCACCCCCTGTCACTGCCACCCATCAATCAGCCCCTAACCTGCCCCTTGCGGGCAATCTGATCACCCACCCACACCAATAGATCGCCCGCAGATCCGACATCAGATCACCTCCCAAGTGCAGTGTTTACATCTCTTCTCTCCTCTAAACACCCACTAATTACCCATCAATCACCCCCTATCACCACCTGTCATGGTTACCCATCAGATTAGACCCTAATCTGCCCCTTGCGGGCACCCAATCACCCGCCCACACCTCAGAACGTCCTCAGACCCCAGCCCTGATCACCTGCATTGCTTGCATCTATTTCCCCCCTCTAATCACACCTTGAGACACCCATCAATCACCTCCTGTCACCCCCTAGCACATCTACCCATCAGATCAGGCCCTAATTTGCCCTGTGTGGGCTCCTGATCACTCGGCCAAACCCTCAGATCCCCCTCAGACCCCCTTCCGATCACCTCCCCAGTGCATTGATTGCATCTATTTTCCCCTCTAACCGCCCCCTGAGACACCCATCAATCATCTCCTGTCACCCCCCTAGCACTCCTATCCATCAGATCAGGCCCAAAACATCCTGTCATCTAAGAGGCCACCCTGCTTATGAAAGGTTCCACAAAATTTGCCCCCTCATAGACCACCTGTCATCAAAATTTGCTGATGCTTATACCCCTGAACAGTCATTTTGAGAAATTTGGTTTCCAGACTACTCACAGTTTTGGGCCCGTAAAATGTCAGGGCAGTATAGGAACCCCACAAGTGACCCCATTTTAGAAAGAAGACACCCCAAGGTATTCTGTTAGGTGTATGATGAGTTCATAGAAGATTTTATTTTTTGTCAAAAGTTAGCGGAAATTGGATTTTTATTGTTTTTTTCACAAAGTGTCATTTTTCACTAACTTGTGACAAAAAATAAAATCTTCTATGAACTCACCATACCCCTAACGGAATACCTTGGGGTGTCTTCTTTCTAAAATGGGGTCACTTGTGGGGTTCCTATACTGCCCTGGCATTTTAGGGGCCCTAAACCGTGAGGAGTAGTCTAGATAACAAATGCCTCAAAATGACCTGTGAATAGGACGTTGGGCCCCTTAGCGCACCTAGGCTGCAAAAAAGTGTCACACGTGGTATCGCCATACTCAGGAGAAGTAGTATAATGTGTTTTGTGGTGTATTTTTACACATACCCATGCTGGGTGGGCGAAATCTCTCTGTAAATGGACAATTGTGTGTAAAAAAAATCAAAAATGTGTCATTTACAGAGATATTTCTCCCACCCAGCATGGTTATATGTAAAAATACACCACAAAACACATTATACTACTTCTTCTTAATACGGCGATACCACATGTGTGACACTTTTTTGCAGCCTAACTGTGCTAAGGGGCCCAAAGTCCAATGAGTACCTTTAGGATTTCACAGGTCATTTTGAGACATTTGGGTTCAAGACTACTCCTCACGGTTTAGGGCCCCTAAAATGCCAGGGCAGTATAGGAACCCCACAAGTGACCCCATTTTAGAAAGAAGACACCCAAGGTATTCTGTTAGGTGTATGATGAGTTCATAGAAGATTTTATTTTTTGTCACAAGTTAGCGGAAATTGATATGTATTGTTTTTTTTTCACAAAGTGTCATTTTCCGCTAACTTGTGACAAAAAAAAAAATCTTCTATGAACTCACCATACTCCTAACAGAATACCTTGGGGTGTCTTCTTTCTAAAATGGGGTCACTTGTGGGGTTCCTATACTGCCCTGGCATTTTAGGGGCCCTAAACCGTGAGCAGTAGTCTAGAATCCAAATGCCTCAAAATGACCTGTGAATAGGATGTTAGGCCCCTTAGCGCACCTAGGTTGCAAAAAAGTGTCACACATGTGGTATCGCCGTACTCAGAAGAAGTAGTATATTGTGTTTTGGGGTGTATTTTTACACATACCCATGCTGGGTGGGAGAAATCTCTCTGTAAATGGACAATTGTGTGTAAAAAAAATCAAACAATTGTCATTTACAGAGATATTTCTCCCACCCAGCATGGGTATGTGTAAAAATACACCCCAAAACACATTATACTACTTCTCCTGAGTACGGCGGTACCACATGTGTGGCACTTTTTTGCACCCTAAGTGCGCTAAGAGGCCCAAAGTCCAATGAGTACCTTTAGGATTTCACAGGTCATTTTGCGACATTTGGTTTCAAGACTACTCCTCACGGTTTAGGGCCCCTAAAATGCCAGGGCAGTATAGGAACCCCACAAATGACCCCATTTTAGAAAGAAGACACCCCAAGGTATTCCGTTAGGAGTATGGTGAGTTCATAGAAGATTTTATTTTTTGTCACAAGTTAGCGGAAAATGACACTTTGTGAAAAAAAACAATTAAAATCAATTTCCGCTAACTTGTGACAAAAAAAAAAAATCTTCTATGAACTCACCATCCTCCTAACGGAATACCTTGGCGTGTCTTCTTTCTAAAATGGGGTAATTTGTGGGGTTCCTATACTGTCCTGGCATTTTAGGGGCCCTAAACCGTGAGGAGTAGTCTTGAAACGAAATTTCTCAAAATGACCTGTGAAATCCTAAAGGTACTCATTGAACTTTGGGCCCCTTAGCGCAGTTAGGGTGCAAAAAAGTGCCACACATGTGGTATCGCCGTACTCAGGAGAAGTAGTATAATGTGTTTTGGGGTGTATTTTTACACATACCCATGCTGAGTGGGAGAAATATCTCTATAAATAGACAATTGTGTGTAAAAAAAATTAAACAATTGTCATTTACGGAGATATTTCTCCCACCCAGCGTGGGTATGTGTAAAAATACACCCCAAAACACATTATACTACTTCTCCTGAGTACGGCAATACCACATGTGTGGCACTTTTTTGCAGCCTAACTGCGCTAAGGGGCCAAAAGTCCAATGAGCATCTTTAGGCTTTACAGGGGTGCTTACAATTAGGCACCCCCCAAAATGCCAGGACAGTGAACACACCCCACAAATGACCCCATTTTGGAAAGTAGACACTTCAAGGTATTCAGAGAGGAGCATAGTGAGTCTGTGGCAGATTTCATTTTTTTTTGTCGCAAGTTAGAAGAAATGGAAACTTTTTTTTTTTCTTTTTTTTGTCACAAAGTGTCATTTTCCGCTAACTTGTGACAAAAAATAAAATCTTCTATGAACTCACCATGCCTCTCACTGAATACTTTGGGATGTCTTCTTTCCAAAATGGGGTCATTTGGGGGGTATTTGTACTATCCTGGAATTTTAGCCCCTCATGAAACCTGACAGGTGCGCAGAAAAGTCAGAGATGCTTGAAAATGGGAAAATTCACTTTTTGCACCATAGTTTGTAAACGCTATAACTTTTACCCAAACCAATAAATATACACTGAATGGGTTTTTTTTTATCAAAGACATGTAGCAGAATAACTTTTGCTCTCAAATGTATAGGAAATTTTACTTTATTTGAAAAATGTCAGCACAGCAAGTTAAAAAAGTCATTTTTTTGCCAAAATTCATGTCTTTTTTGATGAATATAATAAAAACTAAAACTCGCAGCAGCAATCAAATAGCAGCAAAATAAAGCTGTATTAGTGACAAGAAAAGGAGGTAAAATTCATTTAGGTGGTAGGTTGTATGACCAAGCAATAAACCGTGAAAGCTGCAGTGGTCTGAATGGAGAAAAAGGCTCTGGTCCTTAAGGGGCGAAAAGACTGTGGTCCTGAAGTGGTTAAGCCACCAGCCAGATAGAAAATAAATAGAATCATTTTGACTGTACTTGTTCACTTAATTGTTGGTACTTTTTCAATTACAGAGTACTAAAAAATTATTTTAAACAGAAGCTGAACACTTATCTCCTTGGAGAAAGAGTGAATTGAATAAGGGCCTGTATGATAAAAGAGAAGTAGGGGGGTAGTGGGAGGGATGATCTCTATTAAGGCTCATATCGGCGGTAACAAAGGACGGATCGTTACGCTTTCTGCAGGTGTGTAAGTCTCCGCACGATGATTGCTACAGATCTGTCGTGTCGGTCAGGTCTCTGGCCCAAGCACAAACTGTTTTATATAGACAAACGGCAATTAGAATGGTGTGATTTCATGTAATCAACAAAATATATACATTTATTAAACAAGTACAAATATCTTCTATGAATGTTTTCCTGAGCTGAGGAGAATATAGGACTAGGTTAATGTAATTCGTGAACATTTACAATTTATAGAAGACTTAAAGCATAAGATTTTCTCTGAGTAACTGTGTAGCAAACAGCAGGCTACATGCTGTCATGAACCCTAGCTGTGCTTTCAAAGATAACCTGCTGTGAGACAATATGGAGGCTGCCATTGCTAACTTCCTTCTACAAGTGCTATTTTCCTGGCTATAATCCATAGGAAATCACTGAGCTGGAACAAGTGTATACAACTGCAAAGCCGGAGGAAAGTAAGACTGTAGCATGATCACCATATTGGTTCCAGATGAGTGATTTAGAAGGCATTCTAGGCACAGGATCAGCATTACAGCTGGAAAAGTAGGATCTTTTGGAAGGTGGTCAGTGTCAGGCCTCATATTTCTGTCCTACCAGAATCTACCTTGATAAAGACCTTGGAGTGTGGCTGTGAATGGGTGGATTGCAAACCAATATGCCAAGAATCTTTGTATATTTCTTAATGTGGTTTTGAACTCAGAACTTTCTCTCTATTCTAATAAATTAGCTACAGCATAAAAACCTTTATGGGGGAAAAAAATCTTCATTACAATGTATGAAAATCCTAAAAAAAACAAAACCCCGACGTTTAAACTTGGATTAACCTCCCAGGGAACACAGTGTTAAGCCTCACTATTTATGTATGAGGAGAGAGCTGTGGCTGGATCTCCAGGCAGAGTTTCTCTACAGTCCATTCACAGCTACTGATAAGGTAGGTTGATCTGGCTGTACAAACAAAGAAACACACAGCAGTAGATTTTTTTTTCAGAAACATGTGGAATAAGACTTTTCATTGTGTGCTGTGCAAGAGTTCACATCCACATCCACTTTAAATTAGAGTGACCAGACGTCCCGGATTGCCCGGGATGCGTCCCGGATTCGGGGTCCACTGTCCCAGGCAGCATGAGGTCCCTTTCAGCAGCGGGACGTCCCGGCCTCGGGACTCTGGTCACTGTATCCTCATGAACTGGCAGCGGCGTCTATAGACGCCGCAATATAGGCTTCAAATGCTGTTCTCTCTTTTTCTTTCTGCCTCTCCTGTTTCCTTTTTCTTGCTTCTTTTTTAGATCTGCGTCGCTGTCTGCGTCGTCTTCGCCTAAAAAAAAAAAAAAAAAAGATATAAGCTGAGTGTCTGCTGTTTGTAAAGGGACAGGTGAGCAAACACAAGACTTTTTTTTTTTTTTCTCTTTTTTCACGGAGACTGTCCAAAACAAAGTACACCGCCATCCTCTGCATTTTCCATCAGTCTTTTAGGTTAATGTTTCTCCGCAAAGGAAATGAGCTGCTACGTGCTGGACATAATGGGTCACCTTATTATGAGTGCTGATGAAACTGAGCATTTAAATGAAAGGAAAGATTCATTGAACCATATTAAGGGACTCTGGGATTCAATGAGAAATTGGCCTGGTGCAAATCATGTGCAGGGCAATAACATTTAGTTGAAGACAGTACATGGAACTCATACCTGTTCTTTCTTATTGCACATCGTAGTTATATAGTTGAGTTGAAAAAAATATATTTGTCAGTTGAGTTAAACCAGATACATCATGCGCTATATAATATTTTCTCTACCTTTGTATTTGCCATTCTTATGACAAGAAATACTTATGTTGCCTGTTGCTTATCAATGTAAATTAAAAAAATAAATAAATGATTTGTGCAGATGGGATATGTTCAGCTTGGCTCTGCATGATCTTTATAAATATGCTTTTAAAGACCAGTTTTAACAGGGTGAAAAACACTTAACCTAGTTTTCTTTTGCATTTGAAAAATGAATTTACATTCATGGATCAGCACAGTGATAAAAGGCATATTTATGATGTATACCTACCCCCAATAAAAATGCAAGTTTATGATTTGTTAAAAAAAAATGCAAGTTTAGCATGGAAGAATAGTCTGGTTGTTTAATAGTAATTCAGAACAGGATGAAGGTATAAATGCAATGCAAGTGATCAGCTTGAAAATATTACAGATAATAGGTGGGTTAAATTGATAGTAATAGGTAGGACAAAGATGTGAAATATTTAGTGCAGTCAGACAATAGCTATACCTGCCTTAGCATGCAGTCTTGTGGCAGTCTATCCTATTAAGCATTTATGTTTCAAATAGTTAAGTAGGATTTTTACTGACAGTTTAAAGTGTTGAAATTAGACTAAAGTCAAATAGAGAATGCAGTCCAACATACAGAGACGTCATAGTAGTAAAAGTGTTTTGGGCTGCCAGGCAACTACCTCTAAAAAGGGCACAGGGAATTTTAGGCGCAGGGTGAAACCAAAAGACAGCTCTCCCTGCTCTAGCTAATCTTATTGTGGTGTTTTTTTTGTTTGTTTGTTTTTTTGTTTTGTTTTTAATTATTTCCCATCTGACTGCTTAATTGTTTTGTCTCCAATGTAATTCAGGCTCCAGCTATTGCTAGCAGGAGAATTAAATCCTTTTTTTTGTCATTTGCGCCCAAATTATTCAGGCGGCACCAAAATTACCTGTCTCGTAACCTTCAGACTTTCAGGTGAAAATATTTGTGCTAATGTGGAACATAGCCATACTAGCCGATGTGTTTATTACTTTCTGATCACTACTAGGGTGATCAGTTTAATTATTAGTTGCTGTGAGTGTTTTTCCAATTTCTTTGTCATTCACAATTGTTAAGCCTTGATTTTTTGGCATGTAGGTATAATATAGAGCTCAAAAGTTAAACATCTGGGAGCCAAGATGGTGAAAAATGAAAGTGTGTTTTTTTGTTGTTGTTTTTGTTTTTTTTTGTTTTTTGTATTGCTGCATAAGAACCCGCCACAGCAAGATGCCAATTTCTTGTACTAATAGAAGCCAGATGTATGTTGGAAATTATGCACACCTCACCCAAAGTGTAATGTGGCCACACCGTGAAAGGTTTACTTTACATATATTTTATAATATTGCTAATTGTGTCTAATGGTCCCTTCAGTTAAATGTATCAATGCCTTTTTATGTTGCGGACACACTTTCATGGTTTAATGGCTAGTCTGTTTTTCTGAACTAGTCAGAAATATGTTTTCACAGCAGATTAACAGAAATTGTCATGTAACAGGTGGCCAGTGTAATTTAAGTTGCTTCAAAGTTCTCAGATAGTGAAAGTATTGGCACTTGAAAGCACTTGCCTGGAGGGAAGTTAAGCACTGTCCATCTCTCTGTTCCTGTCAATCTTTGTGTGCAGCTTGCCCTGAGAAATTCATGGAAAAGGGGAAAGGAAATAATACCATGTACCTCATTTTAGTATTTTGTTTGAATTACATTAAATTCTTATCAAAGAAATAAAACTGGCTTGTAATGGCTAAAAAGTGAAACCTTCTTTGATTGGGCCAAATTCACATAATGTTTTAGAGGCTGTTAAAGCGGATCTGAGCTCAGAACTTCCTCTGTGCTCTACAGGGGTGTTGCTAGGATCCTAAGAGATCCGGTGCACTGTTGGGCACTCCAGCCGTAAAATGGGTGTGGCCACACACCAGAATTAGGGTGTGGTTGTGGGTGGAGCCAAATTTACATAAATTTACCAGCGGTCTTAGTAGGCCTGCCCAGCAAAATGTTGGATGAAGCCCCCTCTCCATTAATACAAAAAAAAATGCAGCATATCACATAAATAGGCAGTGTCACTTACACATAACTAGGCAGAGTTACCTGGCTTCTGTGTTGGTTGGTCTGGCTTTCTGCTGGGTGGGCTAGCCTGCCGCCAGGTTGTCTGTCAGTTCCCCCATAGTATTCCCTGACCTTCTAGTGGACCCCCTCTCATGCTCCCACGGGCCTCCCATTGAGGCACCACAACCCCCAGCATGCCCCCATAGAAGAACCACAGCTCCCTGCATGCCCCCATAAAGGCATCACAGTGCTCAGCATGGCACTACAACATCCAACAACCCCCATAGAGGCACCCAGCATGGGCACCACAACTTACTCTGCCTGGGGGACATACGCGGCACCCCAGAATAGATCCAGGGCACATGCTACTGATCTTTGGGGCTACCAACGCCCCTGGTGCTCTAAAAGATACAGCACAGTATGATAACCATAAGTTGGAAAAAAAAAAATCTCCATTACAGTGTACAGAAATCCTAAAATTTTTTTTACTGGATGAACCTTCAGGGAGAACAGAAGAAGTTAAACTGTCTGTCTTTCTGTACAGCCAGTGCAGAGGCGCTGTCAGTCACACCTACCGATAACACACTCATACAGATAGTAGCACTCAACTGTAGCTAAATAAACTCAGCTCAGTGCAGGAGACTTCTACAGCATTTCTACGTGGGATGAAAACTTTGCAAGAGTTCAGGTCTACTTGAACTGGCAAAGGTTTATTTGCCCTCTAAAATTCACACTGTGAGACTGCTTTCACACTACATCTATTGCGTTTCATCGCAACAGACAACCTAACCGCATTGTGCACCTTGGTAGTCAGTGGCATAGCTACATACAGTTAATACGGCACACCAAAACCTGCTAATGGCAACTACAGTGTCAGAGGTGCAAGAAGGGGATGGGGAACAGTTTAATGATTACCACTATTCAAAATATCTATATCTATAGAAGTGATTATTATGAGCACAGTAGCAATAGAGAGCTAATACTGTAGTTGGAAAGGGCCCTTCGGGGCCCTGATGCGGTCGCAACCTCTACAACTCCTATTGCTATGCCCCTGTTGGCAGTTCCAGCATTAAAATAATTGTATAGCTGTTTTTAAATATATTTGTATACTAGAAATAAAGTTGGCCATACAATTGATTTTTTTCCACATCGATTTCCAGCGATTCGATCCTGTGATTTAATCTGCTACAAATCAATGCCCCAATGAGCCAGCCCGATTGATAATCCACACTGGATGGAAACTATCAGGTACCGGCAGGATGGGAGCAGCGACAAATAGACCGCCCATGGCGTTTCACTGCAGTTCAGTGCAACGCGAGGATCAATAGCCTAGTGTCGGGAAGGATTCAGTCCTCTGATTTGATCTTTATGAATATGGGCACCTTTCAGATTGTCTGTATTCAGTAGTTGCACATAGGCGTCAATTCACTAAGCATTGCAGTAATGCTTTGATAACACAGAAAACAGGAGATTTTAATGAACATCTTCTCAAACAACAATTCACTAAAGCTATTACCAAACTGAAAACTAAAATTACATATCAGTGAGGTAAATTACCGATTTTTGCGGTGAATACCTCACATAGCACATATCTAATCTCAATTCACAAAGATGAGAGCATTCGGGAAAGCAAGTAAAATGTTCAGTATTTTAAGACCTATCTGAATTTGAACAATTACTAAGCGATAACATCCAATAGAAAGAGTCTCCTTGTCCTGTTTCTCACTCATTTGATTCAATGCTGCGGCCGTTGGGACATCACAGATAAAAAAAAAAAAAAAAGCTATAAAAAAAAAAAATACCAGTGCAGGAGGAGACATTGAAAAATGCTTTTCTGCATCCCTTTAGATGTGCAGATCTCTATACTGATACAAAGAAGTGAGACCTGTAGTGGCTGCATGCACATCTAGAGGGATACAGGTGGCATGTTACTTCTCAAAACTGATCGCACATGGGAAGGGAAGAATCTCAGATGGCCACCTGACCTACTCATCTGGTGAAACATACTGAGGAAATCATAGTAAAAAAAAAATTTAAGTGTAAAATATAAATTGCTGTATTTTACCTACATATTTTTTTCCCCAAACAGCCCCTAATGAATTGACCTTATAGTAGTAAAAAACAGAATGACTCATGTATTGCATATACCCTTTACCTGTTTGTATTGGATCCCAGAACTAATGCCAATTTTTTAAATGTTTAGGACAAAAGAACACTGGATTAAATGTGATCAAATGTGAACACCAAAAAGATCTTTCCAATTAAAAAAAGAAAGCAAAAAACACTTCAAATTGCCTAGCGAAATTTGTTCTGATTGTTTAGTTCCTCCCCAAAGAAACTTGTCGCTAGAATTGTGCAGGACAGTGTACACACAGACAGAAGATAATGTATTAACTGTAACCATGTTATGTGTTTGGTCCTAATAATCACTCTACTTATTAACTCTAGTGTACAACATAGCATAGCATATAGCATATTGCACTACAAAAACATAATTACAGTAAACCTTTATTGTAGATTAAATTTGACACCAGCAAATTCAGAAATAGGACTTTTAGTGGGTAGACATTCTCTCTTTGTATTACATTTAGTATTTCTTCCTTGAGACTTCTCTAGCATCTGCATTAAATCTGTAATGTTTTTCTGCATTGCTCTGGACACATACTGCTTCTAATTAAACAAAACATGTATTATTTGCCTGGGGTAAGATTTGAGCTATTTTGGTAAACATCCTGATTGATTTAATGGCTTTAAAATTTGAGCAGTATGTAAATAAAAGATGTTTTCAAAATACATCAGCAGTTGTTTGTAGTTCATTCACCCTCTCAAGAACATAGTCGGAAGTTATGCAGTTTAATAATGCTTATCTAGATGCCTTGTGTGATTTCATGTCCTTTTCTTCCTGACAAATAGATAATGGTTATGTCAGAGGGCTCGTCCTTTTCTTCAGGCACCAGTCTTCACCTACCAAGCCTTCCCAGCAATTCCCTATCGTTCTCAGATGTAAAGAAGAGCAAATCAACTCATGGAACCAAGGTGGGCGGTGTTAGCTATTTATATAAAGTGGAAGACTAAAGAATTACTGCTGCAAATGCTTTTGTTATTTGTGAAGTTTGGGTAAATCACAAATTACTAAATTATATTGGAACTGAACTGTTTTCACCTGCAGAGTTGGCTTTAAGTTTTTGTAGAAATGTTATCTTTCTTTTTCATAGTTTGCTTCACTCAAAGCCGTTTCCATAGCTAAGAAACTCGGCCTATTTTCTGTGGAAACAGTGTTTTGTGTGTGTGTGTGTGTGTGTGTGTCTCTCTCTCTCTCTCTCTCTCTCTCTCTCTCACTTTGATGTTGTAACCCTACCCCTTTTAAACAAAACCCTGACCACCATAAACATTGCTCCCATGTGCATCTCTAGCTTCTTGGGGTAGATAGGAGATGATATCAGAGTTGTAAAACTTGCATAGAAGTCTGCATAGACAGCTGTAAGCCACCCTTCACTTCTGTGGGGAGCTCACAGTCCAGCAAGGTAAAGGTAGCCATACACTGGTCGATTTTCCATTAGATCGACCAGCTGACAGATCCCTATCTGATCGAATCTGATCAGAGAGGGATCGTATGGCTGCCTTTACTGCAAACAGATTGTGAATCGATTTCAGCCTGAAACCGATCACAATCTGTGGAGCCGCCGCTGCCGCCTGTCCCCTCCCCCCCCCCCCCCCCCCCTGCAGACATTACCTGAAGCTGGCTCCGGGTCCTCTTCTCCGTGCTGCACCCCGCACCGCATCCCAGCGTACACTGTGTCACTCCGCGACCAGGAAGTTCAAATAGAGCGCCCTCTATTTGAACTTCCTGGTCACTGGAGTGACACAGGAAGTTAATGTACGCTGGGATGGAAGCAAGAGCGGTGCAGCGCGGAGAAGACGCGGAGAAGATGCCCGGGAGCCAGTGTCAGGTAATGTATAACTGTATCGGATTGGCCGCCGCTAGCGACGCGCTCCCTACCCGCGGGCGATCGACGGAAGTAACCCGCACGGCGCGATCGACGGACCGATCCGATTTCGGGAGGAAATCGGATCGGCGGTTGCGTTTAGCGCGAATGATTGGCAGCAGATTCGATCCCAGTGGTCGAATCTGCTGTCGAATCGGCGGCAAATCGGGCCAGTGTATGGCCAGCTTAACCACCAACCCAGCTCATAGCAGACATAGCAGTACATCAGAGATCTGGTATGGGGTTTTGTTTTGTTTTTGTTGAGAACCATAATGTCAAATCTGCACTTTATTCAAAGATACTTGTTACATTATACACACTTTTAAACAATTGTTCCTGAAAACATTGTCTCTGCATATGTAGCTTAAAGAGGAACTGTTGCGAAAATCTTAAAATAAGAAGTACATTTCTCCAAAATTAAAATGAGCCATAAATTACTTTTCTCCTATGGTGCTGTCACTTACAGTAAGTAGTAGAAATCTGTCATTACCAACAGATTTTGGACTAGCCCATCTTCTCATAGCGGGGGTTCTCATGGTTAGTGAATGGCAGTTGCTCCGTCCAACTGCCAAAATAGTGTGCAGTGAGCAGGGAGGCTGGCCAGCATCTTTATATAAATCTCTTTCTGGGAATGTCTTTATAAAGAATAATGGCCATGCTGGGAATCCCCCTATGGAGAGATGAACTAGCCCAAAACCTGTCGGTAATGTCAGATTTCCACTACCTGCTGTAAGTGACAGCAACATAGGAGAAAAGTAATTTATGGCTCATTTTACTCTTGAAGAAATGTACTTCTTATTTGTATGTGTTTAAATATTTAAGATTTTCGCAACAGTTCCTCTTTAAAGTGTAACTGTCGGGCATAAAATCAAAAATCAATTTTTTATTTTTATGTGGTAAACAAGTAATAAGGATGCTAACCAGGCAATCCAAAAGTTAAAATCACTATTACTTTTCTTGTTGATAAATGATGATTCCCCAGGTTACCGACTCTTCTTTGGTACACACAATTTTTGGTACACAAAAAACAAGTTGCAGGGCATGCTGGGTTGTCCTTTTTTGCTTCTCTATTTCACCTCAGACTTAAATTATGCAGCCTGATTGGCTGAAGCCTATTTCCCTCCTGTTTTCTCCTCCCACACCTCTATTCCTCTCTAATTGGACAATATTTTTCATGCTGAGACAATGCACTTTCTATAGTGAAGGGCGGGTGAATCAGGCAGAGGGAAGGGCAGGAAATGACATCGGGATTGGCTTCAAAATAGCCACACTTAAATTGGGAAGTGCTAAGAAGGATTTTCTCTTTTTTTTTTACTGTAGAAAAATCACTAAAATCCAAACATGGACTGTGCAATACATGTTCTGTAAGTAGAGCAAGTATTTATCTACTTATATATGTGGGTTTTTTTCTAAGATAGTATGGCTGACAGCTCCTCTCTAAGTGAGAATAAACTGATAAGATAAACAATTGTACCTATCCACCTACTGCTACAACTGACTTTAAGAGATTTAACTATTTAATGTTATGTTTAAAAAATTAAAAAAGTACTGTATATTTATTGTTTTATCACAGCTCAATGAAACAGTCTGCCCAGTGTCCCAGAGTGCTAAAATAAATGAACTATTGATCTTTTTTTTCTGTGTCCCCTGCTTTCAGAAGCCCAGTTCTGCCAAGAAAGTATTTTATGGCTTTAATTCCTTTTCAGTGAGGGATGCTATAGTCTGACTGGGTCCTGACTGGAGAGAAACTGTCAGTTGCATAGCTGAATGTTAACTCAGGCAGAGAAAGAAGAAAACACAAATAACTAAGCTGTGATCCTTTTTTTCTTTCTCTGCCTGAAAGGTAAAAATCAGGTATGCAAGTGGCAGTTTTTGTCCGGGTCGGGACCAGGTCGGACTAGGTCAGACTATAGCATCACCCTCATTGATTAGTCATTACTGCCATACAATACTTTCCTGTCAGTAAATGGCTTCTAAAAGCAGGAAAATGATAAAAAGGGTCAATAAGTCATAGATTTGAGCGCTAGCATACTTCAATGAGTTTGCTTTCTTTAAACAGAAAGAATTTGTGATAATTCAGGTTGGAGTGAGCTTGAGATGTCTCCCAGTGCATCACTGCTGAATATATGCAAATTAACCATTGTTACCCTTATAAGCTAAACACACCTCCAGAACCGCTGGAATGCAATGATGTGTCAGCTTGTTAATTTGTACAGAGCCATAATAATCCAAAATGCATACAGACTGTTTCGGATTGTTTGATCCTCGTCAGTGCATGGCATGGATTAATTTGGCTCTATGGAGTAGGGCTTGTAACACCGAGAGGTACAGATTAACCAGCAAGCTCATGGTGAACCAGAACTATGCATGTTGGATTATTATGGCTCTGTACAAATTAACAAGCTGACATATCATTGCATTCCAGCGGTTCTGGAGGTGCGTTTAGCTTCTAAGGGTAACAATGGTTAATTTGCATATATTCAGCAGTGTTGCACTGGGAGACATCTCAAGCTCACTGCAACCTGAATTATCGCAAATTCTTTCTGTTTTAAGAAAGCAAACTTTTTTTGCTTAGCATTTTAGTAAGGGGGCTTTCAGGACCATTGTAGCCCTGCACACACTCCAATGAGTTCTGGTTCACCATGAGCTTGCTGGTTAGTCTATACTTCAATGAAGGTGTCATTGAGCAGAGACAATGAAACAGTAAAAACTTAAAACTAGCGTTAAATTTAAAATAAAACTGTGGGATATCTAAAAAAGCCATTTTTAAGAGGAATAATACAATTGTTTTTCTCATTAGTTTATTTTCACCTCGGATGTCCTTGAAAGAAATCATTATTTGCAGTGCTTCCTGTGTTAACATTAATATTCTCAAAGCTTTATCTGTTAAAATGACAAAAGATATTGTTTTAAAGTAAGATTATTTTCGGTTCTCTGATTGTTTTCAGCTAATATTTATACTTCCAGCAGAAAAGGTACAGGCCACTACTTGGCACTTGTGACATTCCACTAAATCTCTATCAACTCAGGGAGGTATTTGCATTTAGCTCAGTTGCATCAATCCTGGTCTACTGCGCATGTGTGGGAGGTCCGCACAGAAGACCCAGACTGGACCCATCTGAGCCAGTTACCGGGGTTGATCGCAACTTAGCGGCAGACCACGGGAGGACGACGTGGGACTCAGACATGTTTAGGGGGCAGGAGGAAGCCCCGGGTAAGTATCACATCTTTAGTTTCCAAGGGCACTGGTACACTTTAAGGACTTTGAGACGGACTATGGTTTAGTCATTTAAAGACGTAAACATTGTAACAATGCATTATAGTTTTTCTTTTTTTTTAATGCAATCTCCTGAGCTGGGATTCTTACCTTTTGATTAACTATAGGACTAATTACTTTAAACTAGAGTCAGGTCAGTCTAAGCATATTCAGCATCTCAGATTTATTAAACCAGCCAACAATCTTTTCTCGTATTTAGAAAGCAACTATATATGGGAAATGTGAGATTACCCCAAAAAATTCTAGTTATCGTCATTTTATTGACCATAACTAGCTCTTCATGTGTATGTGCCTCAAAAGCTAAGGTGACACAGAGGAGAGAGCAGAATGTTCTCCTAGACCAGCGAGCTGCACAGTAAAAGGAGTCTTCCCTAGACCCCACCAGTAACTCACATTGTGGTGAAACCAAGGTTGACATTCCCCATTATTTAGTTGTGACTGGCAGCTTTGTCACCAGGGATTTACATCGTTCTTGAAGAGATGTGTGAACAGAGATAAGTTTTGTCTCTCTTCCCACTACTATATAAGAACAGATACCAAGGTAGACAGGGAAATGTGCTCATCTGTGCAGTCTCGCATATGGCAATGTAATTGCAATAGCCCCAGCCTTCTTGTTTTAAAGTTATAAAATAAATTGACATTTGCTGTGTTACTGCCATGGAAAGCTTACATTTCCTGTAACTTTTGCACTGCAGAGATCATGTCTTGCTGCTGTATTGAAATTACATCTGGCCAAGGTCAGTATCCTGAATAGGAGGTCAAGTGCTTTGCGTAGCCCTCTTTGCTTCACCTGGCTGGAGCCAGCCTTGTTAGAGACTAGAGCTCATTACCTGCAAAGCCCCATACACACGCCAAACTTATAACGACCGTCTCAGCCAATAATCAGGCTTGTGTATGGCAACCCCAACATACCCGCCCGCAGAGACCCTAACCCCGTTGTTTGCACTGCTCACCCACCTGCCGCTTGACGTCACACACGCACCATTCGTTGTCCATCCATTGTGTCCCCCCCCCCACCCCCCACATAGCAACACAGCGCATTATCAGCTACATAGCTGACACATGTAGGCAGCATTGCCCAGCAATATTACCTAAGAGGTTCAGGTCATGATTCCTGACAGGCGACATCCATCATATGTGTCTGTGCACTTTAAGAGCAAAGCCTGGAAAATATTCACTAGTGACTTTAGCAGTAGATTGATGGATGAGCTAATTTGTCATCTGGCTTTTTATATTCCAGTCCACAGCAGAGTACCCAGATAGCTCATGGTGGAACTACTAGAAAAGAGCCACTGAAAAGACGATGCTTAATATAAAGGTGCCTACTTACAGCAGAAGTTATTTGCAATAATTAATCTTTAAATGAGCTGGAAAGAGCTCATATAATGCATCACTACTGCATATCCAGATATGTATTCATGCCCATAAAAGCTAGGTACACATTAAGAACCACTCGTGTATAGTAAAATTTATAGTCTGCAAAAAGGGAAGAATGTTTCACTCGCACCTTCCACAAAGCAGTGCTGGATAAAAGGTGTGCTAACCAGTAGCATCAACTGCATAGAGGAAAGTAATCCACACAATGCCTAAAAAACATTTTTCTTTATTACTTCCATTCTCTAACCAATTAAAATTTGGGAAAATTGAATTTTAAATAAATTTACGCTCCTACATTTCAGTAGCAAAAGTGATCCTTAAATGATTTTCTGCTTGAAGGTCCTTGACTTGTTTTCTGAAGGTGCGTACACAACTTTGATGATATCACCCATCGGGCATCAGGACCTGATCCCCTTTGGTGACATCGCTGGGCCAAACTAGACACACGTGTTTCAGCTGTGGTTTTTCATATCTGATACTTGGTTTTTCATATCTGATGCCAGTTTTAGCCAATGTGCACTGTAGGACAAAGAATAATACATACTGTTCAAGCTTTCAGAAAAACAGGATGTACTTTTTTGCTTTTCTGTTAGTAAAATTATATTGTTTTGATTTATTTCAGGACCCAAATAAAATTGTTAGTGTAAACAGCAGCAGTAATACACTTAGCTTATCCAAACCACACAAGTCTTCAAAGGAGCACAAGGAGAAGTCATCAAAAGACTCAAAAGAGCATAGAAGTGCCTTTAAAGAACCTTCCAGGGACCATACAAAATCTTCCAAAGAATCCTCCAAAAAACCCAAAGAAAACAAACCACTGAAAGATGAAAAAATTGTCCCTAAAATGGCCTTTAAGGAACCTAAACCCATTACAAAAGATTCCAGGTGTGAAAACAATAATATTCTTACAGTATCAAGTGGGCATCAACAAGAAAAAAAGGTCTCTAGTAAAAGGCCGTCTCATATGGACTCAGAAGATCCACTGACTAGGAAACGAAGGAAAAGTAACTCTGAGTCCTCTCTCTCTAAAGGGTTTTCTAATTCCTCACTTCTGATATTATCATCATCGGATAAAAAACCTTTGAAAGACAAATCACAGCTTAAAACTGGAAAAATAAAGATTGAAAGTGAAGTCCTGGAAAAGAAAAAGGTGTCATTGCCCCCTTTTGAAGACATTGTAGATCCCAATGATACAGATATGGAGGATAACATGTCATCCAAATCAGAGGTAACTAATGAGTTATGAATGGTCATTTTTTCACCCCCAAGGTCATTGTCCCAGTGGGCCTGGCATACCCACCCAGTTTCTGCAGTGTATTTTGGCCTTTCTTCTAATGTGTCAGTCGGTGTACATTTTGTATAGAATGCAAATATATTTGCTGACCTGATCAATTTAAATGAGAATCTGATATTTCAATAACTGAACAGGTGCTGTTTCTTTCTACTGAAAAAATGTGTCCTGTAACAGAATTTCAAGTTATGTGAATCTTGCTTTGTATATTGTATGTCTTTCTTTGAAGTGGAAGTTAACCAAATGTGTTAAAGCTTAATTCAGAGATGCCAATGAGCTAGACATAGTCTCTTCTGTGCCCTTTGCTTTCTCATTGCCACTTTGTTTCAGTTAGACAGTATAGGTTGAAAAAAACAGGACAAAAGATCCTTTCAATATGGCACATAAAAATCTCTCATCTAAATAACCCAGTATAAATACCAGTCTTGGTCTAATTCCAACCACCTAAATAATGACAAAACCTGGACAACAGAATCATTTTAAGAGTAGACCAAGAAAATATACTTACGTAAGAAAGAAAAAAAAAACACAAATGTTTTACTACTGTAATAGAAAAGTAACTTTTTATCATAAAATGACTTATAGCAGAACCCTGCCTGCTAGCACAACTCAACAGCTGTAGAAAATGCAAACATATGCACAATATGAGACTACAGTGAGACAAACTTTGTACCATATAATTCCATATTTATTTCTGAAAGCCCAAACAACAACTTTGGTGTAAAATACAGGGCAAACCAGTAGGGATGGTCAGTGAGATGCAAATAATTTTAAAGAGAACCTAAACTGAGAAGAATATGGATTTTTCCTTTTAAAAGAATACCAGTTGCCTGGCAGTCCTGCTGATCCTGTGTCTCTAATACTTTTAGCTACAGCCCCTGAACAAGCATGCAGATCAGGTGCTCTGACTGAAGTCAGACTGGGTTAGCTGCATGCTTGTTTCAGATGTGTGATTCAGCCACTACTAAAGCTAAAGACATCAACAGGACTGCCAGGCAACTGGTATTGTTTAAAAGGAAACATCCATATCCCTCTCAGTTTAGGTTCCCTTTAAGTTGATGCAGAATTATGCGCATTTATGCAGCTTAAAAATGGACCAATTACATTTTACATCAGCAGGATTTGATTGGTTCATTTGCATAATGCTGCATCAGCTTGAAATGATTTGCATGTCATTGACCATCCGTAGTAACCATTATGACAGAGATAATCAACAATTCATCAGTAGATCTGAACTGAAATGATAGCTTGCAGACAAGTTTGGCTTACAGACTTTGAAAGTAAATTAAGCAATACATTTTTGCAACCCCATATCCAACACCTACCGGTATTTTCTTATGTTCACAATGCACCTTTCTAATGTTTTATGTTAAATCGTGGGCAGATGCCACCTGACACTGTTCTTATTGCCCTTGATGTCAACTTCACTTTGTTAAAACATTCATTCCAATCTCTCAATTAGAGCAGTTTGAGGAAATGTAAGGCAATGGATGGTGGTACAATGCATTTGGACTGTTTGGGATATTTTTGATGGACAAAAAGTGTTAATGTCTGAATGTTCCTACTGCCTCCACATTATATTGGGCCCTTGGCAAGGTAGTAGCTTTGGCTCCCCCTTATGGTCCTTTTGGTAAGTGGAGATGAGAAAGGGGTCAGAGAAAGTGGCCGTTGGGTCCCCTGACACCAGGCACCTGCTTAGAGTTCCTTGTGGATGATTGTGCGCTGCTCCAGGTGGCAGGGAGCAATGATGAAGGTAATCTGTGCTCATCACTTGATAGTGTATATTTGAGAAGGCCTGAATGGCAACTGCAGTGAGGCCTGTGAAATATATCTGTGCCTTATTCTTCCATAGTATGACTGCCAGTATTACAGTATTAAATGTTGGAACACAACAGCACGCTTTTGAACTTGCTCAATTGTGAGTTGCATTACAGCAAGCCACACAGACATCAGACTTAAAGTGGAGCTTTAGCACTGCTCACATTAACTAACCAAAAATCTGTATTTCTTTCTTTTATTAGCCCCGAGTGAATAGAGCCACTCACCTGATAGAAGCCAATAAAGCACAGCAGCAGGCTGCTTATCCATTGCAGCATGCGGCTACTGTACTTCAAGACTTGTCTGCAGAAATGTGCCACTAATCACTGTGCTTTTAATTAGTGTTAATTTGAGTAGTCCTAGAACTTTTTTTTTTACCATTTTTATTGTATTTCCAAAATAGTGCAGACGGCATACAGTAATAATAATAATAGATGCATTACTCCAAAAAAGGTGCACTTAAACATGATAAAATGTTATAACTAAGCATCCTATATCTCATAAAGTCTATACATAACACTTAAAAAATGTATACACGTTGGTATATACAAGTTTGTGTAGGCTTGTATACAAGTTAAATTCAAAAGATAGAAAAACCATAACAAAACCATTAAATCTATGGTCCTACCATTGGGCAAGGACTGTCTCTCGCTTATTAACTTGGCTGAATGAGAATCCAACCCTCTGCTCGTGCTGATTGTGGTGGAATTTACAAGCCCCCCCCCCCCCTTTCACTTATAAAAGGGCTCTTTCCCTGAGGACTAAACTTGTTAATTCTGATATGGGGCATACTCGACGCCTGCAGGTCCCTCAAGTTTGTGGTTCTTTTCCGTGTCTCAGCTGCCACATGTACCACAGCATTATTAACGGTAACGAATTTAGACACCCCAGTACGGGTAAACGTTACTCCATTCGTGATAGGTATTCATGTGATTCACATTTTGTTGTTTATATGCTTAAGTGTCTCCGTGGCAGCTGCTATGTGGGAAAGACCACACGGGAACTGACTGTTCCGTATTTCATCCCACAAAACAGCTATCAGAGGGAAAAATCTTCACCAGGCTGTGTCTGAACATTTTACTCACTTTAGACACTTGTCCCAATTCAAAAGTCCAGGTTATAGATGGAGTACCTAGGTATTTTAGGGGTGATATAAAGAAGGAACTTCTTAAGCAGGAAGCCCGTTGGATTAGGGAATTGGGAACTGTTGGGGTGGGTGGACTTAATTGGGACCATGACCTTCATTTCATATTATAATGTTGCAGAGGGGGTGCATATCTGTGTCTTTATTTCATCTTTGAATGTGTTCTTATGGATTGCATATACTGTGCTTTTATCCTGTAGGGTGGGCCTCTTTAAGGTGTGGCGTATCTCTGTTCCTCTGTCTAAAGCCGATAACCTTATACGCGTTTGCTAGTAGCGTCCCCATTGCCTGGGGTGACTTTTGATTTGGTTTGCAGTGTTTCGCCGTGTGTATGTATTTCCATTTTTTTTTCCATAATTTTTTTAAGCATTATCATCGCCGGCATTGCGGTTTTGACGGTTTCCTTTTGGACAGAGTGTACTCTTCCCCTAGTAATGATTTTAAACTTATGTTTAGCTATTTTTTAGTGCTTATCATGAACAGGGCAGCGGTTTTCCCTGTTTGGTGGTGTCTGTATTTCAAATGGACTAGCGACCAATGAGAGTAAGGGAAGGGGCCAATTTGGCCGTTTGTGTGAAGTTCCCCATCAGGTCCGCTCATTTGCATGCCAGATTTTGATTGGGTAATGCAAGTTCATGATACACTATATAAGGCTGGTTTTGTACTTTGTTTGTTGTGCTGTGTGGCGTGAATAAGAGCCCTTATGGCTCAAAACAGTGGGCTGTAGCCACTTGTGCAGCATTTTTGAAACTTTGTAACATATAACTGTTACGTGTAACATGTAACTTTGTATGTGGTTTTCTTACAATAAAGTGGATTCTATAAGTGCTCTGACACAGGAGACCAGGGTTTGAATCTCGCCTCTGCCTGTTCAGTAAGCCAGCACCTATAAAGTAGGAGACCTTGGGCAAGACTCCCTAAAACTGTTAATGCCACTTAGCGCGCCCTAGTGGTTGCAGCTCTGGCACTTTGAGACCGCCAGGAGAAAAGCGCAATATAAATGTTCTGTGTCTTTTCTTGTAAAAGAGCTGTGCTGGATTGAAGTGGATACTTGCTGAAAGGTATATATTTTTGCTACTGTAGACATTGCCTCCCCAGGATCAGTATTTGCAATAGAAACCAAGGCTCCAGCAGGATAGTAAATGATCACAGGTAAAATCAGATAAAAATTGGGGGTTAAGGGTGGACGTACCTCCCCAAAACCAAACACAACCACTATGTATGGTTAAACAAGCTTTAATTCTTACTCCAGAACATATGCAATGCGTTTCATGGGTCTCAAGCCCGCTTCCTCAGGCAAAAATACAGATGGGAGTAACTCAGAAGTTGTGTAGCCACGTACAGTGCCTCTGCCAGGATCAGTGCCAATTTTTGACTTGAGTATTGTAAATCATGTACCTTAAGAAAATGTCTTGTGAGCTAAACGCTTGTTTCAGAAGTTACAACAGCAAGGCCCCTACTAGAGCGCTTGAAAGAACAAGCAAAACCTGACTGCAAATGGCTGCCTGCATAGTTAGTTGATAATCTAGGTACTGTATACATAATTCCGTTTGGTTATCGAATATACTGTATGTAGAATAAAAATGTTTTTATTGTACAGAGTTATATTTTTTTTTGTATGTTAGCATTGTTACGACCTATTGTTTGGTTACATTGAAGGGTGTTAGATCATCAGCCATGTTGTGTTAGTTTTATGCGTTTGTTTTTTTGCGTTGGTTTGCTTTTACACGTTTTGCCACTTGCGTTCTAATCGGTCGCTGTTTATTGTGACGTTTTGTTTTATGTGTCTATTTTTCCAAGTTTGAATAATCCTCTGCTTTTTACTGTATGCATATTTTTATTGGTCGCTAGGGCTGCTGACAAGTTTTACACCACTTCCGTTTTAGTTCTTTGATAGTGGCTGGTTCGTTCTTTGTTCTCACCACTTCTATTGGTCGTTTTCTTGCCAATCCCACTCTGGTCGGCCCAGCGCTGTTGTTTTTTCTTTTCATAGTTAGGAAGCCTAGTATATAAGGGGCAGATCTGTGGTCAATCTATTAGAGGCTTTGTAGGCTTGACAAAGGGAGGACTTCCTCCCGAAACGTTGCTTCTTTGATGCATTAGCCTTTTTAGTTGCGCTGTTACCTGCCTCAATCCTTGATGCCTTAATAAAAGAGCTAAATACATTACTTCTAAAGGTGCTGGGTCTCCTTCTGGACTTCCAATTTGTGGCAATCCCCGGAGGGCAGGGGATTTGGACCTGCGAGCACGCTGACCTTTTTATAGTGCGTGCAACCTACCTCTTGGCTGTTCACAGTTTGGATTTCGGCACAAAAACAAAATTTTAACATGTTAAAAAGAAGACTCTGCATTTGCAGAAGCTTTCCTGCTTTGCCCTAATAATTCCTTACATACAACAGTACAGCACAAAAATATCCCTGTGGGAACTATTCTCAAGGTAGGTTTCTGAACACTGGCAACACTAGCTAGTTACCTACAGGAAAATCAGTTTGCTCCGCTGCAATGCTAAATTGATCCCAGATATTTTAAACTGAGAGTGTGGCAGGACAAGGAGAGAATTCAAATAGAGAATCCCTGAGCAACACTGGATTCCAGTTTTCAACCTCAGCTAGGGCTCCATTTGCGCAGAATTTGTATGCTCTAGATTATGATAAACGTATGACTATGGTGGGGATTAAATTATGAGCGCCTCTCTCTGAAGAACAGTTAGTAATACGACTGACTATGTACCCTGTTAACCACTTGAGGACCTTGGTCTTTACCCCCTTTAAGGACCAGGCAATTGTTTTCCACTCAGACCACTGCAGCTTTTACGGTTTATTGCTCGCTCATACAACCTACCACCTAAATGAATTTCTTGTCGCTAATAAAGCTTTCTTTTGGTGCTATTTGATTGCTGCTGCGAATTTTACTTTTTATTATATTCATCAAAAAAGACATGAATTTTGTCAAAAAAATGATTTTTTTTAACTTTCTGTGCTGACATTTTTCAAATAAAGTAAAATTTCTGTATACATGCAGCGCGAAAAATGTGGACAAACATGTTTTTAAATAAAAAAAAACCCATTCAGCCT
Source organism: Hyperolius riggenbachi (assembly GCF_040937935.1). NCBI lineage: Eukaryota > Metazoa > Chordata > Amphibia > Anura > Hyperoliidae > Hyperolius > Hyperolius riggenbachi. Next base: position 386,005,528 of record NC_090646.1, on the reverse strand, counting down.
ATATTTATTGGTTTGGGTAAAAGTTATAGCGTTTACAAACTATGGTGCAAAAAGTGAATTTTCCCATTTTCCAGCATCTCTGCCTTTTCTGACCACCTGACATGTTTCATGAGGGGCTAGAATTCCAGGATAGTATAAATACCCCCCAAATGACCCCATTTTGGAAAGAAGACATCCCAAAGTATTCACTGAGAGGCATAGTGAGTTCATAGAAGATATTATTTTTTTGTCACAAGTAAGCGGAAAATGAAACTTTGTGACAAAAAAAAAAGTTTCTATTTCTTCTAACTTGCGACAAAAAAAAAATGAAATCTGCCACGGACTCACTATGCTCCTCTCTGAATACCTTTAAATGTCTACTTTCCAAAATGGGGTCATTTGTGGGGTGTGTTTACTGTCCTGACATTTTGGAGGGTGCTAAATTGTAAGCACCCCTGTAAAGCCTAAAGGTGCTCATTGGACTTTGGGCCCCTTAGCGCAGTTAGGCTGCAAAAAAGTGCCACACATGTGGTATTGCCGTACTCAGGAGAAGTAGTATAATGTGTTTTGTGGTGTATTTTTACACATACCCATGCTGGGTGGGAGAAATATCTCTGTAAATGACAATTGTTTGATTTTTTTTTTACACACAATTGTCCATTTACAGAGAGATTTCTCCCACTCAGCATGGGTATGTGTAAAAATACACCCTAAAACACATTATGCTACTTCTCCTGAGTACGGCGATACCACATGTGTGGCACTTTTTTGCACCCTAACTGTGCTAAGGGGCCCAAAGTCCAATGAGTACCTTTAGGATTTCACAGGTCGTTTTTGTTTCAAGACTACTCCTCACGGTTTAGGGCCCCTAAAATGCCAGGGCAGTATAGGAACCTCACTAATGACCCCATTTTAGAAAGAAGACACCCCAAGGTATTCCGTTAGGAGTATGGCGAGTTCATAGAAGATTTTATTTTTTGTCGCAAGTTAGCGGAAATTGATTTTAATTGTTTTTTTTTTCACAAAGTGTCATTTTTCGCTAAGTTGTGACAAAAAATTAAATCTTCTATGAACTCGCCATACTCCTAACGGAATACCTTTGGGTGTCTTCTTTCTAGAATGGGGTCATTTGTGGGGTTCCTATACTGCCCTGTCATTTTAGGGGCCCTAAACCGTGAGGAGTAGTCTTGAAACCAAATGTCGCAAAATGACCTGTGAAATCCTAAAGGTACTCATTGGACTTTGGGCCTCTTAGCGTACTTAGGGTGTAAAAAAGTGCCACACATGTGGTACCGCCGTACTCAGGAGAAGTGGTATAATGTGTTTTGGGGTGTATTTTTACACATACCCATGCTGGGTGGGAGAAATATCTCTGTAAATGACAATTGTTTGATTTTTTTTTTACACACAATTGTCCATTTACAGAGAGATTTCTCCCACCCAGCATGGGTATGTGTAAAAATACACCCCAAAACACATTATACTACTCCTGAGTACGGCGGTACCACATGTGTGACACTTTTTTGCAGCCTAGGTGCGCTAAGGGGCCCAACGTCCTATTCACAAGTCATTTTGAGGCATTTGTTTTCTAGACTACCGCTCACGGTTTAGGGCCCCTAAAATGCCAGGGCAGTATAGGAACCCCACAAGTGACCCCATTTTAGAAAGAAGACACCCCAAGGTATTCCGTTAGGTGTATGGCGAGTTCATAGAAGATTTTATTTTTTGTCACAAGTTAGTGAAAAATGACACTTTGTGGAAAAAAAACAATAAAAATCAATTTCCGCTAACTTTTGACAAAAAATTAAAATCTTCTATGAACTCGTCATACACCTAACAAAATACCTTGGGGTGTCTTTTTTCTAAAATGGGGTCAGTTTGTGGGGTTCCTATACCGCCCTGGCATTTTACGGGCCCAAAACCGTGAGTAGTCTGGAAACCAAATGTCTCAAAATGACTGTTCAGGGGTATAAGCATCTGCAAATTTTGATGACAGGTGGTCTATGAGGGGGCGAATTTTGTGGAACCGGTCATATGCAGGCTGGCCTTTTAGATGACAGGTTGTATTGGGC